>NC_090439.1:729558300-730240800 GCF_031143425.1 Pleurodeles waltl | reverse complement strand
AAGAATTGCCAAGCCCATCTCCTGCATGTTTGAAAATAAGAGACTTGAAATTTCATATGTTTACATTAGCGGTTAAAGCATAAGGATTTCTAGATTCTTTCTCCTAAAGTGGAGGGGGGCGAAGGAGAGAACAAGAAAAAAACATAAGCGGTATTCGAGTTTTACACCAGTTGTCTTATGCTAACTCTGAGGAATGGTACTATATTTTTTTCCCTTTTACTTTGTGTTTTTTCCTTTACTTTTTTTCTAATCTCTCTTGCTTTTCCTTGGGGTGGTAGGGAACAGGGGGACTCAGAGCATCCTTATTTTAGCCCTGTGAGTATGTCTTTGACTTCATATGGTTTTACTTCCCCAAAGGGTTGAGCCCTTATAACTGTAATATATTGTAAATAGTCAGTTCCTGTGGACTTCAAGGGGCAAAATGGGTTATTTACACCCCTACAAATTAGTGTTCTTCTCCGTAGAGAAACTACACTTTGATGTTGAGGCCGATGAGCAAACTTTTGAATACTTTCACTTAATGTGAGAGGGCTTAATGAACAGACAGAAGAGCAATATTGTCATGAACTAATATTGTTTAAATGTGATTTGATTTACTTACAGGAAACTTAACTGGAATATTTAAATAGGTGGTGTTTGGATAATCTTAATATCAATTAGCAACTTGCTCTAACCAACAGATCTCAGTTGATTGTGTTGCACGCTTGTTGAAGCCAATTAGCTTTTTCTTGTACTAGAAAATTGGTGGACAGATGGGCCCTAGCAGAATATTTTACTGCACCTAGCTTATTTACATTCCATACAATATATGTGCCCAATACTGACGACCCAGACGTTTTTGAAACTTTCATGTTGCAGAGTGACCTTCTCCTGGGGTAGTATATGGCGACTGAAACTGCAATTCAAATGACCTTTGCTCCCTAAAAAATTGTAAAAGGGGGAAAAACCTAGAGTAAGGCAAGCTGTAGTCACTTTGATGCAGGCACATGGATTATGGGATTCTTGGACGTTACTAAATAGTAATGATTCAGGATTACCATTTTGTTCATATCTGCATAAAAATGCACACAAGTCAATTTCTTCTTAACCACTAATCAATTACAAGTGTGCATCTGTCCAAATAAATTATCTGATCATAACCCTATAGGTGTAGAAATCCCATATTGTAAAATAAATAGAACAACCCACAAATCGACATTTTAGGGAACTTGGTTAGTCGATCCTGACTTCATTTGTCTAACCACAATAACTATAGCAGTTTATGTCTTTAAATGTTTGCTCTGAATAAGATAAGTGTAGCCTAGGATGGATTCAAGGCAGTTACTTGCGGTGTAACGCTTGGCTATACAATTAGGACGCAGAAATGTGAAAATGCGATGCAAGACAGCTTTGTCTATTCAATTGGCCAAAGTAGAGCATAAACCTATAAGTGTTTTATTTATTATTTAAAGGACCTGACTTAGTAGCTTCTTCAAAATGAGATTTTAGTGGTTAGAAATCAGTAGCTTCTATAGTAAAGAACTTGAATAAAATTGTCTAACGCAAGCTAGAATTATGAATATAGTGATATGGGGAAGTTATAGCTACCAAAGTGCAACAAGAGTACTAAAGCATAATACATGCAATATATAACAAGGAGAAACAATTAACAAACCCGCTGAGATTAAGCTTTCTGAGAATGCCATCCGAGTTTATTTTAAGGGTAATATACCTTTAAAGATCTAACTTATAAATATATCCAACATAGCTCTTCCAATTTCAGCAGATGACTAAAGGTAACGGTTGGAATTTACAGTCTCTCTAAAAGAACGTAGCGATCCGGTAGACAGTCTCCCACGTGAGAAGACTTTTGGGCCAGATGGTATTCCTCTGGATTTTTATCAGGTATTTTTGTACAGTATCTGCTCTGTTCTACTCACAATAGTAACACAAGCACAATTTGGTCTGTATGTTCTGCAATTGGGGTCACAGACTAATATAGTTCTGGTCTTAAAAAAAATAATAATACAAGGATCCAAATTCACCTTGATTGTAATTCCTGATCTCATTAATCAGTAGTGATTTGAAAATATATTCCTAAAACATTGTTCAATTTGTTTTTGAATGATCATTGCTAGGGTGGTTTCAGCACGCATCTCGAGTTTATCCCAGGGAAGGACAATATAAATAACTTTGATTGATATAGTGGCCTCTAATTTCTGTCCCCTGAAAGTGATCCTGCTGGACTCAGAAAAAGTCTTTGAAGATTTATGGTAATTAGAGATTTGGCTCACAATTAATTAAGTCTGTACAGATGTTATATAGAACACCAGTTGCTAAGGTACAAATGATGGGTGAGCAGTCTTAGGTAAGGATAGCACATGGAACATGTCAGGTTTGCCCTTGCTCACCATTGCTATTTGCAGTATATTTAGAGCCTTTTGTTCGAATACTACTAAATAATTCATTCATAACACGTGTCCTTTTTGAGGGACACTCAACAAAAGTTCTTACGTGTTGATGATATGATTGACAACTCCCCTGGAAAACGTCATTGGTGCAGTAGAACTCAAAGTGACTAGATTTGGGCTAACATTTGTCAGTCTCCTCAACAATAAAAATAAAAAATAAAAATCCGATCTTATTCAACGTACATACCAGGCTACAAGACAGGATGTGGGTTAATGACGCACTTCAAAGGTTATTTTAACAATAGATATCCATACTAGTCAAACAGAAATATAAATATCAAGACTAAAAGTAATTTTAAGATATGGAATATCCTACATCTTAAGCTGATTGGTTGCTGCAGTTTAATACAAATTATGATTTTGCCCAAACATTTTTATATATAGTTAGAGCGCTACAGCTAGATGTCAACTGAACATGGTTTTTAAAGATTAATTCACTATGCATAAAAGTTATATGGAAATACTGATATCCATTTAGAACAGTTACATTTCAAAGGTTACTGAAAATAAGATGGGACTCTGCACTGCTCTGAAATGTCATGTTTTATCATTTTTTAATGCTAATACTGCATATGAGCCTTGCACTCGGAATACTTGAATCCTCCATCCATTTATGAGTTAAGTATGGGAAATGTAGCGCAAGGCCTGTTTGTATTTTCAAAATAGTTATTTAAAGATAAAAAGATCAATTTAAGGTGGTGAGTGCTGTGCTAAAGCTCTAAAAAGTATTGACCAATCAGTTTAAAATAAAAGTATCCAATACACAGTTATGGGGCTCCACACTGCGCCACCGATTATTCATGAGAATTTGTTAAAATATGGAATATCTTGGGATCAGATGGTTAGGTGATCTCCCAATACCACGCTTTACTCTGTCATAAGTCCAGGAAAATATGGTCTACCAAGCAATCTTCTGTTTTTTTTTTTTTTTTTTTTTTTTTTTTTAAATACTTGCACATCCGAGATTCTATACAAAAATTGGTAAAGATCTCAGTAGTATGGATTAATGGAAATCAAACACAAAAGTATATATCTGATATGTGAGCAGCAACAAAGACTGAAGGTTATTTGGGACATTTAACTCTTTAGAATGTTATCAGTGTTCTAATTCCAAAGTTCACGTTCTAGTTGTTGCTGCTGTGTGTGGCAATAAAGAGGCTTGTGCATAATATTGGCCTCCGTGCCTTGCCATAAAATTGGGATATAAAACCTGGCAGTATTTTACTAGAATCAAAGTTAGTAAACAGACTACTGCTGTCTGCAAATTTGAAAATGCAGCATTACAATATGATAATAAATCAGGTTTATACACCCGTTAACATAGAAAGATGGAGTCACACATCGAACAGTCAATGGGCTTGTTATTTTTCACTTAGGGCTGATATAGTCCACATGTTTGCATGTCTGAAACTACATCCATATTGAGGAGATATCACTAATTTTATCAGTGAGCTGTTGCAGGAACAAGTTGACGCGTCACACCAAAATTATTTAAGTATTCATTGTGAAAAAATAAAATGCCTCGCACAATACTGTTTGTTCCTATATTAATAGTTCCGAGTTGTATAGCATCTGCTTGGATTGGACTTCATCCACCTTTTTTTCACCAAAGGAAAACAACATATCTAGCTATTTATTAATGTCAGGGCAAGGCGAGAGAAACACTGAAGAGGGAGAAAGTACTTGGTGACCGTTAGATGTTTGGAATTGCAGAGTTAAACACTCATCTGAGATTTTATCTTGACTGTATTATATCTATTGAAAATTCATTATCAGCAGTTTGTATTAGAATGAAATTGTCATGACACGTTCAATAAAAATATTTAAAAAAATGAATGGCAGCCTATGCTGTGGCAGATTGCAACAAAAGCCACCTGGGAGTAAAAGGTGAGGGGAGAAAGTGTATGCTGTAGATTTTGCGGGCACTGAGGGCATTAAGCACACTTTTAATTATCTTCTCCTTCAATCTGAAGAAAACCCAGTAAGTATATGCAGAGTGACTGGTAGCCAAAAGGACTGTAATCAAGAACCCCCTCTTTCTTTCAAAGCCTCTTACAACAGTGTCTCCCATAATGTTGAAAGAGTTTTCAAGAATCTAAGTCCTGGCCAGATTTGATATTTTTAATACAGTTGTCGATATTGCATTTTCTATACTCATTTTTTTTTTTTATATTTTACCAAGTTGTCTTACATGGTTGTATATGTATCCAAATTCTGATATTTATTATTCATATGCTTTCCCCCATTGTGCTGCAATGGTAATTGTTTTTACTGTGCATATGAAGTACATACTTAATTATCAAATAGGCATTGTAGTTTTGCAGCGTGAATCTTTTCTGGAGTCGCATGCTTTGCATTATTCCAGAGTTTATCGGTTGGGTCCAGAATCGGATCTTCTTTATTTATTAATTTTTTATTTATTTTTTGCGTGAGCTTCTTTGTTGGCCATCATTTGGTGGTACGTCCATACCCTCTGTGATCTCATACATGCATTCTGGAAGTTAGGGTGCATGAACGCCGTCTTCACATTTTTTCTTCCATTGGAAGCAGAACAGAGGAACTCTGAGAGAATCCGCAAAAGTTAGCAGATTGTCTAGTACAATATTCAAAGAGCAGTTTTCTGAAGCAGCTGCATACCCTGGAAGGCGCTGACACTCAGAGGAAGTCATGAAAGGTCCTTTCTTGAAACAAGTGAAGTTTTATTGGACCAAGTGCAGGTGACTGGAGAATGCAAGAAGGTCAGGCCAAGATGCTGAAAGCAAGGTAAGAGACCATGTTTGGCTCACTACACAGAAACCGAAAAAGGCCTCCCAACAGCCAAAGACATCCGACTCCGGTCGAGATACCAACTCCGAACCATCTCGGCACAGAGTTCGACACACCCAAAGTGAAAAAGGTTTCCTTGGAGCCGAAAAAGACAGTTCCGAAACCTTCAGTGTCGAAAAAGGCAGCCTCGGAGCTGAAAATAGGCTCCTACACAGAAGAGCACGGACTTTCCACTCAAATGCAAGAGCACAGATTTGAGCAGGAATTAAGTATGGGAGAGCCAGACGATACTCAAAGGAGACTGCACATCCAGAAAGAGACAGGTAAAATTCAAACTCTTCCTCCAATAAAAAGAAAGCTAGCATTTCAGGAGTCGGAAATGCAGCCAAAGGCAAATGTGGCAAGAGACAAAACACCACCACCAAGGTTTTCGCCACAGCCTTCTCCACTGCACTCACCACAGCTGTCCCCAGTAGCAACACCCCCAATGCAGTCACCAACACACACAGGGATGACCCGGATGCATGGGACTTATATGATGCACCGGTCTCCGACAACAGTCCCAATTGTTACCCGGCAAGGCCGTCACTACCAGAGGACAGCACTGCGTATATGAAGTGTTATCAAGGGCAGCTACTTTCCAAAATGTGGCAATGCATGCGGAGCCAAGAGAAGATGACTTCTTATTTAACACCTTGGCATCCACTCACAGCTCTTTTCAAAGTTTGCCAATGCTCCCAGGCATGCTAAAGCACGCCAAACAGGTGTTCCAGGACCCAGTGAAAGGCAAAGCTATCACGCCTAGGGTGGAGAAGAAATATAAACCTCCCCCAACGGACCCTGTGTTTATAACACAGCAACTGACACCAGATTCGGTAGTCGTGGGAGGGGCCAGAAAGAGGGCAAACTCCCAATCATCAGGAGACGCACCACCGCCCGACAAGGAAAGTCGGAAGTTCAATGCTGCGGGCAAACGGTTGGCAGCACAGGGAGCCAATCAGTGGTTGATTGCCAATTCACAGGCTCTACTGGCTCGCTACGACAGGGCACACTGGGACGAGATGCAACATATAATACAGCACTTGCCCAAGGAACACCAGAAACGTGCCCAACAGGTTGTTGAGGAAGGACAAGCGATTTCCAACAACCAGATAAGGTCTGCACTGGACTCGGCAGACACAGCAGCACGGACAGTGAACACTGTGGTAACCATTCGCAGGCATGCATGGTTACGGAGCTCAGGTTTTAAACCGGAAATCCAGCAAGCTGTGCTCAATATGCCGTTTAACCAGGAACAATTGTTTGGGCCGGAGGTGGACACGGCAATCGAAAAACTAAAAAAGGACAGACACGGCCAAAGCCATGGGCGCGCTCTACTCCCCACAAAGCAGAGGCACCTATCAGGGGCAGTACCAGAGAGGAGGGTTTCGAGGATCATACAGGGGTAGACCATTCCCCAAAACAAGGGGAAAATTCCAAAGCCCTAAAGCACCTCAAGCCAAACAGTGACTTCAATGTCACAAACCCCCAACACTCAACACCAGTGGGGGGGGAGACTTACCGCATACTACCAAAACTGGACAAACATAACTACGGACGCATGGGTCCTAGCCATTATCCAACATGGTTATTGCATAGAATTCATAAATTTCCCACCAGATGTGCCCCCACGAGCACACAATATGTCCGAACAACACTTAGACCTGTTACAGCTAGAAGTCCAAGCATTGTTACAAAAACAAGCAATAGAACTAGTACCCAACTATCAAAAAGGAACAGGTGTCTACTCCCTGTATTTGCTATTTCCAAAGAAAGACAAAACGTTGAGACCCATATTAGACCTCAGAACACTGAATCTCTACATCAAATCAGATTACTTTCACATGGTAACAAGAGGTGATTCCCTTGCTCAAAAAACAGGACTACATGTCCACGTTAGATCTGAAGGATGCATATTTCCACATACTCATACATCCTTTTCACAGGAAATACTTAAGGTTTGTAATTCAGGGCGTGCATTACCAATTCAAGGTGTTACCATTCAGGATCACAACAGCCCCAAGGGTATTCACAGAATGCCTTGCAGTAGACAGCACATGCACGTTTTCCCATACTTAGACGATTGGTTAATAAAAACCAGCACTCAGCAACAGTGTCTTCAACACACACAATAAGTTATAGAAACTCTACACAAACTAGGGTTCTCTATAAATTACCAAAAATCACATCTACAACCATCCCAATTACAACAATACTTGGGAGCAACACTCGACACACAAAAAGCAATTGCCACTCCAAGTCCACAAAGGGTACAAGCGTTCCAGAATATAATATTAAACATGCAGCCAAACCAACACTACCAGGTGAGGTTTGTAATGAAACTTCTAGGCATGATGTCTTCATGCATAGCCATTATCCCAAACGCAAGAATACACATGCGGCCCTTACAACCGTGCCTAGCAAGACAATGGACACAAGCACAGGGTCAACTCCAAGATCTAGTGTTGTTAGACCGCCAGACACACTTCTCTCTTCAATGGTGGAACCCTATAAATTTAAACCAAGGGCGGCCATTGCAAGACCCAGTGCCTCAATACGTGATCACAATAGATCAGATGCTTCCATGATGGGGTGGGGAGCACACCTCAACCAGCACAGTATACAGGGACAATGGAACATTCAACAAAAACAACTGCACATAAATCATTTAGAACTGTTGGCAGTGTTCCTAGCATTGAAAGCATTTCAACCACTGATAGCCCACAAACACATTCTTGTCAAAACAGACAACATGACAACAGTGTATTACCTCAACAAGCAAGGAGGGACACACTCGTCACAACTGTGTCTCTTAGCACAGAAAATTTGGCATTGGGCAATTCACAATCACGTTCGCCTAATAGCACAATACATCCCAGGGATTCAAAACCAGTTAGCCGACAATCTCAGTCGAGATCACCAACAAACACACGAATGGGAAATTCATCCCCAGATCCTACAAGATTACTTTCTACGCTGGGGAACACCAAAAATAGACCTATTTGCAACAAAAGAAAATGCAAAATGCCAAAACTGCGCGTCCAGGTACCCACACCCTCTGTCCAAGGGCAATGCATTATGGATGAGTTGGTCAGCGATATTTGCTTACACTTTCCCCCTCTCCCACTCATTCCTTAACTGGTAAACAAACTGAGTCAAAACAAACTCAAACTAATACTCATAGCACCAACCTGGGCTCGCCAACCATGGTACACAACACTGCTGGACCTATCAGTGGTACCTCATGTCAAATTACCAAACAGACCAGATCTATTAACTCAACACAAACAACAGATCAGACACCCGAATCCAGCATTGCTCAAATCTAGCAATCTGGCTCCTGAAGTCTTAGAATTTGGACACTTAGACCTTACACAAGAATGTATGGAGGTTATTAAGCAAGCTAGGAAACCTACTACAAGACATTGTTATGCAAACAAATGGAAAATATTTGTTTACTACTGCCACAATAATCAAATTCAACCACTACATGCTTCCGCAAAAAACATTGTAAGTTACTTATTACACTTACAAAAATCTAAACTAGCATTCTCTTCTATTAAAATACATCTCACAGCAATATCTGCCTATCTGCCGATTACACATTCAACATTGATTTTTAGAATCCCAGTCATCAAAGCATTTATGGAAGGATTAAAAAGAATCATACCCCCGAGAACACCACCAGTCCCTTCGTGGAACCTCAATATTGTATTAACACGACTCATGGGACCACCATTTGAACCCATGCACTCTTGTGAAATGCAATACTTAACTTGGAAGGTAGCCTTCCTGATAGCTATCACACCACTTAGAAGATTAAGTGAAATACAAGCATTTACTATACAAGAACCCTTTATACAAATACATAAACAAAGTGGTTCTCCGTACAATCCCAAATTCTTACCAAAAGTTATATCACCATTCCACCTAAACCCAACAGTGGAACTCCCAGTCTTTTTTCCACAACCAGACTCAGTAGCCGAAAGAGCCTTACATACGTTAGACATCAAAAGAGCACTAATGTATTACATTGACAGAACAAAACAGTTTCGCACAACAAAACAATTATTTGTAGCCTTCCAAAAGCCTCATGCAAGGAATCCTATATCCAAGCAAGGCATTGCCAGATGGATAGTGAAATGTATTAAAACCTGCTATATTAAAGCAAAAAGGGATCTACCTATTACACCAAAGGCGCATTCCACTAGGAAAAAAGGCGCCACAATGGCTTTTTTAGGGAATATACCTATGACAGAAATTTGTAAGGCAGCCACATGGTCTACGCCTCATACATTCACAAAACATTACTGTGTAGATGTGTTAACAACACAACAAGCCACAGTAGGACAGGCTGTATTACGAACATTATTTCAGACAACTTCAACTCCTACAGGCTAAGCCACCGCTTTTGGGGAGATTACTGCTTACTAGTCTATGCACAGCATGTGTATCTGCAGCTACACATGTCATCGAACGGAAAATGTCACTTACCCAGTGTACATCTGTTTGTGGCATGGGACGCTGCAGATTCACATGCGCCCTCCCACCTCCCCGGGAGCCTGTAGCCGTTATAAGTTGAATGAAAATTGAAAATTTGTAAATAAATACTATTTTTATACACATTATGTACATACATACTTACTCCATTGCATGGGCACATTTACTATATTCACAACTCCTACCTCACCCTCGGTGGGGAAAACAATCTACGATGGAGTCGATGCCCATGCGCAATGGAGCCGAAAGGCTCCCTCGGTCTCGTGACTGAAAGACTTCTTTGAAGAAAAACAACTTGTAACACTCAGAGCCCAACACTAGGTGGCAGGATAATGCACAGCATGTGAATCTGCAGCGTCCCATGCCACGAACAGATGTACACTGGGTAAGTGACATTTTCCATATGTGTGTATGTATGTCCAGGACAATAAGTTCTATAAGTTTTCATGTTTATTGTGTCCTTGGGATAAGTAAGGCCAACCCCCTGCAGCACAAACCCTTTTGCTGCTAGTTTACATTATGGAGCAGGTAAAGGAATTGTCTGCAGTTCAGATAATATTTATGTCCATATGTTAATGCTGTTCGAAGTGTATTTATGGTTCATTAATACAAAGCCTTTAATATTAGTGTGAGTGCTGTAAATAAATGTTGTAAGCCTGATCTTCACTACTGATAGTGGTTCTGGTAAAAATAAAATGTGTGTACACACTTTTGAAAAGTTTAATAATATGAGGCTACGTGTGGTGCTCCCAGGATGCTCTCTGGTTAGATGCAGTATTTTGCAGAAGCTTGATAGCATTTTTGATGATTCTTTGCTTCAAATAAAAGCTTCACAAAAAAATGCAACTAGGAAAAAATTTGCAAAATTTCTTTGCAGCATCATTTAGTAAAATGTGTTGATGCATGGCACTAATTCCACAATGTATTCATAATGTAAATCAGTGCAACCAGTTCCAACAAGATTATGGGAAACATGAAAATAAACAAGCATTTGCAAAGCCAATAAATAGGCCGGGCATTGGTGGTCACTTATGGCCAGGGCTACTGGAATTATGCGGTTGTGAAGTGATTTTCGTGTACGATTTGCCACCTTTGCCACATAATCCATCATCTACCACATAATCTGTAGATTTTAACATACAAAATGTATTTCTAGCTCAAATGGTTCAAAAGTTACTAAAAAGGTGAAGACATATTGCCACTTAGTGGAAGGGCCCTTGCAAAGCTGGATTGGTCCCTTTTCTATTGCCTATCGCTATTTTTGGGTGCTAAATCAGTACTATTGAGGTGCCACAAATGCTCGTAGGGTGTTACCAAGTTTAAAAATGGCAAAATAATTAAGTAATACTATTACAAAATGTGCTGCGTTATGCAGTATAATTTTCCTTTTCCTGCTGCGTACTTTGACTCTCTCCTGCTGCATAATTCCAGTGGCCCAGTTTATGGCTTTGTCAATGCAGGTCTTATTTTGGCATGTCGTTTGTAAAACTTTATTGTGCTGGGAGCTGCCAGACCCTCACCATTGTCGCAAACATTGTCACAAAGCAAAGGCACACATTTCCACAGTATTTCCTGGCACTGAATAAAACTACTTTGTGTGCTGATGTGCTCCTTGCGAAAGAGCAGGTTGCTGTCACTCAGAGAGAGCGGGATCGAAATTTAATAAAAACAAAAGGTCTTGGTTAATGGCAGACCTTATCAGGTGCCCAGTTATTAAAGAAAGTCACAAGTGCAATCATTATATATGTCATTGTATTAGTGCAGATTTCCGTATTTCATGAATTCACCACAATTCACACAAGTAGGCCAGGAAAGCATACTCCTAGCAAATATTTGGGAAGTGTATTTTAGCATGAGTAAATATGCCTGTGTAGATTTGTTCATGCAAAAAATCTGTTGAGCGTTTACAAGTTTACTTTCCCTCTAAACACTTTTTTTTTTTTCCCCCCCATCTCTGGATGAAGTTTTACTTCTGCCCTTGTCAGGAGTATATTTCTAACATTCCCCAGTATGGGAAAAGATTAGAGAAGATCTGGTGAAGACTCTTAAAGCATGCAAGTCAGTAAGTTTGCACAGATTCAAAAAGCCATTTCAACCCAGGAACGTTTGCTTACCGCTATCTCCAGCACCAGTTTGTAGCTCTACAGAAAGGTGGCAAACTAAGGAAATTGCTAGTATTCATGCCTTTTTGTAGCATTAGACCTGGCATTATCAGAGAGGCAAATATCAGAGCTCTTATACAATGAGATTACTGCCATAATGTGTTGCTGCACTACATGGCACCAAAGAGACAAGTTATATATATTTTTTTTTTATGGGACGAGTAGATTTATTGAAGCAGCCTGTCCTATTAACAAGTAGATATTTTCTTAAATTCCACACAATGAGAAATATATTTATAGTGTGTGTGTGGTCGTAGCATGACTTGTAGGTACACATGCTCGGCATAATCTTGACATCTAGTGTTAGGCTTGGGCATTTCCAACTTGTTTTCTTTGAAGTCATTTGAGTCACAAGTCTTGTTGTGACTCCACCCTTTGTCCACATTCCCTCAGCACACTGGATCAACCTCAGCTTGTTTTCTTCCGCCATCAGGCTCGAACGGGTGGGAGCACTGCTATGAAGTAGATGTGCTTAAATACACTGGGTCACCTTCTTTTTGGGTCCACTTCTGGTCTAGCAGCAGTCTTCAGTCCTGTGTTTGAAAACAGCTCATCTGTTAGACATGTCTAGTTGCTCATTCCTTACAATAAAATATCCACAGGCATCAAACTGGATCTCGAAAATTTTGGTGAGCAGTACCCCTGCACGCCAGTAGGTGGAGTTGTTCTGCTCTGCACGGTGTCTGTGTCGTCCACACGAAAACTGATATGTGCGGTGCCTTTGCAGGTTCCATACCAGATCGCTGACTGCAGTTCTTTTCTTTCTACGCCTGTCAGTGCAAATTCGGAGAAGCGCTACCTGCAGCTTTTTTTTTTTTTTTTAAAACTTTTGTCAAAGTTTTTTTTTTTTTCGACTGTCCCTTGGTGTGCAGTATGTAAAACAGAAAGGCATGTTTTAAGCTATGAAGGGCATGTCATCGATAGATGTCGGTGAGAGAAACACACTTGGTTTGTTTATGGTGTAATGCGAGGGCTGCCACGCACTTCATTCTCAGCACTGAAGGAGTGATTTCTCAAGCTACTTGCTGCCCGACATCTATTGACTCAACGACTCACCAAGTCTCGGTCGCCAGGAAGGTCCTGCTATTGTTTGAGGAGTCATACCCAGCAATCATCATCCCCCTCCAAATTGTCAGGGAAGTCCCAAAAAACGAAAAAAAAAGTCGACGAGGCCTTCGATTCCTCCATGTTTTCAGACGAATTGCAGGGCCGTTCACACTTGAAGTCGATCTTTTAGGTGGAACCTGCGGCTGAGCTGTCTCAGCGCTTCCCTGAATTGGTTGAGTTTAGTGCGAGTTGCACACAGCATACATAAAGGACAATAGAGCAATACAAACACAGTCACCCAAACAGACACTGTTAATGGAGTGTGAAATAATGTTTGAAGCGACCTATGAAGACCTTTTCAAATTTGTGTAGGAAGGGTGATGTGAAGGTAATAAATAATCTTCTATTGCCAACGTTTTGTCGACATCTGCCATAAACATTATATTGTTCCTTTTTTTTATTTAGTTGAAAGATTATTAAAAGCAGATTCAGATGACTGTATAGGCAAAGATTAACTTTTATGTGATCACCTTTCATGCATTATTCGGTTTCATCACAGACTGTTACTGGCATCTGAATTTCTTGGATGGTAAGTTTCTCTGTGTATAAATGTGACCTAAACTTTTACAACATTCGGTATTCCAGCAAAGAGGATGGCAACTGGAACAAAAAACTGGCATGTGTTTATTGTGGTTATTCCTCACCTTTACACTTTTCTGTTTGGTCTTTCTCTTTAAATAATTTTACAGAAATATGCATAAACGTTTTCTGGCAGTCTGGTGGATGCAATAGTACTTTTTCTTGTTCTGGAGAAAGCTGTAAATCCCATTGAAACCCCCAGTAGCTTTGGCGTTTTCATTATGTAAAACTATTGAAGGCTGGATGTGGTATGCCATCATGATGAATAGTACTACATTATAGTATAGTACATTGGGTACTACTCCATAGCTGTTTCCAAAGGCCCAGTCGGAATATAAACACAGTCATCAAATGTATTTGCCATGCAAAATATTCTCTATATGCAGATTTTGATCAGAAGCTAGATAAACAAGTAGTATTTAAGAACACACTGGCACAGTAGAGAAATGGCTGAGAGGGAATGTGGCTGATGTGATTGCTTCTGGAAAGTCCTATTGTCCGGTTAGGTGATTAATTTTCTACCAGGCTTGGTCTTTATTAGTTTTCCTGCCATTTCCAAATAGGACAGGATACCATAGTCTAGCCTAAATTAAATTGTGGCATTGGTTACTGGTACATGTAATTCCAGGTTGATGACAAGTAATGTTTTCCCTAATATCTCAAATTAGTGAAATAAATAGCAATGCATAATTCAACTGCTTGTGTGTGTGTGTATGTGTATATTTGTGTGTGTGTGTGTGTATATATATATATATATATATATATATATATATATATAATGGTGTAGTTGCTTAAGCTCCAAACTGATTAGAGGAAATTGGGAGGAGGGCCAAAGACTTCATGGCCAGTAGTCACAGTTCCATTGTAGGAGATCATACTTGATAATTTACAATTAGGGTTTTGTGGGTTACATTTTAAGAAACTGGTGGAAGACCACAACCTGACCAAATCTATAAAATGTATTTGAATGGATAGATCAGTTGGCTGACAGTTTCTTTGAAAAACTGAAAACAGTTGCAAACATGAGTGCATTTTACTTGCTTCAATAACTTAGTGAGTGGTTACATGTATATGTCAAATAGAAGAACGGATAAGATGATTTGTTTTCTGGATTTGAGTTCGTCAGCTAACCTGTTTGTTTTTTGTCCATAATGAAATATTCTAAGTAGTCCAGCAGTCCAGTGTGGCATCAGTGATTCCAATATGTTGGTGTCTGGTAAGAAGGATGGCATTGCTAGTGGTATTGAAGGACAGTGGCCTAAAAAAATCAGCACTTCAATTCCTATGCTATTCACCAGTCTTCTATAGTCCCCCAGGACAGAAGTGACTGAAAGTTCTGTATTGTCTTACGTAGAAGCTTACATGGAAGGAATTCAAGTGACCTTTCTCTTGAATGGATGTCTGTAGCTTTGTGAAAACTAGTTTTTCATGAAGTGTATCCACATTTAGTAGCAGTGAAAAATGCTGACATATTGAAGTCTTTGGATGGTGAGCAATGTGTTTTTTTTTTTTTTTTCTCTGTAGACCTTTCACTGTGCTTGAGGAAGTAACTTGTTGCTGGCGAGTAGTGAAAAATGCTGCACCAGCTTTGGAATGAGACACTGGCCTACTGGTTTCATCAGTTGAGTGGGGCACAGATCAGCAGGTGAACGAGAGGGTTATCATTGAGAGTGCCATAGAAATTTATACTTCTGCAGTTGATCAAAATTACTTAAGCTGACCTGGTCCACATTGAGAAATGCGTTGTTGCCAGGGAGGGGGCTATCTTTGTAGCATTTATGGACCTGAGCAGTGCTTTTGACTGGGTGAACCGATCCAAGCTATGGAGTAACTTAGCGGCCTGGGGGTTATCCTAGCCACTGATTGTTTTTTCTCAGAACTCTCCATACTGATGTGAATGCCTTGGTCAGATATGGCATGGGAGGGGAATGTACGAATTCCTTTAGCCATTCTCGGGGGTGTTGGGTAAGGCTGTGTTTTGGCGCCCATTTTATTTGTTATACATCAGTGGCCTGAATTCCTTGTAGCAGCAATGGGAGACCTTCCCAAAAGTGAAACCTGTACATAAACCCTCCCTGCTATACGCTGATAATGGAGTATTACTGTCTTGCACGGCTAATGGTCTTAAGGGACCTTTGATTTTGTAAACTTCATGGATGGCCTGGAACTGGACACTAATATCTCCAAACCATACTGCAATGCATGTGGAAAACAGTCCTTAACCACTAGACCCATTACCATCAAGAGGAAAGTGATTTCAAGGGTGGCTGCTTTCCCTTTTCTTTGGGGTGGTGAAAGGGGGCATTTGATCGACAGAGCAACTGGGTGTCCTGTCCTGCTAACCGCTGCACGCGATTTAGTCAAGCTTGTAGAGCCCTCTTTAGGTTTACATCCACAGTGGGTAATAAATCTATCCTACTGTTGCGGCAAGTCTATAGATTGAGTTGTCTCCCTTTGTTACATGAAGCTGCAATTTTGGGGTACCATAACTGTGCTAATATCCAACAAGGGGAAAACAGATTTTGCAGGAAATTGCTACATCTGGGCCCAAACAGCGCTTCTCTTTTTGTGCAAGATGGGTTGAGTATTGACACATGGAAGACCATGTTAATTGTGCCCACTGCTTTTGTGGATTCCCGGGGGAATACTGCTTCGGATGTACTTATGACCTTAAGATCCTGTGGCTTAATTATATTAGAACTGTTGCCTTGTCTTTGGGCCATCCTGAGCTTTTCTGTAGCCCCACCAGTTGCTAAAGGTAAGGCGATAGAAGGCTATTCAGGGATCAGTTTCTTAATCGTGCCAAGGTGAACAGAGAGCAAGGCATTGTAGAAACCATCCTTGAGATCCTTTTTGCTCCTGAATCCCAAAGTCGGGCACCCCTGGGAGAGATCTCTCCTTATAAAGTTCCATTTGGACACAGTTTGCTCACTTATCTGTTTTCTGGCCACTTTGACCCAAAATTGATAATAGTATGCTACTGTGATGGTTGCTCACTCCAGACCATGGAGCATATGATACTATTTTGCAAGCACTATGATCCCCTGCGTCGAAGGTACCTCTTCCTTATTTTTAAGTCCAGTGCCTTCTATCAGTGTAGGCCAGCTTTTCTTTATCTGCAGATATTAAAAATTACCCTGTGTCTTTTGCTGTTTCTTCTTTTCTGAAGTGTCCTGTACTGCAACAAAGTTATGAACTTTTAAATTGTGACACTGTCTCTAATCCGAGGGCTGACCCATCTGTTTATCTTTTGGCTGTGACTTTCTCTTTTAGTTGTTGATAATTGTAATCATATGATCCTGCTGATTTTATTGTGTTTTATACCATATATATTATCTTTAGGCTGTTAATCTTTAATGGTTATATTCTATACTCGAATAAAGATCTTTCAATCAAATTGAGCTGACTTACAGATTTTACTTCCTGTGATTGACCTCTTTTATGGTGGGAATCATTGGAGGAAGATTTGTTTTCATAGTGATGCCTTCTAATTTTCAAGACCACAGTTAACATGCTCTAGAAGTCAAAGTCAATTTATTCTTAACTGTCTACCTGGCCAGGAGGTCATAGGTCTCTCACAAATATAAGAAGGAAATGAGTATACTCCCTGCAAACAGATCGCCTAGTATAGTAAGACCCCTTTCGACCCATGTGTGCAAGCCTCCCCAGTTCACTGGGGTAGCCCAGGATTGTTGTCACCAAGGGGAGCTTGAAAGTATACAGGACTCTTGTATGTGTCCTCTTCAGCTCCCTGGCCCTGACACATCTCGCTGTCAATCAATATGTTCTCACTGTGCATTATCGATGCTGGGTTGGTTTCAGTAGGAGGCGGGTAATAACAGCCCGAGAGGGCAAGCCACTTGTCTGTGGCCCAAGGCATCCCAGATAAGACCATCACCGGGTCACCCACTGTAATTGTGCCACTAAATAATATAGTTCAAGGTCCAGCGCTGCCATCCCCCCCCCTCCACCCCCCCCCCATCAATGGGAATACGCAACTTCTGCAGGGCCATTCGATGTCTAGAGGAGTGCCAGTATAAGGTTAGGAGGATGACTCCCTTGGGAGTACTACCGGCAAAGGGGCAAACATAAAGAAAGCGCAGCAGTATCACTGTATTCAAGAGCGCTATCTGTCTGCTCACCGAAAGAGGGTGGGCTTTCCAAAAAGTGACTGAGCGTTGCAACGTGGCAAAAGCCCTACTGTAATTACCCTCAAATCGTTGTTCAGCTCATCTATATATCGCCACCCCTAAATACCAGGTGATAGACTGCTTCCATCTTAGCACTGGTGAGGCACAAGGGGTTTGTGGCTCTTAAATATTGGGTGTAGTGGGTAGGCCCTAAATTTATTCCAGTTAACTTAGAGGCCTGATATCTTCCTGAACACGTATAGGGCTGCAAGTGCCACATCAGGTCAGGTGCCTTGCCTCACATAGACAAAAGCGTATACACAAATATGCAGACTATCCTTCACAATTTACAGTTCCTGATAACGCCTCCCATGCCGCACAATCTGCGCAAAGGGCTCCATTGACAAGACGAACAGTAGCAGGGAGAGTGAGCAGCCCTATACCAGGGAAGAATCAGATGTCACCGACCCATTTTGACCCTCGCCGCTGGCTTGGTATGTAACAGTTGGGTCCATTTAACAAATTGTTGACCAAAGCACATCCCAGGCAGGGTAGCATAGAGAAATTCCAAGCTGAGGAAATCAGCGCCTTCCTGATGACAGGACATGGGAGTCCGAAGGGAAGTTCTTGTGCTCCCCGCCACGTCTACTCCTTGTCCACCCGGTGCTTAGTCTGTCGGGGTGCTCCGTGATCACTCACGTCTGGCCATCTGCTGCTCAAACTGCACCGGAGGCGCCGGCCACACTGTTGTCACATCAAAGAGCTCCTTTTAACCCCATGTCGCCACAGGGTCTTTGAAGAAATTCGTCTTGCCCCTCCGCCTGCACCTTCAGGCAAGCCGGAAACAGCGGGGCATTAGATAAACCCAACTCTGAAGCCTTTTCCTCAAAGCAGCGGAAAAAGGCTCTCCGATTCTGAACCTGAATGATGAAATCCAGGTAGAGGAAGACCTCAGTGTTCTCAGCAAACGGGCCTGGGCTGCAAGCCTGCTGAAGAAGGAAGTCCCTGTCATAGTAATGCAGCAAGTGGGTGATTACGGGGCGAGGGGGTTGGGGGGACTTGCGGGGGCTGCCTGGCAGTGAGACTGTGTGCATGTTCCAATGTGTAAAAGTTGGATAAACCCTCCGAAGCCACGTCCTCCCGCAGTCAGTCCTCCAGGAAGCCAAGCATGGACTCACCCTCCATTCTCTCTGGTATACAACAATTTGACCGTTGTTGCAGCGGGCGCTCCCCTCCTGATCACCAAGCTCGCCCTCCATTACAAGTGTGGGCCTCCAGGTTGGTGATGTGACAATCCATGCTTAACATCTCAGGCAGCAGGGTCTGGACAGAGGTCTCCAGGGCAGATACACAGTCTGGCGTTTTCTTTTAGCCCTCCTGGATGCGACCTAGCTCTACCGCTGTGGTGCGATCTTGCCCTCCAATGCTCACTAAAAGCATTAATTACTGCCAAAAATGTTTCAAGCTTGTTATCAAACTGCGAAGACTCATCACCTCCGGTGCCCTGCTTGATTTCACCCAGATTATCTCCTAGGATACTCTGACTACCTCATGCTGGTGAATTAGTCTGACCACCTGCACATTTCTTTTACATCATCCTTTATCCACTAGAAAATGTAAGGCCTATTCAAAAGAGAAAATTCATGGTTTCATGGTCCAAAGAACATTGACAGCAGTCCCTGGGCTAAAAAAAGCCAACAACTTCCACCTCAGGCTCAAGGTGAGACATTTATATTGCAAACTATGCTTACATAATAATGAATACTCTCCACTGAGAAGCAAGAGGAAAAGTCCTAATCCTTTGCTACCCCAGTTCTCGAAGAATTTATAGGCCAAAAGAGAGCTCTTGAGACATCTTGGAAAAACTGGAGGGAGACAAGCACCTGCTCTATGCAACCTGCCTAACTTCAGGGCTGCCAGAAGAGAATACAAGTTGTTCTTCAGAGCCAAGTCTGGTCTCTGCTTGACATCTCCAGAAATCATCTAGAACATATTTGGCAGCATTAAACAATTCAGTGGCCAGTCTTAAAATAGTACATACTACACACCACCATCCAAATGTGAAAATCTTGGAATTCCCTTTGCAGAGAGAGCAGACTCTGAACTTTCACGTCCTCCAAGATCTGTAATTTGTGATGACTGCATACTGACCGTAAGGCTGAATGAGCCTGATGGCACTGCCTGTCACCTTTAGCAAGGACATTACCAAGCTATTGTCATATTGGACAACCCTGGTTAATGAATTTCCCTTTGGAGCTAGGTTGTCTCCCCGACTGTTTAAAAATTGTCCGGGTCACCCCATCCTAAAGAAGCTCACAGCTGACCCAAGTGACCTCAACAACTTCCACACAAGAACATCACTTTTCTTCTTAGGAAATGTGTTAAAAAGCTGTGTAGCCTCACAGGTATCCAATCATATTCAGGCCAACAACCTTCTCAGTTTCTTCCAGTCTAGTTTCAGACAAGGACACAACACTGAAATGGCTCTTCTGCAGATTGTGTATGATTCTCTCCAGCCTTCTTAGCGACTTTAATACAGTCGACTACTGTGCTCTGATTAGCATCCTTAAGGAACAAATGGTTATCGATTGTGCAGTCCTAAACTGATTGTAGTCCTAATTGTCTAACTGATAGCAAATAGTTAGAACAGTAAGCTTTGTTTCTAGGAAGACTGACCTACAGCAAGGGGCTCCACAGGGCGCGATTGTGTCACTGTTTAATCTCGATCTCATACCACTTGGAGAGATCCGAGTAACTAAGGAATGCTTTATCACCAAAATGCTGATTGCACCCAGATCAGCCAAAAACATTCTTGCCCAAATGACGTCGTCCTACTCTCCAAAATCTTCTATCAGGTTTCAAAAGCGGATGGCCAACTCAGCCAAACGAAAAATGTATTTCTTCTAATTGCCAACAAAAATCTTCCAGCAAGAGAGAACCTTGTTTCAATCTCTCCTTTGAACTGCAAACAGATCATTGTGGAGAATGCTAAATCCTTGAGCTGTATTCTTAACATTCGCCATAACCTTCAGAAGCAAATCTCATATATGGCCAAGAATGTCCGCTACCAACTGTTGTTGGCCATCAGGCAATGTATCCTTCAGCAGGATCTGAAAATTATTCTAGGCACTGGTATGGTCCAAATTGGACTGTGAGAACTCTCTCCTCTCCCCAGGTACATCTGGCACTCCTGAGCTGGTTGCTTTGTGACAAGTCCCAAAAATATTTATCACACCTCTTCGCACCCTACAATTGAAGCAAAAACCCAATTTAAGATTGCATGCATCACCCACAAAGCCCTCCACAATGCCATGCCATCCTCTCCGGCACTTGATGAGGACCTGGAAATGCTAAAGCACTTCTGCTGGAACGGCCATCATTCAGACAAGAATGTTTTATGAAATAAGATTCAACTCAAAAGTCCGCCTATTTTAGAGGCTTGTATGACTAAGCTTATGATGAAGCTATGATCACTTCTTCACAGCCCCTTTTCACTTATCCAGTCTATCCAGATACAGTCAACCTGGCCTTTCCCTCCTGATTCAGATTGATGGCTCGATGGGTCATCTTTGTTGCTTATCTATTTTTTTTACGTTTGTTATACATATTCATTTTGTTCTCTTGTAAAGCATTTTGATGCCCTTGGGCCAAGTTCGCGTTATGTAAAACCAAAGGTTTTATAACACTGCTGAAATAAAAATATGTCTATCATCTAAAAGCAGGTGTGTGGCACAAACCGGTTGAATTTTTTTGGGAGGATTGCATATTGGTCATTCCCTTTGCTAAATGGAGGTAGAAAAAGTCATAGAAAAAGCATAAGAGCATGAATTGCTTAACAAGATACATCATATAATGCTAGGCATGAACCAAGGCTCGAAATAGGATTTATTTATTCTGAATGTTGGAAATGTCCAGCACTTACAGATTCCCCCTCCTCCCCCCCGCACACACACAATGCTGCTGGCTTCGTTTAATTTCTTTCCACATATGATTAGTCTATACTCGCTTTTTCTTGAATAATAAGACTTTATTGAGGTTTTCATTGAATTACTGTAATAGGGCCACTACCTATATGAAATATATAGACATACAGGTTATTATCAGTGAGAACGTGGCATACCTTAAGTTGAAATTTTATCAGGATGTGACTATTAAATCAGTTGTTTAATAAGGTATAATATTGTCAAGAAAGATAATGTGGTTAATGTGCATGTCAAATCCTGAATAACGTCTGGCCATATTTCAGTTTAAGAGCAAAGTCGAGAATCTCTACATTTAATAAGTCTTTGGAGTTCAAGGAAGCAAACATTGAAGTATTTTTAGAGTAACTGAAAGCTAAGCTATTGCTGTAAAGAAATGCTCCTTGCTGAGCCTTACTTAGGTTAAGCATGTCTGGTTTTTCTTTGCGCTTTTTATAGGCAATGTATGTGTCTGTGTGATGTGTACGTTAAGGTAAAAATATGCATATATTTGATCAAAGGATAACTTTACACTCTGTCACTTAACAATGTGTCTTTGTAAGGATGTGGTGAAGTCTCATGAAAAAATATTGGTTTGTTGGACATGAAAGGAGAACTACATGCTTGGATGCAGCAAGGCAAAACAACCACAAATCTGATTGTCGAAGTGATGCGTTAAGGAAGAAACTAAAACCCAAGTAATGCTCTTCCTTGTATTTTGGAAACGGATAGGTAAAAAGATAACTAATTGAATGTTTAATAAGAGAATTGGGAAAGCTTATCTAATGGATTATAAATCATTTAATCTTTAAAAGATACAAAATTCAAGGTGTTTAATTGTTAATCCATTGAATGACAATCTAAATTCCCTTTGCATGCATTTTTTTCCTTTTAATTCAAAACACAAACTTGTTGATGCTCAGACTGCACTGCAGATTTATTTTGCAGTTTTTGCTTGCAAATATTTTTTTCGCAAATAGTGTGTTGGAGTGAGGGCCAGACGTGTGGTACATCTGGTGGCATTTAAATAATCTGGTACTATCTATGGAAATCCCATTGTTGGTCTTTTTATTCCTCTTGGACCACTAGAGGAAACTATCAATCACCAGAAGGATGCTCTGACAAAAATAGCGCTGCCGTTTTTTTTTGTATCACTCTAAAGTAAGCAATCACTACACTTAACAAAGGTGTATACCGTTTGTACTAGTTGACCAGTGTACATGCTTATCGTGGTGGGAAATTCACGAATGTGGGTTTTGTCTTATAATCAGATTTTTGTTTTGTTTTAAATACACCTAAGTGTATAACTGAAAATAGATTCATAAGGGCATTGATTACAGCGTTCTTATTGTGTCCTCTCAATGGAACATTTGGTTTTAATTGTGTTGAACAATAAAAAAATTCTAGCTATCTGGTCAAGAATTTTCAATTCTATTAAGGACACGGAGGCGAGGATTATGCTTTTCTCTCTCTTTACTGCAAAACTCAGCAGCCAATGAAATTCATTAAAACAGAAGAACTACATTTCCCATAAACTCAGTAGTTCGTGTCCACCAATCACAGTCATTCTGTCCATATAACTGGCTCACGCAGCATAGTCCTTCCTCTTTCTTTGCGATAAAACCTTCGGATAACAAGGAACCGAACCGAACTGGACACTCTTGAACCCAACTCCAACATCTTCTCTTGGGAAACACCCCGTCTTGACAACAGAACACCGCCCACTCAGGCTTCCAAGACTTCACCTGATCAGAATAATGAGGTCCCACTTGATCAAACGCTCTTGACTTCCGAACCTAGGAAAAAGAATAAGCCATAATAATATTCATGGAACTGAATACTTCGTTTACATCATAAGGGTGGGAATGTCAAAATTGTATAGTCAAAATATTGCAATAAACTTCTTTATTCATCAGACAATAAATATTACAGATATTTTTATTCATGGGAGGGATAATCCTCGCCTCTGTGTCCTTAATAGAATTGAAAATTCTTGACACTGTAGCTAGATTTTTTTTTAATTCTATTTCAGGACCAGAGGCTTCGGATTATGCTAGTTCAAAGCTGATTTACACCACATCAACAACTGGTTTGTGATAAAATACTCTAATTGTAGAGTCCGATGACCAATCCGCCGCTCTTATAATGTCCTCTAAGCGAGAACCATTCAAGAATGTCTTAGATGCCGTCGCTTCCCTGACAGAATGTGCTCCAAAGTTAGAAACGTCAATGCCTGCTTCTTGCAGAATCCAACGGACCCAACGTGCTAACTTTGCCGCTGAGACAGGCCCAAAAGGTTTTTGTAAGGAAATCAACAACTGACCCTGAAAAGTTTGACGTACTTCTCTAGTACGTTCCACATAGGCTTTCAAACATTTTACAATACATAGCTTTTGGTGATGACGAAAAGCTGGGTATGAAACACTTCTAGAACAGGTCTTAGTCCGATTTAAAAATAGTCAATGAGACTCCCGAAGGAGTAAATACTCTACCTGCTAAATCCAGAGCTTGCACATCACTCTGCAACATGATAATAAACATAGCAAAATAGTCAACTTCGCTGAAAGCTGTTTACGTGAAAGGTCTTTATTGCATGGCCATGACATCAGGTACCTTAAAACAATATCTACGTCCCACAGGGAAGAGTATTTAGGTTGAGGAGGTGCCACCATGCGAATCCCTCGCAGTAGCTTACACACTAACGGGTGTTCCCCAGTTGGTTTACCTTCTATATGGGAATGACCCGCTGAGATCGCTGATCTGAAATTGTTAATGGTTCTATAGGCTAGGCCTTGCGACACTAGTTCTGACAGAAAATTAACGATCATAACAATGGATGACCCCACGGGATCAATATCTCGTTGACTGCACCAACCCACCCATCTTTTCCAGGCGGATTGATATCGCTTAGGAATGGAAGGAGCCCAAGATTGTGACCAGAAGAACATTGCGTTGTCCGAAACTCCTGGCACTTGCCATTGTCTCTGGAAATTCTCCACGCCATGAGGCTCAATTGTTCCCTCCATAACAGAGGGTGTGGAGATCCGACCGGATCTAACAATAGTCGAGGGTCCTGCGGAATCGCTACCGTGAGAGCGCAAGACATCAACATTGCCCAAGGGAACCAAGGCTGAGCTTTCCAGATGGGCGTCACTAAAATCAATTCTGCCCTCTGTCTCCTCACCTGAGATAGTACTCTCTGAATCATGATGAATGGGGGAAACGCATAAAGTATCCCTGACTGCCAAGACTGGAGAAACGCATCAATCCCGGCCGCCAAAGGGTCCGGTCTCCAACTGAAGAAACATGTCAGTTGAGAGTTGAGTCTGGAGGCAAAGAGATCTATCCCACATGGACCCCAAAGAGAGTTCAACTTGTTGAATATCAGAGAATCCAGCCTCCAGTCGCTGCCATCCACGAGGAATCGAGAATTCCAGTCCGCAACGAGATTCGCTTGTCCCGGAATGTATTCCGCTGTCACCGATATGTGATGGAGAAGACAATATTGCCAAAACTCCTTCGCAATCTCTACTAGTACCCGGGACCTGGTCCCGCCCAGACAGTTGATGTATTGAACTGCTGAAATGTTGTCCATCCGGAGAAGAATACAACATTTCCCCAGCTGTGTAGATAGGGAACGAATAGCAAATGCTCCCGCTAGCAGTTCTAGGCAATTGATGTGGAGGGATAGTTCGTCCTGGGACCAACGACCCCCTGTCTGCACAGAGCCGCAGTGGGCTCCCCAGCCCCACCGGCTGGCATCCGACTTGATAATTATTTCCGGACTCGAAGCAAATATGGCTCTGCCGTTCCAGACATCCATGTGCTCTAGCCACCAGTTGATTTCTGACTTGGCATCGTCCGACAGAACAATCTGTTCTGCATATGAAAAACCTTTGCGGAGATGAAGAATCTTCAAGCGCTGTAAGGCTCGATAATGGAGAGGCCCTGGGAAGATTGCTTGTATTGAGGAAGCTAAAAGACCTACCAGGCGTGCTAGGGTCTTCAATGATAGTCTGAGAGTCAAGGGCTCTCCTCAATTCTTTCTTGATGGATTTCCTCTTCGCCAGAGGTAAGAACAATTGTGCTTTGACGGAGTCCACTTGAAACCCTAAGAATTCTACAACCTTGGACGAGGTACACTGATTTGTCTACGTTGATAAGGAATCCTAGATCTTGTAGGAGTTGGATTGTCCATGCAAGATGTAGGCGGACTGACTCTTCTGATTGAGCCATGATCAGAATGTCGTCTAAATAAATAATGAGGCGAACGCCCCTTTGTCTGAGTAGTTGAACTACTGGTCTTAACAGCTTGGTAAAACACCAAGGGGCGGAAGAAAGCCCGAAGGGAAAGAAGGGAGAATTCATACCAAATCTCCCGCCAACAGAATTGTAGGAACCATCGATGAGGTTTGAAGATGGGAACCGAAAGGTAAGCGTCCTTTAGGTCTAACCTTACTAGAAAATCCCCCTCTAACAGAAGGTCTCTTAAGAGATGGATGCCTTCCATTTTGAAGTGTCGGTAGACCACCCAGGAATTGAATTCCCTCAGGTTGAGAACTAATCGAGAGCCACCTCCTTTTTTCTGAACCAGGAAGATCGAACTTACAAACCCTTTTGGGTGTGTCTCGGACCGGCAAATGGCGCGTTTTTGAAGTAATCGTGCAATCTCGACATCTATGAAATGACCGTCTGTTTGGGGAAAAAACGAGGGGATAAGGAAAATTCGCCTGATGAGGCGGGGCATAAAATTCGATCTTGTAACCTTGAACAGTCTGGAGAATCCACGGATCTTGAGATATCCGTTCCCATGCCTTTAAATGATCCTTCAGTCTCCCTCCCAAGAAAACCTCTGAAAAGGGAATGATTCTCACCTGTGGAGGGCCCTTCGACGGAGTTGGCCTTGCCTCTGTTACGGTAACAGTGGCCACTGCGGGCTCGGGATGGGTAAAAACCTGACCTGGAATAGTATCCTTGGTTGTAACTGCCTCAGGCCTGATTGAAGCCACGGCCCGGCGCTCGGCCTATAAAGCGTCCGGCCCTGGCAAAAAGGCCCCTATTAAACATTTTCCTCATGGAGGATTGAGCTTTATCCAAAGCGGAGAAGGTGGCCACATATTTCCCCAGGTCCTTCACAAATTTGTCACCGAAAAGTAAGCCATTCACTGCTGGGCCTTCGTCGTTGGGGGCCAAATCTGCCAATTTTGGATCAATTCTCATAAGAAAGGAGCGTCTGCGCTCCGTAGACATGGCACAATTCGCATTTCCCAAAAGACAGATTGCTCGTTGAGCCCACTCTAAAATTGTCTGTGGGTCAAGAGAAGATTCAGACTCCTTGGCTTGGACAGCTAATTCAAGGAATTACGTGATGGGGCCAGAAATATCCAGAAGTCTGTCCTGAAAATTCTTCCAGGCACGATCCAGACCTTTCTTAGGGTCTTTAGAAAACTTTTGCATAAAAGTTGCCATGTTGGGATCAAGATCTGGGGTCTCTGTTACCTTGCCCAGGAGGGAGGGGCGGGGGCATTCCGAACGTAGGGTGTTCCTAACTTCCCGGTCAAACCCTTTGCGGATTGATCCTGTACGTATTGAGCTACTTCTTCGCATGGAAGCCATTCAGTGGACCTGGGGTGGATTATATTTTCCAGATCAAAGGAGGGGTTGCGGTGGGAGGAACTACGCTCCTGCGCGTTATGTAATTTGCGTTTGCGCTTTCCTGATGGTTTGGGATCTTCCTGATCTGAAGCGGGGAACTGATCAGAAGAAGAAAGGCCGTCTGGCTTAGTAGAGGTTTCTATGCTACCTTCTGACGTGTCTAGTGACAAATAAACATCATAGCCGTGATCTTGCATCACTGATGCGGCCATGTTTGCTAGTATGTCAGCTGACAATAAAGGTCTCTTTAAGGCTCCCTGGGACAAAGCCAGATCAGGTATCTGGTCGGGTTGCGAACCAGCTTCTAATAGAGGGCGACCCCTCAGTTCGCGCTGCCCAAATATTCTTAAAGGCTGAGCAAAGGGCTTTAGCGCATTAATAAGAGCCTGATTTACAGAGTCCTGGACATGGTAGCCCACGGCTTCTACTAGTCTTTCCTCCATATGGTCGTCAGAAAAATCAGGTTGGTCCTGATAGAAATCATCCTCTCCGGCGTAGTACGCCATGACAACAGAGGAAATGGAGGAGATCACGGGGAGGGATTATATTTCCCAGCAGGAAAATTGGCCAATATGTAATTGACTCAATATACTTTTTTATATAATGCTTGTATTAATATTTCTTAGCACAGCAATTAAGGTGTGGAGGGAGCTCCTGCTTATCCCCTCTGCAAAGCTGACACCGTAATTTCACCCCGTCAGGCGTTCCAGGGTTCCAAATTTAGACCGGGAGGAGAAACAAGCTAAAAATATCTTCCTCTCTGACTCCCGATGCACAGCACACACCTCGTTCTCCCCGAACGGCAGGAACGAGGAGTGCGCATGCACGCACATAGAAATAAAAAGAGGACTTGTCCTCTAGCACGTGCCGTGGTCTAGGAGTTGGAACGACTCCTAAGCTATGCGCACACGCGCCCCTTGGCAAAAGCCAAGTTCCTCAACTTGCCGAAAGGGCAGGAAAACCAATTAAGGCAAGAGTGTGCTGCGTCGGGAATGCACCGCAGCGTGCTTAGAGCCCGCTCCCGCTCCACGCTGTGCCGGAATATCTAAAAACTACTATATGAAACAAAAACAGTGCAAATTTAGTACACTTATCTCTTGGCTGCAGCAGCAAAGAAAGAGGAAGGACTATGCTGCGTGAGCCAGTTATATGGACAGGTTGATTGTGGTTGGTGGACACGAACTACTGAGTTTATGGGAAATGTAGTTCTTTTGTTTTACTGAATTTCATTGGCTGCTGAGTTTTGCAGTAAAGAGAGAGAAAAGCATAATCCGAAGCCTTCGGTCCTGACATAGAATCACTTTTTCTTTGCTTGATCTAAGGGGCATATTTGGGGCGTTGAGGGAAGTCAGGTTTTGTTAAAATTCAGACCTCGTGCCTCCTGGAATTCAAAGATTGTGAATAGGAGTTTGAATTTAATCCTCTGTGCAACCAAGAGCTACTGGAAGTTTTTAGGACTAGTGTGATTTGCTCTGATCTTTTTTTTTTTTTTTTTTTATTTCTTTTTTAAACATTGAGACACATTCTGGCTTCTTTATTTTGGCCCTCTAGAAGCTTTTTATTGGTCTTTTTTATAAGCTCCTATGTAGAATTTCAATATTCGATGCAACGTAGAATCAGTTCCTTGGTAAGTTATATCCTTTCTTTGTTGGGTAAGAGGTGTGATTCTTTTGGTCATCATGAGTTAATTAATGCATCTGACTAATGTTATAATCTGGAGTTTATAGAAAAGGATTTTTGCCAACCCAGATCCTGATGTTTCTGACCGACTGGTTGATAGATAGGGTGTCACATAATTTGCACTTAGGCATTCGAATGGAAGCTGCTTCTTGAAATCTTCCTTGTTATTAGTATGTCTGTTCTTGAACCATTTTGAAGGCCGTAGCTGCCCTTCAGCAAGTGGTAGACCAGTTTCAGGCAAGATGGTGCGCCTCCAGGCCCTATTTAGATACCCTCTGGTGCACCTTCAAACCCCATGGAGCTGCAGAGGTCTCCGTTCAGAATATCACTGGTGCACCCACTTTTGCTGCCAGCTATTGTTACTGGGTCTGTACCAACTCCAGTATATAATCTCATAGTGCCCAAAGATCCACACTGGGTTTGTTGCGCCAATACAGACCCCCACCGAAGCCAGTAGGTGATCCAATGCCGACACCTATGTCGGACCCCAAAACTGACATCAGCCTCAGATGTCCCACCACAAAATCACAAAAGTGCAACTGGTTGTCAAAGCACCTGATTCTAACCTAATTCATTTACTGAGACAGAACTATCAATAGAGGCTTCATTCTCTTTTTTTGGCTCTGATTCTGACCTTATACAAGAAACTTATAGTTCACTCGCGACAGGTGATGAGCAAGAGTAGGAGCAGTGGGGTGGGCAACTCCCCCTTCTCTATACTGAAGATTCACTGTACTTGGATTTACAAAACACCTCCCCGCAACAGAACTTTACAAGCCACATGGGCCACCAACAGTAGAAAATGCCTTGTTTGCAGTGGTGGTTTAGATAACAGCTGAGGTGCGTGGTCTGCAATTGACTTGCATTGAGACAATGACCATTGTTCTGGCAAACACTCCTGATGGTGCCAACGTCATTAAAGTCTTTCATGCCATTTGGTGATGCCGTTACTGAAGCTCTGTTCTTCCCCATCAGTCATCAGGCAAAGAAGCCTAGCAACATAGACCTGTGCCTGGTGATGTGAACCTCCTAACCAAGCACCTTCCACCCGGGACCCTTGTGTAGGCTTTCACTAGCAAGGTCAGTCCTCATTTCGTCCCAAACAATCCTTGTGATATGGAATCCAAGTGGATTGATGCATTTGGTAAAAAGAATGTTTGCTTTTCCAAGCTTGGCCCCTAGGTCCATAAATGCGGTTTGTTTAGGTAGGTACAAGCATGCTGTGTAGGTTATAGCCAGATAGATCTTTCCAGCATTCCTGGAGAACCTCCAAGCTTTTCTGGCTTGGACAATTCATGAGATAGGATACAGTGAAGTGTGTAATCAGTGCAGGATACTGTTGATTGCTTTGACAGAGTTTTTTTTCACCAGTGTAGTGCTTAGAAGACGAGCATAGATTATGTCAACCAGATTCTCTTTGGTGTACAAGCATCTACTGGATATTGTGAGAAAGTAGCCTCTTTCTAGCCTTGTTACCCCCCATGTTTGTGAGTATATGTCAGGGTGTTTTCACTGTCACTGGGATCCTGCTAGCCAGGGCCCCTATTGAAGACCCTATGTTGTCAGTATGTTTATGTGTCACTGGGACCCTGCTAGCCAGGACCCCAGTGCTCATAAGTTTGTGGCCTGTATGTATATGTTCCCTGTGTGATGCCTAACTGTCTCACTGAGGCTCTGCTAACCAGAACCTCAGTGGTTATGCTCTCTCTGCTTTCCAAATTTGTCACTAACAGGCTAGTGACTAATTTTACCGATTCACATTGGCATACTGGTACACCCATATAATTCCCTAGTATATGGTACTGAGGTACCCAGGGTATTGGGGTTCCAAGAGATCCCTATGGGCTGTAGCATTTCTTTTGCCACCCATAGGGAGCTCTGACAATTCTTACACAGGCCTGCCAGTGCAGCCTGAGTGAAATAACGTCCACGTTATTTCAAAGCCATTTACCACTGCACTTAAGTAACTTTTAAGTCACCTATATGTCTAACCTTCACCTGGTGAAGGTTGGGCGCAAAGTTACTTAGTGTGTGGGCACCCTGGCACTAGCCAAGGTGCCCCCACATCGTTCAGGGCAAATTCCCCGGACTTTGTGAGTGCGGGGACACCATTACACGCGTGCACTGTACATAGGTCACTACCTATGTACAGCGTCACAATGGTAACTCCGAACATGGCCATGTAACATGTCTAAGATCATTGAATTGTCACCCCAATGCCAGATGGGTTGGACAATTCCATGAGCTCCCGGGTCTGTAGCACAGAACCCGGGTACTGCCAAACTGCCTTTCCAGGGTCTCCACTGCAGCTGCTGCTGTTGCCAACCCCTCAGACAGGTTTCTGCCCTCCTGGGGGGTCCAGGCAGCCCTGGCCCAGGAAGGCAGAACAAAGGACTTCCTCTGAGAGGGTGTAACACCCTCTCCCTTTGGAAATAGGTGTGAAGGCTGGGGAGGAGTAGCCTCCCCCAGCCTCTGGAAATGCTTTGATGGGCACAGATAGTGCCCATCTCTGTATAAGCCAGTCTACACTGGTTCAGGGATCCCCCAGCCCTGCTCTGGCGCGAAACTGGACAAAGGAAATGGAAGTGACCACTCCCCTGACCTGCACCTCCCAGGGGAGGTGCCCAGAGCTCCTCCAGTGTGTCCCAGACCTCTGCCATCTTGGAAACAGAGGTGTTTGTGGCACACTGGACTGCTCTGAGTGGCCAGTGCCAGCAGGTGACGTCAGAGGCTCCTTCTGATAGGCTCTTACCTCTCTTGGTAGCCAATCCTCCTTCCTAGGTAGCCAAACCTCCTTTTCTGGCTATTTAGGGTCTCTGCTTTGGGGATCTCACCAGATAACGAATACAAGAGCTCACCAGAGTTCCTCTGCATCTCCCTCTTCACCTTCTGCCAAAGGATCGACCGCTGACTGCTGAAGACGCCTGCAAAACCGCAACAAAGTAGCAAGACGACTACTAGCAACCTTGTATCGCTTCATCCTGCCGGCTTTCTCGACTGCTTCCAGGTGGTGCATGCTGTGGGGGTAGCCTGCCTCCTCTCTGCACCAGGAGCTCTGAAGAAATCTCCTGTGGGTCGACGGAATCTTCCCCCTGCAACCGCAGGCAACAAAAGACTGCATCACTGGTCCTCTGGGTCCCCTCTCAGCACTACGAGCGTGGTCCCTGGAACTCAGCAACCCTGTCCAAGTGACTCCCACAGTCCAGTGACTCTTCAGTCCAACTTTGGGGGAGGTAAGTCCTTGCCTCCCCACGCTAGACTGCATTGCTGGGTACCGCGTGATTTGCAGCTGCTCTGGCTCCTGTGCACTCTTCCAGGATTTTCTTCGTGCACAGCCAAGCCTGGGTCCACGACACACTAACCTGCAGTGCACAACCTTCTGAGTTGTCCTCTGGCATCGTGTGACTCCCTTTTGTGACTTCGGTGGACTCCGGTTCACTTTTCTTCTAAGTGCCTGTTCAGTTACTTCTGCGGGTGCTGCCTGCTTCTGTGAGGGCTCCCTGACTTGCTGGGCGCCCCCTCTGTCACCTCATCCAAGTGGCGACATCCTGGTCCCTCCTGGGCCACAGCAGCATCCAAAAACCCTAACCGCGACCCTTGCAGCTAGCAAGGCTTGTTTGCGGTCTTTCTGCGTGGGAACACCTCTGCAAGCTTCTTCACGACGTGGGACATCCATCCTCCAAAGGGGAAGTTCCTAGTCCTCTTCGTTTTTGCAGAACACCAAGCTTCTTCCACCCGGTGGCTGCTTCCTTGCACCCTCAGCTGGCATTTCCTGGGCTCCTGCCCACTCTCAACACTGTTGCGACTCTTGGACTTGGTCCCCTTGTCTTACAGGTACTCAGGTCCGGAAACCCACTGTTGTTGCATTACTGGTGTTTGTTCTTCCTGCAGAATCCCCCTATCACGACTTCTGTGCTCTCTTGGGGTAGTAGGTGCATTTACACCTACCTTTCAGGGTCTTGGGGTGGGCTATTTTTCTAACCCTCACTGTTTTTTTACAGTCCCAGCGACCCTCTACAAGCTCACATAGGTTTGGGGTCCATTCGTGGTTCGCATTCCACTTTTGGAGTATATGGTTTGTGTTGCTCCTATACCTATGTGCTCCTATTGAAATCTACTGTAACTTTACATTGCTTGCATTACTCCCTTTTGCTATTATCTGCATAATTTTGGTTTGTGTACATAGATCTTGTGTATATTTCTCATCCTCATACTGAGGGTACTCACTGAGATACTTTTGGCATATTGCCATAAAAATAAAGTACCTTTATTTTTAGTATATCTGTGTATTGTGTTTTCTTATGATATTGTGCATATGACACCAGTGGTATAGTAAGAGCTTTACATGTCTCCTAGTTCAGCCTAAGCTGCTTTGCCATAGCTACCTTCTATCAGCCTAAGCTGCTAGAAACACCTCTTCTATACTAATAAGGGATAACTGGACCTGGCACAAGGTGTAAGTACCTCTTGTACCCACTACAAGCCAGGCCAGCCTCCTACAGATATGCTGTTCAATTGTCCAAGACTGTACAGGAAGAAAACTGACCCAGGCTAGAAAGATTTAAAGATAGTTGATTATCTTATTTGTTCTGTGGGGTAATTGGTATCAGTGAAACAATTTACTCTTCAGTTAGTAAATTTTCAGAGGCTATTCCAGGAATTATAGGCAATGTGAGCCTTCCTAACAAGTTGTACAGCAGATAGTCCATTCCTTGTTTGGCTGTGGACGTGGCACTAGGTCTCTCATAGGCCATCATAAAACAGTTCTCCAATCCTCCTCCCCTTCTGCAGCGCCTACCCCAAACCACTTTAGTTTATCTTCAGCTGCCCTTGCCTGGCTAGTGGGAGGCATGATTCAACATTTCCTCCCTGGCTGGCGATTCATTACATTAGAAAATGAATCTTATAGATCAGTGGCTCTTAACCGTTTGACCTCAGAAGACCCCCTCCCCACCCACCTGAACACTACAGGAACTCGGGGACCCCCACAGAATCATGGGAATCTGAAGGCCCCCACTGAGTCATTAATGGAAACTGGGTACTCTGCCTAAGCATTTTCAATGATTTGAACTGCAGGACCACAAAAAATACAGAAACATGCGTTCATCAAATTAATAATTAAATAATTTAATTCACAACCGGATCTAACAAATCAAAATTGTAATTTTAATAGAAAGGTTGGAGTATTTCTAAATTCAATTGAGGCCTGACATCATCCATACTATATCCTGTTTGATGCACTGCTCCCACAAATTAATCTGAGGATACTAAATTCATTTTTTCAGCTGTACATTTTTTCCTTTGTATATACTTGATTAATTTGATATTATTTAATTTTCTAAGCAGTTGTGGACCCCCTGAGTATGCTTTGTGGGTCCCCTGAGAATGATTTGTGAACCCCAGAGTTCCTGTGACCAGGAGTTAAAAAAAACTTACGATTATTCAAAATGGCTGGGGCGTAGCCACGGAGCCGAGCATGGCGCACGCTTAACTGTTCGGCTCCGGAGGGGCTGACTTCAAATGGGTGCCTGGACGTGCTAAATCGGGCGATCTCGTGCCCAGAGAGGAGTGCGGACGGTGGGGACCACGGAGGTGCGGACTCACCCCCTGGAGCGGGCTCCCGAGTGGCTGGGGCTGCCCGGGACTGAGGAGAGAGGCCGCGGCCCTGTTGACGGGCGGGGCCGAGACGCGCTGGGCTGGGAGGCTCCCCGTGTCGGAGCGCTGAAGGTGAGCGGCTGGTGCGCTCGGGGCTGCTTAGGCGCGGCCGTGGCCCTGGGGGCGGCCCCCGACGGACTTGTGCGCCCCGGCGCGGGCCTGGACCCGCGGGGTCGCCGCCGGATTGCGGCCGAGATCCCGGACTGGGCGGTGTACTGCGCCCGGCGTCGGATTCGGACGCGGGCCCACCCTGAAGGAGGGGGGTGCGGATCGGAGCGTCTGCTGGCGAGTTGGCACCCTGCTCGAGGGGCGGAACCTGGTGCATCCTGGCTGCGGAACTGCACACAACGAGAAGACGGGGGGCCCGCTTTGGGTACGCCCCCCTGGGGGACGCACAATCGTTGCGCCGGTGTTGGAAGCCCAGGGGCCCGCGGATGCCGACGACGGGACTCTACGCCCAGGGCGACCCGAGACGAGCGTTGATTGTCCTTTGTGAGGCGGGCAGTGTGGAATCGCCCTTGCCATCCGCCATCGACTGCCAGAGTTGGGGGCCAGGTGCCTTTGTTCCCGGGTGCGGGCCCCCTTGGTCGACCGAGCCGGTGCCGATCTGAAGGCCTGCTGCATCCACCCCTCCTATACACAACAACGCAAATCTACGAAAGCACACCTGCCCCGGTTTGGCCCAGGACTGGTTCCTCATCTGTGGAGCGCGGCGCACGCATGATCGTTTGGTCCGCGGGGGGCCACTGGAGGAACCGGGCCTGAGCGCACTGGATCGGATGATCCTCTATCGCGGGACGGACGCGGCGCTGGGTGTGGCTGGCGGAGTGCCTGGGGCTCTCCCTGGAGCGACCAGATCCAGAGACTGCGACAACAGTGCCCTGGGCTAGTAGACGAATCAACAGCAAACGGCATAAGCGCCTGAACAGTGCGCTAGACTCAGAGTCACCCCTCCCTGCCTGGCCAATGTCCCCCAAGGGCAGACATAAGAGCACAGCCATGGACCCCCTGACACATACACCACTGGGGGACAATGAACCGACCATGCAGAACCAGTCGCAAATCAAAATACAAGACACTCTAGACAAGATACTGGGAGCCATTGAGGACACCAAATCCACATTACAGCGCAACATCAATCAAGTGGCGACGGAGGTGGGCCTCCTGAGAGCTGATCACCACAAATTAGCTGACCGAGTAAAAGAAGTGGAAGCAACGCTAGCGGAAGTCGTCCCAAAACAAGCAGACGTATCAGCGGAGGTGACCTCCTTGGCTGGCAGAGTGGCGAAGCTCGAGCAGCGAGCTGAAGCCGCAGAAGGTAGAAATAGAAGGAACAATATTCGCGTGGTGGGCCTCCCTGAGGGGGCCGAGGGGACGAATATAGTGAAGTTTCTGGAGAAATGGCTAAGCACAGTTGTCGCACCAGGATGTCTGACCCCCTTTTACTCACTGGAGCGAGCACACCGTGTGCCAGCTAGACCACTCGCTCCTGGCAGGCCACCACGAGCAGTAATAGCTAAACTCCTGCACTACAGAGACAGAGACATCCTATTACAGAAAGCCAGGGAAACCGGCCCGTTTAAAGTAGCCAATGGCGAAGCGACATTATTCCCTGACTTCACTTTGGAGGTCCAAAATAAGCGCGCCTCCTTCTTAGCCGTTAAAAGAACCTTGCGAGAAGAGGGGATACAGTACTCGCTGCTCTACCCAGCAAGACTACGAGTGATTGCGGAGGGGAAAACCACGTTCTTCCAAACTCCAGAGGAGGCATGGGAATGGCTCGAAAGATCTGGGACACGGCCGACGCGACCTGCACTGGAGAACCGCGGGGCGGGCGGGACCCAGCGGACCCCGAGGGGGAAAAGACCCAGAGACCGCCAGCGGCTGGTGCCAACGCGGACACAGAGAGAAACTGGCAAGAGAGAGGCCCTGGAAGCGGCGGCCAAGGTGGGTGGAGAGTCATTGCCCCGGGAGGTCTCAGAAGAGGAATCGGACGACGCGGTGGTGTCCTCGCCCGATGGCTCTGGGGATTAGACCTACACACCAAGAGTGACCCCGCAGACCGCTGACGAACTTGCATAGATCGAACCCGCACCGGCGCTGAAAGGCGAGACAAGATAAGTAGTGAGGTGGCCCCTCCGGACCTGGCCACTCCCCCGGACCAGACTCTTGCCTGTCAGTCCTGACTGGCGAGTATTGCATTGATGTGTTTGAATAATTTGCAGTGTTGCAGAACTTATTGGGCAGCCTACAGTTCCGGAGGTGCCCTGGGGATGGGGAGTTGGGGTTTGCAGTTACTAGTTATATCGGCTACATGTGCGAAATGGTATGAGGAAGGTACAAGCTTGTGGGGGAATCGATCGGGGCCAGGGGCGTGCCGGCGCTACATACAACAGGACTTGAGAATAGGATGGCGGACTACAATATCATAACTTGGAATGTTAGGGGGATGGGTACTCCTGCTAAGAGACATAGAATTCTTTCCTTTCTAAAAAGGAGAGGGGTGCAGATAGCTATATTACAGGAGACCCATCTCGCACCTAGGAAAGAGGGAGAGAAACTAAGGCGTAGACAGAGGGGACAGGTGTTTGCCACAGAATATTCAACTTACGCAAGGGGAGTCCTGATTTGGATTAGGGCGGGGGTCCCCTTCACGATTGATTCCTTCAACATAGACAGAGAGGGAAGGTTTGTCATATTGGAAGGGAAACTACAGGGGCTCCAGTTGACCCTGAGTTGTATATACGCCCCCAACCAGGACCAAACATCATTCATGACGGACCTGTCTAGGCACCTCACTCGTCAACACATGGGGGAAGTACTAATGGGAGGAGACTTTAACGCAGTGCTCGACATTGACCTAGATAGATCTACCCCCCCACTACAGGGAGCAACATCAACCAAAACAGCAAAAAAACTAGTTGGGTGGCTAGACGACTGGGGGCTGGTAGATGCTTGGCGGTTTCAACACCCAGCGACCAGGGATTATTCGTTTTATTCGGGTCTCCATCAGGTACACACTAGAATCGATAGGATAGTTTGCACCGCGGGACTGGCTCGAAATATGACCCATGCTGAGTACCTTGCCCGCACAATATCAGATCACAACCCTCTATTACTGACATTGAGAGTAACACAGGACAGACCCCCCATACCATCATGGAGAATGCTCCCGACAGCGCTAGAAGACCAGGCATACAGGGAGGAATTACGATGCTACCTAACAGAACATATAGAAACTAACCAGGGATCCACTTCCGCCAGAGGCATAGAGTGGGAGACACTCAAAGTGGGGACACGGGGTCACTGTCTTGGACAGTCGGTGGGGATAACACGTACGCTTGAGAGAGAATTAAATGCATTGGAGAGGGTCATACATGAGGGGGAGCTGAGACAGTGCTCCGCAGGGCAAGTGGAAGAAGAGTATGAACTTGCACGTAGAGAGCACTCCCAAGCTGAAGAGCGGCTTAGATGCCATAGTAGGCAAAGATACTTGGCATCCATACAGTCAGAGGAGGGGAGATCCGGTAGACTTTTGGCATGGCTGGTGCGCCCGCACAGAGACAGTGACCCTATTGCATGTGTACTAGACAGGGGGGGGAACACGCAGACTCAGCCCAGAATCCATTAACGACGCATTTAGAGATTACTATACACACCTATACAGGAAGCCCACAGACTTGAGGACGGGGACCCTTGACAATTTCCTAACTCTGATACCCCTACCGGTATTGAGCCCAGAGGGCAGGGTCGGCTTGGGGGGCCCAGTGACCGCGGATGAGACAACTGAAGCAATTGCACAGTTGGCCCCTGGGAAGACCCCAGGTACAGATGGTCTCCCTATGGACTTTTATAAAAAGTATAAATCCTTACTAGTCCCCAGACTGATAGAAATGTATACGGAATCGGCAAAGAATGGAGAACTTCCACGCACACTGCGTGAGGCATTGGTAGTACCACTTCCTAAAACAAACAGCAGGGAGGCATCAGTAACAGACTTTCGCCCACTATCAATGCTAAATAGTGACTTTAAGATCCTCAGTAAGATCCTGGCCAACCGGCTATTACCTCTTATGCCCACCCTGATACATCCTGACCAGAACGGTTTCATACCTGGTCGAAGCACCTCACTGAACCTTAGGCGTATTTTCTCTATCATACATATGCCCAGTGAATCGAAACCGCCAACTGGGATCATGCTAGCAGTGGACTTTGAAAAGGCCTTCGACTCAATTAGATGGGACTACCTGAGGGTGACAATGTTAAAGATGGGTCTGGGAGAGGGCTGGGTCGAATGGGTGGATCTGTTATACTCATCCCCACTGGCAAGGGTCAAGACAGGTAGGACAATCTCTGGTGCTTACCCAGTGCACCGAGGAACTAGACAGGGATGCCCCCTATCTCCATTGTTGTTCGCCCTGGCGATGGAGCCCCTGGCGGCCTGGGTACGAGGGGACGGAACGAGTAGAGGGATTCAGTGGGGACCAACTGACCACATTATCTCGCTATATGCAGATGACATCCTGATCTATCTTAGAGATGGGGCGACTGGTCTCCCTTGGGCCCTGAACGCCCTGGAGGAGTTTGGAGAGGTGTCAGGATTAAGACTTAACGTAATAAAACATATGTGTTCCCCCTGATGCCCGGATATGGATGTCCTGCAACGTGCCCAACAGACCTGAAATGGGCCTCACGGACATTTAGATACCTGGGGATCCAGATCTATCATGACGTGGGAGACCTAAGAGAGGGCAACCTTGGTAGTGCGCTCCGATCCCTGAGATCCTCTGTAGAATTTTGGCGCTCTCTGAAACTGTCGGTGATGGCCAGAGTGGCGCTCTCCAAGATGATCATGCTCCCCCGACTTCTTTATTACTTCACCAACTTGCCACTGTTAATACCCCGAGCATGGTTCCGCGATCTGAACGCATTACTCAGAGAACTAATATGGGACAATGGGCGCAGGCGAACAACACTTACTCTGCAGGCCGCCCAACGCGGGTGGCCTGGGAGCCCCCGACTTTGAGGCATACTACCTGGCATCCCAATTACAGTGGATACCCGGCTGGCTTGCGGGCCAGGGCCAACTGGATTTGTATACAGCCCAAGGAGCAATTGACACGGCGTGGATTGCGGCATGCATGACAAACAGAAAGATAACCCCCCCCCCCCCCCGGGAACAATATAATGATAAAAGTGGCAATGGCATGCTGGAAAAGATGCACGAAAAGGGTGGGAGTGGGCCCTCCATATTCCCCAGCGCTGCCACTGGCGGTGCTCGCCATAGAACCTAGGGGGAGGGGGCCGGGAAGCACGGGACTTGGCCCCTGGTTGTCTGCTGGAATAGAAGTAGTGGGAGGACTCTTCAAGGAGGGAGTGATGAGGGGATTTGCTGAATTAACGGAAGAGGGTGTTCCCGGGGGGCAGTTCCTGCTTTATGGGAGGCTAGTACACACTCTTAAAACTCACTGGGACACGGTGAATGCGGAACCTGCCACACATGAGGTCCTGCACTCACTGTTGACATTAGGGGAGGAATCACATCTAATCACCAAAATATATCGGGCCCAAGTTGAGGCAGCCTTAGACCCATTACGGTCGCTGAGAGGACGGTGGGAGGGCACAATTGGGCGGGAACTAACTGACTCAGAGTGGAAGAGAATACTGGCCTACCCCCGGAAGATATCACGTAATACACGGTTAAGATACATTCAATACAATTATTTGCACAGAACGTACCTCACACCTCACAGACTGTTCCGTATATATGGAGGGACTTTGGGGACTTGCCCGAGATGCGGAGGAGGAGGGGCGGATTTTGACCACATGGTCTGGACTTGCCCAGCGATCCAAATAGGCTGGAGGGAAATATTGCCCACCTTGACTGAATTGTTTGAGTTTGAGTTGAGACCCACCCCTGAGCTGTGCCTGCTGGGCCTCAGACCGGCTGCGCTTTGCGGAAAAGTGAAGGGACGCTTTCTGGACCTTTCCCTGGCCCTTTATAAGAGACTAATCTCGAGGGGCTGGAAGACCACAGACCGTCCTCTGCTGTCTGTCTGGAAAAGAGATATATCAGCATGGTCTAGTGCTGAACTACAGGTCCTAAAAGCAGAAGAAGCCAGGAATATCCGCCAGGTTCCTATAGCTCCGGGGTGGGAGAATTTAATGACGAGTTGGGAGAGTATAAATAAGAGGCTGGCAGGCCCAGTAGGAGAAACCAGTGAAATCCAATCCCCACCGAGGTTGGAACCGAATGGTAGAAGTACATAGATAGACACCCAAAAACAGACCCAGACCACACATAGATCACATCAAGAGTAAGGGTGTGAGGACAGCTGGAACTCTGACCCCCACTCCACTGACAGTAATAGCAAGCAACGTGAGTGACCTGCCACTCCCACGGTGCGCCCTGGGTTGACATCTTCCCTCACCCAAAAACGAATACAATATAGTACCTTCAAGCTAACAATCACAAAAGCCATTCGCACAAAGCCATAAAGTTGACCTTTTGGGGTCCTTTGTTTTCTTTTTACTCCCCTTCTTCCTTTTCCTCACCTCCAACCGGTCCAATATGACTGTCACCAGAAATTGTATATCACATACCGTGTTTTCTCCCTCTCCCCCACTTTCCTCTTCCCCCTCTACCTCCCTTATCTTCCTGCACTTAACCCTATACGCCACCCTCCCAAGTTACAAGGAAGAAGGGGTTCAAGTTTGTTGTTTGATTGTTGATTATGCAGAACAGCGAATTGAAGAAAGGAAACACGCTTTAACAAGTAAATGAGCACAATTTGTTGAATAAAGACCATTAAGACAAATGACAATAAAAAGTGCAAACAATGAGCAAAAGGTAGAATATAGCATAATAAACAAAAAATGCATGTAAAATGAACAAGTATGAAACTGTGTAACAACAAAATGTTAATAAAAATATATTTAAAAAAAAAAAAAAATTATTCAAAATGGCTACGCCCTACCCTTTGTCCTCACCTCAGTTTCCTCCCACACCAGAAACAAATTTCGAAGGAGAACGTGACAATTTTAATGCAAGAGGGGAATCTTTTACTCTGCAAGGTTGCCATTGAATGGGTAGTAGAGTTTGAGAAAGGCACAAGGTGCTATTCCAGCTACTCCCTTGACCTGAAAAGGGTGGAAGACTTAAGATCTGTCCTGGACCTTCGCCCAGTGAATGTTTCCCTGTTAAACAAATTCCAAGATGCTTATGTTGGCATGCTTTCCCCTTTGGCCTTACCTTGGCCGCTTGGGTGTTCATGTAAGTGCTGGTGGTGGTTCCTGCCTGTCTTTGGAGGTCAGAAGTAAATGTCTTGCCCTACCTCGATGACTAGCTGCTCAAGGTGGGTTTTCAACAGTCTAGTATAGAGCATGTTCAGAAGACGGACAGATCCTTGTCCTTGTTTGTGTTCACCATCAATGATCCAAAGTCACAACTACCCTTCTTGTAGAAGATTCCATTAGAGGGGGCAGTACTGGACATGGTGACATGCAAAGCTTTCTACTCACTACAATGAGACTGGGATATTCAGGATATGATCCTGATATGTTTGGATCCGTCCTGGGTCTTAATGAGGGTGGCTCTGAAGCTCCTTGTTCTCCTTTCCTCATGCATCCTCCTTATCCCATTGCATGACAGCACATGAGGGACCCTACACTGGAACCTCCCTTTTCAGTGCTACACACTACTGATCTCACAGAAGATGGCTCCAGATCTACAGCAGTGAATATCTGACACCAGCCTGACATGCAGCAGACCACTCTCCTTCCAACACAGAACTCACAGTAGTGACTGAAGTGTCGCTGCTGGGTTGAGGGGTGGGGTCATCTAGTGGAAATGTGGATCAAAGGTCTCTAATTGAAAGCTGGTGGCAGGTGAGCCACTTGGCGTTCAAATCCTTCCTGTAATTTATCAAGGGGAGGCTGCTACAGGTTCTCTCAAATGCTACCAGCCTATGGTACTGCAGCATGCAGGGTGGATTTGGGATCTTGAGCCTCTTGGCACAGGCCCTGCATCTTTAGAAGTGACTGAAACAGAATATCTTTCTGGTCGTCAGTCATGTAGCTAGGCCGCTAAACGCCAGAGCAGATGAACTGAGGAGGTATTGTCTGACAGACCATGAGTGGCATCTCCACTGTGCTGTGGCGAAGGGAATCTTCGGTCAGTGGGGAGAGTCCTGGCTAGATCTATTTGCCATCGTCCAACTTTCAGTTTCAGCAGTTTTACTCGCTAGAGATTCTTCTGAGGCGCAGTCTAGGGGACACATTTCAGCTGGAATGAATGAGTGACTTCTCATCGCATTACTACTGTTTACCATTCCTCCCTTGGGTGCTAAAGATGATCAAGAAGGACTTGGGCCAACTCCTTTTCATTGCCATGTACTGTGCCAGAAGAGTGTTGTACACAGAGCTTCCTGCATGAGCATTTGCCCTTTCATACAGCTACCATTTTGTGACCCCTGAAGGTCTGAGAGCTCATTCCACCAGGGCCACCACTATTGTGTTGACTTGAGGGGTGCATATGCTTCATACCTGCCTGGCAATGGTATGGGCATTGGTACATGCATTCATGAGCCACTACTGTGTGCCTTGACAGCCAGGTCAGGCTAGAGGAAACTTTGCCTACTGGGCTGCGCAGAACCTTTTGATTTGAGTTCATTCTACAGATCCTCCACCTTTGGAAGGTACTGCATTGGTATCTATTCAAAAGGTGAGTAATCTGTACTTAAACGTTTCCATCAGAAGAATAACTTAATGACTTTTGGCAAAGCTCTCTCAGGTGGATAAGTTACTTGCAGATTAATCACTGCCTATCAGCATTCCTAGTCCCGGAAGTGGCATCTTTAATATTTAAAAAGGTCCCTGGTTAGAGGTCAGCACACTTTCGCCAGCAGTTCTACATTTTGCATTTGAGGGTGCAGAAAGACACAAAATTGATGGCAGTCATTGCACTTACAGACTTGTTTTCTCTGCCACTTCTGTTTCAGAGCCGCATAACACCACTGTTGAATTTCTTGGATCCATTGTGGTGCTTTGGGATAGTCAGACATTAAGGAATGTGCAGTTACGTAGTGTAATCTCCAGAAAGAGTGTTACCAACAGTAAGTAACTTTCTCTTCAGAACTTACATATGATCCCACATGAGAATTACCCAAATCATTACAGAAAATTGTATCCAAAACTTCACATGATGGGATGATTGGTGATACCCCTAAAAGATACCTCATTTACCAACATCCCGTAATAGTGAATATTATTTCAGCCCAAGTTCCACAGGTAGCCAACAAACCCTCCACTGAGACCAAATGTATCAGCCAATAGCTTGCTCTTTGAGAATATGGCTAAATATGTTGCTGTTAGCTCAAAGTGTTGTCTTATTTTCCAACTCTTTAAAGATTCCACAGGCCTTTTAAGCAAAATACCTTGCGGAGAGATCGTAATTGGAGGGAAAGTGAACTTGTAAATGCTCAACAGGTTTTCACGCGATCAAATCTAGAAGTACATATTTGTCTTGAGCTAAAATGTAGTTCACAAATAGTTTCTAGGAGTACCATCTCCTGGCCTACTTCGTTATATTCTTGGTAATTCATGAGCTGTAAATCTGCAGTAATACAAGGACAGAATTAGACCCCTAATTAGGTCTGATGTTAACCAAGACCTTTTGTTTTTATTGCATTTCTCTCGCGCTCTCTCTGTCTATTGACTAGCTTCACTATGCGTGACAGCATTGTGCTCTTTCACAAGGAACATATCCGCACACAAAGTGGTTTTGTTAAATGCCAGGAACCACTGTGCCAATGTGTGCTTTTTGAGACCAAAAAATGTTTTTGCTTTTGCCAGTGTTTGTTATAGTGAGGGCCCGCAGCTCCCACATCAATAGCCTTTTACAAAAACGATGTCTGAACAAGGCACACGTTGACAAAATCAAAAGACTGACAACCAATGTCGAACCTACTGACTTTGACAATGCTTGTTTATATTAATGTTTCCTATAATAGTGTTGAAACTGGCCACACTGATTTTTCCATTATGGATATATTTTTTTTAGAAATAGTACCATGCATTAACAAATTGTACTAAATGATGCTTCAAAGAAATGGTACCTAAAATTTCACAGCAGCTATTAAAACGTGTTTTTTTCTCTTTTCATTTTTTAATGAACATTTTGTTTTTTAAATTGAAGAATCCTCCATATTGCTTTCAAGCTTCTGCACATATTTGCATCTCTTCAGAGCATTCTGGGAGCATTATACGTAGCCTCATATTGTTCAGCTTTGCAAACGAGTGTACACATTTTTATACTCGGACTATCAGTAGTGCTGTCTAAGCTTACAACATTTCTTTAGCGTGCATGCACCCTAATAATGAAGACTTTGCATTAATGAATCATAAATACAAGTTCAAACAGCATTAACATGGCCACAAATGTTGAATTTACTGTAGACAACGCCCTTCTTCAAACCAAAATGTGGTACAAGTAAACAGGCAGCCAAAGAATTTGTTCTACAGAGGGTTGGTCCTACTTGTCCCAAGGACAAAATAAATATGAAAACTTGTTTTCCTTGACCCTAAACAATATGTCCTGGGCGTTGGGCTATAGGAATTCCACTTCTTATCTACATGCATTTCTTTGAGCATGACCATGCTTCACTACATCCATACTGAAGTAAATTATTCAGAGGGTAGTGTGTCATCAATTACCTTTTTGGAGGTTGTAGAGGAGCCATATATGAGCTGCGTGAGTTTGCAATGCATCTCATAATGGCGCATCACAACTGACTGTGACACTGGGCAACCAACTTCCAAACTTTGATAAATCACTGGACCAACAAATGCTAATCAAAGACCTTGTTGTTGAAATCATCAACTGTTTTTACCGTCCACGTGGCTGCTAAAGCCACCATTGCTATTTAAATGTTGTCAATGTCCTCCAACCAGCAGTTCAGCAATCTGGTATAAAGTGCACAGTTGTCTTCTAAAGTTAACTTGGAAGGATCTAGTAAAGGCATGCCTGCACACATTAATTGGGGTGTGCCATGTATGATATATTAATGCCTATGCAGTAGACTCCCAAAGCTCTGCATTAAAACAGCAGTCCAAACAGTGTCCTGTCTGCTGCAGGAAAGCATTGATAACCACAGGCGTATAATGGAAAAGAGGCTACCACAAGCTCATAATGAAGGTCGCATTATCTTTAGCAATCTTTCTGATATGTTTTGAGCCTCCCTGATACACACTCTAATGTTCAAACTACTAGGTTAGCATTGGTAGTTTAAATGCACGCGCTGAGACATGCTCATACCTACATGTTCTATTCCTTTTGCACATCATTGTTTTCAGGTGTTTAAGTGTAACTAAACTGACCAAAGGCTAAAATTGTAATTATTAAATAGATGTCCCTGTGACAGTGGTATTTTCACTCTTTAGTTCGCTTTATCATTGGATCTGGCATTACAGTGCATCTGTCTGCTTACCTAGTGTTACCACTTAGAGTATATTCTTTCCCCGTAAGTTATCGGCAGTTTGACGTATCATTCCTCCCCCTTTAGTTTACTTGTCTTGAAGTACATATAGATTAATTTTACATCTGAAAAGTACATTGATTCATCACCCATTAATTCTTTATCTCGTAGTATTGCATACTGAAAGCGTTTTTTTTCCTCCACTGCATTAGGATTTTTAAAATAAATTACTCAGGATTCTCAATGCAAGCCAGATCTATTGCCTTTGTTAGTGTTTTTTGTTTGCTAGGCTCGTAGGTGTGCACTCGTTAAGATTAGTTTCTTAATTAGCCTTGGCATTATACTTGTATCCTCTCAATTTTCCATATATTTTCTCGGCCAAACGTATCCGTTAGCTACGCTGTTTTGTATCCAGTTATCTCAGATGACCAATGACACATTTACCTCTGTAACTAGTAGTGCCGACGCTAATCTGCTAACCATAGGGACGAGGACGGGTGTCCTTGATGGGCGCAAATTATGGCCAGACTTCCTTAAGGTTTGGGCATAAGGCATTTCTAGTCCCATCTCTGTCCCACTGATTTTCTTCACAGGCTGACTGTGTCCACTTGCAATTTGAGAATTAAAAGGAATGTATCTGTTATTTGACTGGTTCAGTTTAATGTGTGTGCAGTATAGTAAGATTGAGTCTTTGTTTCGAATAATGTTCTTGCTTATCTTTAAGTGTTTTCATTTGTTTTCTTGAGGTACGGAAAGTTTTATAACAGCACTACTATTCGCTGTGTTTATTAAGGAATAAGCGGTAATGCATTAACTCCGTAGTTTCACTATTTTGCCCAAACACTTGCGGGCAAAGAGTTATTTAATAAAAAAAATAAAGAAAATTAAGTAGTAAAGTGCGTGTAAAGGATTTTGGTTTCAATAAGTTATACATGCAGTTAGTGCTCATTTTATTCAAATCATAACATGGTTGACCGTGGATAGGAAAGGCGTGATAGGGGAGGGACTTTGAATGTACATCACTTGATAGTATAAATTAGTCATGTATGTTTTAGCCTGCGAAATGTCCCTAAGAAAATGTCCTTTTTTCGTTTTCACACATTTTTTGGGTGGGTGTTAGTCGCATGCATTTTAAATAAATGAAAGATGTTCATCCACAAGATACATTGTCTTCGAAATGTGTCAGTTTATTGGTAAATTGGTGCGTAAAAATGTATCTGTTACAAATTCACACTCGGGGTAAAAAGGCGCTGCACGATTTACCAAGCGGTTATAAATAGACTGTGGGAATTGTGCGTGGTGTGCTCGCAGTAGTAACGGACACCCTTTGCACGCACATTGTCTTTACAGTATGACATCTGTTCTTCGCTAGAGGAGTAATGTGACTTTTAGTGGAGTGTTAAGTGATCAGCGACAAGTAAGAATGGATGCATGTTGTAACGCGATTTCTATGTAGGTATTAGAGCGATTGTATACGTAACCCTCCTAAAGTAAGAGATTGAACGCAGTTTTAGTTCTTGAAAGGGAAGTGCACGTGATTTTCCTTCTCTTTTTTTCTCATCCCTGCTTGGCCCCTCTGCCCGCCCCTCGACGAGAAGGGGTGGGGGCAGGGGAGAGGCCTATTCAAGCGGCTATTACCATAAAGCATCGATAATGTCGGCGTTTGGTCACGTGGCTTGCAGTAGGGCCGGCTATTATCTCCGTGTAAAGGGAGCTGCTGCTACTGCTGCTTTTCAGAGCAGGCACAGAAACACAAATGTGGGGTGGGGGAGGGTGGGTTCAGGGCAGAATTTTCCAGTGCCTGGTTTCTGTGCTGCCTGTTAAAGGAGGGAGGGAAGGAGAGGGGGGTCTGTCTGATCAGCAGCTAGGGAAGGGGATTTGCTGGCAGGTTTGTCAGCTGTCATTAGGAGCAGATGACAGGGAAGATAAGCCTCCGTGTGCGCACGTTCTCCGGCGGCATGTGCACGCTCGTGCTGCCGGCCGCTATGCAGCACGACCCTCGCCTTTGAGATGTTCGCAGGTTTGTTATTATGGCCGGTTGTAGGATGCGAAGCAGTGCCAGAAGGCTTCTTGCTACTGCTACAGAGTCGCTGTCCGCCGGGGGAGGCTATGCTGGACGGCAGAGGTGCGTTTGCATGGAGCGCGCGGACTCTTTCCCAGCTGCTCAGCTCTCTTAGAGCAGGAACAGCTCCCCTGTTGTTGCATTGATATGTTTCTCGGCTGTAGATGTTTTGCTGAACTCTGTGCGTGCTGTTGCGGAGTGATGGCGTGCTGTTGTGAATTGGCCTAGCCTCTTGGTCTTCGAAGGGCAGTGTCCCGAACAGTCTCAGAAATGTTCACGAAAATAGCTGTACTTCTGTGTTTTTCATTACGTAGTGTAAAGAGGCCGCAAGGATTGTAATCCAATAAGGACAAGAGTAGGGCATGCCAAAGGGTCTACATCACTTAGGATAAGAAGCTGAACATTTTTATAAAACACTTATTGTATTTTTTCTTTTTGAACATACCACAGTTCCAGAACTTGCAGCAATTACTAGTTGAGACAAAACCAGGACGTAAAAGAAGGCATCGCTGCAGAGTTCTAAAGTTGGTTCCAGCGTTTTTATTAAAAAAACAAAAAACGATACGAACATCATTGGATGAGTATCTCCAGAGTCGTGGCTTGGTCAGTATGATATTTATTGGGGGGAGGGGAGGTGCGCTGTCTCGAGCATCAGATTTCCCAACATTCACGCTGGTACATTTTGTTAAAACGCATGATATGAGAAGCAGGGCATGGGGTCGAGGGGTTGGGTAAGGTGCAGTGGCAAGAGAGTGTTAATTGTTAGGAGTGCTTAAAACGCATTATTTTTCAAACTCATCAACCTATTAAAGGCCTTCAAAAAATAGTGTCTTTGTCTGAGTAGGTATGTAAAAATCCCAGGTGAAATCTGACAGACACTTCACGCAACCTGTCTGAAAGCACATGTACTTAACTATTTACTACAGAATACGTTTTTTAGGGGGGGTGTAACACCCCAAACACCTCCCCGGAGCTATGCCTCTGAGTATATCTCCATTTGCATCAGTGCACTTGCTCATAAAAATAGGAGCACTCTGAAAGAGACTAACATAGTTCAGACCTTGATGGGAAAAAAATAGTGCCATTCTTTTAAGTGTAGCAGCTGGAGTAACGTCAGTAAACGTGGTTATTCGACTAGAATCAAATACATCGCTCACTACATCCTTCTCAACATTGCTTCCTTGTTTTATATAATTTTAGTCCTATTGTTAGCCAATCAGATGCCACCACAGTCTTTAATATGACCATCTTCCTTTCAGAACTGCATTGCCTTGAATCACCTGACACATGATCACACCTCAAATAAGTAGCCTCTAGGCTGAAGTTAAAGGTGGTTTGTTACGTAACTGCCTGCTTCTAAGACATATGCTGTGTATCTTGTTGCCGATTACCTGTCCTCATTAACTCTATGCAGCAATGTTTTCTGAGTATCTGGGACTCTGCCCCCTTTGTGTATGTTCATAATAGCTGGATCGGAGTTTGCTGTTCCAAACGTGTCAAAAAGTATCTTGAAATGACTGTCTCTAAGTGCAGCGCAGAGTGCTTTCGCTGATTGTGCATAATCCACAAAAGTAACATTGTGGGTATGTACATCAGTGCTGTCGAGCATGATTCAAAAGGGCTCTGCCCAACTGCAAAATCTGGTGAGGTGCCTGTGAGATCCCTGACACTTGTGGCATAACTGCCCAAATGCCAGATTTTCACTGGTAAGTACATTGGCCGAGAAAGACTCGGCTAAATGGAGACCCCTCTGCCTTTTCCAGGAACTGACTTTGCATCCTTGTTTTGTGTCCACTCTGCTTTCCATTTGCCATACACCGTCCTAAGATAACATTAAAAAAACTTGTCAACACTGCTGGTATAGTCACACACATGCCCCATAAAACACAACGTTTTACTAGTAATGATGGTAACTCGTTTAAGTGTGACTGCTTCATTTTGTATATCCATCGAGTTGTAGCCATAGAATCCCTTTGGTTCCATACACTCAGAAGTAGCTAATTTTACTGTTTTACTGTTTCACTTTGTATAAGTGCAATGGTTTTCATGAACTAAACGCACTGATAATAAACTTGAACTAGAGCTACACTCAGAAGTTGTAAAACTGTAAAATAACTAAGTTGAACGACATAGTTAATATTCCCTGAACATTTCAATTCAGTCTTTTCCAGGCACAGTTTTCTATAGCATTACTTTAAATGCAAGCATTGCTTGATGAGTCATGTTCTGTACTTAATTGATTGGCCAAGTGGTCCAGCTATTTGCCATTATTGTCCAACAAGCAACACTTGTATTCTGTTTTGTTCACCTTACTGGTTTGCAAATTCTAACTTGCTAAACATGGGAGTCGCTTTCTCATGGAAAAAAATCTCTTGTTAAAGGAAGCACGTGCGCCCAAGTCCAGCTGCTTCTGTTTCAATAGTAGTGGCAGCTTACTTTACTTAAGTTAATGTTAAAACATCTACCAATTCTTAGAACCTGTCCCGTAAACAATGGCACCATTTTTATGTCCATAATGTAAAAGAAGGAATGTCTGTGTTGTAATTGCATTGTCCTTATGCAGGAGTACTGTGCTGGCCTTTTGTGAGTGCAGTACGTTGTAGAGCTTATCGCTGAACAATAGTAAGCCCTCTGATTGACACCAATCAGCAGTTTGTGGCTGTGTTTGACATTTTCCATTAGGTTCATTCAACACCCAAGAATCTGTTACCCATTTTCAGCGCCTTTTGCTACATGAAGTTGGAGAGCCCTTTTCCTTTTGCATAAGCTGTAAGCATAAGAACATGGATGAGAATATTTGATATCAGTGAGGCTTCTGTGACTAGCAAGTTAGATCTTAAACTTGTGTTAACTCCATAGCACTGTATCACGTCAGCCCATTTATCAGTTCTCTGTTGGAAAAAAAGTTCAGTGTTCTTTTCCATAGGATTGAGTTAAGTTGCCAATGATTTTTTACCCATTGGTTGCATGGACATTTATAAGTTGATATGAAGCATCGAAAGGGAGTCTCATCAAAAAAACATTTCAGACATGTGAAGCCAATGTGACTCCACAATAAGAATCAGTGACTGTAGTTAACAAGGATTTATTTCAGGATATTAATCATTTTAATGTATTGTAATAGTATTTATATAGCGCTTACTACCCCTGACGATGCGTCAAACTGCTTTTTGGCGAGTAGCACGCTACTCCGGAACCCAACAAGAATTCGTGATGGATTAGTATCGGGAAATATGAGTACAGTTTTAGGATTATTATGAGTTAATTTCAGCCGCAGATATGAGAGTTTGTTAGATTGACTGGAGTAATGGAGGGGTGGAGGAGGAAAGAATCCAGAAGTGTTAATTGGGAGTGTATGGTAATAGGATTTAGGCTTGGGATGAGTAAAGGGGGATGGAGGAGGTAAGAAACTGTGGAAGGGGTTAGGGAGATCATAGTAGCAGGGTGAGATAAATGAGGGCTAATTTAGTAGGGGTGTTTGGGAGGTCATGGTAGTAAAGTGAGTTTTGGTGAGTTAGTTGTGGAAGCAGAGGGAAGAGCTTAGGCAAAGTTATTTAGGAGATGAAAGTAGTAGAATGGATTTGGGATGAGTCAGAGTGGGAATGGAGGATAGATTGATAGAGACATGACATGATATGATGATGGGTAGATAAGTGTGATAAGAAGAGAGCAGGGATTCATAGATATCTAGTATAACAACCCACCCAGGAGCCATGTAATGACCCACGAACATGCCAAGCACAGAACAACATATACACATATATATACACACATACACAAATATATACACACATATATGTACATACAATAAGTATTTAGAGCCATGGGTAAATATACTTAGGTTTAAAGAGTGTGTGTGTAGTTTGACATAGTAGCGATACATATTTTCTAAAGAACTATACATAACTAGAAATATACACATAATCAGAAGAAATATTTATCAACCTAGGCGTATGCAGTCCATAGTTGTTTGAAAATGGTGTTTATGAAAGAAAGAGCCAACTCTTGAGTAGTTTTCTGAAGACAAGAAAGTTATCTGTGGCTCTTATAGTTGGGGGTAATGAATTCCGTAGTTTAGCTGCTTGAACGGAGAAGGATGTACCACCTATAGTCTTTTTCTTGTATGGTGGTTTTCTAAGGCAGGGTGCCAATCTTGAGCGGAGGTTTCTTTGTTTTGTTGGATGAATATGGTTATTTTTTTTCTGATAAAAAGCTGTCCTGTTCCATGTATAGCTTTGTGGGTGATACAAAGCAGCTTGAAAGTGCATCTTCTGGCAACGGGTAACCAGTGTAGTGCTCTCAAGGCAGGGGAGATGTGGGCTTGCAGCTTTACATGTAATAGTAGCCTGGCTGCATAGTTATGAATACGTTGTAGTTTTTTCATAATAGATAGAGATGATCCATGGTAGAGGCCATTGGCATAATCCAGTTTGGATAGTACAGGCGAGATAGTAGCTTGCACCTTGTGTGGAAATCTGAGGTGGGGGAAGATGCGTCGTAGAGTTTTAAAGGTGATGAAGCTTGTTCGTGCTAATTTGTCCTCTTGGGCATTCATAGTTAACTTGGAATCCATGGTGATTCCAAGGTTTTTAACTTCCTTGGATAATTGAGGAGGTGGTCCGAGATAGTCAGGCCAGACACACAGAGGGTCATAACTTTTCCTGTCACCACATATGAGTATTTCTGTTTTGGAGGTATTTAGTTTGAGATGGCTCCAGGTCATCCACTGATCAACGGCTCTGAGGCAACTGAAGATTTCTGAGTTTTCAATGTTTTTGGGGCATTCTAATTTAAGTAGTATGTGTGTGTCATCTGCATAGTTGTAGCATGTGAGATGAAAATCATTGATCAGTTCTTGTAATGATATCATGTAGATGTTGAAAAGCAAAGTTGGGATGATTGACCCTTGGGGGACCCCTGCTTTTGTGAGGTAGGGTTTGGATGAGAAGGAGGGGGCGAGTAGATATTAGATCTTTTTTGAAGATAGGAAGTAATTCAGTTGGGAGCAGTCCCTTGTATGCCGGCTTCGTGGAGTCTTTGAATAAGGGTGTCGTCATGGTCAACCGTATCAAAGGCAGCCGAGAGGTCCAAGAGAAGTAGTGCAGCAACTCCATTGCAGTCCACTGTGTTTTTAAGATCATCCCAGATTGCTATGAGTGCCGATTCAATGCCTCTTCCTGGGCGGAATCCAGTTTGGAAGTCTGAAAGTATAGAATTGTCTTCAATGAATTGTGACATCAGGGCGAATGCTGCTCTTTCTATCAGTTTGCCCAGGAAAGGTCCATTTGTGATTGGTCTGTAGTTGTTGGGGTCCTGCAGGTCTAGGTTTGTTTTCTTTAATAACGGTCGTATGTATGCCTTTTTTTAGGGCTACAGTAAAAGTTCCTGTAGTTAAAGAGTTGTTGATGACTCTTCTTACCGGTGTGTCAGCTGAACTAGATAAAAGAATGTTCTTGAAGATTTGTGGTGGACAAGGGTCAGAAGGGCAACCGGAAGGCCTGCTTGCTTTGACCAAATCCATAAATTCACCTTGGGATATTTGTTGGAAGGACTGTAGCGGCTGGGTTGGTTTATTCTTAGACGGTATTTTAGGAAAGGGGTTGGTGCTGATGGTTTTCTTCTGTTTTAAATAGGAGTCCAATGTGTCTGCCTTGGTTGTGTAATGAGTTGCCAGTTTGTTTGTGAAATCTTGAGTAGTGGGATGACTTCCTTTCATGCATGTAGGTTTTCGAAATTCATTGAGAATTTTATAAAATCCCTTGATTGTAGATTTAGCATTTTGAATTCTGTCTGAGTAGTACCTTTTTTCAGCTTTTTTGATTGATTTGTGTATTCGGTTAAGTTTGTGTAGCTGCAGTTAGTCTTGACTGTTGTTTTTGAGCCAGGTCCTCTGCAACTTTCTGATTTGTTGCTTTATCTTTTTAAGTTCTGTGTTTCTCCAAGGTGTTGGTTTTCTTTTGTCGTGTTTAGTTTTTCTGAGTGGTATTAGGATATCAAAAGCTTCCTGTAGCCACTCATAAAGTTTTGGAACAGAATTAATTGTATCTAGATCTGTGTTGGCTGTTAGTTGTGTTTCTATGTCATCCAAATTGAGTTTGCTCCATGGTCGATAGGTGCATGTATGTAAGTAGTTGTGGGGTGTGTTGATTTGTGGAGATGTATGTCGGAAATTTATCAAACGGTGGTCTGACCATGTGATTTGCATGATAACTAGTTCAGGCTTAGCAAAAATGACCTCTAGGATGTGTCCAGCGATGTGTGTGGGATTTTGCACAATCTGATGTAGGTTCAGTATGACTAGGCCAGTGGTGATAGCTTTTGGATGGGGCATATTGGGTTTGTCAAACCAAATGTTTAGATCCCCAAGAATGCATAGGTTGGAGTATAGTGTAATAAGGGTTGAGACTGTATCTAGAAAAGTATGTGGGAATGTAGAGTTGTTAGCTGGAGGTCTGTAAAGGAGGAGAAAGTTAAAGGAGGAAATTGGAGTTGGGTGGCATCTGGTGAGGAGGGCTTCACAACCTTGTATGGAAATGTCTGTTTTACTGAGGTTTATTGCCTGTTTGAATATAATAGCTAGTCCACCTCCTCTCTTGCCTATACGGTTTTGTGTGATGGTTTGATAGCCTGGAGGAAGGGCTTCGTGCAACGCTGGGGCCATGTCATCTCCCAACCAATATTCTGTTAGGAATAGTAAGTCAGGTTGTGTGTCTGAGCAGGTCGTAGATGTGGTGCTTGTTTTTTGAGTGATCGAGCATTTATGAGCTGGCTGTTTAGAAAAGGTCTGTTAGTGGTAGTTTTGTTTTGTTTAGGAGAAGGGTAAGTAGTATAATATGAGCTTGAAGCATGAGTGTTGTTAGTTGTGATAAGTGTGTGAGGCTCACAATAGTCTTGCTTTTCAACATAGTGTTCCTCTTCCAGCAGGTTACGGAGGCATTTTGTTGGGTCTGTGTGTGTGGGTGGTGGACTTGGCTGAGAGAGACATGAAGAGTGTACTGTTTTTTGTAGGGTAGCCTTATGTAATAGACAAGGAGATGCGAGGTTAAGAGTGGCATGTTTATTTTGTTTGCGTCTGTTTAGTGTGGATGGAGTATGGGTTAGGGGTGGGGGAGGAGCAAGTGGATCATGATGTAAGGCTCTAAATTGTGCAATGGAGGAGAGGCGAGTGAATGAAAGTTGTTGGGGTGCTTGTGGTAGGTGTTAATGAAGAGTGAGAAAGTAGGGGGTAAAGATAGGACGGGACTTGTATTCTTTGTGTAGTCCTGAGGGTGGGAGTGGTTGTGACGAGAAGTATAATGAAAGTTAGTGTTGATTTGATGTGCTGATGTGTGATTGTTTTTGTGGAATAGTGAGAGGGGATATTGATGTAGTTGTTTTTGGTGAGGGATTTGTATGTGAGTTAGTGCTGGTGAATGGAATTAGAGTGCTAGAGGGGGGTATTGATGTGTTTTGGAGATAAATGTATGGTGTGAGTGTAAGAGGGGATCGATGTGTGTCAGGGGAGTTAGTGTTGGTTGTGATGACTGTAAGAGGTAATATGTGTGGTGGAGTGAAGTGTGTGGATTGTATCGTTGTGTGTAATTGGTGAAGAGAAGGGTAAGGGTGTTTGTAGGTTGTGTGTTGGAAGGCTGGGTTTGGGCATTGTTATGATGAAAGGTGGTCTGTGTGGAGCAAACAGAGGTGCTATTGGTTAGTATGAACAGGGAGTGTGTATCTGGAAGGCTGAGAGAGATGTATAGTGTGGTTTTGTGTTGTGTGGGTGATAGCAGGTTGTGGTATTGGGAGTGGACAGAATAGTCTTTGTTGTGAGAATGCAGGTGTTTGACTGTTGTAGTTGTGGAGGATATGTGTATATGTGTGTATAATGTGTATTGTGTTAGGTGATGGGACATTGCAATCTGTCTGCGGTCAGTTTGTGATCCATGAGTTGGATGTCTTTGCAGATAATGTGTTTGCATGTTGACAGATGTGTAGGGACTGAAATCATTCCTGGTCATTTGAGAATTGGGCATCATTTCTGGCCCTAGGCCCTACCTGTTCCGAACAGGCCTAAACAGGCAACTGTCCTTGTCCTCTCCGCCCTTAGCCTCGATGCCCGGACTGAGACGCCCCGAGTCCTAGGCTTAAGTAGCCCTACTGGCCAATAGGAACCTGGTCCTAACCCTAACCAATCCGATTTGTAACCCTGATTCAAACAACCAATGGGAAACCCAGCCCTAATCACCATTCATACCCCTAATCCTGACCACCAATCACAACCCCAGAACCAGCAACCAATCAGAATCTTAGCCTTATCCACCAATCACAGCCCTAGAACCAGCAACCAATCAGAATCTCAGCCCTATCCACCGATCACAGCCCTAGAACCAGCAACCAATCAGAATCTCAGCCCTATTCACCAATCACAGCCCTAGAACCAGCAACCAATCAGAATCTCAGCCTTATCCACCAATCACAGCCCCAGCCCTGGATCAAGCAACCAATTGAAAGACCAGCCCACAACAACCTCTCACAACAACATATGCAAAAACCAATAGGAATTTATATAAGGAGCAAGTTAACTGAAGTCCAGTCCCTGTGGCCAGAGAGGAGGCAGCTGCTGCTCTATTCAGAATCTCCTTGGATACAGACAGGCTGAATCCACACTTCCAAGCTAGCAGGGTCTACTTGCCAGGTAAAAGAGAGATAGTTTAAAAACAAACACTGGAATACTGCTTGTCGCGCATTCTGAAATGAATCTTTTTTAAGGCAAAAACAGGGGGATGGGGCAGACAGTTTCTAAACACAATTTAAATCACATAAACAGATTCAACAGTCTCCTAAAACACACACTGCAGGATGTATGTAGCCTTTTTACTTAGAAAGGGGGGGGGAGTTATGAAGTCATGTGCCACAAACTAGAAAGGTAATTCACACTGTCACGGCAAAAAACAAAACAAACACCACTTTAGAATGTCAAGCTGCCTGAAACACAGAGTCCACAGTAAAACAGGCATGGATAGCTGAAAAAAACACTTTTGAACAAATAATAATATTTACCCAGAAAAGACATGCCAGAAGTATGTTCAAACATACTATACAGCTGGCAAGCTGAAATATATCTCACTAGGTTATGCCATAGCAAACTTACATACAGAATAGTGACAACCACTGCAATACAGAAACTGAAAATAAAAAATAGATGATCCATAATCTCCTGTTCTCTCTCTTAAACATAGAAAAGATATAGAATTATCAAACCAGAAGTCTAATTAGGGGATTAGAAAGGTTAAAAAAAAAAGAAAAGTCTCAGGAAGGTGTCAGCATAGCGAAGGCTTAGTAGAAGGGAAAAATGTTTAACAAAGCTTCACACTTGTAGAATAAATGGAAGCAGAGAGGTCTTTGCCCCTGCAAGTCTAAGGGAATCTGTTTTAATTGCTAACTGCGTGAACACTAGTTAAAACCAACAAACTTCAGCAACACTCTTATTTATTCCCACACCACCAGGAACCACTCGATTAATTACTCATGATGTGCATTTGCAGCATCACCTAGGGTTCCCATCCCACCAAAAATTAGACAGTTACTGCAACCTAGAACATCTGTCATTCTTTCTATATTATAGAAGGCTTCATCTACTTGTTAGGTCACCACACTCCTTGCCAAGTTTTCTCTTTTCAAGTCTCGCTTTCAGTCGTCTAATACATACAATGCTCCTTTCTCTAACTAATGAACATCATGAGAACGCTCTTGCAAAGAAAAAACATACTGACAAGGCAAAATGCATTTAAAAACGAGGCCTGTAGTCAGGCTAACTTAACTCATCATTTAATAAGCACTTTGAATGCATGAGTATACATGCACATGTATAACTTAAGGAGTAAATGTAAAGCGTAAATAAAAAGGTGTATGTTTACACATGCAAATATAACTTGAAGTATAAGTATAAAATGAGAATAAAAAATCAATTAAGCGTTTTCAGCTGAAGATTAGTGCATGCATATACTTTTGTTAGTTTCTGTAGTGCTTACATTTCATTAATACATTAAAATGCTTCACACTCCTTGATGTGATTAAGGCATGGAGTAAATACATCAAATACAAGTATGTAATTGTGCAATGATGACATGCAAAGGATGGAGCCTAAATTGCACTACTTCAGCCTCTAAGACCAGAAGTGTGCATATTCTTGCCCTTAATCTCTTCATTCTTGTTTATACCTAAATGGCATCCCATTTCACCAGAAAATAATGTTCTCTTAGCTGGAAATGTTCATCCTGCTTCCCTCTATGATCTAATGGGTACATTCAACTGCAGCTTGTTTAAATGAAGTAATGCTTGAATATCGTACTTGACATAATTCACCTCCCCACTATGGAATGAGTCTTGTGATTTTGTTTTGACGGTAAATGTTTTAAAATATTTTTTGTCTTCAGCACCTGGAAATAACTTTCAGGAATGATTCTGTTTTGTTTGGACATTCTTTACAGTACCATCAGTATTTAAAAGTTTGCATACATTTCCTTTTCTAGTAATGGTACAGGCACAAGCTGAAGAGTAACATAACTAGCATGTCTTGGAAGTTAATCTAAATAACCAGAACTTTGTATTTTTTTGAAGGCTAATCTCTCGATAATCTGCTAATGAATGCTGGCTTTATTTTCTTTGGAGTAAATCCTATAAACTTAAAAATATGTTGACTGTCAAAAAGGTCAACCCGTTGAATGTGTGATGATAAACGAACAGTAATCATTTTTAAGCAAAAAATAAAGGTGAACAATCTTTATTAGACGTTCACTTATTTCTAGTTGGAAGCTTTCAAAACTACCCATATCATGTGATGTCAGGATGCCCAGTGGGCATAAAGGGGAATGGGGAATTTGTTGTCTATCCACTTCTGAACAGAACTCAAAGGTGCTTTATTTGGAGTAGTTGTATAATATTTTTACAGTTGATTTACGGTAAGGGGAAGCTCAACTGTGAGTGAGTTGACTACTGACTGGCCAACATTTATATTGTATGCTAGGCAGTTACAAGACAGTTCAACACAATAGAGAGATATAGGTCCAAAAATAGCTAGTATAGACCTTTTGCTACAACATTATGTTGCTTGTCTATATGTTTCTTCCTCCTAATTTAGAATGTTGTACCCCTATTGGATTAAAGGCGCTAATACCAATATTTTGAAACAATAAATGGCAACTCTTCCAAAATCGTACACATACTTCGAAGAAGCTGATCTCCCTTAATGTTGACAACCTCAGAGCCCACAACTGAGACCTCCAGCTGCATGGCAACTGTGGCTCCTAAATTCAGCAACATGCACTCTAAAGCACTTGACACTGTAAACCCATAGAAAAAGCATCCACATTGGACTCTGTGAAATGACTAACCAACAGCCTCTGTCGCAGTCAAACCACCTTAGAACGCTCAAACACATACGGAGAAAAACCTTAGCCCAGGTTAGGAGAGATGGACACATATATCTTTGCATCCTGCCCTGCAATAGAAGTTTTCAGAATAGAAGCCTAGGACTAGCTCCATAGGTTCAGTTCCCTCCCATATGTTCAGTAATGCTTTGGCCTCTCATTTTGTGGCAAAAGTCCAAGACTCCTTCTTCCCCCATCTCCTCTCTTCCCAGCTGAAAGATATCTTGAAACAAGGCATACGCCCAATCAGAAGAACATAGCTCGAGTAAGTAACAAATCATCTTAAAGGCCTTTATCCCTTGCCGGCTCACGCTTTTAAGGAGTAGAATCACAGCAAAAATCTGGGTCACCAGGTGACTCATGCCCCCTGGTAGCTGCACGGTTGACTTCTCCTACTAGGGGTCCAGTGTCAAATAAGCTTAAATGTGCTTTCATTTAATATTTTCTAAATAAAACTGTTCAGGATGCAAACAGTCCTGGCAACTAAAGACCCAACAAGTCTTGATAAACTAATAGAAAAGACAGCATTTGCCCATATGCTGTAATTTTCTGACCTTATACTTTTACAGAATCATAGGTCATATTTCAACTTTGCAGAGTGACCTAATGTAATCTAATTTCCACAGTGGACGAGCTAAGGACATACATTGGTAGTTGATATAACAGTGACAGCCACTCTGACCTTACTAAACCTCTTTGCTACTCACAATGCCATCCAGCAGTACTGAATAGAACCTATATCGTGAGCTTCCACGAAAAGGGCTTGGACTGGGTTTCCTCTTTTTTTTTTTTTAACCAGAATCACACCATTTCTCTACCACTACACACATCCACATGCTACTGCCTGGATAACTGCATCTCCAAGAGTTTGATTATACTGCCCCATCTGTCATTCTCTTCATGTACTATGGCCTTCTATCTGAATTGATTGTGTTCGTATGTCCTGTTAGAACTATGCAGTAATAGCATTGACATGTACATAGCACTGACTTTTGTCAGTTCCTGTTTTGCCACACATTACCAACATGGCTCAATGCTCTTTTCAAAGGTTTTACAGAATAGTTAAAATTTAAAACAATACTTGTTCAGCATCTCAAACAGATGACCCTGGATAACCCTCATGACCTTTTCTTATAGTGCATGGGGCTTGATCACAATCCCTAGGTGTGTGCTTCCTCTGCTTTCATTCACCTGAATGGTGTTAGAAAGGAAAGGCAGCCTAATATCTACTTGTGAGCTTGGATAACAGAATCAGCTGAAGTCAATGGCCAACAAAGGCGGTCATTCATAAAACAGAGTATACCTAGTTCAGATACTTAGACGTTGATGCATTGAATGAAATCATAAGAATTAAACACAATTATGTGTTTAAGTGTATTAAAGCAAATACAGAAATTCATTGAATTGGATAAACAAAATCTATCATGGATAACACTGGATTAAAATGAATGAAAAACAGATGTACAAAATAACACCATTGCCTTCACTGCATGTATATTACAGAATAACATACATTAGTAGGGATACGGAGAAAGACAATCGGATTTGCACGTCCAGTAAGTAGTTTATCCATGTTACAATAACCACGTGTGAGACACAAGTCAAATCCACTCTAAAAAAACAATGCAAAGAGCATATCCAAGAGCCGTAGAATTAGTTCTAATGGTAAGTAAATTACAGAAGAGTAGTGGAACTGTCTTGACATTTTGGTCTGTACTTTATGGTACATGACACCATCCTCGGAACTAATTGCATTTGTGAAATCTGAAATCCTCTAAGATGTTTCTTTTCTCCTGTGGCAAGAAAAATGTACCAGATTGATTAACACTGGTTGAATATGCGTCATATCATAGACTCCTAAATACCTGGATTAATTTCACTGAATAACCTCCTTGTTGGCCATTGTCTTCAGTTGATTCTTGCATCTGAAGGCTATCAGTAGAAAACACAACTGTTCTTGAGCTCGACTCCTAAATGATCCCTTCATCGGGTAATTTTCTTGGTATAGAGTGGCCCTCCAAATAGTCCTTTCATAGGAATAAAAAAAGCAGTATGGGAAAGTGAAGCCCTCGTCTATAAAATGGTCTTGCTCTCAGGGTTGATTGTAGAGTTGACATGCAATTCCTGGATGACACCTTCCTACTGTTCTTCCTCATAATTTCTCCCAATTTTGAATAAGCTTTGGGTGGAGTTTCTTGCCCTGTACACCTATTCATCTCAGGTTGAGTCTTTTCGGCAGGCCATTTTGGACCTTTTAAGGACTAACCCTCAAGACCTGGTAGCACCATCTGGGTACCCTATTGGTTCTGGCAGCTCCAGTATTTCTTGTGTCACTAGACAATGTTCCTTCACAGGCTCCAGCCTTTTTGCTGCTTCTATGAAGCCAGCCCTGGCAAAGATGCTAGTTTATCATAGATGCTGCTTTCAGAGTTGTCCTTAGGATTGCGCTCATAGCCATGCTCTACGCAGCCTCGATCTCTTAAATGGAGGAAATCTTTTGGCCGACTATTTAAGAGGTCAAAACGTACTTTGAGGAACAGCCTCTTGATTCTCCTCTAACCAGAAACCTTAAGATTCACTTGCTTTGAATAACTTTTTGGCTCTTATTTAAAGCATTTGCTATGCCAGTTGTCGGATGTCTGTTCAGAGAGAGTAGTTTGAAGGCTGATTTGTGATGGATACACCTACCTGTGGATTCCTCACCTAAAGAATTCTCCCCTCGCGCCAGCTTTGACGGAAATTTCTTCTAGCTCTGCACATCGACGATGAAGTCACAATCGCCCGACTCTACGCGATGCCGTATGACGTCATCCAGGCAATAAGAAGCCCTCGTCGACGTGCAGACGTCGGTTCCCTTTTTTTCCGTGCCCGAGTAACGGTTAATTCTTCGAGGCTCACAGGGAGCTACTGTTTCCAACCACGGTTACAATGTCGCAGCCAAGAAAATCCGGCTTTAAACCATGTAACCAGTGCGGGGGTCGGATGTCGGTTACCGACCCCCATGAGAATTGCCTCTGGTGCTTTAGTTCCAACCATGAGGTTGAGTCATGCGGCTCTTGTCAGCGCATGAACCCTAAGGCACTTAAAGAGAGGGAGGCGAAATTGTTCTTGGCTCGATCCAAGAAAAAGAAGGAGAGGCGTCATCGGAGGGAGTCTTCTCCGAGATCCTCGGTCTCATCACCATCATAGTGGCTCTCAGCGCCGTCACGGATCTTAGCCCGACCGTCACCCCTCTGCCTCCTACGACCCTGACGTCACCCGGGTCGGTCTTTGAGGTCGAGCCTCCCAGAGGCCAGGAGTTACCTGGACATTCCTCGGCATCTATGCCGGTGCAGCAGCAATACCCGGCTTTCCCGACTCCGGGAACGGATCCTGCAGCGTTCTTAAATGCAATGTTTAACATTTTTACTTCCATGACGCCGGGTGGAAGTCAAGCAGGTCCGTCTGGCCCTCTGGCCTTCACTTTGGGCGTTCCGGCGTCTTATAAATTGACGCCCTTCACCCTATTTTTATCTGCTGCACCTGAAGCGGTGCCGATGCCCATAACGTCACCCAGACCGACAACACCTGCTACAGCGCCGTTGGATTCGCCTCGGATCCGATCGACAGTTCAGAATCCTGTGGAGCCAGAGGTTCCGGCTCCGGATGGATCCGAGGTTCGGCGCCGACGCCTTATCGACAACAGGTCTGGAGTCAAGGCTTAGATCAAGACGTCTGGCTCTGCGACTTTTGGAGGAGGAAGAGTATGCAAGACAACACCTGGAGGAAGGTGAGGTTTTGGATCCCTCTGGTGACTTCCAGGGACTGGATACAGCCAGTGGCTTGGACACTTCCCCGGAATGGGATCTAGCTTCCCCTGGAGAGATCACTGAAGATGCTGCTTCATTCCACGCAGTCATTCGGAAGGCTGCAGACTTTTTAGACCTTCCCCTCCCTACTGCGGAAGTCAAAAGAAATTTATTAACAGAGATTTTGCACCCGGCTTCTGCTGAGCCTCTTTTACCCTTTAATGAGGCGCTGCTGGACCCCATTAAGGACATCTGGATGAAACCTGTGTCCACCGCTGCGGTCAACAGAGCGGTGGCTCGTCGCTATAGGGCAGCGCGTGGAGATCTGGTGTTTCTCTCCAGACAGCCAACTCCGAAGAGTCTAGTGGTGCAAGCATCATGCTCATCTAGATCCTCTCCTGGCTCATTTCCTGGGACACCTGCTGGCAGGGTATCAAAAAAGATGGACCATACTGCAAAAAAGACCTTTTCATCTTGCAGTATGGCCTTAAAATCATCCAATGCGACTTGCATACTGGGGCGTTACATCCATGCCCTTATGGAAGAGGCGAAGGGCCACCCTAATTTGTCCCAGGAGATGTTGCAGCTGTTGGCGGATGCTCAGGCGGCAGCGACTCAGGTGATCCAGTCGGGATTGGACACTTCAGACTCGGTGGCTAGAGCTATAGGCACGACCATAGTTTCTAGACGACAGTCTTGGCTACGATCATCTGGCTTCTCGTCGGACGTGCCGGCAACACTTCTTGATCTTCCCTTTGATGGAGAGAGGCTCTTCAGCACAAAGGCTGACTCTGCCCTGGAGCGTTTTAAGGAGAGCAGAGCTACTGCAAGAGCTTTAGGACTCCAGTCTTCTGCCTCATCCTCCTTTAGAGGTTTTCGGAGATTTAAAGGATTTGGATGTGGTTCTTCCTTTCGTGGAAGATTGCAAGGACCACAACAATCTGCTTCTACCCTGCCATACAGATCCTTCAGGGGCAGGGGCAGAGTCCGTACGAGAGGAGCCACCTTGCAGCACTCTGCCTCTTCCTTTTCCTCGGGAGGGGTGCAGCAAGGAAAGCAGCCGTAGTCGTCCTCCACTCCCTGTCCACTTGTCTCCGGTAGGGTGGAGACTTGCCCATTTTCTTCCAACGTGGGAGGTTATAACATCGGACTCCTGGGTCATCGACATTGTGAAGAAGGGGTACGCTTTTCCCTTTCTGGAATTCCCTCCTACCTTCCCTCCCCACCTATCCTTCTGTTCGGAAGACCATCTTCTCCTATTACAGCAGAAAGTATTGTCCCTATTGGCAAAAGGTGCGATAGAGTTGGTTCCCGAGCAAGAGAGGGGTCAGGGTTGTTATTCAAGATACTTCCTGATTCCCAAAAAGGATGGTCGGTTGAGACCGATTTTGGACTTGAGGATTTTGAATTGGTTTCTCAAGCAGGAAAAATTCAAAATGCTGACCCTTTCACAGGTTCTTTTGGCATTGAACGAAGGAGACTGGATGGTGTCGGTCGATTTGCAGGACGTGTATTTTCATATTCCGATCCTCAAATCGCACAGGAAGTATCTCCAGTTTGTGGTGGGATCGCAGCATTATCAGTTTGCTGTCCTCCCGTTTGGTCTTACTTCAGCACCTCAAGTCTTCATAAAGGTGATGGCGGTGGTAGCGACAGAGCTCAGAAGAAGGGGGATAGCTGTGTTTCCCTATCTGGACGATTGGTTGATCAAAGCCAAAACTCCAGAGCTCGTGCGTTGCCATCTCCAGTCGACGACTCAATTGTTGTACGACCTGGGTTTTTCAGTCAATGTACCCAAATCTCACCTGGAGCCCTCTCGACGCCTCCTGTTCATAGGGGCAGTATTGGACACGACATTGAATCGGGCCTTTCCTCCACCCCAGCGGGTCCAGGACATTCAGGCGTTGATTCCAATGTTTCAAAATGGAGCGGTAGTTCCAGTCCTCAAGGTCCTTCGTCTGTTCGCTTCTTGCATACTGTTGGTCACTCATGCACGCTGGCACATGAGGGCTCTTCAGTGGTGCATCCGCAGGCAGTGGTTTCAGCACAAAGGGGAACTCGAAGACTCGATAAAGATCTCCAGAGACACTGCAGTGGATTTTCAATGGTGGGCAGCGGTCGACAACCTGTCTCAAGGAAGGCCGTTCTCGCCACCTCCACCAGTGGCCACAGTGGTAACGGATGCTTCCACTCTAGGGTGGGGAGCTCATCTGAGGGACTTGGAGATCAAGGGCCTTTGGTCTCCAGGGGAACAGAGGTTACACATCAATCTGTTAGAGTTGCGGGCAGTACGTCTGGCTCTTAAGGCCCTCCTCCCTTCCATTCGCAGTCAGTCAGTCCAAGTTCTAACGGACGACACGACCGCGATGTGGGATATAAACAAACAGGGAGGAGTGGGGTCGTATCTTCTCTGCAGAGAAGCTCTTCGTCTCTGGTCCTGGCTTCAGGAGCACAAGGTCTGCTTGGTTGCACATCATTTGGCCAGAGTCCTGAACGTGCGTGCGGACATTCTCAGTCTACGCAGCTCGGTCGACCACGAGTGGCGTCTTCATCCAGATCTGGTTCTGTATATCTTCCGGAAGTGGGGATATCCACAAATAGATCTGTTTGCAACTCGAGAGAATGCGCAGTGCCCGCTGTTTTGCAGCCTCCAGTATCTGGTGCAAGGAGCTTTGGGGGACGTGTTTCAGATGTCCTGGAAGGGTCAGTTGCTTTACGCGTTTCCCCCCCATACCCTTGATTCCTCGAGTTCTCAGGAAGATCCGCCAAGACCGAGCTCAAGTCATCCTAATAGCTCCGGATTGGCCGAGAAGGGTGTGGTATTCGGACCTACTCCAACTCTCTCAGTGCCCTCCGCTCCGTCTCCCTTGCAGGGTGGACCTCCTCTCGCAGTCGCAGGGGCAGATTCTACACCCCCACCTCCAGAGCCTGCATCTTCATGCCTGGAGATTGAACGGGGCAATCTGAGTTCCTTTTCTCTCCCACCAGATGTGGTGGAAGTTATTTTATCGGCCAGACGACACTCCACCAAGTCAATCTATGCTAATCGTTGGGCTAAATTTGCATGCTGGTGTGGAGAGAACAGTTTAGATCCCTTAAAAGCTGGTTTATCTGACATTTTGTCATTTGCACTCTATCTGGCACAGAAATATCTGCTTTTCTGTGCTTTCCTGATCAACCATCCTTCTTTAAATCTCCTATTGTTTTAAAGTTCCTAAAGGGGCTCACTAATAAGTTTCCACCTACACCATTCGTTATGCCTCAGTGGGACCTTAACTTAGTCTTAATGTTTCTTATGGGGACCCCGTTTGAACCAATGCACTCTTGCTCTTTACGGTTGCTAGTATTCAAAACTGTTTTCCTGGTGGCCATAACATCTGCCAGAAGGGTTAGCGAGCTTCAGGCTCTCACTGTAGAACCCCCATACCTTTCTTTCTTTAAGGACAAAGTGGTGTTAAGGACCAAGGTGGCTTTCCTTCTGAAGGTTGTCACACCCTTTCACCTGGGGCAGTCAATTAGTCTCTCTTCCTTTTACCCTCCACCTCACCCATCCAAGGAGGAAGAGAGGCTCCACCGGCTGGATCCACGAAGAGCACTGAGCTTCTACGTCGCCAGGACGAAAGAGTTCAGACAGGATGAACAGCTCTTCGTTGGATACGTGGGGAAGAGGAAGGGTAGAGCGGTCCACAAGAGAACGCTATACAGGTGGGTCATTCTATGTATTAAGATCTGCTATTCTTTGGCGAAGAGAGATCCACCTGTGGGGCTTCGTGCCCATTCCACCATGGCCAAAGCAGCTTCATCGGCTTTGGCTAGAGGTGTTCCTGTGGCCGACATCTGCAGGGCAGCGACCTGGGCATCCCTCCATACTTTTGCCAAGCATTACTGTTTGGATTCTGAGGTTAGGGGGGATGGCCATTTTGCTCGCTCGGTGCTGCAGGATTTCTTGGTTTGACCATTTGGGCACCCACCCCCGGAGGTTATACTGCTTTGGGACTCTATTCTTTAGGTGAGGAATCCACAGGTAGGTGTATCCATCAGAAGAATAAGTTACTTACCTTCGGTAACGCTTTTTCTGGTGGATACAGTAACTACCTGTGGATTCCTCACGGTCCCACCCGCCTCCCCGTTGCCTGACTGGTCAAACCGAGAACTCCTTGGGTGCGCATCCTTGGTCTTGTATATATGTATATAGCTGATTCATGTATATAGTTGTGATAACTGTATATACATTTCCTTTGCAAATTAAGATAGTTCAAGAAGACATTTTGGACTTGGTTTATATATACATATATATTTCTCTCTTGTATTGAGCATTCATTACTGTTATTTATAATATGTTTTATAATAAACGTTCTATTTTCATTCATTCTAGATGAATATGTACTCTTTAGGTTTAACCTGTTCGCCTCTATGGCACGTAAAAAAAAAATGGTGATAACTGACGTGTGAGTCGGGCGATAAAGACGTCATCGTCGACGTGCAGAGCTAGAAGAAATTTCCGTCGAAGCTGGCACGTGGGGAGAATTCTTTAGGTGAGGAATCCACAGGTTGTAACTTATTCATCCACATGACAAAAGGTAATAAGTTGTGTTTTGCCTGGGCCTTCAAAATGCCAGTTGCATTGCTGCATATCTGGAAGAAGAGGTTTCCTGACCTTTTGGTTCCTCTGTCAGAGGATATTTGCTTGGTCACAGGTGTTGTGAGAAAAATAAGAGGAGCTGGAATTGGCACTTCTGCCTGCTGTGCCTAAATCTTCCTTCTCTGGCAGTTCATAGGCAAACTGTTGGTCGCCCCAGCAATTTGTTCTTGTCGATCCATCGTTTTCAAGAAAGCTCCATAGTACAAGCATGTTTGACATAATTTAACCTTGTTGGTGCCTTCCTTACTAATTCTCTAGAATGTCCTCACTCAGCGGTGCACAAAGTATTTGTCTCAGAGTCTGGTCTTACTCGCTGTCATTGCATCTTGCCTACTTGGGTGCTGTGTTCATGCCTTAAGGGAAATGGCAAGGAGTAATGGCTACTTGGCTAGAGCTATTGTGTAATTGTCTTGTTTCATTTTCATTATTTGTCCCATCATCCTGTGGGTCCTGCTTGGGAACTTCTCCATGCAGTAAGGAATCTTCAGAAAGAAGAATCCAGGCTAAGTAAAAATTACTTTTTGGTAGCAATATTTCTGGTGCGTGTTATATTTTAAATCTGCAGATTCCTAATCTTCCCTCTCTCCCTTTTCTGGCCTCGTGCCCATGGGTTGCAAGGCAACAAAGTACATCTCTAAGTGAGGATGACTAAACATTCATATATATTATTTTTATGGAGGCACAAATAGTCATTTCCTTCATAACCATCAACCAAACCTACATGGTACCTCAGGAAGCATAAACGATTCAGTAAATTCTAATTAACCCTTAAATGCATATTCCATTTGTACTTTTGACTTCAAGAGTACGTGAAATACAAACTCATGCTCAATTGCAGGCTCTCCTGTTTCACCATAATAGGTAAGGAATTAAACACCAGAGTAGGGTACCAGATCTAGAAACTCTTTCAATGAATGAACACCTATGGTTTCCTGCACTAAATTCTAATCACGCCCTTTCTATTTCGCCAACTGGACCAAGGTTCTTTGTTATTAAAGGTAAATGGTCCTTTATTTATTTGGCACCTTGCATGGTCTCTTTTCAGTGGGTCACATAAGGAATTGGCAATCAGGCTTGTATTGCTTTTATTTTAGTGTTCTAAAAAGTGATATGCCTCCTGGGTGGGCAATTTTAGTCAGAAACTTAGGATCTATTCTGTGTTATTTAAAATTAAAGATTTGTTTTTACAATGGCTTGTGTGCGGGTTTTGCTGAAGCTTTCAAATTCGTTTTACTCACAAATATAGTTTGCACAAGTTTTGTAAATAATGTAACAATTTCCTGGTTTTGTTTTTGATTTGGATTTAAAGTTATTACAAATATATTTTTTTTATAAAGTAGTTGATCAGATCATATAAAATGAGAAAAGATGAAAGCCGTTCCAGAGGAAACCCCCGCCCCAAACCGCCCATGCCCAATGTACAAAATAATCAAATGTAAAGAAAGGATAAAGAGGCAAGTCTAGCAAAAATGATACTACAGGGAATAGATAGTCCCCAAGCAATACACAGATTGTAATGCAGATAAAGTAGTAGTCTAGGGTTCCAAATTAAAACTTCCCCTTATTTTCTCAAATCTCTTGAGTGAGCAGGCTCCTCTTGCACTAGCCAGAGCCTTTTCCCAGCCAAAGACTGGCCGAATGATTCCCCTCCATCTCGTAGCTCACAGGATCACAGCTGAAACCCAGGACCTGGCGACAGAGTCCGGCAGGGGTTGTAAGTACAGACAGCAGTCTCCCTGGCCCAATATTATACTCCATTCTATAACCCAACATTACCTCAGTTGGGGGTGAGCTGCATTTCATAACCCAGGCCAGCAGTCATCAGTTGTCACCCCTTCCCAAAACTCCTGAAGGGCGGGGCACACATAAAACATATGTAGAATATCAGCAGCTTGGTGTCCACACTTGGGGCAGCTGGCCTTGTCCGAATTAGGAGTCTCTATACCCCCCCACCCGAAACAAATTTCCCTGGCGTACAATAGAGCATACATTTGATTCTAAAGTGATGCATCTACAGAATGTACTGCGCCCTCAACTGTCTCCAAACACTATATATTTCTGACAGCTTCACCTCATCTGAGAGTGCTTTGCCCTGTTTTGCAGCCAAACGAGGACCATGGTTGATCCTATACTGATAGAACCCTTGGCAAATTATACTAATTTGTGACCTCTGACTAGCTTTAAGAATATTTAACAAAACATCAGAACCTTCAAACTCAATACAGCCCTTGCAGCTAGATAGAAAATAATCCCTCAGCTGAAGATAATTAAAAAATATTTTTTTTTTGGGGGGGGGGGGAGGGGGGGTTAAATGCAGCTTGCAGATCAGCAAATGAGCTGAAACCATTCACATCAAAGAGCTGTCCGACTGTCTCCACTCCTGATCTCCGCCAAACCCTGCAAGTAGAATCTTGAAACACACCTGGACATGGCAAGTTGTTCCAGAGCGTGGTTTTCCCATGTATTAGCTGTATGGGGTGTTTAGCATGGCTCTGTCGCCAACCAGTTATTGTGTCCATAACAAATTTAAATTGTATCCGCTTATAGTAATTGGGATCTGTAATTCTATAGAGAGGAAGCTAGTAATCGGCACCTAAAGCGAAGTAATACCTGCATACTAAGGAGTCCAGGACTGCTGGAGCTTACAAATCGCGCAAGAGACCGGCAAAAGAGGCCCATAAAAACAGTTTCAAGTCAGGGAGCTGCAGCCCTCCTTGTCTAAAAGGTAATTTAAAAAGACATAAGGCACGTCTTGCCTGCTATAGCCTCATGTAAAGCTACTACTGACCCCCTCTAGTTTAAAAAAAAATGAGTTTGTAACTCTAAGTGGGATTGGCGGAAACAGGTATAAAAACTTAGGGAGGACTTTCATCTTGATGGTAGTACACCTGCCAGTGATGCTTATCGAGAGCCTATGCCAAGATTGTAATTTAGAAGTGACAGACTGAAGCAGAGGTTCATAACTTAATTTCAGGTTCAGGTTGACACGTGGTTAATTAAATTCCTAGATGGGAAGCTCTGGAAACTACCCCAGAAATTAAGGTAGCTGGGTTGAAATTTAATAACTGTTTTAGCAATATTCCGTTTTAAAACCAGGCCGAACTTCTCAGCCACCTCAACTACACACTTCGTAGCTGGTGACGGGTTGGAAGGATAAATAGCAAAATCGTCGGCATAAGCGCTAACCTTTAATACACGATCCCCCGAAGGTCAGAGGCTGTATCCCTGCATTCCTCTGCAATGACAGCAAGTATGGCTTGAAATATAAAGCAAATAAGATGTGAAAGTGGGCACCCCTGCTGGGTGCCTTGTTGAATCTTAAAGGATGAAGTGGAAACACTGGCTTATGCTAGTCTTGCTGAGGGGCAAATGTACAAAGACTGTACCAATCTACAGAATCGGTCTCTGATCCCAAATGCCTCCATCATTATCCATAAGCAGTCCCAGGTCATCCGATCAAAAGCCTTCTTGGCATCTAATAGAATAATGGCAAACTTAGTTCCTATTTTCTCTGCTGTGTTGAAAGCGGCTGTTGCAGTGTTAGCGTGAATAGTAGTGTCCCTGGCTGGAATAAAGCCATGATGCTGTTTTGAAACTAAGAATGGTAAGACTGGATCAAGCCGAATGGCTAACACCTTAGCATAACTATTAGCATCTGCATTATTAAGAGAAATGGGTTGATCTGACCCCATTTCTTCAGGAGACTTACCATTCTTAATGAATACCACAATCTGTCATAGTCCAAGTACCTATGACTTTGCCGCTCGTTCTGGTTCTGGCTCTGGTCCCATATACTCTCCCTCAAAGGCCATTAAACCTTAAACTGCGGGCAAGGCAGCTACGAAACCGCAGCAGTCAAGTGGCTGGGCCAGCTCTAGAAAGCAGACTGTGGCATAAAAAGGAACGCTATTAGTTAGCTGCCCATCAACACAGGCAGAGAAACGAACCAGTGGCAATGGCCGTAAGAGCAGCTCACTACATGACTGGGCACTGACTAAAGGGGCAGTCAAGGAACCAGCTAAAACTTTGAAATCTTATTGGCTTACTGATAACACCGAGGCACAACCCTGAGATACTGGGGTTTTCTTACAGGCGACAGGATCATCTTCTGCAGTGGCATCCAGAGATACCAGTCTACCTCTTCATGTCAGCTTAGAGGCTAGTCCTAACTCTTTTCATAGTGATCTTCTTCTATCTGCCATTTACTTGAGAGTCCAGACAGTCTGCCGGCTGCAAATGGAACTCAGGAGCCTACGCCACAGGCTCAGCGGGCGAAGGCACAGAAGCATTACACAGACGTTCGAGCAGACAATGCAGCGATACATCAGTCCGTGGCAGAGGTTACCAGCAAAGTGTCGCTCTGTCGGCAGAAGTGACAGAGCTTCAGCGGGTCGTCGGCATAGAAGCATTGGTATCGGCCACAGTCAAGCCTGTCTTGATTCATGATCAACAGCTGACATTATTACAATCCAAGAACGAGGACATAGAAAATCGCCAGAGGAGGAACAATTTGCAGGTGTTTGAAATATCTGACTGGAAGGATATGGCCCTTGTCAGTACATTGTCCAGTTGTTTAGGCAGGCTTTTCCTGATCTTAGGGATTGGGAAAGGGTTCAGAGACACAAAGGGCCCACCAATTGCCTATTAAACGAGTTAGAGTTAAGACTTCTCTTAATTCACGTTCAGATCATCCTCATCCTATCTCGGTTTATATGGGCAATTCCTTGCTAAGGCAGGCAATCTATAAGTAAGCTAGATCAGTGTTGGCTGTTGCACTGGATGCCTTATCCATTTTTGTTTGCTCCAATTTGAGTAAGGCTACATGGGACAACTGATGGAGATTGCGTCAGTTAATTGATCCCTTAATGGCATTCAGAGCTCAAGTGTTTTTTCCAGGAGCTGGCAAGGCTCAAAATAACTCATAATGGGCGGACAGAGTGCCAAAGTACTCCTAAAATTGCAAACATATTTCAACACGAAATCCCTGGCGAATATTTTATTATGTTATAGACCCCTACAGTTACATTTGTCACCTCAGCAGGCAGACTGGCTTGTTTCAGATAACATTATGGTGGCTGAATAGCCCACATCTATATTTTGTTCTGGCAAGTTTTAAGAGATCGCACAGTATTTGGAGCATGCTTAAGCCAGAAGAGGTCACGGCCTTTCAAAGGAACAGTTGCACACGGAAAGAAGGGCAACTTCCATTCCAAAGCCGAACCAAGAGCAGCTCCGCTGCATGATCAGAGGAAAAACATGGCTGGTTACGCTTGCCTACTGCTGTATTTTTTTTTTTTTTTTTAACTGTAAGCATTCACCACTCAGGGGCCAGTATCAGGACCCATTGTTTGTCTAAGGATTCCTTTTATTTAAATTATTTTCCTACTGAAAAAAACAGAGTACCAGGAATAGGCAGGCAATGTTATTCACCTTCATCTCTGAGAGACTTTGCGTGATCCAGGGCAAACCATTTATTCTCCCCTTCTCTTGTTTTCTGGGAAGGGTTTTAAGAATAGACCTAATTGCCATTATTGTATGCTGCAGGATTTGTTCAATAGTTACAAGTTATTGCTTGTAGTAAATTTTGCGAATGAAAGGGGCCATTTCTTCTGGCATTTATTTTTATATGCAGTGTTAAATAGTTTAGCCAAACGGTGAAGGTTTGAGGAACTGTTGGTATTATTCAGCCTGGGTCTTATTCAAAGGATAAGATGGGTGCAAAAGAAAAGCGTGCAAATGCTATTAGCAAGTTGGTGTCCTCAAGGGGTCATACAGGCACTATCTAAATAGCAATACAATACAAGGACAGCACATTATGCCCACATTTAAATGCAGATTGCAACTGTTCAGTCGTGCATCATGGGTTGGTGTATGTTCAGAACTCTCAGTGCATGTATTTAAGACACTGTTGCTATGAAAAAGTAGCACCTCAACAACTGATGCTTTTCATACATATTACATCATTAAGTGAACGTGTCTGAAGTAACACTAAGTATAGTTGGGGACCCTTCAGATAAAATAATCAGATTTCACTTCTCATGGTTAGTTATCTAAAGAAATCACTCTCGTTTTCTACGCTGCTACTTTCATTCACATTTTCTTTGCATTGACAACAGGAGACAGCAAAATGTCAAAGCTGCAGCTTCACACATCTCTGACTATGGAACTGCCTAGTTTTGATGCACAACTTTGGAGTGTAGGTACTTATCAGCCTGCTTAATTTAATTCCTTTTTAGGTCGAGCGAGCAAGCACTCTGACGTTTTGTAATAACCACGCTCATCACTATCACTTTATGGGTTTGCCTTTCAGAAATCCTTTGTAAATGGTTTATGTTTGCCCCTCCTTAGGACAGTTTTATTACCGCCTTGGCAATCAACCCTGTGACATGGATGATTGCACGTTTTCTGATACGTTTGACTGCCACCAAACCTTTTTCCTTTTGTGTCTCGTCTTTGCACTCATGCTCATGGTGGCCATGGCACTATGAATCGGTTTGCTTAAGCCAACTGTTTCAGTTTTCAATTTGTGGCAAGAAAAGTCCAGTTAGGAATTTACAACGCTAATAGCTCTAACTTGAGCAAACGCGAGACTCATTGCATTGCAAATACTTGTTTCACTCTGTGGTTTGAAAAATTATGCATCTGCCAGCCAGTAAAGGAGATCTGTTTACTTACAGCACTCCCGTATATTATTGACCAAGTCTACCTTTATTTTCTGAGCTTTCACCATTTGTATTTTTGCCTGCTATTTTAATTGCAATCGTCGTTTAATCCCCACTGCTGTGTCTGCGCAGTATATTTTAGTTTAATATATCCTCACTGATACTTATGTTACTGGTCTCAGGATGTTGAAATTCTAATGTGTCTATGAAGGTCACGTGGTAATTTCAGCTGTAGTAGTATTAAACAATGTTACTTTTGTACCAAGTAACAAGCATGTTACAAACAGGTTGCACAGTTATCTCTGTATAAGGTATAGTAACACATTAACCTGGCTAACACTAACTAGGTTTACATAATTTGACTGTATCGAAATCCACAGTAACAAATTGTATTTCGAATATGCAAATTACACAGTGATCTCTACAGCAGATACAATACCCATGCGTAATTTTGCTATAATTCAATCCATTGCCCGACATCCTTCATGCATGCACACATACAACCAAATTACTGCATCACATGCATTCACCCACTGAACTTTGTAAAAGAATAAGAATCCATAAACTGGTAGCTACTTAAAACACACAGGCACACACCCTCCACAGCAGGCATTTTAACCCACTGATCTTTCTAACCAAGATTCAAACCTACATCCAGTAATTTACTTGGGCATCTTTGCTGTAGCATCTTTGGGACACAAAACAGTTTTACCAGATTTCTATTCTTCTGCCAGCGGGCACACAGAAGTGTCTGCAACAGGTACTTTAAACCACTTTGCTACATGGCATGGTACTGAGCATGTGGTCAACAGGATGTCTGCAACAGATTTGTTTGCTGCTTCTGCCTTTTCATTGCCTTATTCATGTTCTGCTCACCACCACCCTTTTTTTACTGCTCATCAATCTCTTCCCCCTTAACGATACTTTTGTCACCTTTCTTTTCTTTCTTGGTTAATATCCTTCTGTGTCCTCCCTTCCATTCTCTCTTTACCTTTATTCGGTGTGTGCTGATGAAAGCAGAAAGTAAAAGTGCGTTAATCACCTCAGGATTATACTACACAGCTGAAGAAAATGAGCGTGTCTTTCACGGGTTTTTGTGGACGTGGGATGAGATTTATTGGATTGTCAATGTTTTTCTGACATGTTTCACAGCAGCGCGCAACACGGCTTGAAGTAAAGCAAAAAGCACTGGCCACGTTACAGCACCTTTTTTCTTTACTTTGAGCCATGTTGCACAGCAGCATGCGCTGCTGAACATCTGGAAAAAAATAGATACTGACAAAGCCAATAGATCTTGCACAGGCAAAACCTGCTGGCGTTGCCAATATTTACTTGTATTTCACAGAAATCTGGGCTTGTTTCTACAAAACAAAATGCCAATGCCTTCGGCGCTCTGGGAGTTTTCTCTGTCTCTGGTTCTTTTCTGCAGCGACCAGCATGCAGATCTGTGTATGTGAAAAATCGGCTTCGGAAGGGAAGGTCTGCCCTTATTATGGTGGGACTACTGATGCTCTAATGCTGCTGGTTACTTGGCGCATTGAAGACCCAACATCACTTTTTCACGGCAGCATATCTAACTGTAGCTCAACTGTCTAAAACAGTGGTTGCTCTGCCTCCTTGTGACATCCGCCAGTTTGTCAAATATACATTGCTTCCACTACACTCTAAACGACCGCTTATATATTTTGTAATTGTTTCTTTGTAGAAAATACTAGTATAGCTTTGATATCAGTATGCACATAGAATTAATTTGTTCTAGTTAACCGTTATAAAAAAAACACATATTAGCTACACAAAGTAGAATGGCATCTGGCATTATTTCACTCTGAGGAAAATACTTATTAGGAGCTAACAAAAAATGTGCACGGGGAGAGAGGCCTTGGTAGATTTTATATCCCGTTTCTATGCAGGCAATCTGCACCATTCACCTTTATTTCTGAAATCGGTCACATGTTAATTTGAATATTTCTGACAGGTTTTCAGTCCGTGTGTGCATTGCAACAACTAATTTAGATAAACTCACTGTTTAATTCTAGGGGCCACCAAGATCTTCTTTAATGTACCCTCCCTTTCATATGCTGACACCTTCAGAGTAACTAGCTTTCAAATTGGCCCTATTAGCATAACATCATGAATAGTTAGCTCTGTGGTAATCCCCCCTAGTGTGGACACAGGAAGATACTTGTTTCCCCCATCTGTGTTCCTCTACTAAATCGTTTTGTTTTTTTTTCTTCTAATATTGCTCTTGATTACAGTAGTTTCTGGCACTTAGCCAATTCAGGAATAACTAGAGATTGAGACTGTCATACTTTCTTAACCACCTTGTTTGTGCCCTTCAGCTTTCTAAAACTTGCTGTTTTGATTTGAATGTAAAGTCAGTATTTCGACATGTAATATTGTACCTCTGTGTGAAGTGATTTCTACCTTGCCCTAAATCAAGGCCTAGCTCTTTCAAATAACTTACCAGTCTTTAAAGTGGTTCTCTTTATTGCATGCAAAAAACATTTCAGTTGAAGCACATTGTTTTTTTTTATTTAGTTGTTTCAACGCTTAGCCACAGTTTATTTGGCAATTGAATAGCTGTACATAGTTTCTTCCATACCCTTTGCCTCAAGCATCTCCTACACAGGAGCAATTGAATACATACAACTTTTGAGGTGGAACTTGTGTTTGAAGGGGAGGAAACATTTTCTTAGTTTCTTCTCGTGATTTTTGACGCTATTTTCGATAACTACTCAACTATGTTTCTTGTGCGTTTAGAATCGATTAAGAGTGACTTTCCGATTTGACATTTCTTCTCAGTGACATTGAAAACGTGTTTCCTGTGAAGTTTAAGGCTTTCTTTCCTACGGGATCAAGCAATCTATTTACCAGGCAAGGCTTTGTGCCCCATATTCTTCTTCAGGCTAGTGATGATGTGCAGTCAGTGGATAATTTGGTTTGCCTATTTTTTTTAAAAGAAGCTGGTAATATGCATTACATTATATTTTGCGTATTCCCATTGCGAACTCCTGGGATGCACTTGGTCTTCCAACGCTTCAGCAGAGTTCTCTAAATAAGGAAGATCTAGCAAGCAACATTAGCCAAGGTGATCATGTAATTTGTTTTGATAAAGCTGGAGAAAGGGGATTCAAATCCATAGTTAGCTCTGATCGCACCTGTGTATGCTCAGTAAAATTGCCATTTTCGATTTGGTGTTTAGCAAGTGTGAAACACACCTCATGTTCCATTCTTTATTATGAAGCATAAAGCAGGTTAATGTAGATCTTATCCAGTGGAATCCTAGACCCTATTTGTAAAATGAAAGTAAACTGTAACGTATTAACTGTAAACCTGTGCTCAATTTGTTTAGAAGGCTTATACCATGTAAGAGTTATGCCTTTTTACATCCAGCCAAAAGCTTACCCACAATGCTGTTTTTGATTGATACTTCTAGCTGCACATTTCTCAGCTTTTGAATTTCCCAGGCTCCATACTGGGGCAGGAAGCCTTTCTCCGGTAGCTCCAGTGTGCAGTCTGGCACCATGAGATTCCTTACCCATTCAGTCCCACCTCTGAATGTGAAAACACAGACGCAGAGATTCATATAGGCACCACCCTTGTGTGCTGTTGTCTTGTCCTACTTTTGAATGCTCTTCGAAGTGGATCCTGAGTTCCCCTCCCAGCTTTCACTATATTATATGCACTTCCCCCAAACTATTTTCATGACTGTGTAGCTATATCTCATCTTAAGATCTGATGATTTAATTGTTTAGGAAGCAAACACTGGTAATGGACCCAGACAATGTCTCTTTGGTGCTTTGGCTATAAACGCGACTCGAGGGCATGCAGCAAACACTCCCAAATGCATCAGAAGGGTGTCACAGACCGTGAAGCCATGCTTTGTCTCAAAGCAAAAGAAACTGGTAGCCCTGTTCTGTTTATAGGCAGTTAACGATCCATGTCACTGTTCTCAGGTAAGTGCAAGACAAAGTTGAAGGCCAGGTCTCTGCCAAAGAAAGCAAAGTAGGATCAGACTCCATGACGAAGTTATGCAGTTGAAATTCAAAACGTCTGAGTTCAGCTACACTGTCCGATTCTGATTAGATTCTAAGACTGGAGCCAATGCACCCTGCATTTCCAGGGCCATTGTCAATTATGCAGGACATTGAGGCCTTTAAGGATGAATTCTGCAGTTGTTTTAGACAGTTCTGGATTCCTCAGGCATGCCTTAAGGCCTAATGGTTTTGACAAACCCTCCAATTTGACTCCAGCTCGCCTCCCCTAACCCACTGGTTACAACCAACCCCATTTGTCTCCAGCTTGGCTCCCACTGGCACCACAACAGGCCTCAGTGCTTTTGCTGCAGTCCATAGGTTATGCCAAGCTTAGTGCCGGTTTTCAACTTGTGGAGATTATAGTGTCTGATCCGGAGAAGACTTTTGCAAGATGTCGGCCAATGTCTTGCTCCAAAATAACTAAAGAATAGCATGTGGCTTGGGACTTTTCCCCCTACTTTTCCTTTCGTTCACCACCAGTAGTGCCAGAAGTTGGAACCCATTTTAGTTTCTGAATCTGATGAGAACAAGGAGACGGACAGTTTACTTCCTTGTTATGCAGTTTCTAGCTTTCACCTCAATCTTCAGAATAGCACTTCACCTGAAACATAATTGGGTTTGCCTTTTTGGCACCCTTTGCAGTGATCACACGCAGGACTGTCGAGGTCTTAAATTTACATTTACCCAGAGTAGACTAAGGCAAGTTTGCAGACTGATATTTTGCTGCCGAAGACCGAGCCCTTTTTGCCATTTAATAAAGCCCTTACAAAGGCTTTCGTACCCAAGTAGCCATACCTACTAAAACACCACCTGTGATCTGCACAGTTGTTCTGTGCAGTGGGCTTTCTTCTTGGAACTGATCCTTCCTGATGCAAAATCCTTCTCCAGAGAGTCTTGTAGTAGAAGCTTCATAGAGCAAGGTGAAACTTAACTCCTTCCATACTCCTTGTAGCATGGAAGACATCCTAGGCAAAAGTTTACTCCTCCAGCTAAGCCCTACATTCATTGAACACTCTATGCCTCTTGGGCAGCTAAACAAGCACTGTGGGACATGGCGAGTAAGATCTTGACCAATCTTCTAAAGGATTTTCAATCTTCCTTTGCCTAACTATGCATAATTGCTAGGTACATCTGTAAGCCTGGTCTGTGCTCTACAGATTGTTGGCCATGCCAGGGTCACCAGTATCATAACCACATGCTTGAATGCATTCGTCCGGGTTCAGTGGGATTGTTCAAAGATCTTTGATGGACATGCCATTTGACAGAGCTAGGCTCTTTGGTGAGAAGTCTGATTCGTCTTGGCACACTTAAGATAGCCTATGTCTAGCTCCCTGGGGTTACTTTTCCCTGCTCACAAGATCTGGGGTTACCTGAAATGGGCTTGTCACTTACACAGGCAGGACAACACAGCCTGTCCAGTTCTTTTGTTGCTCAAGTGGGACAGGTTGTGCCAGAGACCATTGACATTAGCAAATGCAAGACCCTCCTTCTCACCTGGGACATCTGCTGCTGAACATAGATAGTTTGCAAAGTTGGATTTGCCTGTCTAGCTTGTGTGAATTAGCTTAGTTCCAGTTAATCCTTCAGGTTTTTCAGTTTGGTTAACGCTCTTCTCTTTTTCGCCTCCCCTTGTTCCTCCAGTTTGTGACCAGTCATTGGTAGATCATGCCTCGACCTAGCTGCTTACTAAGGATATGATTAAAGTAGGATCTCATGGGGCTAGAGGCACTGGATATTACTCATGATAATTCCGTCTCCCAAGGAGGACGGGGGCGTGGTGGCTGATCTTAGGTCTCAAGATGGAGAAGTTTAAGATGCCAACTTTATCCTGGTAGCTTTGAATCCCAGAGACTGGATAATATCCATGGACTGGTAGGACACATACCTTGTGTCGATCCTGCCGTGCAAAACGCTAAGGCTTTGGTTTGCCATGGGGGTGGAGCACTTCCAGTTCAGTCATGTCCTTAAGCCTTTACCCCAGTGTTCATGGAAGCAAAAGTGGTCACAGCTTATCTTCTGTGATCAGGAATTCAGATATTCTTGTACCTTGATAACTGGCTGCTAAAGGTGGGCTCACCTGTCTGTTTTGAACCACATAATAATGACTGTTTCGTTGCCATTCTCCCTCACATTTTATACCAGTGAGCTTGGGCAAAAGAGCCTCTTCATAGTGACCATCCTGGACTTTGAAGGCCTTTATCACTTCAGATAAGTCTTGGACATTGAGGCTATAATCTTGATGCTTCAAGCTTAAGACTTGATCCAGTGCAGATTGTTTGTAGGCTTCTGGTTCTCCAGGCCTTGTGTATACTGCATGTTCCTCATGCCTTGGCACATGAGGGTTCTACAGTGAAGCCTTAACTTTCAGTGGGCCCACAACTGAGGTTGGTGCCGCTAGGATGACCTCAGCATATCAGAAGGGGGAGCCTGAGACTTCTAGCAGTGACTGTCTTAATGCAGCCTGTTATGTGGCTGACTGTTGAACGCTCTCCATCCAGAGTAGTGATGAACAGGTCTCTGGGTTGTGAAGTTGCATGGACAAGATGAAAGTCTGAGTCCTCTGGTCTCCAGTGGAGCAGCATCACCATATTAACCTTCTGGAGTTGTGCCATTGATGTTCTCTTTATGGCCTTTCTGCCTTACATCAGGGGCAGATCCGTTCTGGATCAGCTAGACTACATGATTGCCATGTGATACTGAAACAACCAAGATGATGTGAGGGCCCAGCACCCTGTCTAGAGGCGGCCTGGTGCTAGCTATAGCGGTACCCTGCCCTAACATTCAGGTTAGTAAAACATAGCAGGTGTCAGCTTGCTGATCAGAAGTGTCTGCTTTCGGAGGTGGCTGATTGTGTCTTCACTCGGTAAGATGTGTCTGTAGTAGATCTGTTTGATACCACTGAAAAAAATCAGTGTTTGTCCTTTTGTGCCCTGGGGTTTCCTCAAAAAGGATCTAAACTGTTAGTGCTTGGGAGGAGGGCTGGAAGGGGGGCTCTTCCGGCTTCCTTTACACATTCCATCTTCTGTCACTATTTCTATGAGTCCCGAAGGAGGTTGGGAAGGATAAGGGCCTTTATCAACTTGGGATTGGGCTCTGAGAGCCAGGTAACCAAATCTGCTTGATCTGAGCATGTGCCGTCCACGTGGGCCCCCTTTTCAGGATGACATCCTATCCTAACAATAGAACATAGTTCTATACCTGAACCTTTTTTACTTCAATCTCTCTGCATAGAGATTGAGGGTAATAGACTGAGTTTAGCCTTGCACCAGAAGTGGTGGGTGTGATTTTGGCTGTTTGCTGGCCATTCAAAAAATATTTTCTGACTGTGGGCTAGGTTTGGTACTTGGTGTGTGGACAAACGGGTCAGTCCTCTTCACGCTGAGCTTTCTCATATCCTTTTTATGGACGAGCACAAAGTGCTCCGTCCATTCTGTAATCTCTCTTTGGGCTTGAAACCACGCCCCTGCCACGTCAGTCACTTACATTGGTTCGTGGGCTTGCCTTTTAAAATCCGCTTGCTTTCATTTGTGAAAGGCATGCATACGTCATGCCTTTTCCGGTGTTTATCCCACCTACCCAGCACCGGTAAAGTACCATAAACATACGAGGCTCCATGTTTTCAGCCTGGAGCCGGGACTACTTTAACTGTTTATTTTCCATGCAGCGCGATCACGCTGCATTTCACACAGCGCGATCGCGGTATGTTTTTTTTTTTTTTTTTTTTTTTTTTGCTGCTTTACAACGCTAATAGCTCTATCTCGAACAAATGCAAGACCCGTTGCATTGAAAATGCTTTTTCAGTTTGGTCTCTGGTCTGGCAAGACTTTGCTTGTTTGTGCAGTTAAGTTACCGGCCTTTTTGTCATTTAGTTTTTTGCCTGACCATCCCTCTTTAGTCAAGTCACCTATTTTGATATTTTTCTACAGAGAGCTTGTAAATGCTAGTTCATGCTCCTTTTTATAATGTCGCAATGGGACCTTAAGTTGGTTGTTAGCGTTTTGATGTGTGCAGTATTTGAGCTTATTCATGGGTTTTTAATTGCCATCACTTCTGCATGTTTTGTCAAACTGCAGATGTTAACTGTTCAACAGCTGTACTAGTTTTTCCCCTGGCAAATTGTTGCCTCCTTCCCAAATTGGCCACCTTTGTGAGGCAGCTATTAAGCTTACCACATTCTGCCACGTCCCTTTTAATGAGAAGTCTGCACTGCATGTATCCTAAGACAGCACTCCTTCTACTTTGATCGGACTGAGGGGCTCCCTGTGGCTGATTAGCTCTTTGTAGAATCACTGGTTAAAGAAATAAATTCATAAACGGATTTCATTAAAGTGGATTATCTTTTACATTAAACTGGGCTATGCTGTGTCCAAAGAGGGGAGGGGGGCTACCTAAGGGTTTTCATGCTCATACAGCGAAGATAAGGGCTGCGACTATGTGCCAATACCTTCACTAGACACTGCAGTATGAACTCGAAGGTGTACAGGGAGTCTTCAAGTCCATCACTTTTAGGTGACATACTGCTTTGGTATTGATGCAGATAGTGAAATATCTGTGATTAGAAAGTATTAAAAGAACAGGCTAATTATTTTTTAGTAGTGTTTTCTGTTGTGGATACTATTTAACTAGAGATTCCTCAACACCCACACGCCTCCCTATTGTGGAGTGGATTTCTTGCAGGTTAAGATTTGAATTTAGCCATTGACACTGTCAACCTCCTAATTGTAATTTGCTCCTTATGTGAGGGTGTAGAGAGCACCTGTAGATAAATTGATGTCATTGATTTGAGGGGGCTTGTATATGCAACTCAGTGTCATCATATCCTGAGATAAGACTGAGTTGCCACTCATGGTGCCAGCTTCATGTTTGCAGGATCTACTACAGAAAGATTTCTGCTTCCAGTCTGGAACCTGGGACATTTAAAACTAATCTGTGGTTAGAAGTATTCATCAAAAAGTGTGTTTCCAAATTTAAGGACCTTGTCCTTCTTGGAATGTGGACTTTGTTTGTCATTCTTGCCAGTGGGCATTTGGCTAATTAAACAGAGCTGCAGTTGTAGGAGGTAAAATGTCTGCCAGCAGGGTGGAAGGGGGATCATGGTCATGTGAGAAGCACCTCCTGTGAAAAATCAAATAAGTGACAGTTACCACAGGGCAAACACTGGCGTCAGGAGTGAGTGTTTGTCCCGCAATTAAATATCTTATGGTTCAGTTGTTTTCGTCTAGGCAGACAATCTAGCACTATTGAGAACACAGATTTCTTAAACTAAAGACGTTTTATGGTCAGAAGGTTTCTGTTGCTTACTATTTCTTCTACCATGTAAATGGTGATAATGTAAATGTTTAATTGACAATATGAACTATTTTATTCTTGTAAAAATCCATAAAGAGTGCTTTTCTTCCTGAAAAATGTATCCCTGTATGGTGGGTTTTGTGTTTGCACTGCTGACTGTCAGCAGTGCAAATGTTCACTCTACTTCGGTCAGTTATGGGTATTTCTGGCACAAATCTTCTGTGGCTCTTTACTGTAATGCAAAACCAGTAGTAATTAAGATCATCTTTCTTTTCTTTTCTTTTCTTTTTTTTTGTGGCCATCTACCTTTGTTATGCCCAACACATTCTTCTAATTGTTGCTTGGGATAATATACACTGTAATATAGAAAAACAGCTATTGGAGGATGGCATATTTACTGTCCAGTTGGCTGAAGGGACACTGTGATATGCATGAGTGAACTTACTAGTATATCTACTGTCCAACAGCTTCTGCTTGTCGTTGTCTCCAGCCCCCTGAATTGATTTGGCCTGAAATTAGGACCTAAGTGAACAAATTTCAATGGCAGTTTGATTCCTGGCGTGAGTGTGGTTGTTCTGTACTCACTAATAATTAACACTGTTACCCACTGCTTTGTTTCTAAAACTTGAATTCTGTTTCGCTTCTGTGGAGTCTGTCTGTGTGACACATACCTCCAAAATATTATGGAGATTTTCTTTAATGAGAAGAAACAGGTTGCGATTCTGTCAGAGAGCAAGTGTGATCATTACGTTGAATCTTGGTCATGGCTACCAAGTCAAATCAATCTGCAGTACAACGCTTAAGCATAGCGTTGTTTTCAAATAGTGATCGAATAGCTTTGGTCGCCTGGAATTTTATAGGATTCAAAAGAAAAGTTGACACCTCATCTAGTAGATTTTTTTGTTAAAACATGATGTAATTGTCCTGCAGGATATATGCCAAGGGTGCCAGTCGGTATTGCCAGATCGCTTGAAATGTTGATTTCTTAGGACTTATTCTGTGGTGTTATGTGCGTCCTAAGTGGCTAGGGTATGCTCAGACGTGGGTCCTTGCTTGCTCTGCTACTGGATTCCAGATAGCTTGGCTGATGAAATGATACCCCAAAACTGGTTCCAGGATGCTTGGTTCCATTCCAGAGAGGACCTGGTTTAGCAGTTTAGGCTGGATTGTTCCCATGGGGTGCAGGGTCAAGACTGATTTGCATATGGCTGGGTCCAAACTCTGGTAACATGGTGAGAAAAATAACTATGGATTAAACCAAGATATGTGACTGGGGTGAGTGATTGAAAAATTTCGACACTCCGTCCATCATATTATTTTGTGGTGGTGTGATTTCTTTGGAACTCTAATATAACCTCTGCTGGTGCAAATAGGTACTAAAGATTTTTTAAGAGCTTCGCCTGGTGTCATGATAAATTGCTGCCTTTCTCCTGGGATGATCAAAAATGCTCTTGTGATGGTCAACCTAACATGAATGTTGTACTATGTATCTTATCTGGGGGATCTTAATATCAAATACTTGGGTATCGATATTGATGATAAAAATCAAATGAAGAAACCAAAATCAAATGAAGACACTGGAGATATACTTATGAAAGACATTTTGTCCCTAGAATCTTTAGCTCCCAGAGACAAAGTCCAGATACCCATCACATTCACCCAAGACTTATCGTCCTAATTGTACTTTAGTTCTGGGTGTCCTGTTGTATTTATGTAAGAAATTGTCACTTTTATTACATACCTCTGTTTTGCACCTGGATGCATATCAATCTTATGGCTTCCTAAATCAACTAAAACTCCTTAAAGCTATTGTATATGGCTGAAGATGTTAAGATGAGCAGTGGGACTTTATAGTCATTTTCTGATATATCAGCTCACATGATTTTTGCTGTTTTTAAAGATTGCGATTTCCAAGACCTTTAAAGTTTTGGCTGTAGTCACCAGAAATTTCTTTTAAGCATGTAATCTGACTTCCTTGGTCTGATCAAGAATTTAAAGGACACAGTTTGACTTCTGATTATTAGGAATGGCGTGACGTTTTCCCACGCTGACCTAGGTTGTCTCCTCAGAGCTCTTGTAGTTGTCACGACAAATGTTATATATTATGTGACAGTAAGTTGTTTCAGAAGCTTGTTGCCAAGTGCTCTGATAAGTTGTCTGCTAAATTACCTGAGTGCGCTATAGCTTTAGATGACGGGCACAGTTGCATTAAGCAGGTTGCTGGAATTGTGTGTTCAGAGAACAAACGGACTTATGTTCCATATCGTGTTCCACATCATGAAGATAATCATACCTTAATCATAAATCCACTTGTTAAATGTTTCCTAAGTGACTTGAAGCTATTTACAATTAGATCACTGGATTAACTAGGTACTTAGGAAGAACAGTATAATGTTTGCAAGTTCCAAATTATGCCTTAATACCATTATAAGCGTGTTAGGTTGTTTGTTTGTGCACAATTAACATAATTAATTTTCTGCACATTAATATTTCTTCCTTTTCTATGTGACCAGGTGTAAATCTATCAACAAATCTCAAGTATTCTATCCAAAGATGCGTGCTGTTTATAGAGCACATAATCCAACAGGTAATAAAACAACCACTTGAATACTATATTCATTTGAGCGCTAGCTAAGCCACTAAGTGGAATGGATTTTCTAGAGTCTGTCTCCTTGCAGATGTTGTTGATAACCGTGTAATCCATCTCTTCAATTTTATCACCAGACTACATTATTTTATTCTATGCAAGAATACCATGAATCCCACAAACTTACTTTCATCTCTGTGAGACACTGGTTAGACTGTCAAGTGCTTAGCTCGGTCTACCTTGGGACAGTTGTGAGCCAGTTTGTCTTCACAGAAGCATTCATGAATGAAATCCAGATTTAATTGTATTAGGATATGGACAATGTCATATGTTGCTGTTGTGTGTACACAGTATTAGTGGATGACATTGCCATTTCTAGCTCTGATTTTTCAGTAACTACTATTTGTTACTAGTCACACCAGTTTTTAGTTAGCAGTTGGGCTTATACTAAATTGGCACAAGAAGTACATCTTGGGTTATTGTAGAAGCTGGTGTCTGTATATGTGTGTCCCGCAGTAGAATTTACAGGAAAAGCTCAGCATTAAGCATGAGGTATATATGCAATTAATTGTTTGAATTTACAAGTGAAACTACATCCGCAGTTTAAGAAATAACTACAGCTCCTGCTCTAGTTCTGTCCCTAAGGAGCATGATGGATTGCAGGTCTCACCTTTCTTTCTTTACTTGTTCCAGAAGCTATTGTTTTGTGTCCTCAAACAGTTCTCTTTTTCTATCACATTAGGAGAATACAGTGCTCTGCCTTTCTCTGTAGTCAAAGGAGTACACAAAAGAGGAAAGTGGTTCCAACTCCAAATTTAGGAATTAGGAGGTGGGCTTAAATGTGCTTTCTTGTAAATTCTACTTTTTGGCACCAATAGAGGTTGGCTGGGTGTAGACAAATAACCCTCTGTGTTGTCCAAGCTTTAGGCATCTCCACCTATTGTATGTTTTTAATTAAACCCATGAACAGTTCATTTTGAAATCTGTTTGAGAATTTTACAAACCGGTACACAGCACATTCTCAGGAAAGAAGGGAGTACCCGATCAGCCAAACATAGCTTTGCAGAACAGTGATTTTTCACATAGCAGTATACAACTTCCCAAGCGCATTAGGGGGTATAACTGTTGTAGAATACCTACAAAGAGGATCCCCAAAGGAGTGATGTGTCAGGGAGTGGGGACCAAACAAGTCAACAAAACTAAGGTCAAGAGAAGGTGGGGAAGGGGGATGTTTGGAGGGGCACTTCGTATGGGTACAGTCTTTCAGAGCTTCTAGCATGTTGCTAACGTGTTTTCAATCAGTGTGTCTCATCGTCTCTAGAGGGAGTGGTCGGCGCCTGGGTAACAGTGATGGAGAATGCGGAAATCCCACAGTGCCCTTTATATGTCCCACCATCTCCTACCAGTAGGTGGTGATAAGAGAGCAAGACCATGTGATGTGGCAGAAGTCTCCAGACTGTGTTCCACAGCAGGCAGAAGCAGTTGGGTATATGGTGTGAAGGCGCACAGGGGTGTAGCACCACTGAACCATGAGCTCGTAGTCCATCTCACGCTTGGATACATTTTTGGGTCTCATAAGTCGCCCATTGTTTTTGTGAGATACCCTTGGTGGTGGTTGCTTGCCAGTGGGTTTGGTACAATTGTGTGAGGGAGGTGTGGAGTGCTGGAGCATGTGGTGCGTTTTAGAGATCAAGCCTCTAGAGCCGTCATAGACTCTGATTAGCTTCTCAAATAAGGTATAGACTAGAGTGGGTCCCTGGGAGTTTGGATGGGATGGGAGGGGTGGGTAAAGCGCCCAGTGACGCAGCTGACAGTACTGCAGTTGCACCAATTTGGGAAGATTGTCGTTCGATTTGCATTGTTCAAATGGTTTGATGGCATTTCCAATGAAGAGGTGGACAGGATCCTGCATTCACGTCTTCCGAACTAGAAAATGTGTTGGGGCCGAAGACTTGTGTGAAGTCCAGGTTGTGGGTGATTGGGGTGTTAGGGGAGCAAAAAGGTAGCAAGGCCTTTTTTTCAGAGCTACTTAGTCCCATATTTCGAGGACTGTCCTAGTGGGGGTGGCCACGAAAGCACTTCTTGCTTGAGCATGCTTGGAAAGCCAAGCCAGGTCCCACAGAGGGTGACAGGCAACTACCTGATCCATATGAAATCAATTCTTGTCCCTCTCACTGGAACCCACTCAAAAGTATCTCGTAAGTGGACTGCTCTAGAATATTCGAGTAGGTTAGGACAGGCGATGCCACCCTGTCTCAGTGCAGCATTAGCACAGAGTTTAAAGTTTAGGTCTTTACCTTCCCAAACGAGGGAGCATACTTTCTGCTTTATGCACAGGGTATCATCGGCTGGGATAGAGGTGGGTAGAGATTGAATAACACAGTGGATGTTCATTTTTATAACATTGATACAGCCTAGCCATGATATGTCTAAGGTTTCCAGCAACTGAGGTCCTCTAGGATGGACTGCCAACACCCCAGCCCCTTTGCCTTCGCCCAGGTGGACAGAGTGAGGGTTAAGATAAGACCCAGATAACAGAATATTGACTTTGAAGCCCGACACATTCTCGACCTCAGAGAGGCAACAGGCGACCCCAGTCAGGGAAGAGGCTGGGCTTGTGAGCAAAAGATATGCAATAAGGTTGATATAATGTGACCGACCCCCTAAAAGCTATACCCTATACCTCTGCAGTTTGCTGGATATTGATTGCTATAGGCTCTACTGCAAGGGTGAAGAGTAAAGTTGACCATAGGCACGATTGGCAGGTACCGCAGAAGAGATGGATATGGGCTGTACTGCATTCATTGAAGCAAATGGAGGCTGTCAAAGTAACATAGGATGTAATGATTTTGTTAATCATGTCATGAGTAGTCCAATCTTGTGGAGAACTGCTTTCAAGAACATCCAGCTCACCCTGTCAAACGTCTTTTCTGCATCAAGGGGAAGAAGGCAGGCTGGGAAGTTGTGATGCTATTTCTTAACCAGATGTGCAGCTCAGTTTATGTAATCTGCTCCCTGGCGTTGCGTATAAAACCCCCCTGGTCAGGGATCTAGGAGGCCGGGAAGGTATTTCGCCAGGCTTTTTTTTATCGAGAATCTTTGTAAATATCTTGTCAACTGTATTGGGAAGGGCTATGAGACTGTAAGAGGAGCATATTGTAGGGTCTTTCCCTGGACTAGTGATGAGGGTAATTTCTATAGTGGCCATAGTCGGCATAAGGCCTGCCATAGGTGAAGGAGTCAGACACGGTCAATACCCGATCCTGTAGGGCAGGGAGAAATATTTAGTAGGTGGTGACAGGGAGCACATTAGGGCATGGTGTTTTCCTGAGTGAAAGTTCCCGGAGCACCCATTGGAACATAGCCAGTGTAATCTGAGCATCAAGCAGCTTGCTTGGCAAGGGTCCAGAGGTTCCCAGTCACACTGCTGTAGGAAGGTGTCTTATCAGGTCTTGCGGGATATCATCCCACGTGCAGGGTCTGATGGTAATCATAGAAAGCCTGCTGCTCAGCCTGTTTAGTGTTTGCCCATGTATTCTCCCCCACCCGGAATTTAGAAATATGGGTCTTAGCTTGGTGATGGTGTAGCTGCAGACCTAGAACGGAGCTGACTTTGTTTCCCCCTTCATAATGCTTCAGTTTTAAAGGCAAGAGAGAGTGTTCAGCTTTGTTGGTTCTGGGCATTTTCAGCTGACCTTGCAGGATTGCCAGTTGCCATTTGTTGCGTGTGGAGGGGGTTGTTTCGTTGAGTATTTCTAGGGCCATAATCTCCACTGCTAAGCTTGTTTCTAACAGCCTGGCCCCCCTGCTCTAGCTATGGCAGTGGTAGCTATCACACCTTTTATGGTAGCTTGAAACCCTTTCCAGAGCACATGAGGCACTGTGTCCAAGAGAGCATTAGGAGATCAAAGCAGCCTACAATCCCCTGCTGGATCACCACTACATCTACCTGGTTCTGAAGAAAGTGGGGTGGGGGGGGCTGGGAGGGGGATTCACCATCACGGTGTCTTTGTGAGAGCCTGTGCCAGCGGGCCATACCAGCTCCCCATATGCATTATCTTAGTTGATGGCGCATCGATCCTGCAGCAGGGAGTGGGGAAAGAAAGGCATAGTCCATGCAGAAGTAGGAGTCATAGGAGTCAAGAACATGACAATATAATGAGAAATCTTGCACTCCCAAGTTTCTATATCTCCGAGCGTCTACCAGGCCCAGAACTGCTTTTTCCTGTTTGAGTTGAGCCCCAGTGCCCTGATAGGAGGTTGAACTTGAGTCTAGGCGCCGCGCCAAGTTGAAGTCACCCTTCACGTCTGCCAGGTGGTCCTGGAAAATGCCTCTAATGTAGAGGTCCTGAGATGGATTGGCGCATACATATTAAAAATTAGAGGATGTGTGCCCCTTAAGACTGTTGTTTCAAAAAACACCCCTCTCTATCCCTGACAGTTTTTTAAGACAGTAGGGCAGAATCCCACTTTACAGAAGATAGCTACCCCTAGATTTTTGATAGAGGCGTAGGCCCAGTGATGAAGGGGCTATTTCGGAGGGGACATGCAGTAGATGTCCTCCGATAGGAGATGTCTCCTACAGAAGAAGGATGTCTGAATCTTGCTGCAAAACGTAGCCTCATACCTATTTATGCTTGTTAGGCAAGTTAAGGCCACATGCATTTAGGGAGAGCAGCTTAGTGTCCAGAGTCATACTCATGGTAGAAGTGTAAGTTTGCGGCAAGGGCAAACACTAGGCCAGCATTGGGGCTTGGCTGGGAGGGGGTTGGGGATCTTTTTAGAGCAGCACTGCAGCCCGGTGATGGGGCCTCTTATAGGCTACTGATTCTGTGAGCCTTGATTGAGCATGAAATGGGGTGTGTCGGAGGGGGAAGACAGGCAGTGGAGGCTGTGAAGAGGTAGAATGAAATGTGTACAACATTGTGGCAAGCATGACCTCAACAGATTCTTGACCAAAGAGAAATAGAAAAACCAAACATGGGGCCAACAGGGCCCATCAAAGTCATCAGTATTCTGCAGCGATCGTCACAGGGCTGCACAGATCCCACTGGAGTTTCACCCTCATAGGGTACAAAAAGAGGCCAGCTGGGCACCAGTAATGTACAATGTCTCTGTAGAAGAGGACCAGTCAAAGGATGCAGTAGCTGAATGTACATGAGCAGGCATCAAGAGTTTGCACTGGACCCCTGAAGCCTACTAGAGCTGGGAGTAGGAACCCTGAAAGCCTCAAAACAAGTCTGAAAGAGGTTATGGCTGGTTTCAGAGGCATCGCACTGTCCATACAGAGTTTCTTATATGAGTGATGATGGCCTGTTTGTCCTCCTGTAGCGCGTTGTCTTTCTGAAGCTGGGCCTGTCACACTGTGCTCCAGGCTGAGCGCCAGGCTCCCCTATCAGTCTCTTGTGCGGGGGACGAGTCTCTACCAGGGGTGATGCTTCACCTTCTAGTGGAACATGAGCGCAAAGGGGGTGACCTCATTGATATCACAATGATTGCATAGCGTGACCGGGGAACGGTCTTGAAAAACTTTAATACTGTTGCCCCTGAAGATCAAATCTGCTTTTCCTTTGGAGGTGAGCAGGATAGATTCCTTTTTGACAAAGAAGTAGGCCCTCATCAGGATATCAAAGATGATGCCAGATTGCCACGGCGACACCCGGTGCGCCCTGTCCAGGTTTGGAGGAGCTGCATTCTTGTCCCCTCAAATGGTATGTAGGAGCTTAACGGTGACGACCATAATGTTGTCACCTTCTGCCCCTTTAGCCCCCCGATAAAGGATGTTGTTCCTGTAGCTTCTGTTTTCCATATCTTCCTGCTTAGCCTGCAGTTCAACCTGTTGTGCCTCAAGCGTTGTCACCAGTCTCCATAGCATCTCTTGGTCTTCAGCCATGGAGGCAGGTCTTAAAATTGGCCCTAAGGGGCCTTATCTCAGTGTGGATCTCTTTGAGGAAGTGGTCCACTTAGTTCTGCATAGTGACCAATGTAGGAGACCCCCTTAGTGGCAACAGATGATGGGCTTGGCTCCACCTCTGCCATCGAAGCCTTGTTCCAGAGGAAGGTCACTGAGCTCTCCTTAGTGGGCCTGCGGTGTGGAATAGTATTGGGGAAATTGTATGGGGGTGTATGAGCTCAAAATACTGGCTGGTCAAGAGGCTGTGTTCTGCTGTCATGCAGGGGGGGTCACGCGATGACTGCTGCAGCAGGTGTAGGGATGTTCTAATCAATGATTGAGCCCCTGAGTCCTAGGAGGGTAAGGAGGAGGCAGCTTCCAAGGTGAGCGCTGGGCAGCAGTGGAGCAAGGGGACAGCAATCCTGGGGACACTGCTAGCGTTGTGACACACCAGGGGGTCTGAAGTTGCTGTGTCTGGCCCAGTCGCCAGCTGAGCTTTCAGTCATTGAGGGGAGATCAGTGGGTGCAGACCCACAGGCTGTCGACTCACAGTATGTCCGGGGTACCTGCCCTGATCCTCTAGTGTGACCCCAAGGCAGAAATTGCGTGCAGACCATGGAAACTTCATGCCATGGTTGCAAGACTCTGGCGTTGAGGCAGGCAAGGGTTCCCCCATCCCACCTCACCGGCTGTGAATTCCGCTAATGCTGCAATGCTTATTACTGATGTGCTACCATCTTGGGAATGGTAGAACAATGATGCACTATGCAAAACAGCATTCCATATAAGTTGCTTTATTTAGAGGAAGGGGCCATGTGGGCTGCAACTCACTGCAGAGGAAATGAGTGGCAGCAGGCTGCCAGCTAGCACTGTCTACAGGGCTGTGGAGTAAAAAGAGAGGCTCAGTAATAAAAGGGAAGCAATTAAAGGAGAACATGAAATACTAAAGGCCTGGTGAATCAGCCTTGGTATGGAAGTACACTCATTAGCAGCCTTGATATGGAAGCACACTCACTGGCGGGTGGACATGCACGTGTGATCAGAAACTACCATCATTTACAGAGCAAGAGAGCCAATAACTTAGCTGAACTGAACCTTCACCCCAGGCAGCAGTCGGTTATGGATGGAAGCAGAGTGTAAATTACACTAGCAGACCAGTGACAGAAGAAGGCTGACCCAAAGGCACTCTTACAGAAATGGATGGATGGATGGATATCCACACACAAATAAATGTTTACATTCTGAAAAGAAACACTTTTCCAGATGTCTGTTCTGAGTATTAAATTTAATCCTAAATAATTGTTTCCAGAGGCACACAGCCAACGCATGGTTTGCAACACAGTTGCTTCTTCAGGGAAGTTAGACACAAAAAATACATGAAGAATACAGTGGCAAATATGTATACATCAGAAGTAACATTCCAAATGACGATAAGAACAACATTAACTATACTTGAATAACACGTAAACTAATAGTTTCTGTAAAGAAACACCAAAATGTGTGTTTGGAAAGATTGACAGTAGTATATAATAAGTATTAACATAGAAGAGTTTCACTATCACCCTCCCCATTTTTTGGGGTGGGTCACCAAAACCCTTGCTTGGTATGGTAATTAGCTTGATTCTGTGTAACAAAGCACTTGGCCTGGGCCAAATTTAAATTATGGCAGAGTTTGTGCAGTTTTGCATTATGTAGTTACGTGAAGTCCCTGAAATTATGCCATTCTGTTTGTGGCAATATTATAGCACAGGAGAAGGCAAACACCAGGCCACGTGCAGCTGTTTGAAGCAAATGTGTATTTTAAGGTATTTTTTTAGCGCAGAATCCCTCCTTGCATCAAAAATTGACACAAGGATGCATTTCGCTTTAATGTAGCGCTAAACGGCATTTTCGGAAAGGTTCCCTAAATTTCACATAATGATGGTAAAGCAAATTTTGCACACCCCTACAAAATACCAGTTTCTAGGCTTTAGCTCGGTGTAATAACAATCTACCCTTGAAAGCCAATTGTCTTAAAAACCTACTTTTCACAAAAATGTCATAACTTAATTATAAAGTGATCACTCCTAAGGAATTTGAAATAGTGTTTAACCTTTACCACTAGGTTGACACTGTAACCAACACAGGCCTGCGTTAATGTGCATAAACTGGCAACCATCATGCTTACAGTTATGAAATTACAAATATGTACTGAATTGCAGTTTGCAAAAAAATAATATATATACAACCCCTCTGCATAGGCCCTAACCAGAATCAGAGTGAAAATCTTCTACTTCCAGGGTTTGTCAGTGGGTTACCAACACCAAAACACTTTACATGTATTTTCACAGAATGCCGGAAGATGCAAACACATTACTGTCTACAACCTGTAACAGTGTTATTGCATTTTACTATTAGAAGACTATTGCCTTTAAAAATGCTTTTCACAATAAATAAGCCAGACCTACTGCTTTTGACATAACTTTTTAAAATAAACAGGCCTGACATACTTTTTTGTTTCCTTCACACCAGTAATACCATTATGTGTTACCCTTGGCTTGTTACCATAACAAACTGAGGGCTACTGTGCTTGAGAGTATGCTTTCCACTAGGCAACCATCAGGCATGCCATCATAAAATGACAAGTGTTTACAAAATTACACTTAGCAAAGCAAAATGCTGTCTGTCCTAACTGCGCTTAACAAGGATTCTCATGGTGCAAATCTTCTATACCCATGATTTGTCCGCGGGGTAACAAACACCAAAATCCTTGTCTTCTACAGTACTCTGTGAGATTTCATGTAGCAGAATACCTAGCTATAGGCTTTCATTCCCAAGTAATAAGAGTCCACCCTTAAAAGCCTATTGACTTTAACATTTGCTTTTCACAATAAATGTCAAGCCAACTACCTTTATCATAACATTTCATAGTAAACAGATCACGCCTATGGCAATAATCATTGGCTTGCCACCATAACCAACTCCATCCTGCTGTATTGATCAACTTTACCAAATGCTAAAAAAGTACAATAAAATCACACTTTGGTGCAAACAAATCCTCTAATCTTGGAAATCAACATGTTGGTGGAGCCTAAGCCCATCTCAGTAGCACTATGAAAGGTCTTTGTTGATCACGTAAGATCTAGCAACATCTGTGCTGTCGACGCAGACCTAAGAAAGTATGTGGGTTACCATAGCCCCTGGCATCCTATACTGCTCCTAAACACTCAACTTCACTTTTAAATGTGCAGCTGTTTATGGAAAGGGAAAGAGCTATGCCAGAGAAATACAAATGTTATAAATTGTCTACTTATTTAAGACACTTAAACAGTGCTGTGTGTTCCCCTGAAAGTTCAAGCTGCAGCCCATTGCAAGTTTGATACTTTTCATTTCAGTGAGCCTTCTTCTAGGCAGCAATACTGCTGCTGACTTGTGCAGCAAGATAAAATGATCACAGCTGCGTGGAGAAGATGCACTTTTTTTCTGTGGAAGCACACAACTTCTATGGAATCAAAATATACATTCCAGTCCAACATGTGGGTGGAGCCAAAGCCTCTCTTCTATACCCTGGAAAGTTATTTTCGAAGTTGATCACTTAAGGTCTGGGACAGCTGCTCTGTCATGCCAGACCTAAAAATTGACATCATCCTCCCATATTTAAGACTAGGGACTTAGCCCCCTCTCATTTCTTTTGGATTCTTTTTTTTATCCTGGTGCTGTTCTGTTTTACTACCCTTTTTTATGTTTTACCACTTTACACCACTGCTGTGAGAAAAAAACCACACTGGTGTGCTTTTTTCCCACTTGACTGGTGGCATGATAGATTGCAACCCTTCATTAGTGCTTCTGAGCAGGCCACAGACAGCTTCTCCCCATCTTCTCTCCTTGCCTATATTTTAATCAGCTGTTGAAATTAATTCAGAACTGTCTGACCAGTTGTTTCTGACTTCCTTAGAACCCTTTATTCTAGATATAATTATTTACTGAAATTAGGCCAGAGCAGTACAAAACAAAATGTGTTTTAGGAAACGGGACACTTCCCTGATGTTCCTTAAGAGACCCTTGGGAAGGTTTTGTTCGAAAATTGCTGAGAAGCCACTGAACCCAAGACTCAAGAGATCAGAAGGAGGATGTGGAATGGCAGATAATGTTTTTTTTTGTCCCTACTTGCATATTGTGTGGTGTCTGTGGATGCCCTGCACACCAAACATTGTCTCTTCCCCATGTGTCTGTGCAGACTCCTGCTACAGGGATGATTTCTATTTGCTCTGGTGGACTACTCTCTGTATGGAACTAGTTGCTGCCAGTGCAGTGCCTGCTGTCCAATTTCTCATTGAGAACTGTGTCCGTGACCCTCATGGATTGGGGGGAGGAGGGAAGAGGTGGAAGGGCACCAGGTATTTATTTTTAGGATTTGATTTGGCAGTGTTTAAAATAGGATGGTATTACACTAGTTTTTACCTCAAACACATTCAGATATGAAGTATTTCTTTTTGTTTTTTGTTTTTGTCAGCAAGAGACTGCTTGCTTCCGCAGTGTTACCCTGTCTTGCTAAAGCCGTGAGTGAGATCATGGAATGGCAGTTCACTTTCTGCTGTATAACATGTGTTATCTGTTCTCTCTGGAGTGCTGACGTGGTTCTACTAGAGAATCATTGTTTTGAAAGATCAGGGTGGGAAGATGGAGGAGAAGGAACTGAAGTTTGTGGTAGCGGGCAGCAGGACCACAACCCAGCCCAGGACAGGTATTACCTTTTCTTTTTTTTTTTTTTTTTTTTAATGTGATTGAGGGAGTGGGTGTCAAAACACCACTTTCGTTTTTTGTGTTTTTTTTTTTTTTTTTTTCAATTTGTCACGAGAGGGTAGTAGGTTGTGCTGGAGCTATAGTGAATGAATGACAGCACACAGCTATTTTATTTTTGATCATTTGTAAGGTGAAGGAACTAAAAGTGCTGTGTGTGAAGATTGCACAACCCCATTTTCAGGTCATTTGTATCATTGAATAGTACTGAGGTACATTAGGCATCTTCTGGATTGCTTGCCCATGACTCCTTTACTGCATGTATTGCCTATCTGAACATGGGAAGAGGATTTGTGAGTCATACATAATGTAAATATTTAAGTGGGCAACTAAATAATGGATGTTTTCCACCAAAGGATTTTCTGACCTTGCATGTCACTCAAAATCTGTTTGTGAAAAACATCCCTTTTTTCTGTTATCCATGAATCATTCTGTATGCTTTTCACTGCTGTAACTTACTAGAAGTGTAGCACACTCAACAAAAGCAGCCCATTACGGATTGTTCCATGTGAAAATATGGTAGTTATTTTTTTCTGATGGATACATTTAACAACAGCTTTCACACCTTTAGAATATTCCCAGATATTCCCAGGTGCCACGCCTGATGCTGAGATTTCTCCTGCAGTGCTACCCGTGTGCTGGTAGGTGGCACCATATGGGTCTGCAGTGACTTCACACTGCTCCAGAAATGTAGAAGCTAAACTGCTTATAAGCACGACATTGCATGCTGGCGTAGATCACTTATTTCTCTACCTTGCAGACAGTGTGCCAAGGATGATGGCCCCCGTGAAAACAACAGAATTCAAGCTGTTGTGACTTCAGCAAGCTGATGTTGCTCATGAACTTACTGGACGTATCTGGGGTGCTTGGGCTCCAGTACTGATTCTAAGTCAAGCTTTGTGACCTTTTTCACCTGAATAATAATGGGAATAGGAGTGCCAGATGGGAACTGTAAAGAAGCATTGCAAATATTAAGAGGGCAGTGAATGATTCCATAAGCGGGCAACAAAAGCTGGTCAGTATAAGAAACTTGTATTCAATTCTTACAAAGTAACCGTTTCCATAAATGGGTGCTCTGTGTTTAGTTCTCAAGTGACCACACTGTGGAGGACCTTACGCCCTGTGTATAGTGCGTATAATACAATGTAACAATAAAACAATGTACATTCTAAAGAGTTAAATAGTCGACACTCCAGGCTATGAGAACAAAGTAAACAAATGTCAATGGTGTCTGATTAAGGACTCATTCTTTGTGGAAACTCTTTTACTCCGTTAAATGTTTATTGTATCATTGTTGTCTTGTATTATACTTACCATACAGGCTTTTGATCCTTCCCAGTTTGGTCACTTGAGCACCTATTTATGGAAACTATTACTTTGTATGATTGTTCGTATAATAACAAGGTTTTGTTGCCTGCTTTTTTAATCATTCATTGCTTTCTTGGTATTTGCTATCCTTCTTTACAGTTCTTGTCTGGAACCACTGTTTATGATTTTATTCATATGCTCCTGGTTCCAGGTGTTTATTGGGTTCCCTGGCCTATGATTACCACTCATTCATCCCAAGACAATCGGGAAGCGAGAGGCAAAACTTTACGTCATGGTCGAAACAGAGCTCCAAGGCACAGGGCTGAACTCAGTTGAAGAGACAAGGCCAAAACTGTATGACGACCCATTTAAAATCTTCCAGTAAGTCAAAGTCCAGAATGCACCATTAGTGCAAGAAAGCCACGTGGGGCTCGTCCCCATTCCACCTTGGAAAGTCTCCTGAGAAGTTGCAAGGGTGATATTTAGTCTTGTCTTTTTGAATCTGAACCCGTCAACGCATGCCCTGAATTCCACTGTCTGTTAACCCTGCAGTGCATAGCAGCCTTCAGCAAGGCCTTTCTGTAGGTGTTCAAGATGCTAGCAGCTCCCTGTGGGGTGGCTTTAGTCCTCACATAGCTGCAGTGGCCTTCAGTTGGACCTCTGCCTGCATGCTCTTCCCTGACTGTCAGTGCCCCATTGTGACATGTTCATGGGCCTGTACTGAAGTTTCCATGACTGTCACTCCTGTCCCCCAGGCCTTGCCAGTTTCTTTCATGCCTGGTCGGACCCCTCTGGCACTAGATCCATTTGAACTGCTGTTTTTGAGCAGCTGTCTTTCCATGCCAGGCCTATGTGCTAGGCAGTATTAAATTACTAAATCGCAACCAATGATTATGCAGCCACACTTTCAGCCTCTGCCGCTCCGTCAAAGCCATTGCTGTCCGAATAAAGAAGCCCTCTTTTGCTCGAACTCTTCTGAGTTCTCATGGCATACCCAGTGTCCTTCAGACACTAAGACACTAATGATGGTGGGGTGAGTAAACTGCTCTCCCATCATTATTCTTGAAAGGCTGTATTTAGACTTCAAAAATGCTAATGGGCTATATAACTCACCAGGAACAGAGAGGACTTGCCACCAAGTCGACCAGTGGAAGTAAATGCCTTTTTTCTGTACTTGTTCGAAGAGCACTAGAAGCACTACAATTGCCTACACTAGAAACCAAAGCCAATTTAACTAAAATTCTTTACTTAGGCACAACTTCATCTAAGCTGTTTACCTTTGATCAAGGCCCTTGCAGACATTCTGATGGCAACTTGGTTCAAACCATGCAAAGCACCCCGGTCAGCCAACCTGTGGTTGTATGGCAAGGACGGGGCCCCTGGTGACTTAGATTTTTTGATGAAAAACCCAGAGCCTGAAAGCCTTGTGGTGCAGACCTCCACAAGTGAAGTTGATCAGAATTATTTTTCTTTTACAGCCGCTCCCTCCCAAATTACTGTTTTTCGCACTCAGCTGAAACTTTGATGCTCAATAAAAAGAAAAGTGTAAAGTGGGCCTAAAAATAACATACCTATAAAGCATAGATCCCAGCCTCCAGAAATACCATAAATAAAATAAATTTTCTACATCATTGTAAGCATATTCTGATGGTTATTAGGACTCCATTGGGCCAATAGACTATTGGTAAAAAAGTGAAAATAAGATTTACGTGGATTTTGAGCTCAAGGTGGAAGAGTCTTACCATGGCAATTACTGCATATATAAAGTACTTTATTACAAAGAGAAAGCACCCAGTACTGTTCCTTGTAGAATGTCTTATTCTCTGATCATTTGTGGGACTGCCTGTTACTTTTGGTACTGATCTTTTGTGTTCCGTGACCACAGTATTATGTCTACTTGAAACACGTAACGAGACAAGGATTCACTTAAATGTCAGTCAGTTCATCGACGATGGATGGGTGGTTCTTGCTCGTTTCGAACATGTGACCTGATGATCCCCACATATTTCAGCTTTGAGTGTTCGTCTCACTTGGCTCTCTTGCCTTAGGTACTTATGGTAGTTTGCACGAAGCTATTAGATGCAATTTTCTATTGTTTACAGCGTGAACAACTAAAGCGTTTCTGAGCACCTTATATATTTTTTTTTTAAAGAAGAGATGCAGTGGCATAGACATGGAGTTTAGGGACCTGTTGCCTTGTTGTTTCTCCTCACGCAGGCGATTACCCAGGCAGCTCAGTTGCCCCCTCTTTAGCGAGGTCTGAACATGAGTAAAGATCTGCTTAATTATTCATTCAGCAATGTGGATGCACAGCCTAATGACGTGGTGTAGTGGTGAGGGCTCTACCTTAATGACAAGCGAGGGTGGTTGTCTTGTGGGGGCAGGGTTATGATTTCCTGCCTATTCCCACGATGCTGCAGATTAGATAGAACGCGCCTTTTGAGAGCTGGTGTGTTTATTTTCTTGTATCATATTGCAGCCTGTTGTTGCCCCCCCTGCCCCCCTAAAACCTCTGCTTCAGCAGACTGTCCAGGTTTTGAAACACGAGTCAGGACGTGGCGTTGATGGGAGCTTTTTGTTCGATTTACAGAATGTCCAAATATCAGAGGGTATTTGCCATTTTCAGTATGGGTATGTGCATTTATATGCAGCAAATGTGTACAAGCAAGGAGGGAGTGTCGGTGTCACTGCCCCAGCGAAAAATGCCCTCCAGATTACAACGTGGCAAATTTGCGTAGTCGAGAAAGGAAATGGATATTTTGTTTTAAATACATGCCTTGCAGACCACCTAATAAGTCCTCTGGGTTGTATGTAATTGACGCCCTTCAAAGCCTCCGCTTGCTTAACCTATCTCCTGTAGTCTGGAGTACATCTGCCTCCTAGTGGTTCTTTAGGTTGCTCTTTGTGTAGATACCTTATTGAACATACCAGGAGCGAGCAAGTTTTGTAATTGGTACGGCCTCTTCATGGCAGTTGCCGACAGTGCTTTCAGTTTCATGTCCGTTTCACAGTGTGGAAGGGACGATGGAGACCAGATGTCACTCAGTATTGCATTATTGTGAACGTCAACAAGTGTTAAGCTTGGCTCTCTGAACCTTAAACAGATGTAGGCTTGCATTTATCATCAGTTGGAATCCAGTGACATCAAGATCTCACTTGAAATCACAAAGGTGAAAAATAACCTCTTCCTTGAGAGCCACCTCTGCTGTTGTATGTTCGCATGTGCTAGAGTCCTTCTCAAAAACACTTTTTTAAATTAAAGTTAAACTAATTGTGCACTATCTGTAAAGCTACTAAGAAATATGTGGGTGTTTTAATCGACTTTACAAAAGTAATCTTTTTTTATGATGTTTATAATTTTTCTTGCTTAAAGTTTTAAATAACTTTTTTTCATTTGAAATGCAGATTTCTGTATTTTTGCTATATGTTTTATACCGATCTTTAAAATGTATTTTCCTTTGAGGTGTGCTGTGCCTTTTTGGGTTTCACCTATCAGACCGCTTTTAGCTGTCTGGTTGCATAAGACCTTTTGTAGCCTGTACAGGGAACTTAGAGTGAGTTCAGAGGCCAACTAGAGCGTCCGTTGGTTGGCTTTTTGTCACTCATGTGCTCGCTTGTTTGAAGGTTTTCTTTCCTTTCTTGTGTTTGTCCCTTCCCTGGAGCATAGTGTGTTTACTATGCTTTTAATTGGCTGACTTGTATTCTACTCCTCAGTTTTAAGGAAACATGTTATTTTCTTTTTCGTTGCTCATTTTATGAGCGCATGAGTTTACTAGTGCTCTCACTCTTGTGTTTGTTCCCCCTGCAAGCCCCCCATGCTTTTTGCTCTCTCCTAGTGTGCTGTTTTTGCCACCTTCTCCAATCTGGCTTTTTTGTTTATCCCCCTTCCAAACTCCCTGCAAATACCCTGTTGCCCCCACCCCACCTGCTTCTCAATTGCTCAAGATGGGCATTTAAAAAAAAGAAAAAGCATAAAAAAGTAAAGTTGCAATTTCTGGAGGGCTCAGCTGCTGCCATTTGCTGCCGGGCACTCCAATACAGCAAAAGTGATTATCCATAATGTAAACTTTTTTTTATTTTTGATTTTTTTTAAAAAGAAGCGTACCTATCTGAGTGCCATCTGATATCACTTGCTTCTTAGATCGAGCAATAAAAAAAATGACTCCGTCATTCTCCAGGTGCACACATGTGGTGATGCCTGCACACATACATTATAACTAGGGCTCCCGGTTTTATGGTATTTTATTTTTTTTTTTAACATTTTACATCTGTATTTATCCATATTTATTTTTGGGTCAGCTTATTGGTATATATCCAGGTTTATTTTGTGTTTTGAGAATAAATGGAGTCGTCAAATGGTATATTTCCTCATTTATTTAACGGAAAACATGCACTTCTACTTTGATGCCAGACACATTTAAACAAATTGAGCAACCAAATATAACAAAACACTATAGCCACAGGTCAATATTAGCATTATATAGAAATGTATGTCAACATATCGTTGTATTTAAGAATATCTTATCCTGTCTTTTAACTCCCCATGCTGTCTATCAGTTCAGCTGTCGGCCTGGAATTCATGAATGGACGAGTGACCGCACAGAGAGTCACTCATAAAAGGCAACATTTTCTGTATTTTGCGGGTTTTAAAAATAAATACAGACAGGAAAGACGTTGTTTTTTGTCTGTATTTACTTGTAAAAATCAGTAAAAACGGAAAACCAGAAGCCTTAATTATAACGCATGCGCAGTAAAAGAATTAATCAGCTTTTAACAGCAGCTGTCTCATTGCACTGTTCCTGTGCAATAATACATAGCATCAGCAGAAGCACATTTTTTTTTTACCAGTGCTGCATGGCATCACTAAAAAGCTTTGCCAAATCCAGTAGATCATAAAGATGAGTCCTGTGTGTTTTTTTGCCATTGCTTGTTGCATGGAGCTTAAGGCTTCCCTTGATTTTAGGAAGTGGAGCGGCTTAAACTGTTCTCTCTAAAGTCAGAGAAGGGGAAAAATAAATGTTTGCCTTCTGTGGCGTTAGAGCAGTAAAGAACTGGATTTTAAAAAGGCTCATCTTGTAGTGACTGTGTACAAGAGTAATGTGTAAAGTGTTGCCCGTAAATGAATGCCTGCCTTTCAGAATGCCCAGCGATTAACTGTAAGATCTTCCCTTCGGTTTCATTTAATGGTTCTAGTTTGTTCGAGTAGAATAAGTAGAATTCTTTGTGCTTTGATCCGTGAGGCAGTTGCCAACTGCAGTTTGAACATTGTTTTTTAGTAGGGAGATATTTCACATCAGTCTTTTTTTTTTTTTTTCATACATATTAAGTTTTTCTTTTATTAGTCATTTTTCTTACAAACAACTTAATGGATCAAAATTAACTCTATACAGTTTTAAAAAGGTCTTGATGCTTTCTGGGATTATTCTTCAAGTGTTATACTCTACAACCGTTCCATGAGCATGGGTGTATTCCCTGTATCATATTAATGTTTATTTTCATAAAACCACTAGAGATCACAGTCAAAAAAGAAAGATGTTCGATGATTCCAGTTGCTACTTCTCATATGGGACAGCCAACACATTTCGCAGTAGACCATAGTTTCTTGAGGGCTACATTTTAACTTGATCTTCCTTAGATTTCTGTGTTAAACTGGGGTCCAGCTGAGGTCAGCACCAAAGGCATCCATTCTCCACAGGCGTTTCATTTAAGTGCCAGTAACAACTGTCCTAATTTCTAAAGATGTTAGAAAAAAAAAATCAGGTGTTCATTATGAAATGTTAGTTTCCTCACTTTGATATTAAGGTCGTCATTTCATCTTCAAGGTGTTTCTGCTTCTTTTTAATTGGTCACAGTCTCTTTTGAGCTGCCTTCAAATTTCTGATTGAAAAGATCAGCCCCTGTCTGTGAAAGTACTCACAAAAACAGTTGGTGTACTGTGACACTGTTGTGCTTAGTTGAGAAGGAGGAGAACGTGATATTCTGTACGATTTGTACATTTTTTACCATTAGAAAATAAGTGCCCCTTAGGGCTTTAGAGGGCCCCTTAATAGAGATGTCAGTCAGTGAAGTCCAATAGGGTTGGTGCAAAATGAAATGTACCCAGTGGTGGCAGAGGGCCAGCCCACTGCATTGTTTACATAACCAGAGTATTATATAGGATCATCCCAGGAGTGAGAAAGGGGCCAACACTACTAGTGCATTTTTAAAAAATAACATTTATTTTATTAACTATTGAGTACATGATAAACAATGTACCATGTCGTAATGATTCCCCTCCATGTCTGAAAATCCTCCTCTGCATGTTCATCCCTGCTACACTGACAGAGCCTCATCTCTTCCGCCACAGCTCATTCCTTCACATCTTCGGTCCATCTCTGTTCCCCAGACCTTAACCGACTCATCCATGAAATGGCAACCCATTGTTTCGCTAGCAGCAGGGCCAAACAGTTCCACTCCATTTTCCTGCCCTTTTGTTTCCTGACCCACCCCTAATAGACATGTGACCGAGTCCAAGTCTGCAGCTGATCCCTTAACACACTCTAATTTCTGGATCACCTGGACCCAATAGGCATGTATAGGGGGGGGACAGTACCAGTCTAAGTGAAAGAAGGTTGCGGGTCTGCCCTGACATCTGTGGCATCTGTCCATTTTGGTGGGGTCTTTATTAGGCAGAAGCACTGGGGTGATATATGTATGGTGTAAGTTACTAAAATGTACTAGCTTAAACTGAGCATTACATGTTCCCTGCTTAACTAGTGCCCGGATACATTTCCATCAGTTGTCTTCTATTGGTGTACCCTGTTCTTCTTCCAAGGCTGCCGAAGCCTGAAATGCGGTCCTAGGCACATCTGCAATCCTTGCTTTACGTAAGTAAGACATTAAATGCATAACTCCGCTAAATTCCAGTAATGTCCTAAACAGTTCAGAGGAAGTCAGGACTTCTGGGTATGTGGGCCAAATGTCTCGCACTATGTCCAAGATACTTGCATACAGTAGTAACTGGCCCGACCTAGACAGAAGGTCTCCTGTGCCGCCTCAAATGTAATGAACATCTCATTGGGGTAAAGATCCCCTAGCATCCGATACCCCCCATTTTTCCAGGTGCTGGCATCAACCGCGGAGGTCAACAGTTGGAATAGTTGAAGGTCCCAGAAATTAAACTCTCAGGTGAAGGAAGTTCGTCTCCGCACCACCTTCACTGTGCGTTCCCTTAGTGATGCCGTGTATGATTAGATATGACGTTGCAGAGTCACCTCTACCTCTCCCGTGGAGTAACAGTAGCAGTGTCTCTTCCTGTGAGTTGTCTGAGTAAATCCTTTTCCCAGTTGTCGCTGTTAGAAGGAAATCTGTTGATAAAATAAGACAGATCAATTTGACAAGTAATATAGGTTTAATCGATTTTTTTTCAGCTGGGACCGACAGGCAGTCTCAACATTGAGGCCATGACTGAAGTTTAAAGTTCTAGTTCACAAGCAGTGGTATTTATATTGTAAAAACCAAAAAAAACTATGGTCACAAGTCTATCATTGACGTAAGCAAGAACAAGCAGTACAGATAAGATAATAGGGGAGAGGTACCTCCTGAAAAGAGCACATGCACGATTTTTGGTCGCCTCATGGGTGGGTAAGTAACATTGACGTCATTCAGCATCTCTGTCTTTCTGCATGACAAGTGATGATATGTTATATGATGCTCACGGTAGCCCTGCCTTGTTCAAATGCTTATCTGACCCTTACACAGTTCCCCTCACCAAGATATGAATGACTTGTGGTGTTTAGGACCCTTGCACTAAGGCAGGATACACCCTTTTGTTCCACCCTGTTCATGCTAAGTGAAGATTTTGAAAGCGACAGTTGGTGCAGCTCCAAAGAAAAACTGTCATTCTAATGTGGCTTGGGCCTCTTGTGTGTTTCAACACAGCTAACTTAAAAATGCAGCATGTGTATAAGTTTCCTAAGTGATAAGTGTTTGTTTGTCCTAAATATGACCTGCCTTTTCTATTGAACCCACAGTCTGTCTTTTTTAGCATGTCATGTATTAAGCCTTTCACTGCGTACATTGATTTACAACTATCGCTAGCCTAAAATGTTTGTATTGGGTTTTGGGAACTTATGTTTGTATGTATGTGATGTATATGATGTGTTCCTATTCTTCCTACATCATCACCATCGGACAGTCAATGCACCGCATGCTGCAGCTGGGATGCTAAGTAATACAGTTCCATATTCGGCACTGCCAATCCCCCGTCCTCCGAAGGTAAGTGAAGAATCTCTTGGGTCACTCTACTGCAACCTCCCACCCACACCTAAGTTGTCAATAAGGAGTGTAGACGATTAAAGACTGCCTTAGGTAGTATGTCTAAGGAGTGCTGCAGGATATGTAGGCAGTGTGGCAAGAACACCATTTTTGCCACTGCCACACGTCCCATAAGGGACAGAGGGAGTGTATTCCAGAATTGAACAGACTTTGTTAGCCCCTTCATTACCCTATCAATATTGCATTGGTTCCACTTTTGGGCTGTATGTGCCACCATTATTCCTAAGTAGTGGAAGTGATCAGTTTCCAAGTGCAGTGGTAAAACCGGCAGTGTGAAGGGATTCTGTGCCGCCAGTCGACCCAGAGGGAATATTGGAGACCTAGTCATATTAATATGCAGCCATTAAATGTCCCCAAAATCATTTAAGTGCTCAAGAAGCAAGGGCAGCGAATCCCTCTCGCCATCAGGTAGAAAAGTGTCATTTGCATAAAGCAAGATTTAATGGTTCACGCCTCCCAATCGGATTCCTCACCTCCCCATGTCCCAACAGAGTCTCGGGCCAGAGGCTCCAGCACCATTGCAAACAGGGGTGACAATAGGCACCCCTGACTTGTGCCCCTCCTGACCCTCTGTGGGTCAGACCACAGTCTACCCAGTATGACCCTTGCCATGGGGGTCTGTATATAGCAAACATATCCAATTCCTAAATAGAGGGTCAAACCCCATCGCTTCCAGGATCGCTAGGAAACACCACCAGTTCATGGTGTCAAAAGCTTTGGCAATGTCATAGGATACTAAACCTAATTCTCCTTCCCTGTCTTCCACTTGGTGCAGTGCATGCATCAGTCTCCGAATGTCCATAGTAGTGCTCTGCCCAGGTATGAACCCATACTGGTCTGTGTGTACCTATCTTACTAGTTCTGGTGCCAATCATGTTGCAAGAACTTTGCACAGGATTTTCATGTCTATATTTATCACCGTGATTGGATGATAGGAGGACTGGTCAGATGCTACAGCACTGGGTTTCAGTAAGATTGCGATGTTCCCCTTGCGCATTGATGCCGGGAGTGCCTTGTTAGCTGGTGCTTCTACATAAACCTTAAGTAGAATAGGAGCCAACTCTGTACCATAAGCCTGATAAGATTTGGCTGTGAGGCCATAATTTGCTGGCATTTTCCCAGCAGGGAGGGACTTTATGGCCACGTGGACCTACTCTAAGATGAGGTCAGAGTCCAGTTCCTGCTCTGCCACGTTACCCAATTGTGGAATCCGTATCCTGGACAAATAGTCCGCAAGTCATTCACGCTCTGGGTCTCCTGGGCTCATGTATACCTGCTCCAAGTGCTCAAGAAACACCTCCAGTATGTCACTTTGGGTGCGCACCTCACCGCTCCGGGGATCTGAAAGGTGGGAGTACGAGGGAATTGGGGAATTCGCGGTGAAGAGTTTTCCCGATCTATCTCCTTTTCTATGAAGCAGTTGTTTATGCAATTTCAATGTGTAATGCTGTAGCCTATCCCTAGTTTCCGTCAGTTGCCTCAGCAGATCTGTTTTAGTTTCCTGTACGAGCTCCTCACCAACTGTCCACCTCTGCAGTGCCACCAATGCTTCCTCCTCATGGAGTTCAGTTTGTAGCGCGTGTTGAACTCCATAGGAAAGACCCACGCATCTTCCCCAGAGGACCGCTTTCAGCTCTTTCCATTCTGTTGCACAACTCTGGGTGGTCAATCAGTTTGTGTCGATATAGCCTGTCATGTACTCTGCTATTGATTATCTGCCTATGAGGTCCTGCTGTATCTTAGAAGAAAACCTCCATTGGAATATATATGCAACCGGTGCATGATCAGATAAATATTGACAGAAGTACTACCTCCTGTACTCTAGTAGCGTTTGTTGCATTACTATTGTTCGCTCAAACCTGCTAAAGGTACCGCATGTCCCCGAGTGACACGTATATTCCTGGCGCCCCAGGTGAGTGTCCCTTCAAATACCTCTGAAGCCCATAGCTTTGGCCAGTCTGGTTGTCATTCTAGGTTCAGTGCCCTTCCAGGGAGGGTGGCGATCTAAATCGCCATCCACCACACAATTAAAATCACCCACCCAGAAAATTTCTAATCCCATTGTGACTGACATTGCGTCTCAGTGTAGGGTAAAAGGAGTCATCATCAGTATTTGGCACATGAAGTAAACATTACCAGCTCTTTACCATCTAATGGTCCCTGAATCAGTATATATATTGGCCCTCCACATCTGCTTCAATGTGTGTTAATGCAAACGGGATCCCCGGAGCTGTCCACACCAAGACACTCTAGTGATTGAGGAAAAAGGAGGCATAATGTGTCTGCCCCCTCCACTTTTCGGCTAGCTTTTTAGCTTCGAGTTCGGTTAAGTGGGTCTCCTGGAGACATGCTATACAAACCCTGTGGCGGTTGAGAAGTGATGGCACTCAATAGCGTTTCTTACAGGTACTAAGTCCTTTCGCATTCCAGGAAAGAAGTTTATAGGTAGTATTGACAGTCATTGTGTCATACGTTCTGATGTCCAATGTGCTGATTCGTCCACATGCTAGAATGGCTGCAACCCCCACATAACTCGAAAACCTATCTCATATAGAATTTAGGAAACAAACTACCCATTCCCCACCCTCTCACGAACAATCATAGTATCAGCATCTGACTACAGAAGCCCACCCACAGTCATGTCAGGACAAACTCAATGCCCCAGTAGGTCCAACAGGGACTCACTGTGTGAAGCAAGGGACCAGCCAACCTCCCAGCCAGGCATTCCTCTTATCCCCATACTTAAAACCTCATGTAAAAGACTTCTATATGTGGTGTAATGGGTCAATCCAGATTCATTGTTTTCTGTTCGCCAGTTCAGCTTTCCGTCTCAATATATGCATTATGAACCAGCAATGAAGATTAGACATACCAGAATATTTCCATTAGACCCCAGTTTTTTAGACCTCCGGTTGTTCAAATGATAAAGCTCCTGGGAGTGGCATCTAAACAGTCCCCTTCAATCCTCCTGGTTCCCACCCTCAATAATGGCTATGTTGGGAATCATCTCAGATGGGGGCTTGGGACCCTAGATGCTGTATCCATGGAGGAATTCTGCCCAGGTGACATTCCACCCCCTCCAAGGATGCAGTTAGTGTCGAATGCATTGTGCCATCCTCCCCACTACGTATTCTGTCGGAACCCAAAGGAGACAAATTTGGATATTATTTGCCGGTGCTGGTCTTTGTAGGAGTGGAACGGGTGCCCATTCCCGAATTTCCAGGATTGATTGCGATAGTAGCAACTTCCCTAACTTCAAGCCACTCCCAAACATCTTGAGGTCTGTCAAAAAAAAGTGGACTATCATTTTGAAGGAATTTCAATTTAGCTGGATACAGTAACCTATATCTCAGGCCCATTGCTCTCAGTTCTTGTGTGGCGGCTGTGAAACACTTGGGCAGTTGCTGAACAAGTTGTGCGTAATCCTGGAAGATAGCTATATCACAGTTCTCGTATCATGGGACTACTTGTTCCTAAAGTCCTCTCAATTTGCAATCCCTGTCCCTATATTTGAGCACCTTCATAGTGATAGCTCACGGAGAGGTGGGGTGTGGGAAGCCCTATGGATCCGTTCATTTGCAAAGATGTCCGAAAGGCCTTGTGTTTTTAGGATGGACCTGATCCAGTTCTCCAGGAAACGCTCCGTAGACAAGCCTTCCGCCTTCTTCGGGGAACCCAACACCCGAATGTTGTAGTTGTGCGAGTGGCCATCCTCAGCTGTCCTCTCCAGTTCCGCAATTGTGGTGGACATTGTGGGCATCTGGCACTTCAAGGTTTCCACCTTCCACTGCAGGGTTTCGATGTTAGTTTCAGCATTGGTTACCTTGTCTGAGACATTTCTTAAATCAGCATATTGGCATCAGTCTATACAGCTTCTATTTGATGTTCCAGCACCGTTCATGATCCTTGAACAGCCGCTAGAAGGTCTGCCCTTGAGGGCTCCAAAGCACTCTTTTCCGAGTCGCCTGTGTCCGCCATGCCGTAATGTCTTGTCAACCTGTGTGTAGGCTGATGTGGGGTGGTATACTGTGTAATAGTGTTTGCCTTTATTCATAATGGCAGTCGCGGTGGAGCTGCCACCTTGGAACGCAGGGCTAAGTTTTGTCTCTAAGGGACCCTCACCAGTTCTAGGGGGACAACTACTTCCTCTTATATGCTGCTTCAGCATGTTGGACGTGCAAAAGGAGTGGGGCTCACGTCGTAGCTGGTAGCAGGTTGAAGGCCAATCGAAAAGCAGGGTCTAAAGCTCCAGCTTGTACAACCTCTGGTTCATATCTCGTAGCACTTGTGCCTTTCATCATGTAAGTGAGTACTGCAGTTGTAATTGTTTCCCCAGTAGCCCCCTGGGTCAATACGACGTCCCTTAGACAAGCAAGGCCAGTCAGTCACTTGAGTTGCAGCAATCCCAGCCCCCCACCGATAGCACCAGCAATGGTCAGAAGAGAAAGATGATCCTACTCATTTCAGGTGCCTGAGATTCAGTGCTCGATGCAGCAACCCCCTTCAAATTTGAGGCTAGGCTACTGGCATCTCGTGAAAGTTCCAAGGTTTCAAGTTCTAGCCTCACCACAGTGTAGGGAGGGATCAGATTGCCAGAGTCATTGATTATGAGTGGGGCCTCCTTACTGTGTGTATACGAATACTTTACACATTGCCTCTGAGATAAGCCTGATTGCTCATGCCAAGATGCCAAAGGGGGGTGAGCAGGCGTTATCTTAGCTGTGGGGCTTCCTTACCCTGACTAGAGTGAGGGTCCCAACTTGGACAGTGTGCAAACCACTGCCAACTAAAGACCCCTTTTCTAACTAACATCTATTTGTAAGTTACTGTTATTTAGGAGTGCGGATTTACCACCTCCCAACTACTGTGCAGCTCTTAAAGTGTATTCACAGACCTCTTGCCAGTCTTTTTTCCTCATTGAAAATGTTTGGCAGTTTACTCCTGACAAAGACCGGTGTAAAACTTTTTTCATGTTCATCTGCATTAATGCAAGGACATGTAGCTGTAGGTGCACTTCAACAACGTTTTTTTTTGGCATGTATCAAACACGTTAAACTAAATCATGGCTCATGAACGTTTACATTTGCACCATTGTTTAGCCTAAAAAATGTTTTCAAGTTGCAATTTTTGTATATCTTATATTTTGAAATCAGCTGCGAATGTTGCTTTCAAGGTTCTTTATTTCTATAAAATCAAGGCACGTTAAGAGTAGCTTCAAATTGCTAACTTTTGTGAACGTTGTACACATTTTTATACGGGAACTTCTGTCGGATGACAATTTACAAATCTTGCCACAATCCACTTTCACAGATCCATAATGTGAGACTGTAAAGTGGCAACTAAAGCGTTTGTACTCCAGGGGGTTGGGCCTGCTTGTAGTCCTTCACCCCAAGCAATACATCTTTGGCGTTGCACAATATTTGAATTGCACCCCCTGGCCTATTAATAGGCAAAGCAAAAAACTTAAGAATACCTTTAAAGGAAAAACAGAAATATGGACTTAAACTGTTTGAGCCTGCAAGAGAAGCCAATGCTTTAGGAGAAAAAAACAGTAATAAATGAGAGATGGAGAAATAGGGCTCGACCTGCATTAATTAAAAGAAACAAGAATAAATGGAAAGAAAGGGAAAGAAGGAAGTGACAAAGGAAGAATGGACACATGAATAATGGGGAAAATATGTATGTTCATATATACAAACAAAGACACTTGATTACCCCGCCATTTTTATGGGCGAGCGCAAAGCGCTCAGTCCATTCAGTAATCTCTCTTTGGGCTTCAAACCACGCCGATGTCACGTCAGTCACTTACATTGGTTTGTGGGCTTGCCTTTTAAAATCCGCTTGCTTTCCTTTGTGAAAGGCATGCATAGGTCATGCCTTTTCCAGTGTTTAGCTCACCTACACAGCCCCAGTAAACTACTAGAAACATACGAGGCTAGATGTTTTGAGCCTGGGGTCCGGACTATTTTATCTGTTTATTTTCCACGCAACTCCATTGTGCTGCATTTTACATAGTGCAATTGCGCTGCGTTTTTATTTTCTTGACACCGCTAATAGCTCTAACTCGAGCAAATGCGAGACCTGTTGCATTGAAAATGCTTGTCATCTGTGTTTTTTTTTTTTGTGTGCCCCCTCTAAAATTATTTCAAGAGGCACCACTGTATGAAGTACTCTGCTCCCACCTGAGTCGGCGTTTTTATTCCACATTTTTGCATAACTTAGTTCAGAACTACATCACAATGGTGCATGAAAGGGGACCTGTCTGTGGTAGGGAGGGTTTTTTTATGGACGTAGGTGAAACATGTGATACAGCTATGTGCAATTTACTTGTAACACTTTCTTACCCATGACTAGGCTCAGTGATTGCAACAGAATGTCTTACGCCAGATGCATCCAGTTTTTTGCTGTGTTAATAATTATATTGTTCTATCTACTAGAAGTCGTGCTTGAGTTTCTTCCAGGCCCCTACCCTTTTCTTTCTCTCTGTTCTGACATCGTGAACAGCTTAGACTTGTGTTTGTCCTTGACCAAGTACGATTCTGCACTTTCTGCTGTTGCCTGAATTTGCAAGAGTGGGACTTCTTTCTTTTCTACATTCACTATAATCTATCCAAGAAGATCTCATGATAAGTTGTATCCCAAGGGATTACCTGTGTATTGTTCGACAAACCACGCTTATCTGGGATTAGGTTGTTAGGAAAGTAGTAAGGTGTCCCATGTGCATTCCTGATAGGCCGTTATGGATGCTTTAACCATGTAAAAATATGATGAGGAAACTAATGGTGCAGTGAACTCGAGGGGGTGGAGGTGGTGGGAGATTTATGCCTTAAAACAGGTTTCTTACATTTGTAGAAGCTTAGGAGGCCTTTTGGAGTGGATGGAGGGTGCTTTTTTTAAGTCGCTCAACAAGAGAAGTATTGACCGCATTCCTGGATGTTCCACCAATGTTCTGAGTTTGGTAAGGACTAGAAAATCGTTATCAAACATTTGTTTAGCATTAAGCAAAGATAGGCAAGGGGAAGCTGTGAAAGCCAGAGATAGATAGCCTAGTGATTTCCCCAGACTAGTTAACTGGGGAATGAAATAAAGCCTTCTCACGGGTGAAGTTGATCTCTGCAAATGCCAGGTCTACGTTGTAATTGCAGTGCTTGCTTACAACTTGCCTCATTACATTAGAACTTGCTAGAATATACCTAACCAAATTGTAAGCTTGTGCGAGATGTGGGCAGTAAAAGCAGGGTTTCTACACATGCTCTGGGAACACCCAAACGTACAGAAGTTCTGTAAATGTGAGGGCAGCCTTCATTTGTCAACAGGTAGTGCAAGAGCCAATCATTAAGCAATGTTTATTGGACTTTTTCCCTGCAGGAAAAATCTCAAAATGAGACACTAGTTTTGTAGCATTAGAAACTGTGTTGGCGCAATGTAGAGTAGTGATTCACTGGATTAGAGAAAGAGCACTGAAAAATTAAATTTGGAAAAAAGGGCACACATGAAGTTGAGGCTGCCCAGTGAAATTGCTGATTAGTCAGAGATACTGACATGTTTGACCAACCTGCAGGACAATAGACCAAACTAAATAAAGCTAATTTCAGATACTGTAGCTCACCTCATTGTTTGGTTTAAGTAGGTGTCCCACATTATTTTTCACCTGACCTCCTACGTGTTGACCTAATTCTAACATTCACGTTTTCATGCCTTTCCATCTGCCACTGAATTATCAAGAACAAAGAGCCTGTCTTGAGGTGCCACCAGTTTATCAGACACCAGCATGGCTTATTCAGTGGCAGCAATGTGTTTTAAAAATATTTTTTATTTATTCAACAGTGTTTTCAATCAATTATTTAACCTTAAATGTGTGCACTATGTATTTTGTCTTTCTTTTATGGAGTTGTATGACGTTATTTAATAATACAAATTGAAGTTACAGAGATACCGCTCCAGTCAATGCTATATTAGGTTGATTCAATTCTTATAAATCTGTCGGACTGATGATTAAATATATCAGTTCGATGGCATCTGTCGCTGTAGATACACATGTTGTGCATAGCCCGCCATCTGGTGTTGGGTCGGAGTGTTACAAGTTGTTTTTCTTCGAAGAAGTCTTTCGAGTCACGGGACCGAGGGACTCCTCCTCTTTGTCTCCATTGCGCATGGGCGTCGACTCCATCTTCGATTGTTTTCTTTCCGCCATCGGGTTCGGACGTGTTCCTTTCGCTCTGGGTTTCGGAACGGAAAGTTAGCTAAATATCGGAAAAGTTACGTCGGTATTGTTGCGTTCGGGATCGGCTTAGTTAGAATCGACACCAAATCGAAGAGTGAAGAGCTCCGGTACCCTTCGGGGTAGTTTTCGATCCCCCGTCGGGGCCTGGTCGGCCCGACCGCGTGTAAAACAACGCTGATGGAACGGACCCCGTTCCGTTTCTGTCCTAAATGCCACAACAAATACCCGTATACAGACCAACATTTGGTCTGTAACCTGTGCCTGTCGCCTGAGCACAGTGAAGAGACTTGCGAGGCCTGTCGTGCGTTCCGGTCCCGAAAAACACTCCGTGACCGTCGAGCCAGAAGACTGCAGATGGCGTCCACGCCAACAGCTCACCGAGAGTTCGAGGAACAAGAGGAAGAAGAAACCTTCTCGATCCATGAATCGGACTCCGAGGAATTCGACGACCAAAAAACTGTGAGTAAGACGTCGAAGCCAGCACACAAGAAAAGTGACAAGGCCCAGGGGACGCCACTGCCACCAGGCCATGGCTCGACCCATAAATTCGGTGACCGACCATCGGCACCGAAAAAGGCCGAAATGGTGCCAAGATCGTCCGACTCCGGTCGAGACACCGGCACGCAGCCTTCTCGGGACCGAGAAAGTGCTAGTGAAAAACATCGACGCCGAGATAGCGGAGCCGAAACTGCTCGACGCAGAGACAGCGGCACCGAGGAAGATCGACGCCGAGAGGGTTCGACTCCGAAAAAGAAGGTCACCTCGGAGCCGAAAAACAGTACAGACAGGGTTTCGGTGCCAAAACGACCCGCAACCGACCCAACTACCGGTTCCTATTCAGAGGAGCAATCACTGTCCTCTCAGATGCGAAAGCATAGATTTGAGGAAGAGTTGCAATCCACCGAAGTGGACCACACTCAGAAACGTATTTTTATACAGGAAGGAACAGGGAAAATAAGCACCCTTCCCCCTATTAGGAGAAAAAGGAGACTGGAGTTTCAGTCAGACCAAGCACCACAAACAAAAATGGTGAAAAAGGTAACTCCGCCACCCTCTCCTCCACCTGTAACTAACGTTTCACCGGCACAAACTCCATCACATTCCCCGGCTCACACCACCATGAGCCAAGGTGACCAGGACCAAGACGCTTGGGACTTATACGATGCCCCAGTGTCGGACAACAGTCCAGAGGCGTATCCTACAAAGCCCTCACCACCGGAAGATAGCACAGCATACTCACAAGTGGTGGCTAGAGCAGCAGAGTTCCACAACGTGTCCCTAGACTCGGAACCAGTCGAGGATGACTTCTTATTCAAAACCCTCTCCTCCACCCATAGCTCCTACCAAAGCCTGCCTATGCTCCCAGGAATGCTTCGGCACGCAAAGGAAATCTTCAAGGAGCCGGTCAAGAGTAGAGCAATAACACCAAGAGTGGAAAAGAAATATAAAGCACCTCCCACAGACCCTGTTTTCATCACCTCACAGCTGCCACCAGATTCCGTCGTAGTAGGAGCAGCTCGCAAGAGAGCCAACTCCCACACATCTGGGGATGCACCACCCCCAGATAAAGAGCCGCAAGTTCGATGCAGCCGGAAAGAGAGTCGCAGTACAAGCTGCAAACCAGTGGCGCATCGCTAACTCTCAAGCACTACTTGCGCGCTATGACAGAGCCCATTGGGACGAGATGCAACACCTCATTGAGCATCTACCCAAAGAGCTACAAAAAAGGGCGAAACAGGTGGTTGAGGAAGGACAGAACATATCTAATAATCAGATACGCTCCTCTATGGATGCAGCGGACACAGCTGCAAGAACAATTAACACATCTGTGACTATAAGAAGGCACGCATGGCTACGAACGTCTGGTTTTAAACCAGAGATACAGCAGGCAGTGCTCAATATGCCATTCAATGAGAAACAACTGTTCGGACCAGAAGTGGACACGGCAATTGAGAAACTCAAAAAGGACACTGACACTGCTAAAGCCATGGGCGCACTCTACTCCCCGCAGAGCAGAGGCACTTACAGCACCTTCCGCAAAACAACCTTTAGAGGGGGGTTTTGGGGTCAGGCCACACAAGCCAGCACCTCACAGGCAACACCGTCCAGCTACCAGGGACAGTACCAAAGGGGAGGCTTTTGGGGCCAATACAGAGGACAATTCCCTAGGAATAGGGGAAAATTTCAAAGCCCCAAAACCCCTACAACCAAACAGTGACTCACATGTCACTCATCCCCTCCACACACCACCAGTGGGGGGAAGAATAGGTCAGTATTACCAAGCATGGGAGGAAATAACTACAGACACTTGGGTCTTAGCAATTATCCAACATGGTTATTGCATAGAATTTCTACAAATCCCTCCAAACATACCACCAAAAGCACAGAATTTATCAAAACAACATTCAGACCTTCTGGAAATAGAAGTTCAAGCATTATTGCAAAAGAACGCAATAGAACTAGTACCAAAGACACAAACAAACACAGGAGTTTATTCACTGTACTTCCTAATACCAAAAAAGGACAAAACACTGAGACCAATCCTAGACCTCAGAACACTAAACACCTACATCAAATCAGAACACTTTCACATGGTCACGCTACAAGAAGTGTTACCATTGCTAAAGCAACAGGACTACATGACAACCTTAGATCTCAAAGACGCGTATTTCCACATACCAATACATCAGTCGCACAGGAAATACCTCAGGTTTGTATTCAAAGGAATACATTACCAATTCAAAGTATTGCCGTTTGGTTTAACAACCGCACCAAGAGTCTTTACAAAATGTCTAGCAGTAGTGGCTGCACACATCAGAAGGCAGCAAATACACGTATTCCCGTATCTAGACGACTGGCTAATCAAGACCAACTCACTGACAAGGTGCTCACACCACACAAATCAGGTCATACAAAACCTCTACAAACTCGGTTTCACCATCAACTATGCAAAATCACACATTCTGCCGTGCAAGGTACAACAATACCTAGGAGCCATAATAGACACAACAAAAGGGTTAGCCACTCCAAGTCCACAAAGAATTCAAAATTTCAACAAAATCATACAACGCATGTATCCAACACAAAGAATAAAGGCAAAAATGATATTACAACTACTAGGCATGATGTCCTCATGCATAGCCATTGTCCCGAACGCAAGACTGCACATGAGGCCCTTACAACAGTGCCTAGCATCACAATGGTCACAAGCACAGGGTCACCTTCTAGATCTGGTGTTGATAGACCGCCAAACATACCTCTCGCTTCTATGGTGGAACAGTATAAATTTAAACAAAGGGCGGCCTTTCCAAGACCCAGTGCCACAATACGTAATAACAACAGATGCTTCCATGACGGGGTGGGGAGCACACCTCGATCAACACAGCATACAAGGACAATGGGACGTACATCAAACAAAACTGCACATAAATCACCTAGAACTGCTAGCAGTTTTTCAAGCACTAAAAGTATTCCAACCAATCATAACTCACAAATACATTCTTGTCAAAACAGACAACATGACAACAATGTATTATCTAAACAAACAGGGGGGGACACACTCAACGCAGCTGAGCCTTCTAGCACAAAAGATATGGCGATGGGCAATTCACAACCACATTCGCCTAATAGCACAGTTTATTCCAGGGATCCAGAATCAACTTGCAGACAATCTCTCTCGATCACCAACAAGTCCACGAATGGGAAATTCACCCCCAAATTCTAAACACTTACTTCAAACTCTGGGGAACACCTCAAATAGACTTATTTGCAACAAAAGAGAACGCAAAATGCCAAAACTTCACATCCAGATACCCACACAGGCAGTCCCAAGGCAATGCCCTATGGATAAACTGGTCAGGGATATTTGCATACGCTTTTCCCCATCTCTCTCTCCTTCCATATCTGGTAAACAAATTGAGTCAAAACAAACTCAAACTCATACTGATAGCAACAACATGGGCAAGGCAACCATGGTACACAACACTGCTAGACCTATCAGTAGTACCCCATGTCAAGTTGCCCAACAGGCCAGATCTGTTAACACAACACAAACAACAGATCAGACATCCAAACCCAGCATCGCTGAATCTAGCAATCTGGCTCCTGAAATCCTAGAATTCGGACACTTAAACCTCACACAAGAATGTATGGACGTCCTAAAGCAAGCTAGAAGACAATCCACTAGACACTGCTATGTAAGCAAATGGAAAAGGTTTGTTTGCTACTGCCATCATAATCAAATCCAACCATTACACGCATCTCCAAAAGATGTAGTGGGTTACTTACTACACTTACAAAAATCAAACCTGGCCTTCTCTTCCATTAAAATACACCTAGCAGCAATATCGGCATACCTGCAGATTACCCATTCAACTTCACTATTTAGGATTCCTGTCATTAAAGCGTTTATGGAAGGCCTCAAAAGAATTATACCACCAAGGACACCAACCGTTCCTTCATGGAACCTCAACATCGTCTTAACAAGACTCATGGGTCCACCCTTTGAACCTATGCACTCTTGCGAAATACAATTCCTAACCTGGAAAGTTGCATTTCTCATCGCCATCACATCTCTAAGAAGAGTAAGTGAAATTCAGGCGTTTACAATACAAGAACCTTTTATCCAACTACACAAAAATAAAGTAGTCCTAAGGACCAATCCTAAATTTTTGCCAAAGGTTATTTCACCGTTCCACCTAAATCAAACGGTAGAGCTACCAGTATTCTTCCCACAGCCAGATTCCATAGCTGAAAGGGCACTACATACATTAGACGTCAAAAGAGCACTTATGTACCACATCGACAGAACTAAACACATCAGAAAAACTAAACAACTGTTTATTGCATTTCAAAAACCTCACGCAGGAAACCCAATATCGAAACAGGGTATAGCCAGATGGATAGTTAAGTGCATCCAAATCTGCTACCTTAAAGCAAAAAGACAACTGCCCATTACACCAAGGGCACACTCAACCAGAAAGAAAGGCGCTACCATGGCCTTCCTAGGGAATATTCCAATGCACGAAATATGTAAGGCAGCCACATGGTCTACGCCTCACACATTTACCAAGCACTACTGTCTAGACGTGCTATCAGCACAACAAGCCACAGTAGGTCAAGCCGTACTAAGAACCTTATTTCAGACTACTTCCACTCCTACAGGCTGAGCCACCGCTTTTGGGGAGATAACTGCTTACTAGTCTATGCACAACATGTGTATCTACAGCGACAGATGCCATCGAACTGAAAATGTCACTTACCCAGTGTACATCTGTTCGTGGCATCAGTCGCTGAAGATTCACATGTGCCCACCCACCTCCCCGGGAGCCTGTAGCCGTTTGGAAGTTAGCTTCAACTTTGTGCATTTGTAAATATATTAAATCTTAGATAGGTACATACTTATTCACTTCATTGCATGGGCACTATTACTAACAAACAACTCCTACCTCACCCTCTGTGGGGAAAACAATCGAAGATGGAGTCGACGCCCATGCGCAATGGAGACAAAGAGGAGGAGTCCCTCGGTCCCGTGACTCGAAAGACTTCTTCGAAGAAAAACAACTTGTAACACTCCGACCCAACACCAGATGGCGGGCTATGCACAACATGTGAATCATCAGCGACTGATGCCACGAACAGATGTACACTGGGTAAGTGACATTTTCATTATCAACTTGGTCTAATGTGCGTTCTCACAGACTAATCTTTTTACTTCTTATGAATGTTGTTCAGGGTTGCCAAGCTGGAGTATGAAAATCCACTCTCCAGGTTATTCAACCAGTTAATGGCTCAAACCAGATACTGCTTCTTTCCATACTTGTCTAAGATCCTTCTGAGCAATTGAGACTCTGAGCATGAAGTTATTTTCTTTCAAGACCTTTTCTTTTGTCTAAAACACTGGTAATAAGAATACGTGAGCTGCTGGCTGTGTCTTACTTCGTCCTCTGGCTTACTCCAAAACGCCCAACGTGTCATTTATTCTAAGACATTCATGTTGAATGTAATTTTAGCATGTTTAAGTATTCTGGATCAAGTTTCACTGTCATCCTGAGGGAAGATACCTTTGCGATAATGTCCTTTTTGAGAATCATATTGGGAATTAAGCTGTAAATATCACTGTTATGGTGCTGTGGTTCTGTAACCAAGTGTTCTTTTGGTACAGATAGCACGCCTCAGATGCTTTGGCATAATCTATAATCACCCTTTAGCACCAGCGGGGAAAGACCCTGATTTCAAAAGAATTGAGAACCAGTTTGCCCTTAGTGGGAGCTGCTCTGAGCGTTCAGTAACCGGTTGTCCTAGTCTGCTAGTGCTGATATGCAAACAGCTCAAGGGTTCCACCTTATATTTGTACTGACTATAAAACGTCTGGAATGATTTAGCCACCTTGTGTTTTCAGGAGAGTACACAAGGATGTTTTCTTACAGTTTGTATCCGTGATCCGATTAGGTTGAATGTCTTTTTATGCACCACTCAGTTAACTTGGTGCAGATGAATAGCAGTGAAAGAAACCTCTAACATTGAACCCAAGGACACTATGTATTTATTAAACCTCTGATGCTGCGTATTGGAGCCGTTTCTCTCTGTTTTCAGACTCTACAGTACCCAGTTAGTCCAGTGGGGTCTTGAAATGCATCTTCACTAAAATATGAGCATTTATTGGATTTCGGTCTGAAATTGGAATATGTTTTAGTTTCTATTCAAATCCTCTAACTCCAATCTAGGTAGGCTTCAAGAAAGCATTTTTGTCGAGGAAAAGACTCTTTGCTGCATCCTTTAACGTAAGCTGTTTTGCCTTCCAGCTATTTTGCAATGGAGGTTGCTGGTACCTTTAATAAAGTTGTCACTATTATGAAAAAGATAAATCTTTAATTATTTTGTGCATTAAAATATCATGTGTAAACGGATACTGTTAGATGTTTGTACATTGGTAATAGCCTTCCAGTAAAGCCCTTTTGGGTAAAGTAAACATTTACAGCTAGAAATGGATTTTAAATTATCAGACTTGGAAAGTAGACATGCATATTGAGAGGTTACCTTACCTCCAGCTTTTTTTAGCAATATGATGCTATTGAAGCAGGGCCGTGATTTTTTTTTTCTTTTTTTTTGCCATCTAAAAGAGAATAAGCTTTAATAATTTGCCTGCCCTGTTGCCCTTAGTAATTGTTTGAAGTTATTGACTGCAGTAACGGCACATGACTGGCTAGGTGGAACAGTGTTTTAATGTGTCTCTTTTCCAGCCCAGAGTATTGAGTTGTGTGTCTTTGTCAGCATGTCTGGCATCATCACGAGTATGTTGCAGTGAAGTGTGTAGAGTGGACAGGAGTGCTCAACTTAGATGTATTATATTAATCAATACCTCTGCAGCAGTCTACTTTCAGGTACAAGTATTATTCTAAGACCCACCAATTTTGATCTAAGACATTTTTGTTGTAGTTGGAGTAGGACCCTGCACCTCGTTCAGAAGTGAGATTTTCTGTCAAAGGAAGGAGCCCTGGGGCTGTATTATCGAAAGTGCCTTCAAAGAGCATGGGGCATGTGCACCTGCTTTCTGTCTCCCGGGGCACTCAGTTATTACAGAAAGGGCCATAGAAGTTTCCCTAGCCTTTTAGGTAAATATTTTCTACTGGTAATACATGTACTGACACAATCTCATTGAGGGTTACCCATCATATGGATTGGGAGTGTGGCCTTAAGCAAGTGATGAGACTAGATTTCCTCTCCCACCTGTATTTTATTGTTTTATTGCAGAGGCAAAGGAGCTGTAGAGGGCACACCACCTGTGTGCCCCTTGGCAGAAGGAAAAGGGTAGTCCTATAGACAACCCAGACAGCCTTCTGCAGGCGGTGCAGCCACTCACAGCTCTTTCTTGCAAGAGAATCTTTCTCATTTGAAATTGCAGGCCAGGTTGCATCCTGCACAGTGAAAAGTGAACCGACTGCTTCAAACAGCTGGTCTGCCTTTCACTAATGCACTGCATCCAGTGAGAGTGCCGGTTCGTGTGTGCACTGAGAGCAGCACATTCACATTAATCGGGCGCACTGTCCTGGTCTGTGCTAGGCACCTAAAGTAAAAGATGCCATGGTGCAGATCAGGGCTGCGCACCTGTCTACACTGTGGGCTCAGATTCTTCAACACTTTATATCATTGCCGACCTATAAATTAAAAAAAACTCTAAAAATGAAACACTTTGTGATTTGAAACGTCTCTCACAGTTTTTGCCATGTTTCGATCTTTTTTTTTTAATGGGTGACAGAGAATAAAACTTATTATGTTTACCCTTGTAATCTTGTGCAAACAGGTATTTTAATTTATTCTTGAAAGATATACTACGTCACCCACCAGAGTGATATACAGTGAGACTCCAGATTTATGAAAGTGTTTAGGGGGTTATTCTCTAGTGAGAGGTTTTAACTCTTCCTTTTGATGTAATAAATGTTGTACCGTATAATCTTTGCATTTACATAAGCGGTGTCTTGTTTTTGTTGAGCCCCCCCCCCCCCCCCCCCCCAACAACTAATCGAAAATTCCTATGGGGTACGATTGTCTAAGGATATCAAGGAAGTGCCCTCCACTTCGACAATGAAGCATTTTTGTTGGCTTCTTCTGCCATTTTGAAAAGACTAAAAACCTTACTGCATTATATATGAAGTTACCCATATTGCTCATGCTAAACAAACGAGCAGTCTACAGTGGAACTCAAAGAGCTCTCTCCCTTACTGCTTAAGACTTTAGAATAAATGCCCACCACTGCATTTGAGAAAAAAATCTCCCTACATTGTCGCCAACCTCCTGCCACTAACACTTTACCTCTCCCCTGTGTATACCATGAGTGTGCAGTGTAACTCCAGCCATTCTTTACTTCTGAAACAGCGAGCCTCTATTTTTTCCCCTTCTACCAGCCCTTGTACTTTAAATGGGATGATATGTGCTTCATTGTGCTTGTTTGTTTATTATATAGATGAGATAGATTTCTTCCACTTTTCTTCCGTTTTCACTTTTGTAATTTATCACATGAGTGCTATCCTCGATTTAGTAGCATGGGAATTTTTCATGCTAAGCAAGATTTCTAATGTTCCTAGCAAACCACTGTCATCTGTTCTTGGCTGCATGTAGCTTCTAACTTTTACCTTACGCAAGTGCTCTGACGTGTTGTAATCTATCTGTGGGCTTTTAACCACACCCACCGCATGCCCATCACTATCACTCGTTCGTGGGCTTGCCTTTCAAAAATCCTTTGTTATAATTGGTAAAGTCTTTACGTTTGTCCTGCCTTAGGGCAGTTCTGGTACCCCCTTGGCCATCGACCCTGTTACATGGATGATTGCACGTTTGCTGATACATTTGACTGCGAGCGAACTTCTTTTTCCTTTTGTGTCTCTCCTTCACACTCATGGTGGCTGTGGCGCTTTGAATTGGCTTGCTTATATCAACTGTTTTTACTTTTCATTTTCAATTTGTGGCAAGGAAAGTTCAGTTAAGAATTTACAACACTAATATCTAACTCGAGCAAACGCAAGACACATTGCATTGCAAATGCTTGTTTTGATATGTAGCCCACATGCAAGATAGACCTCTAGGGAAACGAGCATTGGCTAAGCTCATAAGTTAAGCCTTTCCTGTGCGCTAACAATAAAAAGCAAAATTCTTTGTTTCTGATGCCATGTTGCATAGGCCAAAAAGGGGAAAAAGACATGTCACTGCTGAGAGCAGTGTCTTTCCTTAAGCATGCCTATGTGTCCAACATGTGCATACACCTAGAGAACAGCATGAATACATTGTTCATTTCCCAACCCCAGGTGGTAGATGTTATTTGGACTGGTAAATAAACCAAAATGGAACTGTAGCACAAAAGCACTTTTTGTTTTACAGAGCTGCCCAACAGCAAATAGCAGCTGTGTCTGGCCCTCCCAAAAATAATAAAAATAAAATTAACAAAAATAACTTCGGACTGTGAAGGGCTCAGGAGAAGCAATAGAGGGAAAAGGAGGATGGTGTACCAATGGGAAGTGGGCTTTTGACTAGGTAGTGACTGAGGCTGTTGATGTAGTACGGGGTAGGGCCCTGTACAAAAACATTAAAGTCAGTAAAGGAGTGGGGAAAGCAGTGGATGACCTTGGGTGTGGGGGAATGATGGAGTAAAACTGAGCATGCAGGGGGCGAGGGCAGGCATTTGCGGAAGGGAGGAAGTAGAAAACATGCTCTTTCATGGAAAGCTAAAAGAAAAGTAGTCCTTTTAATGTGAGTAGTGGAAGGAGGTCGAAGGTTTGGTAAAAGTTATGCTTCTGGGGGATGGACAAATTAAACAATGGGGAAGGGAAGCCATTGATTAAAAAGCTATAAAAACATGTAAATCAGTGACAATAACCCCAACCAGTTGTAAACACTGGGCGAACGCTAAGCTCACTTTAGAGATTTCGCTTCTAGAGACAGCTTAAAGCTGTCTTGTAAGCGAGAAGTAAAATAATATGCTTGCCAGAAGCCTGAAATATACCTTCTCTTCATGAAAAGTTATGGTTATAGAGAGTATTCAATGATTATTGCTGCTACAGCTCTAGGTGTTAGGCTACTAGAGGTGAGGGAAAATTAAGATGTAGACCAGTGGTTCCCAACCTGTGGTCCGGGGACCCCTGGGGGGTCCGTGAAGCCTCCCAGGGGGTCCGTGACTGCTTAGAAAATTAGTAATATTAACAGATTAGGTCCCCAGCTTTCAATAAAGATTCAGCAGGGGGTCCCCGGATCCCAGTAATAATTCAGTGGGGTTCCCCTGTTTCCAGTAATGCTAAACAGGGGGTCCACAGAAGTCAAAAGGTTGGGAAGCACTGATGTAGACTGTTTCCTTTTACGTGTTGTCAATTTAAAGTGGAGTTGCATGCGATGATATACATACTATTGACATTCTGCTGGTATGGTATGGCTACGGGTTAGTGCCAGTTGTATTTCCTAGAGGAAAATCATTTTCAGTTTGCGGCTTTTGCATATTATAACGAGGAGACAGTTATGGAGGATTTCGGAACCTATTGCCAGTGAAATGCTTATAAAATGAAGTTTACACTGCTGGGTGCTGTTTTTAGCCCCTTCCGTTGTTGCGGGGTGTTTGAGTGAGAATGACAAAGCATTGGGCATTTTAGCATTTGTCTACTTTGACTTATTACCTTTCGCTTCAGTGCAGACTGAAAGGAGTTTATTACGAACTTTACTTTGCCAGCACTTTGTTTAGAAATCTGATGCATGCCCTGTTACTTGGCTGTGTGGCCTCGGGAAAGAATGGGGGTCTTTGTAGGAAGAGGGCTTCCTTGGACCTATTTCCATTAAGGTTGATTTTTTTTTTCTTAGATGTCAGTGTGCTTTCTCTTAGTTGAACAAATGTTCAAATGGAAAAGTCAGCGTAACAGCCTCGGTTTGCGTGATGTTCGCTACAGATATGAGAATAGCTGTACTCTATATTTTCTACCGAAACTCCAGACGGATGGTTAAATAGACTGGTTTAACTGTTGGATGTGGTTTTGCGTTAATGAATTCTTAGCGTAAACAAAAACTACATACTAGGGAGATATATGTTTGACTCTGCATGGTAGAGCAGTGGTTCCCAACCTTTTGACTTATGTGGACCCCCACTTTAACAATACTGGAACCTGAGGACCCCCATTGAATCATTATGGAATCCGGGGACCCCCTACTGAGTCGTTACTGAAGGCTGGGGACCTAATCTGTTAATAGTATTTCTCACCAGTCACAGACCCCCTAAGGAGGCTTTGCAGACCCCCAGGGGGGGGGGGGGCCCGGACCACAGGTTGGGAACCACTGTGGTAGAATACTTTACTGAAATGAGTATGAAATATACTTGAGAACAAATAGAAACTAAGACCTAATTTTATATTTGTAGAACACCAACTATACTTTCTATGCTGATAAGAACCCTCTCACCCTTAGGTTGAAGCCTACCAGACTGGGCAGCTGATTGGTTTGCTAACATCTTGGGTACACTGGGAACGTTTCCACGTGAATGCATTTCTGCCTGTTGCTTACCATTGGCTTTTTGGTGGACAACTCACATTTTCCTGCTTTTGATTTGTTGGCTTTATTTGTTTTAGCCTGCCCAGCTTGAGATTGTCCCTACCTTAATTACAGTATCCTTCGGAGTGTTCCCTTTCTGTAAATAGGCCTTTAAATCTAGTTCTTCTCTTGTCACATTTGCTATGCATTCAAAGACAGAGGTCAAATTCCAGGCTCGTTCTTCCAGAGGAAGTTTGATGTTTACTTTTCTTTCTCTGACTTCAAAGCAGGAGGATTTATGTGGCAGACATGCGGGCTACTGGGAGTAATTTCTGTATTCTAAAGTTTGGTGGAAACAAATATTTTATTACCATCAAAAGCAATTAAAACACCAGGTGATGATGTTTCCACACATTGTGCGGTATACTTTTATCAGTAAAACTGTATGTCTGCAAATGTAATGGTCATTTCAATTGAAGATGTGTTGTCCGTAATGACGGTGCGCTGCCACACCATGCATATTCCTCTTTACCCCACCCATTTTACACTTCACCACTCCACGCCACTGCACTCTACTCTGCACCACTTTACTCTGCGCCTCTCTTCCCTGCATCACTGTCTGTGCACTCTACCCCACTCTTCTGTACTATGCCCCACTATGCGACTGCACTCTGTCCTGCACCATTCCACTCTGTACTGCACTCTGCGACAGTCCACTCAAAGCCACACTGATCTACTCTGCACTCTAGAACACTGCACTCTGTGGCACACTACTCTATGCCACTGCACTCTACTCCATGCTGTTCCACTCAGCACTCTTCCACTCTATGCCACTCACACCAGTGCACTCTGCCACTATACTCCAAACCAATACACACTATGCCACTGCACTGTAAGTCACTATACTATACTCTGCACCATGCCACGGCACTCTAGCCTACTCTGCACCACTACTCTGTGCCACTGCTCTGTACAGTACCCTGCACCAATTCACTCTACACCAATGCACTCTACACCACTGTAGTCTACACACTGTACTCTGAAGCACTGCATTCTACGCCACTGAACTTTACGCTACTCTTTGCCGCTCTGCACCACTGCGCTCTATTCCACTGCCCCACTCCAAGCCAGACTGATCTACTCTGCACCACCCCACTACTCTGTGCCACTCCACTTTACCTTGCACCACTCCACTCTACTCTTAAACAGTCTACTCTACGCTACTGCACTTCATACTTCTCTCCTCTATGCGGTACTCTACTCTGCCACTGGGCTCTGTGCCACTCTACTCTAAATCCCTGCACTCTACCTATTGTAATCTACACCACTTTACTTTAAACCAATGCAGTCTGTGCAAAATTCTGCCACTATACTTGGCAACACTCTGCTTTATGCCACTGCACGCTATGCCAATCTGCACCATTGCTCTCTGCATCACTGCACTCTATACCACTTTATTCGACTCTTCACCAATGTACTGTATACCACTGCTCTCTGCAGCACCCTACTCTGCAACACTTTACGGCACTGCAGTCTCCCCCAATACATTCTCCTCCACTGCACTCTAAGACATTTTCCCCTTCCAAATTGCACTCTTTGCTACTGAACTCTACTTCATTCAACTCTGCCACTACATGCTACACCTATCTACTCTGCAGTACACTTGATGCCACTCTTCACCTGTGCACTCTATTCTGCACACTCCACTTGACCCAGCACCACTTCGCTGTACTCTGAAACAGCATACTCTACACCACTGCACTCTTTGCCACTCTACTCCACTCTGTGCCATGCCACTTCACTCGCACCACTCCACTCTACCCTACATCACTGCACTCCACACCAGTTCACTCTACACCACTTTGCTCAAAACCAATGCACTCTAAGCCACTGCACTGTATGCCAATCTACTTTGTACCACTGTACTTTATGCTACTTTACTCAAGGCCACTCTATTCCATTCTACGACATTAAACTCAACTCCACTTGGACACTCTATTCAACTCTATGCCACTCTATTCTACAACACACTGCTTCACTCTGTGACTCTCCAACACTACTCCAGTCTATAACTCTGTGCAACCCCCTCTACGCCACCCCATGCCTCTTTACTCCACTCTGTTGTTTGACACACTACTACACTGTATGCCACTCCACTCAATCTGTTGAACTCATTCCATTCTGCCATTCCACTATACAATAATCTGCCCTACTCCACTCTATGCAACACCTTCTATACCACTCCAACACACTCTGCCACTCCACTCTGCTCTGCTCTACATCCTTCCACTTTGACACTGCCCCATTCACAACACTTCAGAACACTCCGTGCCAGTCCACTCTACTGTAACCACTCCATGCCACTCCACAACTCTACGCCAATCCTTAACACTCCACTTTACTCCACAATGTTATCTTTATGGCACTTTACACCACTTACTTTTAGCCATACTGAACAGCAGCCACCCTGCTGTAGAGTATGGCAAAAGCATATTGCAAAGCCAGTAGCTCTTGCATAGGCGAGACCTTTAAGCTCTTCCAATGCTTGTTCCATTTGCTGCAGTATCCCTGTAGGAAATCCTTTCAATATTATAGCTTTGATCCCTTGAAGATGCCACTGTTTTGCCATTAATATAGAATGTTAGCTCTCTAGTTTTTCATTAGAACACTATGGGAAGCTGCAGTAGCACACTAGGGAATCAGCTTCCAGGCTGCTGCTCCTACTGTTGGAAGTTATAGTTTACTCAGCACATCAGACTTGATTCACACATGACTGAAGAAAATAGTGTGAACTGAGAGAAAATGTTCTCTCATTTGATCTTTTTGGAGCACCTGTTGTGAGAAAATCATGAGTAAACAGTTTTATGTCAAACATGGTCATCAAATTACAGCAAATATCAGCATTTCTCGTAAGGTAAAATCAACTTAGTGCACACCAGAATTCCTAAAATACCACCATTAATAATTTATATGGTGACTAAAATCTGTTCTTGCTCTTTTCTTGGGCTTGTTTTTATGACCCTGAAAAGCATTTTACTACAATGCATTTCAGTGGGGACTATTGACATGTCAGTGTTTTGGCCAGGCAGTCAAGGTCTTCCTCCTCCCCCACCACGAGCCCTTTGGGGGGGGCTGGGGAGGTGTCAGTGTGTGCTGACCCTGCCCTCTTAGATATTTTTCTAAATGTATTCTTATGAAGCAGGGATCAAATGGCACAGTCCTGTAACTGATACCACAAAGCATTGTTCAGATTGGGCCAGCCAATCAGGATTGACTAGTCCCCCTTAAAGTGGCCAGTCAGAGCATACCTGGACCCCAGCAGTCCAGTTATACCTTCATTTTTATTCCAACCCATTCTGGCCACCCGAGCACCTCTTCAAATTTCTCAAAAACATCTGCACCGATTTATACCACATCACAAAGAGCACACTTTCTGAGTATAGTTCTAACTTTGCCAAATTTGGTGTAACTCGTTTAACCCATTTTTAATGTAGCATAGAAAAGTCCTGTGGGACATGCCACCCCCCCCCCCCAATTTCCCCATATTTTCCTTCCTTGCCCCTTCACTGAGCACCCTGAAACTTTCTAGGAAGGAACTGAAGTGGCTGGCCATTTGTTTTTGGAAAATTTTGTGACTATTCATTAAATGGTACCTAGGGTATTAATGAACCAAAAACAAACCCTCTTGCTGTATACAGCGGCGGCTGTCAATCTTCAATCATTTTATATATATATATAATATTCACGAAAAACATAAGTTAAAATGGTGTTATAGTTGGGTCAATGTCAGTTACAACATTAGCGTTTTGCTTTTAAAAACACAGAAATCAATCACTTTAATGATCAGATTAGATCACAGCGCTAATTATAACTTGCACCACCGACTGTGCACTGCTTACGACCTCACATATCATGCCACTCATGGCATGTTCTGATGGCATCACAGCTACCCAGAAAATATTTGGTATAGCTTAAAGGCAGTGTGTTGAAGAAGTTAAGTGCTAAGCAGGCTTGTTAGTCTGAAGCTTAATTTATGTTTTTCATGACTGTGCTTCATTTAGTTCTTAGTATTGTGATTTTTTTTTTATTTTTTTTTTAATAACCTTTGTAATGTTATATATTTATTCTGTTTGTGTATTGGGATCGTTTAAAAACTTGATTTAAATAAACAAAAGATGCTGCACTTGTCTAAACTACTTTAAGCAGCAGTAGGTTGCATGCTGTCATCAGTGATGTAATCAATTGTCATTTAATTTAATTTGTGAGATCATAAGTTATGCATGGCGGGACTCAAGTTATAGTTGGTTCAGTGAACTACAATTGCTGAGTTTGAGTTTTATCTTATTGTTACTAGGCCTAATTATAACATCACTTTAACCCTTGCTTTTTCTGTGAGTTTGTAGTTTTTTAATGTGACCTACATTTTTAGTACCTCACTACAGCATTACTTTAACCTTTGTTTGTTTTCAGTGAATTTGTTTTTCTTCTTTTGTGTACGTAAAGAAAATATCTTATTACCGTACCTACCTGTGATGTGATTTATTTAACCTTTTTTTTTTTCAGTGATTGTCTTGTTTTTTTCATCATACTTACCCATCTCCCCTCCCAGAGCGTACCTTTTTGACCATGTGCAGTAGGAAGTTGGATATAGTGCATGGATGCATGCCCGCACCCGCCTCCTGCAAGTGGCCGACCTCTAGCTACGTATGACCAGGCATGCTGTTGGATTTACCGGAGGGTCTGGCCAGCAGCCATGTTCTGCAACCAGTTGCCGTGAGTGACCATTCTGCGCCGCGCAGAGTCTTGTGTAAAAAAATAAGAAAAATCCAGTCCTATGGTACTCATGTGTTACACCCAGATGAACTGTGTGGAGCATGTTGGCAAGAGTACCATGGGCCGTGTGGGAGTAGGAGGTAAATATATTTTGACCCCTGCTCCCTGTGGGACCTCCCCTAAAGTCCCCCCACCTTACCCTCTCCTCTTGCAGGTGGCCAACGCCTACCGTTCACAGCCTATGGACCAGGTGTGTCTCATTGGGTCTTAGTGGACCTTGTCAATGGTCATGCGAGAATATAGTGGCAACGGCAGGCTAAGTGGGTTATATTTTGCTCTCTGTGGGACCTCTCGGGCAAGGCGGTCAAGGTAGCCCCTACCCTGCCTCCCCTGTGTTTGGGCCAGCCAATTGGATCTCCCTGTACAGTGGTACCATGCGAACCCTGCTAAATAGAGATCGTCGAAGGGGGAACAAAAGCCCTCTTTGCCATTCAGAACAACTGTCCAGATATTTCTGGCAAACTTGATTTTATTCTGTTCAGGCGTTTTTTTTCTGCTTCTGTCTCTAAATTTCTTAGATGAATTTGCATGTGGAAAACTCATGCAAGTACACCCCCCTCTCTCCTCCCCCCCCCCCCCCCCAAAAAAAAAAACATTTTTTTTTTTTTTGCCCTGCGTGATAGATCACCAACAACTTTACAAGAAGAAGCAAAGCTGGATGATTTTTTGTTTTTTTTGTTTTGTGAAGATGCGTCAAACAGCACCAAATGTATTAGCAAGGCGAAAGACTCTTCTTACGGGATCTCTTGACATAACTATAAGTACACCGCGTCAACCACCTCTGACCTGTTTGTCCATATCCAGATGAAAAATTAGATAAGACACTCACTACTTGTTTTTCGTGCTTCAAATCTAGGGAGGCATCACAATGTTTTTTCGGTTTTGGTGTATCCCAATCATTACTTGATGTGATAAATATTATTGCCTTTTTATTTGTTTTCGTTACCGATGTGCAAGTGCAATTTTACTTTGGTATACTGCTAAAAATATTTTTTCCCAAACCTCCAGATAAAAGGTTACTAGGAATGTTACCTATGCTTTCTGTGGCTTTTTGAGAAGACTATCTATTGCACCTCATTTTTAGGTCGCACCTACCAGACAGTGCAAGCTGTCTTGTTGCAAAAGGCATAGTGTTACCTTTCTAAGATCTTGCAGTGGGCTTAAAGCACACTATTTGCTTGGTTTTGTAACTTCCATTTGTTTGCTTATTCAATGGCTTGCCTTGTCCATCTTGTTTGTTTCTCCCCTAAAGCATAGCCTCCTCACTTGTGTATTTCAGTTGCTCAGTATGAGGAAATAATTTTTCTTTTTGCTTAAGCACGCCACGTGAGTGCATATTTTTTCCAGCTGTCTCACTTGCGTGCATCTCTCTCCCCTCCCTGCTCTCTGTTGCTCTTATTTGCATGCCTGTCTCCCGGCTTTGTGCTCTGAGCTCTCTCTCCTCGACCCATTGTGTGCTTCTTTTTCCTTCATCCCCACACCGGCTCTGCCGCTATACCGCCACCTCCCTCAGGAATCACTATCATTTTCTTTTTTTATAACCGCGATTTCATACTAAAAGAAATCCTTTTTTTTTTTTTTTTTTTTTTTTTTTTTAAATCTACCAATCCAAATGGCGTCCATGATTTTGGAGCTTTAAATAAAAAATTAAAGCACATAGGGCCAGATGTAGCAAATGGTTTTTCCCATTCTGTGTCAATGGGAAAATGTGTTCGTACATATGGCCCATAGCACCCACATCATTATGGCTGAGAATGCATGCATTCTAAGGCATGTGCAGGTCAGTGGAATGACATGACTGCCAACATGCCTTTTTTCATTTTTATAATGCTGCAGTGTCCAAATACTGTACAGCACCATGAGAAACAAATGGCAAAGCCAATATATTAGATGCCAGGACCCTTGGTTTTACCAGTGATTGTTTTTGTTCTCTTACTCTGGTTTTCAAGTATTTCTGCATATTCCTGTTATGTTTAAGTCTGGATGTCTAGAGTATTCCGACTGTGATTATGGCTGTTTCTGATATCATAGGATTTAGACATATTTTCTTGGCCATTTTTAGGATAGTGCAGGTTTTCCTCTAAAATGCCAGGATGCAAGCTTAAATCAGTTTCCTTCTATATGGCATTTACATGACGTTTTCCCTTCACCACACTGAGCTAGTAAAATGTAGCTTTTTTTTGTAGGTACCTGCTGCAAAATAATTCACTTTAACCCCTTCGCTGCCAGGCCTTTCCCCCTCCTGTGCCAGGCCTTTTTTTGCCTATTTGGGGCAGTTCGCGCTTAGGCCCTCATAACTTTTTGTCCACATAAGCTAACCAAGCCAAATTTGCGTCCTTTTTTTCCAACATCCTAGGGATTCTAGAGGTACCCAGACTTTGTGGGTTCCCTTGAAGGAGGCCAAGAAATTGGCCAAAATACAGTGAAAAATTCTTTTTTTTTCAAAAAAATTGGAAAAAGTGGCTGCAGAAAAAGGCTTGTGGTTTTTCCCCTGAAAATGGCTTCAACAAAGGGTTTGCGGTGCTAAACTCAGCAGCTTCCCAGCTTTCAGGAACAGGCAGACTTGAATCAGAAAACCCAATTTTTTAACACAATTTTGGCATTTTACTGGGACATACCCCATTTTTACAGTTTTTTGTGCTTTCAGCCTCCTTCCAGTCAGTGACAGAAATGAGCATGAAACCAATGCTGGATCCCAGAAACCTAAACATTTCTGGAAATTAGACAAAATTCTGAATTCAGCAAGGGGTCATTTGTGTAGATCCTACAAGGGTTTCCTACAGAAAATAACAACTGAAAAAGAAAAATATTGAAATTGAGGTGAAAAAAACATAAATGTTTCTCTACGTTTTACTCTGTAACTTTTCCCTGCAATGTCAGATTATCGAAAGCAATATACCGTTACGTTTGCTGGACTCCTCTGGTTGCGGGGATATATAGGGCTTGTAGGTTCATCAAGAAACCAAGGAACCCAGAGCCAATAAATGAGCTGCACCCTGACGTGCGTTTTCATTCTATACCGGGTATAAAGCAATTCATTTGCTGAAATATAAAGAGTAAAAAATTGCTATCAAGAAAACCTTTGTATTTCCAAAAAGGGCACAAGATAAGGTGTTGAGGAGCAGTGGTTATTTGCACATATCTGAATTCCGGGGTGACCAAACTAGCATGTGAATTACAGGGCATTTCTCAAATAGATGTCTTTTTTACACACTCCTATATTTGGAAGGAAAATATGTAGAGAAAGACAAGGGGCAATAACACTTGTTTTGCTAATCTATGTTCCCCCAAGTCTCCCGATAAAAGATACCTCACTTGTGTGGGTAGGCCTAGCGCCCGCGACAGGAAACGCCCCAAAGCGCAACGTGGACACATCCAAATTTTTGGAAGAAAACAGAGGTGTTTTTTGCGAAGTGCCTACCTGTAGATTTTGGCCTCTAGCTCAGCCGGCACCTATGGAAACCTACCAAACCTGTGCATTTCTGAAAACTAGAGACCTAGGGGAATCCAAGGAGGGGTGACTTGCGGGGCTCGGACCAGGTTCTGTTACCCAGAATCCTTTGCAAACCTCAAAATTTGGCTAAAAAAACACATGTCCCTCACATGTCTGTGGCAGAAAGTTCTGGAATCTGAGAGGAGCTACAAATTTCCTTCCACCCAGCGTTCCCCCAAGTCTCCCGATAAAAATGATACCTCACTTGCGTGGGTAGGCCTAGCGCCCGCGACGGGAAACACCCCAAAGCGCAACGTGGACACATCCAAATTTTTGGAAGAAAACAGAGGTGTTTTTTGCGAAGTGCCTACCTGTAGATTTTGGCCTCTAGCTCAGCCGGCACCTATGGAAACCTACCAAACCTGTGCATTTCTGAAAACTAGAGACCTAGGGGAATCCAAGGAGGGGTGACTTGCGGGGCTCGGACCAGGTTCTGTTACCCAGAATCCTTTGCAAACCTCAAAATTTGGCTAAAAAAACACATGTCTCTCACATTTCTGTGGCAGAAAGTTCTGGAATCTGAGAGGAGCTACAAATTTCCTTCCACCCAGCGTTCCCCCAAGTCTCCCGATAAAAATGATACCTCACTTGCGTGGGTAGGCCTAGCGCCGGCGACAGGAAACACCCCAAAGCGCAACGTGGACACATCCTAAATTTTGGAAAAAAACAGAGGTGTTTTTTGCGAAGTGCCTACCTGTAGATTTTGGCCTCTAGCTCTGCCGGCACCTAGGGAAACCTACCAAACCTGTGCATTTCTGGAAACTAGAGACCTAGGGGAATCCAAGGAGGGGTGACTTGCGGGGCTCGGACCAGGTTCTGTTACCCAGAATCCTTCGCAAACCTCAATGTGGCTAAAAAAACACATGTTCCTCACATTTCTGTGGCAGAAAGTTCTAGAATCTGAGAGGAGCCACACATTTCCTTCCACCCAGTGTTCCACCACGTCTCCCGATAAAAATGATACCTCACTTGTGTGGGTAGGCCTAGCGCCCGCCACAGGAAACGCCCCATTAGCGCAACGTGGACACATCACAGAAAATAGACCTGTTTTTAGCAAAGTGCCTACCTGTAGATTTTGGCCTCTAGCTCAGCCGCCACCTAGGGAAACCTACCAAACCTGTGCATTTCTGAAAACTAGAGACCTGGGGGAATCCAAGATGGGTGACTTGTGTGGCTTGGACCAGGTTCTGTTACCCAGAATCCTTTGCAAACCTCAAAATTTGGCTAAAAAAACACATGTTCCTCACATTTCTGTGGCAGAAAGTTCTGGAATCTGAGAGGAGCCACAAATTTCCTTCCACCCAGCGTTCCCCCACGTCTCCCGATAAAAATGATACCTCACTTGTGTGGGTAGGCCTAGCGCTCGCGACAGGAAATGGCCGAAAACACAACGTGGACACATCACATTTTTTCATAGAAAACAGTGCCTACGTGTGGATTTTGGCCTCTAGCTCAGCCGGCACCTGGGGAAAACTAGCAAACCAGCGCATTTTTGAAAACTAGAGACCTAGGGGAATCCAAGATGGGGTGATTTGCGGGGCTCTGACCAGGTTCTGTTACCCAGAATCCTTTGCAAAAATCAAAATCTGGCTAAAAAACACTTTTTCCTCTCATTTCGGTGACAGAAAGTTCTGGAATCTGAGAGGAGCCACAAATTTCCTTCCACCCAGCGTTCCCCTAAGTCTCTCCATAAAAATGGTACCTCACTTGTGTGGGTAGGCCTAGCGCCCACAAAAGGAAATGGCCCAAAACACAACGTGGACACAACATATTTTTTCACAGAAAACAGAGGTGTTTTTTGCAAAGTGCCTACCTGTGGATTTTGGCCTCTAGCTCAGCCGGCCCCGGGGGGGGGGGGGGGGGGGGGAAATGCCCTAAAATGAATTTGACCCCCCAAACCCCCCCTGCCCAGGTGCGACCCTTGCCTATGGGGTCGCTACCCCTGCGTGACACTGGCGCCAAAAAACAAATTCCCGGTGCCTAGTGGTTTCTGCCCCCTTGGGGGCAGATTGACCTAAAATCGACCAATCTGCAAAGGGGGCAGAAATGCTCTAAATACAGTTTGCCCCCCAGGGAAGCGACCCTTGCCTGATGGGTCGCTCCCCATCTCTAAAAAACAAAAAAAAAAAAAAAAAACAAAAAAAAAAACACACAAAAAAAATTTGCCCTGGCAACAAGAGGTTTCTGCCCCCCCCTGGGGGCAGATCGGCCTAATAATAGGCCGATCTTCCCCCAGGGGGGGCAGAAATGGCCTAAAATAAATTTGCCCCCCGAACATCCCCCCCCACCCACCCCCGGAGCGACCCTTGCCTTTGGGGTCGCTCCCCCTGCGTGACATTGGCGCCAAAAAACAAATCCCCGGTGCCTAGTGGTTTCTGCCCCCTTGGGGCAGATTGACCTAAAATCGACCAATCTGCCCCCAAGGGGGGCAGAAATGGTCTAAAGACAATTTGCCCCCCAGGGGAGCGACCCTTGCCTGATGGGTCGCTCCCCATCTCTAAAAAAAAAAACCAAACAAACAAAAAAAAACACAAAAAAAAAATTTGCCCTGGCAACAAGAGGTTTCTGCCCCCCCTGGGGGCAGATCGGCCAAATAATAGGCCGATCTGCCCCCAGGGGGGGCAGAAATGGCCTAAAATAAATTTGCCCCCCGAACATCCGTCCCCGGAGCGACCCTTGCCGACGGGGTCGCTCCCCCTGCGTGACATTGGCGCCAAAAAACAAATCCCCGGTGCCTACTGGTTTCTGCCCCCTTGGGGCAGATTGACCTAAAATCGACCAATCTGTCCCCAAGGGGGGCAGAAATGGTCTAAATACAATTTGCCCCCCAGGGGAGCGACCCTTGCCTGATGGGTCGCTCCCCATCTCTAAAAAAAAAAAAACACAAAAAAAAAAAATTGCCCTGGCGCCTAGAGGTTTCTGCCCCCCCTGGGGGTAGATCGGCCTAATACCAATAGGCCGATCTGCCCCCAGGGGGGGCAGAGATGGCCTAAAATAATTTTGCCCCCCCCACCCCCACCCCCCCCTGGGAGCGACCCTTGACTACAAGGTCGCTCCCCTTGTGTGACGGCGCAAAAAAAAGATCCCTGGTGCCTAGTGGTTTCTGCCCCCCTTGGGGGCAGATTGACCTAAAATCGGCCGATCTGCCCCCAAAGCGGGCAGAAATGGCCTAAATACATTTTGCCCCTCTAGGGGAGCGACCCTTGTCCAAGGGGGTCGCTCCCCATCTGTAAAACAGAAAAACAAAAAAATCCCTGGTGCCTAGTGGTTTCTGCCCCCCTTGGGGGCAGATCAGCCGAATCAAAATAGGCTGATCTACCCCCCCAGGGGGGCAGAAATGGCCTAAAATAATCCCCCCCCCCCCCCCCCAGGGAGCGACCCTTGCCTAAGGGGTCGCTCCCCTTGCGTGAAATTCACGCAAAAAAATAACTCCCTGGTGTCTAATGGTTTCTGCCCCCCTTGGGGGCAGATTGGCCTCATCAAAATAGGCCAATCTGCCCCCAAGGGGGGCAGAAATGGCCTAAATATAATTTGCCCCCTAGGGGAGCGACCCTTGCCTAAGGGGTCGCTCCCCACCTAAAAAAAAAAGAAAACATAACAAAAAGAAAAAAAAAAAAAAAAGATCCCTGGTGCCTAGAGGTTTCTGCCCCCCCTGGGGGCAGATCGGCCTAATAATAGGCCGATCTGTCCCCAGGGGGGGCAGAAAAGGCCTTCCCAAAAAAATCCCCCCCCTGGGAGCGACCCTTGCCAAAGGGGTCGCTTCGTTGCGTGACATTCGCGCGCAAAAACAAACTCCCTGGTGTCTAATGGTTTCTGCCCCCCTTGGGGGCAGATTGGCCTCATCAAAATAGGCCAATCTGCCCCCAAGGGGGGCAGAAATGGCCTAAATATATATTGCCCCATAGGGGAGCGACCCTTGCCTAAGGGATCGCTCCCCACCTAAAAAAAAAAGAAATCATCACAAAAAAAAAAAAAAAAAAAGGTCCCTGGTGCCTAGAGGTTTCTGCCCCCCATGGGGGCAGATCGGCCTAATAATAGGCCAATCTGCCCCCGGGGGGGGCAGAAAAGGCCTTCCTAAAAAAATGCCCCCCTGGGAGCGACCCTTGCCCAAGGGGTCGCTCCCTTTTGCCAATTTCAAGGAAAAAAAAAAAAAATCCCTGGTGTCTAGTGGGGTTTCAAAAGCCGGATTGCAAGCAATCCGGCTTTTGAAACCTGTGAGAGACTTCAAAGGGAAGGAAATACATTTCCTTCCCTTTGTAGCCTCTCGGGGCCTCCCCCATGGGATTGAAAAAGAAATGCAAAAGCATTTCTTTTTCAATCGCGCTGGAAGCTCTGCTTCCAGCGCGATGGGGGAGACCCTGTGACTAATCAGCGCGCGCTCGCGCGCTGACGTCACAGGGGGGGTTAGGGGGGTCGGGGGTGGAAGGGGAAGGGCTTCCCCTTCCATCCCTGACTTGGGGGGGGTGGGGGGGAACCCCACAGAGGGAGCGCTAGCGCTCCCTCTGGGCTCTGTGCACAGGACGTAATGGTTACGTCCTGGGCACAGCAGCACTGTGCCTCAGGACGTAACCATTACGTCCTGGGCACAGAAGGGGTTAATGATCAGATCGGACAACAAATTTGATTATTTTTTTTATTTTTTTCTTCCAAATCGCCTTTATCATTTCCTGTATTCATTCTTTTTCTGTAGCATGACCGGTTTAGACGTTTGCATAGAATAAACTTATCAAGGCAAACATTAATGTTTACAGGGATGTATGTTGAGTATTCCTGGATAGTGATGTATAAGATCTTTGCTTACATTGGCCTATGCATAGTAAATTAGAATGATGGGCTACTATTATTGTTAAAATATAGCTTGGTGATATTTATTTTAAGAAGAGATACTGATGTGCTCTGAAATGCTTGTCTGTTTCAGAATTTCTAAGATGCTTGATGTGTTTTCATCTGAAATAGTATAATTATATAGTCCTTCACTTTCTTACCCAAAACAAAACTGAATGTACAGTTTGACAAACAACCTTACATACTTTTTAGCTTAAAATATGTATTGTAGTGATGATAGCATTTGATAGGATACACTATTAATTTAATAAGTTTAAAATGAAAGATCAGATAGATACATGACAATCCTACCAGGCAGGCAATGAGTATTGGTCATTGGTGTACAGACTGGCTTCTGTAAGAAAACAGATTGGCTGTGTGTATTTAGCGTTAGGCTATGTACAGCAGTACCTTAAACATTCCTGATGTTCATAGTCCCCCAAAGCCAATACTGCTTGAGAATACACACAACCTGCTGGTTCTGGTTGGTTCCATGAAGGTTTACAAACTATATGTGAAAGGCTATCTGCTCATCAGATACAACAGCAAGAGCACCAGTGATGCAGCAAAAATCATTTGCATTTTGTTGAAAAATTTCAGAGAGTTTTTCCTGGAATTGAAAAATTTGATTGTAGGCATTTTGGTTGATCATACCTGCTTTGCTAGTTCACAAGAAGACCAGGATCAGCTAAGTAACTTTCTATATATTTAGTCCCAGGCTAACTTCTTTCTTTCTGGAAGTGTGCAGACAAGTATTTTCCACTGCAACTAAGTGACTTCTATAATCTAATTTAATAATGATAAATCTTCAACCAATAACACCTACATACACTCTCACACAGCCATACACATAGATATTAAAATATAATTTTCTAGTCTGTTAAGTGTTTCTAGTTGAAGAAGCTGCAGCTCCATTTGTTATTATTGGTGGGTTCTTGTTAATGTTTGATGCAGTGAAAGCATGTTTGATGGATACTTCTACTTCCATATTCTTCACTTTGATTCCTCACTGGCTCCAGACTGAGTCTGTAAGATTTTCAATAGGTCTTCAGGGCTAGCAGGTAGCAGTTCCCAGCTCCTTTTAATCTCCCTTGTGATAACATCATGCACTTGATATATGGTGCCACACTGATGTCAGTTCCTTTTTCCACATCATCTGATTCACATTCAGAGGTCTTTTCTTTCTGATTATAGTTAACACATTTTCTCTTACTGCTTGAGACCGCTGTTGCAATTGCTGGCATCAAATCTCTATCTTAAGTCCCCATGGCATGTCTCTGGTGCCTGGAGCCTCACTTGTTAAAATTTTACAAGTGTACCCTCATACATTCAACTCAAAGATCAGCAGGACAGAGTAGAACAAACTTACTTGGCTGAGCGCTTGATGTGAGAGTCATCTAGGTCCACATCTCCCCCGCCCCCCCCCCCCCCCCCCCAAGGCATTCTCATTTGCACAGTACATCTGTCAGTGTTGTCACTTTTTGGCTCACATCAGCGTCCATTGAGCTGACACCAGCCCCTGCGTTTGTGGCACAGTCTTGTCTTATGTGCAAATTGCTTTCTTCACAGATGTTATGTGCCACATATTTTGGGCACCTCTTATCTTTTGGTGTGTTTCTTGTCCCCATGGTGTTTCAAGAACCTTCAACCACGCTCCCACTGGTTCACCCCATGTGAAACTGCTGCCCAACTACTGTGGCACTGCAAATGACGTATACCGCCATTATGGTGTACAAGTCTTTTTCACTGCTGATTTTGGTGCATCCAACGCATCATCCGATGCCACCTACTGCTTAAGATATCAATACTGTTCCAAGACACTGAGCTGTTAAAGGCTAGTAAGCTGGTGCAGACCTTTAATGTCCTGCTTACTAATCACATAACCAATGCTCAGGATTTCACTAGGCTTTGGGCTTTATTTGTTTTTGACCTGAATCCTCTGCAAATGTCCTTTAGGTTCAAAACACAGAAGAGGAGGATCACTGTGATGATGTTCAGAAGGTTGATATTGCCGACTCAAGACTACACTAATTATAATCTTTATCTGGCTTGCAGAGCACTAGAGGGCGGGACACATGTGTTGAAGCAGATGTTTACTGCTCCTTGTACATCATGTACAAATGTCCTCTTTTATGTACATCATGCTTGAGATCGCATCTGGAGGAATCAAAATCCAAACTTCTGACTAAGATACTTTACTCTGCATATTCCACCGTAGAACCTTTGCAGCTATTTTGGGAGGTTCTGCTAAATTCTGTTATGGTGACCTAGGAAAAGCCCCATTCTGTTGTGGCAGTCAGCTTCCAGGTGACTTCATATCAGTGCCCAAACCTGGGTGATCCATAGTTCTTCTGAACTTACCCATTTTTTGGATATCTTGTAAGTACAAGCTTTCTCCCCTAAAAATAGCCAGTCGAAGCACATATACGCAATGAACTTAAGGTCTTCTTATTTGGCAGTGTGTCTTTATAAGCCGTGAATACAACTTCCCTTGTAGTCAGGTGTACTCATGCATTTTTGGAATTAATGTAGTTAACCATGACTAAAGTGCTCAAGCGGTATTTAATGCTCCTTTTTAGGTCTCGGCTAGACAGTCCATGAGCTGTCTCGAGAGACATGTTTACAATTCAGCGTTGTTCATCCCGCCTATCGGCTTATTTGTTTGTTTCGACATTGTGCTCATATCCTTTTTCCCGTTTGTCCATGACATGCATGTGTCATGCCTCTTCCTGTGTTTGGTCCTCCCCCTGAGCATGGACCAACTATTTGTGTCTATCCAGTGCTTCTGTTTTAAGAGCTACTTTGTTTGTTTTTGAGCACTCCACACGAGCACTCACCTCCCCGTTCCAGTGGCTTCTACCTGTTGCTGTGTAGCATGGCAGCGGATTGTGTGAAAGAAATACACAACACGGTGATAGTTGAGTGCATGAAAAGCCCAGTGCCTTAGCAAATAGCAGTGGATCACATGCGGAGTTACACGATAGTGACCACTTTTCAAATACGTAGGGCACCATCTCAGGATGTTTTTTTTTATATTGTTAAATTTTATATGTAATTTATTTTGTGTGTATTGTAAGTAATATTTTGTTTATACTTATTTATGTGATGTGTAATAAGTCTTGTATTAGATTACCATAGATCCTTTTTGCTATAATAAATTTTTTATTTGAAATAAATATGAAAAAGAAATAAAACTCAGAAGTAACAGAATTAAGGACTGTTCTTACAATTTAGGATTAAATTTGTCCCTACCTGTCATCTTTCCTCTTTTTCATGTTGTATTTACCCTGGGCAGGTTAGGGTTATAGGGTTTCCCCTAGTTTTGTGTAGACCTATTGCCGGCAACTTTTTTTAAATTAAAAAAACGAGGACAGACACAGTTGTAACCTTCCAAAGCAGCCTTATTGTCACGTTACCAATAGCCACTCCGTCTGTACTTCAACACTATTTATGAGCATTAAGAGCAGTAGTATCCAGCTACTAGAGTACCTATTGGTGTGCATCTCACATTTTTCACTTTACTGACTTCCCTGTACTCCCACATTACCCTCTTCAATCTGTGCCTCTGTTATTTGCTGTTGGGATAGGGAGTGAGATGTGCTGGGTTCACTTACCGGCTCTGGTGGAAGACGTTTCTATCCCGGGCTCCACGAGTATAAGATGGAAACAGGGTGTTCTAACCGCATTAAATGCTTAAATGTATAGCATTCATAACTTTTTGGGTGTGTTTTTTTCATGTTGAGAAATAGGTAATAACACGACATATGCAAGTAATTTCATACAAACATATGAAATAACACTCTACACATCATTAAAGCCTTCCTTGAATGTCAATGAAGCACCTTCAACCACTCATTGCTTTTTTTTAAATCAAAGACTTTGATTAATTAGTCTTAAATGAGCTCCTTCACCAAACTACAAATAATTTCACCTTGACAGCAACAAACTTGTACAGGATATGTTTCTTCTCCCCAATCGATAATTGTCCCAACCACAGAAGGCTGACTCACTAGTGGGCTTCTTAGCCTATGTATCTCCTATCTGTGCAAAACCAAAATTAGACTCATGAAGCAGACGCCGACCCTTAATTACTTCAGTTTAGAGTTCAGAACCAATGCTCAATCAGATTCATTACATCCCACAGCTCATTGTAAGGCTACCAGCTTGGCTCTGCTTGTAGCGCTGCCCAATGAGAAGGCGGCCCTGGTGAGGTACTTCCCTTATTTGGTTTTTTTTTAAAGCCCAAATATGCTGGTTAGTTTACCTATCTGATAGAGACATCTATTTGCAGATTCCTTACCTTAGAATTTCCCCAGGTGTCAGCCTGGACCTGGAGATTGTTCTCGAGCAGTACCCCTGTACGCCAGAAGGTGGCGCCGTTCGGCTCTGTGTCCATCATCATGCACAATGGATATCTTGTTGTGGGTCCTATATAGGCGCCACCCTGGCTTGCTGATGTGACTTCTTTTCTTTCCGTGCCAGCCAGTGCTGATTCAAAGAAAGAGCCTACCTCTGTCACTTTTTGACTGGTCTTTTTTTTACTTTTGTTGAAGCTTTTTTGAGTATTTCTACTCCTGGTGCATCGAGGGATGTCTTCACGTAAGAATGGGTTCAAGCCCTGCAGATCCTGCCATCGGCTGTTGATCATGACTGATTTGCACTTGAAGTGCCTTTGTCTGGAGCGCAGACATGTCCCAAAGTCGGGCTCCGAAGTGCTGGGCCATGAATCTGAAGGCATTGAAGGAGTGGTCCATAAAGCTGATGGTGGCTTGGCCCTCTGCTCTTCGTAGGTTCCGGTCTCTGTCCAAGAGGAAGGTCTCCGTGGCGGTTCCCCCCCTCCCTTCCACATGCCTGTCCCCTTCTTCAACCATCCCACCCCAAGTCCTCTGGATGATCGGGTAAGACGAGGCATAAGAAGAAATCAAAGAATACGTTGAAATCGAAACATTCTTCAACTTCACCTTGATGGTTAGCAGATGAAGAGGGAGCATCGTCGATCTAGGCCTCCCTCTAGGGAGCCTGCATCTGGGCCGAATACAGGTCTCCAAGTTTCTGTGAGCGGAGCAACCCTTGCCCAACTTGAGGAGTTTTATGACACCATGTGCCTCATTTTTGGGCAGTCTGACTTGGTTTCGCCCTTCCATGTAGGCCAGTCCATCACCTTGCCTACTTTTTACTCACCTTCTAAGAAAGAGGAGAGACTCCACCACCTGGACCCAGAAAGTGTTGACATTCTACCTTGATTGTACGAAAGAGTTCCGGATGGATGATCAACTCTTTTCTTATGTGGGTGCGAAGAAAGGTCAGACAGTGCAGAAGAGAACCATCTCCTTATGGTTTGTACTCCTTTTTTTTAAATATTTTTTTTTTAACAAACACTGGCTAAGAAGCAACCCCCTGAGGGCTTGCGTGCTCATTCTACCAGAGCTTCAACCACTGCATTAGCACGCAAAGTTCCAGTCTTTGACATCTGTCAAGCGACAACATGGGCATCTCTGCACACTTTTACCAAACACTACTGCCTGGACAGTCAGGTCTGTAGGGATGGTCACTTTGGCCTTTTGGTCCTGCGTTACTTTCTGTGATCTTAGTTCATTGACCCAACTCTGAGGATGGTATTGTTTGGGTATCTGTTCTAAGGTAACAAATCTGCAACTAGATGTTTCTATCTGATGGGCATGTTACTTACTTATGGTAATGCCTTTTCTGGTAGAAACAATATCTGGTAGAGACATCTAGTTGCAGATTCCTTACAGAACCACCCACCATCCCTTTCTGCTCTGGAAACTGATTTCTAGGGACATGTACTTTTTTCTGGGCCCTAGTTTCTTCTGGCAAGGAAAGTCGTGAAAAGAAAAAGATGCCAGGGTGGTGCCTATATAGAACCTGTGACGTCCTATCTGGTCCTACCGGCGCGCAGGGGTACTGCTCCAGAAAAACCTCCTGGTCCCGACTGACGCATGGGGAAATTCTAAGGTAAGGAATCTGCAACTAGATATTGTCTCCACCAGATAAGGGGTTACAGAAGGTAAGAAGATGGTCCTTCAAAGCATCCTACTCTCCAATATTAAGCCCATGCCTGGTAGTGCATCTGTTATATTTATTGTGCTTTGTAGTACATTGTCGTGTTCTACGGTATGTGCCAGGTACCAGATAAGTAAAAACGCAGACTATCCGTTTCATATGAAATATTCATTATTCTACCTGGCTCAATATTATGGTGCAGGATATAACTTGACCGGAGCTTGTCTCTGGTTATCTTACCTGTCCCTGCCCATTGCAGGATTGCCTTTTCTGTCCTCCCCTTACTGCTCGCCCCTGGGCGCAGGAAGTGCTATCCAGGTTCTCTGCTGCATTATCTTAGTGTTCAAAGCTGACAAACCTACATCTGACAGACCCTCCCCCATGAAAAGAAAACATGTTGCCCATTTACAAAATAAATCCCCCCGTCCCCTGTCATCTTGGTGACTGTCAAGACATTTGAACCCCATTGTGCACACATTGGAGTCTTTAAGTTGATCTTGCCACCCTGTTGCTGCATTTTGGAGTACTTTGTGTTTCTGACCCTATCACATGAGATGTCAGGTGATTACCCTGGATGTCAGTGTTGTTCATTGTTTTTTTTAGGTCCCGGCTAGACAGCACGTGCTGTCTCAAAGAGACATGTTTACTAGTTAGAGGGCTGCACCCCGCCCATTGGCTTGTTCAAACTAAATATTGTGCATAGTGATTAGAAATGGTATGTGGCCGTCATTTTGCTGTCAGCAATGTGCTGCGTTACAGTGCATGATCTTCTTGCCAGCCGTACCATGCGACTAGATGGTGTAATCTCTCTTGCCAGCTGGCCAGCTCCACGTGGAGGGTAAGATGCCACATTCAAGTGAAGTGAGTGACTGTGAGTTGGCTGCAATGAGTACAAGTGTAGGGTCTGTTGCTATAAAAAAAAAAAAATCCATTCATTCATGCTTTTCAGGTAGCGTTTCTGCGTCATGTGCACTTGAATGAACTGCTGGTAAACATGACTGGCCCTGCATTGTACATTTAGCCTATCTCATGGTACTTGGCTTTACAAAAAGCTTAAGTTTGTTCATACATTCAGCCATGATTCAGCTGAAGATATGCAGCTCTTTGAAGAGCCACATACAAAAGAGATTGCACCATAACGTGAAGTATTTTTTGTGACTGATACCGCTGTATGATTTGAGGCACTATATAAAAGCCTTCAATTATTCATTTGCCTTTGTTGTGTAGTTACCTATTTATAAGCGAGTTGCAGCAAAGCTAATGCAGACAAACTAAGCACTCACTGTTACTAATCCTATTGCATATTATGTAGCGCCATATCAGAAGTATTACTTTTTTTAAATTATTCACTCATATACTGTAGGAGGCCATCGCTAAATGGACTGTAACAGAAATAGACAGAACCAAACTCCGTTACTATGCATTATAATTGGTCCAGCTGTATGGTACTTGGAGCTGTATATTGCATTCCATTAATTATTTTAGCCTTCTCCTGTGCCCAGAAGCTGCCCCAGGCTCTGTCGGGAAGCACCTTCCGAGTGCATAAACATTCTCTGCAACCATTTCTTGAAGCCAATAGCTCTGTTTGGGCTGCGATAAGAGCATGTGTGAAGTTTTTTTATAGTCTGCCTGAGACTTCTTATCTTGAGAGCTGCGCTCTTTAGACATTCCAGTTTACGTTTTTATACCTGTCTTTGCAAGCAAAGCCAATTTGTTATGCCACTTCATACCACATAGCTAAAAGATGGATTGTCGAGCCCTGTTGGCGTTGCCAATGCTTGTTGTTTGAAGTGGTTAAGGACGGCAACGATTTGGGCAGGCAGATATTGCATTCTGACCTGGACACCACAAGCAAGGTCACAAGATTTGTGATCACTGGTGGGGTTGTGAATTGCCATGCTTGTGCACTCTTCAGTGGTGTTTCTGGAGATCTTAAACTTATCTTCTGGACGTGCCACTTTAATGGCAAAAGTCTATTCGTTGACAGGCAGATTCCACAATGGAATGTTTCTAACAGACTAGTGCCGCCACAGCACTCTTCATAGAGCTGGTGTACCCTGATCAGTTCTGCCAGCAGAAGGTGTGAGGTTTCTACTGATTATAATCGTCCCATCGATGTTTGGTTTCACAGTCATTCCAATAACATTGATGGCTTTTTCGTGGCTGCCAGGGCAGTTAAGCAATAGCAGCTTCTGATGGATACAAACTACCTGTGGATTCCTCACCTTATGAATTCATCCTTGCGCCAGCATCCGACGGAGAGTTCTCTTCCTAGCTCCCCACGTTGACGAGGATGTTAGTTGCACAGCTCCACGCAACTCCGTCTGACGTCACTGTGCCAATAAGAGGTCCTCGCCGGCATGCTGACGTCAGTTTCCTTTTTTCCGTGCCTTCGATGCCAACGTTTTTTTCCTGGCTTGTTGGATAGTGAGAATCTTTGGTAGTTACAATGTCTCCCCCAAGAAAATCGGGTTTCAGGCCTTGTAATGAATGTGGCGGTAGGATGTCGGTCACTGATCCGCATGAGAACTGCCTTTGGTATCTTAGCTCTGAGCACGATGTCGAGGGGTGTGGATCGTGCCAGAGTATGAATCCTAAGGCACTTAAAGAAAGAGAGGCCAAGCTTTTCTTAGCGAAGGCTAAGGACCACAAGAGGGCTTCATCTCACACTTCTTCCAGGAGGCACAAGAAGAGGCGTCGTCATGACACACTGCGCCGTCATGATTCACGGAGCCGATCGAGGTCGATGTCTCCAACTTGACGTCGAAGTAATTGGGAGGTGAGCCCTACTGTGACTCCGCAACCCCAGAGTCCAGAAGTATCTCCAACGCCATCAGTCTGAGGTGGCTCCTCATAGCCCTCAGTTTTCTCTGGCGCCGCAAGAGTCTGATGTGCAGCAGCAGGATCAAGATCGGAGAGATCCTGCCTTCCCGGCTCCGGGAGCGGATCCAGCGGCATTTTTAAATGCCAAGTATGCTGTTTTCCAGGCTATGGCCCCTGCTGGTGCACCAGCGGGTCCCACGGGGCCATTAGCTTTTTCAATGGGCTTCCGGCTCCATATCAGATGAAGCTGTTTTGCTCGGTTGCGGGTGCCGGGTCTACGTCGATGAGGTCTCCTCGAGGTATGGCGTCCCAATCTAGATCCGTGGTGCTGTTGCCCTCTCCGCGTCAGCCGACGCCAGTGCTCTCCCCCGGCCACCCGGCTCCATTACCTGCGTGCCAGCTGACTCCGAAGAAGACGCCGTTGGAGTCCGTGTCAGCGCCGGGTCTGAGTGATGCTCGGATCCATGCATCTTCTTCTGTGCCTGGTCGGGATTCGGCATCGGTGGATTCGATGTCGATGCCGAGGTTAGAATCCCGCTTGAGATCTCTGAGAAAGGCCTTGCGTCTTCTTGAAGAATCCCGGCAGTTGGAAGAGGGCGAGCTTATATAGCCTTCGGAGGAATACCAAGGATTGGGGTCTGCCAGTGGGCAGGATACTTCCCCGGAATGGGACATTTCATCTCCGGGGGAGTTTACGGAGGAAGCAGCGTCATTCCACTAGGTCATTAGAAAGGCAGTGGATTTTTTAGACCTGCCTTTATCTGCAGCAGAGGTAAAGACAAATCTGCTAACTGAGGTGCTTCATCCCTCTACATCCTCAGCTTATCCTTTGCTGCCCTTCAATGAGGCATTGTTGGAGCCTATTATGGACTTGTGGAGGAAACCAGTTTCGTCTCCAGCTGTTAATAGAGCGGTGGCAAGGAGGCATAGGGGAGCACCCGGGGATTCTGGGTTCCTCTCACATCATCCAACTCCGGAGAGTTTAGTGGTTCAAGCGTCTTGCTCCACAAAGTCTGCTCCTGGTTCGTTCCCTGTGGCCCCGTCTGATAGGGAGTCCAAACGAATGGAGCAGTCTTCGAAAAAGATCTTTTTGTCTTGCAGCATGTCGCTTAAGGCTGTCAATGCTACCTGTGTGCTGGGCAGGTATGTCCATGCCCTTATGGATTCAGCCAAGGCTATGTTCGGAGATCTGCCACAGGAGGCACAGAGGCCTTTTGGAACACTCTTTTCGGATGCACAGGCTGCGGCGCAGCAGATGATAAAATCTAGCCTTGATACCACAAACTCAGTTGCTAGGGCGATGGGGACATCTGTTGCTACAAGGAGGCACGTGTGGTGAAGGTCCTCTGGATTCTCCTCGGATGTACAGACCACCTTACTTGACTTGCCCTTCGATGGTGAATGGCTCTTTGGGGAGAAAGCTGACTCTGCCCTTGAACGTTTTAGGGAGAGCCGAGCTACAGCAAAGTCCTTAGGCTTACAGGCTACCCCTGCTGCCCCTTATAGGTCTTTTCACAGGTTCAGAGGTTTTGGTAGTGGGGCGGTTTTTTAGAGGCCCCAGTAATCGGCCCAACAGCCTTCCAGTCCATCTTATCGACCCTTAGAGGGCTAGAGCTAGAAGTGCAGTCCAGCAGCACCCTTCTTCGTCATCCTCTTCCTCTGGTGGACAACAGCAGGGAAAGCAGCCCTAGTTTTCCCCACTTTATTGAACCTGCCTTCCTGTAGGGCGAAGGCTTCGTCTTTTTCTTCGCAAGTGGGAGTTGATAACAGCAGACTCCTGGGTGTTGAATATTGTGGGAAAAGGATATGCTGTCCCCTTTCTGGAGTTCTCTCATCCCTCCCCCCCGTCCCTCATTTTGTTCAGAGGACCATCTTCTGTTGTTGCAACAGGACGTTCTGGCCATGTTATCAAAGGGTGCAATAGAGTTGGTTCCGGAGCAGGAAAGGGGTCAGGGTTGTTATTCAAGTTATTTCCTGATCCCCAAGAAAAAGTCGCCTGAGACCGATCCTAGACCTGAGGTTTTTGAATTGGTTCCTCAAGCAGGAGAAATTCAAAATGCTGACTCTAACGCAGGTACTTATGGCGTTGAACAAAGAGGATTGTCTGGTGTCTGTCGACTTGCAGGATGCGTACTTTCATATCCCTATACTCAAGTCGCAGAGGAAGTATCTCCGGTTTGTGGTGGGGTCGCAACACTACCAGTTTGTGGTCCTTCCATTTGGGCTTACTTCAGCACCTCGAGTCTTCACAAAGGTGATGTCGGTGGTTGCAGCACATCTCAGGTGGAAGGGAATAGCGGTATTCCCTTACCTGGACGATTGGTTGATCAAAGCCAAGTCTCCAGAACTGGTGCTGCATCACCTGCAGGTGACAACCGAGTTGTTGCTCGATCTGGGGTTTTCGATAAATGTGCCTAAGTCTCACCTGGAGCCCTCTTAATGCCTCCTGTTCATAGGGGCAGTACTCAATGCAACATTGTATCGAGCCTACCCTCCGCATCAGCGGATTCTGGACATTCAGGCGCTGATTCCAATGTTTCGAAATGGAGTGGTTGTTCTGGTCCTCAAGGTCTTACGCCTGCTTGGTCTGTTTGCTTCTTGCATTCTGTTGGTCACTCATGCACGCTGGCATATTAGGACTCTTCAGTGGTGCCTCTGCAGGCAGTGGTTTCAGCACAAAGGGGATCTCGAGGATTCGATAAGGATCTCCAGGGACACTGCAGCGGATCTCCAATGGTGGGCAGTGGACGGCAACCTTTCCCAAGGAAGGCCTTTCTCACTGCCACCTCCAGTGGCCACAGTTGTTAGGGATGCCTCCACTCTAGGGTGGGGGGCTCATCTGGGGGATCGGGAGATCAAGGGTTATTGGTCTCCGGTGGAACAGATGTTTCATTTCAATCTGTTGTAGCTGTGGGCGATACGTCTGGCTCTCAAGGCCTTCCTTCCCTTCACGGTCAGTCGGCTCAAGTCTTCATGGACAACACTACCGCGATGTGGTACGTAAACAAGCAGGGAGGAGTAGGGTCGTACCTTCTCTGCAGAGAGGCTCTGCGGTTCTGGTGCTGGGTTCAGGCTCATCAGATTTGCTTGATAGCAAATCATTTGGCCGGGGTTCTGAACGTACGTGCAGACAGTCTGTCGGCACTTCTAGGTCGATCACGAGTGGCGTCTCCATCCAGATCTTGTCCGGTACATCTTCGAGATGTGGGGGACTCCGCAGGTAGATCTATTTGCCACTCTGGAGAATGCGCACTACCCGTCGTTCTGCAGTCTCCAGTATCTGTTGCAAGGAGCGTTGGGGGACGTGCTTCAAATACCCTGGGACAGCCAGTTACTTTACACGTTCCCCCCCCACCCCCACCCTTGATTCCTCGGGTCCTGAGGAAGATTCGCCAAGACAGGGCCCAAGTCATCTTGGTGGCACTGGATTGGCCGAGAATGGTGTGGTACACAGACCTTCTACAACTCTCAAAGTGCCCTCCACTCCGTCTCCTGCTCAGGGCAGACCTCCTCTCGCAGTCGCAGGGACAGGTTCTACACCCCCATCTCCAGATCCTGCACCTTCATGCCTGGAGATTGAACGGGGCAACCTGAGTTCTTTTTCTCTCCCACCGGATGTAGTGGATGTTATTCTATCATCCAGGTGACACTCCACTAAATCCATTTATGCCAGTAGGTGGGCTAAATTTGTTAGTTGGTGTGGAGAGAAGCCGAAAGATCCCTTGAAAGCCCACCTTTCCGATGTTTTGTTATTTGCTCTTGATTTAGCAAAGAAAGGCTTTTCAGTAGCTACAGTGGAAGGTAATTTGGCCGCTCTATCAGCTTTTCTTTGTCTCCCAGATCAGCCCTCTTTGTTTAAATCTCCAATTGTAAATAGGTTTACTAAGGGCTTGCTTAATAAGTTCCCCCCCACGCCCTTTCACATGCATCAGTGGGATTTAAATATTGTTAACATTTCTGATGGGTTCACCGTTCGAGCCCATGCATTCATGTCCTTTAAGGTATTTGGTTCTTAAGACTGTATTCCTTATTGCTATAACCTCTGCTACGAGGATTGGGGAGCTTCAAGCCCTTTCCTTAAAGCCCCCCTTTACCTTGTTTTTTCCTGATAGTGGTACTGAAAACCAGGGCGGCTTTCCTGCCAAAAGTTGTCACTCCTTTTCATATGGGGCAGACTATTACCCTTCCCTCTTTCTACCCTCCTCCCCACCCCTCTAAAGAGGAAGAGAGACTCCATTGATTGGACTCTACAAGGGCTCTCAGTTTTTATATTAGGACGAAAGACTTTTATCTAGAGGATCAGCTGTTCGTGGGGTATGTTGGTCAGCGGAAGGACAGAGCGGTCCAGTAAAGAACAATCTCCAGGTGGGTCATTCTTTGTATAAAGGTTTGCTACTCACTGGCAAAGAAAGTTCCTCCTGAGGGTATCAGGGCTCACTCCACCAGGGCTAAGTCGGCCACTTCAGCCCTGGCAAGGGGAGTCCCGGTGGTGGACATTTGTAAGGCGGCAACTTGGGCGTCCCTCCTCACTTTCGCTAAGTATTACTGCTTGGATGTTGAGGTTCGGAGGGGCGACCATTTTGCGCGATCTGTTTTACAGGATTTTTTGGTGTAATCAGACGGGCACCCACCTCAGAGTGCAGTACTGCTTTGGGACTCTATTCATAAGGTGAGGAATCCACAGGTAGTTTGTATCCATCAGAAGAACAAGTTACTTACCTTCGGTAACGCTTTTTCTGGTGTATACAATAGCTACCTGTGGATTCCTCACAGTCCCGCCCACCTCCCCGTTGCCTGTCTGATTACACTAGGATATGTGGTTGTATAGATATATGTGTATATTGATATTTTTTCTTGTATATATAAATGATGGTTTTTGATTGTTACATCATGAGGGTTTTATGTGTATATGTATTTATTGGATTTATTGTGGAAGTCGGTTCTCACCTGTTCGCCTCAAAGGCACGTAAAAAATGGGTGAAACTGACGTCAGCACGCCGGTGAGGACCTCTTATTGGCACGGTGACGTCAGACGGAGTTGCGTGGAGCCGTGCAATTGTGATGTCCTCGTCGACGTGGAGAGCTAGGAAGAGAACTTTCCGTCGGATGCTGGCGCAAGGATGAATTCATAAGGTGAGGAATCCACCGTAGCTATTGTATCCACCAGAAAAAGCGTTACCAAAGGTAAGTAACTTGTTCTTCTTGCACACTCCTTGATTACTCAGAACAGCTCTAGTTTAGTGTTTGATGATCAGCCACCCAGTGGGAGGGCGTGTTTTAAAGTTACTTCAGACTTCTAGGTCCTCCTGATCATTTTGGTTCCAGGAGGGGCCTCTTGCACCACTGCCCATCCTACTGTTTCTTTTCAACTCAGGCCGACTATGAAAGAGTCCTGCACCTGGAAGTCTTGTTCCTCCTGGCAGAGGGTGCCTTCAGAAAGTATTAAATGTACAATCATGCCGTCTGTGTCACATCATATCGATCTTTCATACATCTGTAGCAACTAAAAAGAGAAATAGAACAAACCAAAAGAAAGAGCATGTCAATTTAAAATATGGCATTCATCACCACACCTAACAGTAAATTGAGATTATCTCTAGTCTGCTATTCTTCCATTTGAAAAGTTAGTGTATTGAAACATTTCCGGTGTGAATAGCAGGTTGACGTAAAAGCTTGTATTATCTTTTATTTCTGGTTTTTGCACTAAATACTTTTCTGAGCCATATGGTCAATGTTGCTTTCATCCTGCACATATTCTGTGTTACTCAGCAGCAAGAAGGGACTGTCTATTACATATGCTAGACAGCTCCGTAGTGCCTCTTGTATCATTTTGTTTCGATCTGGCTGCTTTCAATGATAAATGTTTCAACCTTAACTCTTAATGTCACCATGTCTTGTAACAGATCCTTCAGAGAGGGGTGGGGGGTGAGGGGTGTCTTTATAGAAACACATCACAAATCTGCATTTAGCTAGAAGCAAAACCAATGGTGTCAGTCTCCAGAATGGACATGGGATAGACTGCATGAATCCTAGGAGGTTCGGTCAATGTATGTTCAGTTAGTTTGTATAATGTCAAATTCCTGCACCAGTGAGCATAGTCTTGCCAGATAGTGATTTTGGGAAGAGATGCATAAGCGTTTATCTAAGTATGGAGTCAGTTTTGTGCAGTATTTCTGGGGTGTAGTGTAATCTATGTAGGATTTTAAAGTGATGTAATGTATGTATGAATTTAAACTAAGTTTGTGTTCTTTGCAGTCAGCAATTGGTCCAGGTTTTGTGCTCTTGTGACTGGATGATAGCCTTCTGCCTGGCTAATCTGCTTTCAGCTGGTATCAGGCTTGGTGTTTAGTAATGAAGTATGTAATGGTTATACCTGGCATTTCAAATCTGTTGATTAGATGATTTGAGTTAATTGTTCAAATTTTGCTAGTTCCTGTGGAGAAGTGCTAAATGTATTCTGTTCTTTGTGCCTTAGCTTGAAATATGTAAATATATCTAGTGCTGCTATGGCATCTCTGATCTTGTCACAACAGGTACTCACGGTATGCATGGGGTTGGTGTACTTACAGTTTTCAGTACTGCCTTTTAGCCTTAATTTGGCACCAACGGACCTGGGTACTCTTTGCCTGGATTTTTCTCTCAAGTATATCAAAATTTCACTCGCAGTACATACAACACTTATTTATTTGACAATTTGGGACACTACCACCTTGTTTTACTTGAAATCCTTTTACTTTAGGAGTGTTGCATGATAGTTGGGATCGGAAGCATTTGTTGTATTAAAACCACAAACTCTGGTTCACCAAAACTTGAGCTGTAGCAATTAACCTTACTTATGTATCTGAGCCTGTGCCATTCAAGTTTTTGGTGGGTATTTGGAGTCGAAATTTTAGCCTTTCTCTTTTTTTTTTTTAAAGCTTTTCACTGTCTTTGGAGAGGTTTTAATTGTTCTATGGGCATAAAATGTTGAAAGAAAAGAGGGCATTATTTCTTGGGGGCAGTTAGTACAAAACACTTTAGGGGTACTTTTCCTCCACCTCCTGAGTCTTCCTCTTCTCTCCCCATCTCTTGAAGTACCTTACTAGTTTTATATCCCATCTATGTCTTTGCTACCTGTTGGAAAATTGCTCCTTGCCTCTGGTCCTCTATCCTGCTAACCTACAAACAAGCAACATTCCACTGACCACTGTCTGGTGTTTAGGCACCGGGGAAATCCGTGGCCTTCTTTTCCCCAGTCTTATAGCAGAATCACCCTTTAGTGTCTTTGGGGATATTCAGACAGGGGAACCATGTTAACTTCTATCTCGATGCGCATGTGAACCATTCACCTCTCGCCTCCTCCCATGAATTTACCATATGCTTTATGGAAAATGCAAAAAATAGCCTTTCGGGCATTTAGCTTGCAGCTGTTTCTAAAGTATGGGATTTGTGGAGAGTCAGAAATGAGTTGGGGAGTTTGCAGAATAAAATTACCAAACTATTCTGCAGCGTGGCTGAAGAATGATTCTGGTGTTCCAGATCTTCAAATAATGGTGTAAAATAGAACACTTATACAAAAGGTTGATTGGTGTATTGTTTTAAGAAACAATCTTCAAAGTAGTAAGATTTAATCTTGCATGGGTTACAATATACTATGCTAGAGATAGCAGAGAAGGATAAAGGGTCGTTTGCCCCCTCATCTTGATACTGAGAGCTGCAGAATTATTTATTCTAAAAATGTAAATCAAGAATTAGCTTACGTATTTTGAAAGTAAATATAATCTGGGGGTGTTGTTGTTTAGGGCCTGGTTTACAACTTTTTATATTTTGTAAGTCAAAGTCCTAAGTAGACACAGTGTCTCTAAAAAAAGGCTTTGTTGATCAAGCTATTAGTGTTTGTTTTTTAATATTGTAATGAACATGAATCGTTAATTGCTCCTTGAGTCTTACCTTCTACTGAGTAAAGGAGCTTTCCGATTGACTTCTGACTGCACGTCCCTCACCTTTTGAATATTCTCCAGGCGTCGGACTGGATACAGAAACATTTGAGCAGTACCACTGTGTGCCAGTAGGTGGCGCCATGCAGCTCCACACAGACACTGTTCTGCTCTAGAAATTGCATGCTGGGCCCTTCTAGGTGTCACCCCTGTGCGTTTATGTCAGTTCTTTTCTATCCTTACTACCAAATGCAGATCCAGAGCTACCACTCATTTTTTAGAAACTTTTTTCTGAATGGTTCAAATCCAAGGGTCAGTTTTGTTCCTGTTTCTGCTCTAAGAGTCACAGGAGTCGATCCTGAGGTTGATTCTTTGTGCTCCAAATTTTTGTGCAGGTCTAAAAAGGACAGAAAATCCAAACTGGACTTGGCCCATTCTCACCACTCTCAATCTCCTGAGAGGGAACGCAAATGGACCCAGGTTTCTTAATCTTGCTCCTGAAGTACATCATTGTCTAAACCCATCCCTCACTTGTGCTGTCTCAACCAGAGTTTCTGAGGGCTGTCTGGAACACAGAGGCATTTCCAAGAGTTCCGCATGGCAAATCTCCGACTCTTCAGAACTCTTCTGACTCCCGCTGGCGTGCCTTTGGCCCCATGGAGCTGCAAGGCCCTCCATCTGGGTTACAGCCGGCAGATTTTCCCCCTGTGCCATTTGGACTATTTGATCCAGTCACTCGGCCAATTCCGACACATGTACCTACTCAGACTCTCTCCCAACAACCCACACTGTTCCCCGGAACATCGATGTCCGAGGAGGAAGTACCCATTGTGCTCTCCGACTCAGTCTGTGCCACTATGACCCTGACCGATGTTGCGCTCTGTCATCGGACCACATCCTGTATCACTTGAACATTCCCCCTACACAAGAAAGATAACATACATTACATTCCTTAATTGATGCACATTCTGACAATGATTATGATGCAGATAAGTGGCCGTTCCTACCATGAAGATAACTGACGTCTTGTAATTCATCATAAGTTACTTCAACACTTCTCTCAACTATAGCCTTCTCACATTCCCAGGACTTACCACTGAAGACTGTTTTTTTTTTTTTTTTTTGCAGTGGTCATGTGGAGTGCAGCCAATGTTCTCGACCTCCAGCTCACCACCTTTTGAGGTCAAAACCAAAGCCTTGACTGAAGTTCTCCAGCTGGGACAAACTACTACTGAGCCCCTATTAGCCTTTAATGAGGCCCTCACTAATGGCCTATTAGGAGCCTGGGCCAAACCTTGCTTTGGTCCCTTGGCTAGCTTCGAAATAGGACAAAACCGACCTGCTATGGGCGAACCTGCATTTTTGTCTTTAACACCCCTATCCTGAGAGCTCAGTGGTGCAGACATTGGCAAGCTGGGCTTACCTGAACACTATACTGACTGTTCCCTCAATCGGGAGTCCAAAAGAGTAGAAACTTTTGGTAAGAGGGTGTTTTCTTCCAACAGTTTGGCCCTTAAGTCCGTCAATGCTATTTGCCTGCTGGGCCACTATTCCTATGATGTTAGGGATTCAGTGGCTGAAGTTCTTCCAGGTGTCCCAGAAGACCTCTGTCATGTCCTAAACCAGGCTATACATGGTGGTGTTGATGCAGCCAAATTCACAATTTGTTGTGGCTTGGATACCACTGATTCCATGAGGCGACCCATTGGCAACAGCGTCACAATTTGCTGCCACAACTGGACAACCTCACACCTTCTGCTGGCAGTCAGGTTTTTTAGTTGATGTCTAATCACACGTCATAGATATGCCTTATGACAGGACTCTCCTCTTTAAGGACAAGGCAGATTTAGTGCAGTTGAATGAGAGCAGGAACACGGCATGCTCCATGGACTTGTCTGCCCCGCCTTGCCAACTGCATCAACTTTACCGTTCCTTTCAAAGTTTTAGCAGAGGTACCCCATAGAGACATCCAGTTTAGCTTCCTGAAGTGTCCAGCAGTTTAGCAGCCGGCAGGCTCTCTGTTTTTGCTGCGTTGCCATATTGTAACATCACACAGATGGGTCCTGCAGATAGTCCAAAAGGAGTACTCCTTGACCTTCATTGCAACTCCTCCGCACCTTCCACCAGCCCCAGAATGACCGGAGGAAGATCTTTCCGGCTTATGGCCAGAAGTGCAAGCACTTTTGACCAACAAGGGTATCGAGAAAGTGCCTGCGCCAGAAGTATCTTGTAGTTATTCCTGCTACTTTCTGATGCTAAAGGAGGACAGAGGTCTTTGTCCTATTTTAGATCTGCGCCCTTTCAATGCCTTCCTCAGAAAAGACAGATTGAGAATGCTCAGGCTGGCCCAGGTCTTCTCTGCCCTCCACCCTGGAGACTGTAGTGGAACAGGAGCATTTTCAGTTTGCTGTTCTCTCTGGTTTCACCAGTGCCCTCTGGGTGTTCATGAAAGTGATGGCAGTGATAGCATCACTCCTTCGGAGATATGAGGTCCCAGCCTTCTCTACCTTGCTGGCTGTTGATGGTGGACCCACACCACCACTAGAGTAAGCCGAACCTCCTGTTATCTTTGGGGTTCATTATCAACATGCCTTCTTAGATGCTTCCCTTCATCGTAGCCATTTTGGACACATTTTGGTTCTGTCTCTTTCCCCCTGGAAAGTTGAGTCCCAGGACATTGAGGCTATGACCCTAATCTTAAAGCATCTGCTCTGGGTTTCAGTGAGGTTGACATGTAGGCTGCTGGGACTGCTGGTCTCTTGCATCCTTTTTGTCAGCACACCAGATGCCATATGTACGCTCTGCAGTGGTATATGAAGTCGTAGTGGGCCCAACATTCAGAGAATCTCTCCGGCCACATCCAGATTTTGGAGGAGACTGTGAAAGTCCTTAGTGGTGGTTATTGGGCCAATATTGACAATACTGTCCCTACCCCCCACAGAGTTGACAGTGATAACTGATGTGTTGCTTCTGGTTTGGGGCAGGCACCAGGGAGAGGTGGAGAACAGAGGTCCCTGGCGGAGGCCCTGCTCCATATCAACCTCATGGAACTGTGAGCACTCTGCTTGGGATTTAAAGCCTTCCTTCCATGCTTAAAAGACAGGCTGGTGCAGGTGCTTACTGACAACACTACTGCCATGTGCTATTGCAACAGGCAGGACAGAGTGGGGATTTGGGCCTTGTGCCAGGAGGCACTACACCTCTGGAAATGGCTGGACCGCCTAAGTCTTTCCGGTGGTGAAAAACATGGCAGGATCTTTGAATGCAGGGGTGAACAAACTCAGCTGTCAAAGCCCAGAGGATCACGAGTGACAGTTACACCAAGAGGTAGCGCAAGTTCCCTTCCGCCAATGGGGAGAAACGTGGCCCGATCTATTTGCCACTGCCAAGAACATGCAATGTCAGAAGTTCTGTGTGTTAATTTCCAAGGCGTCTCGCTAGGAGACAAGTTCCATGTGTAGAGCTTGGGACTCCCATATACATTAACGCCGATACTTCTTCTGCCCTGAGTTCTGAAGATCAAGACTGACTGTGCTCAAGTCATCCTAGTGGCCCTGAATTGAGCACAGGGAGGATGGAACCAAGCGCTCCTGGGCTTGAGCATCTATTCTCGGATCAGGCTACCCCTCTGGGAATTGCCTGCTGTGCAGCAAAGCAGCAGAGTTTTGCCCCCAGGCCTTTCACAAGCTCCACCTTTATGCATTGAGATTGAGCAGTGATAGCTGAACACCCTGGATTGTCCACTGCTGGTGGTTGATGCCATTTTGGAAGTCAGGCGTCACTTGACAAAAATTATTCATGCATATTGTTGGGATAAATTTGTTTTGGCTTGGCACACGCCAGATTGACCCCCTTCCTGCAAAATTATCTGATATTTGTTTTGTCTCTCGTCCAGCAAGGTTTTTCTTTGTGCACAGTTAAAGGTACATTTCAGCCACTTTACAGTTGCTGGACCAGCCCTCATTATTTAAATCACCTGGTGAGATGTTTTTTTTTTTTTTGAGGAGCCTTCAACACTTGTTTCCTCCCTCTCCTTTCTTCATGCCATGGTGGGCTCTTAACTTGGTCTTCACACATTTAATTTGCACTCCCTTTAAGCCGCTTCACAGCTGCACTGTGCAGCGTCTTACCTTGAATACCGTGTTCTTTGTCATGACATTAGCAAGTGAGTGAGCTGCTGGCTCTGCTTCAATCCACCGTATACCATCTCCTTTGCAGATAAACTGGTTCTGCTGATGCAAGCATCTTTACTGTCGAAAGTTGTTACAACGTTCCACATCGGTCAAACCATCATCCTGTTGGCATGCCGTGCTCTGCCTCACCCCTCTAAGGAGGAGGAGAGGCTCCTTAGCTAGGACCTCACCCCCCCCCCCCCCCCCCCCAAAAAAAAAGCTTTTACATCGATCATACCAAAGAACGCTGGATGGATAAACAGATTTTTTTGGCATTCACTGAAGCGAAAAAGGTAATGTGGTGGCGAAAATGACCATCCCCCAGTGGATTATACTCTGTGTTTGGGTTCGGTACGCTTTGGCCAAAAGGGAGCCTCCCAAAGAACTGCGAACACATGCCACCAGGGCCAAGGCTGCCACTCATCTGTCAGGCAGTTAAGGGGGTGGTAATCTGTATGTTAACAAAGCAATACTCTCTGGACAGCCAAGTTTGCCGATAGGGGCACTTTGCCTGCTTGGTACTACAGGACTTTTTGGTTTGAGCCAATTCATAAACCCACCTCCTAATAAGTACTGCTCTGGTGTCCATTCAAAAGGTAAGGAATCTGCAGTTCGATCTCTCTATTAGAAAAACTTAACTTGGATAGAGCCTATAATTGCCAGTTTCTCACCAATCCTACCATCCCTCTCATTCTGTAAATTGGACTCTTCCATTAATAAGATACCAAGTATAGGCATCTGCACACTGAGTAGCTGCTGTTGCAGCTGTCTGTCTGGGGGCGCGGACAGCCTCAAAAGCATTGTACATCAACGTGCAGGAGTGGTGCCTATATGGTCCCTGCACGTCCTTTCTGTACCAGAATGGTGTCAGTGCAGTGCCACACAGCACCAGCTATCTGCGTGCAGAGGTACTGCTCAGAATTTACTGGATCCAGTGTAATGCCAGGGGTGTAGTCAGAAGGTTAGGAGTTTGTAGTTAGTGTTTGTATCTTATAAAGCATTGCTGAAGGTAAGTAACTTGTTCATCAACAGTGGTGGGGCGGTGTTAAGCCTTCAACTTCAAGACAAGGGTTAGAGCTTTCTCTTGGAAATAAGACTAACTTATTCAAATGGAAGAGCTAGCCTGTCCAGATCCCTATACCCCACCCTCCCTAACTTTAGCATGGCCATATATCCCAGTGACTTTCCTGTAGGCCAGCAGTCTTTCTCAGAACCATATCAAGATGCCTACTCTACTCTATTATCACCATTGGACCCAGGAAACTTTTGTTGGTTAAGAAAAGCTGTGATCTATGGGCTTGTCATCCACCTCCATTAGGGCACCTATGCCCAAGTCAGTAGCTCAAGAATTTCTGAACGAGGAAGCCTTGTATCTCCTTTTTAAGAGCAACAGAGCCAGTCCTGCACTGGTATTAAAAAAAAAAAAAGGCAATGGTACGTACTACTCTTAAATGTCTGTGTAAGTAAAACAGATGGGGCTGTAGCTAGTTCTAGACGCCTGCAATGGAGGATATTTTCGACCCTGCCTTTGAGGAGGTGCACAGTACATGCTCCCATGGTCTATGGTTCTGGGTGGGGACAGGTTCTTGGCGGAGTTCTACCGGGAGTTTTCAGGAGTGGTTACGCAGGGCCTCCTGGAGATTTTCCTAGAAGTGAAGGGGCTTTTGTCGCCATTCATGTGGGAAGGGGAGATGCGCGTGTTGTCCAGGCCGAGTGGGGATAATGGTGACGAGGCAACATACAGACCACTAACAATGATTAATTCTGATGTCATGGTCCTGTGCAAACTTTAGGCTAACCGATTGAACCTGGTGATGTCTGGCTCGATACACAAGGACCAATGCAGGTTCATCCCTGGCTATAGCACAGGTATGAATCTTAGATGGCTGATGTATGTAATGCATGATGTTGCGGGTAGCCGTGAAGAATTGGCTCTGGTTCAATAGATCGGGAGAAATCTTTCCACATGGTCATTTAGGGTTACCTGCTGGAGATCCTGTAAATTATGGGGTTTGGGCCCCAGTTCCAGGGCCTGAGTTAAGCTGCTTTACACTGAACTAAGTGCCAGGGTTAGGGTGGGAGGATGATGCAGGTCTGAGAGGTTGGGCTTGGGTAGAGGAACGAGGCAGGGATGTCGTCTCTCCCGCTCTTTTTTGCTGTTGTGCTGAAGCTCCTGGTGCTGTGGGCTTGGCGGGAGCTGCAAGAAAGGGGCATAATGCTGGGTTAGGCACAACATTTTATTGCTGTATGTCGATTATGTACTTTTGTATCTCGGAGCCCCCAGAATCCCTAGGGATCCTGCTAAGGTTGATGGATGAGTTCAAGGCCATTTCAGGGCTAAGAATTAATTGCCGTAAGCTGCTGCTGGCGGGACAGCTGCCCGGTATTGGCTTACTGTGGGAATTAGACTTCTTTTGCTTGTTGGGTAATGGTAGCGCTTTCTTCTCAATGTGGGCATGGTAACTGACTCATTGTGCTTGTCGGTCGCATTCTGGAACGCATTATCATTCATGGGCAGGGTGGCAATCTCTAAAATAGTGCTCATGTCGCGCTGTTTGTATGTTGTGCAGAATTCCCTTTGCCTGCTGCCTGCCAGGGTGTTCAGGAAAGTGGACTCCATTCGGATATTGTTTTTCTGGGCTGGTGAACGCAGCAGGATGGTCTTGTCCACTCTGAGCCATCGTTACTGGGAGGGGACCTGGAAGTACTGCAGGTAGAATTTTATTACCACGCAAAAGCAACACATAGCTAGCAGAATGGAGAGTGGTAATAGTTATGAGAAACCTATTCTGTGTGCAACGTGGACCTTCCTGCATTGCTGATGGAGGGTGATGGTGTGCTGCCCATCTTGCCATACGCGGTCAGACACTTGTGAAGGTTGTACTTATGAGGGCCAACTTTCATAGGGAACTACCGGTGTTTTACTAGCTCTGGTCAGGTGCAAGGCAGACATCCTTTAAGGCCTGGATAAAGGGTGGTTGTGAAATGCTTCGTGACTTGTGCACCAGTAAGCATTTTATCACATTTTAGGATCCGTGGGGGGAGTTTTTGCTGGGCCTGGGGCACTTCCTACATTATGCTGGCCTGACCGAGCTGGTGAGGAAGAACTGGAGAGCTTTTCCGGTGGCACCATTGTCGTCCTGCATGCTGGGAGGCCTTTCGACTTGCTGGACTGGCTGTCACTTGGTGTCCCTCCTATATAAAGCAATGGTGACTGACACTGCAGGCGACCTGGGAGACCGATCTGGGGGTGCCCCTGGCGTACATGGACTAGGCACACACATGTACACTCCCCAAGAAAGTATCTAGCACTCCTCGATTCAAGTTGGTTCACTACAATTTGGTACATCGCACACACAGAATGCCCATGGCGCTGCACAGTATATATCATACCCAGACGGACACGAGTCTACAGTGTAGATGTCCACGGGTGAATTAGTTTTACATTTTACCTCAAGGTGTCAAAGTGCAGGATTTTAGGAGTAGGTAGTTGAGAAAATCGCACAACCACTTCTCTGCAGGGCTCCCTCACCCCCACAGTTTTACTGCTGGGCAATATAGGCAGGCCTAAATGGCATAAAATGGCCTCTAAATATCTCTAGTTAGCACTAGTTTTTGCCCACCGCAGAATGGCCATAACATGGATAGGTCAGCATGCAGTGGAAGTGGAGAGCTGGCACAGGGGCGTTGAGGAATGGAATCTATCCGAAGAGATCCACGTGTAATTGAGTAGGAGAGATGAGAAAGCAGAGGATGATGTGCATACATGGAGGGCCCTCGGGGACAGATTTATTGATCGAGCTGACATTTCACTAAGTGATGTATCTACTGATGTGGAAACTCAAAGTCCAGAGCGATATCGTGGTGGGGTGATGAAATACCGGTGGGTGGTAGATGCTTCTGCTATGCTGTGTGGTCAACGTTTGTCACATATGCTGATGCAATTCAAGTCTCCTCCTGGTACACTGCATGAAGTGGCAACTGTTAAATGCTGCAATGTTGTTTTACTTGAAACTTATAAATGAAGGTTTTAAAAAATATTTCAGGAACTAGGAAGTCTTTTTTCCAATGTTGATATTAATAGGGTTACTTCTTCTATAAGTTAGAAGTGAGCTAAGATCAGCATCGTCTTGTCCGTCTCCTATTGCGCAAAAGCTGGCAACTGCCTCTCTTAGATTGTGGTGCCACAGAATGATGAATGTAGTGTTTAAAATGATGATTTGTAAGAATTTCAGAATATTTGTGCAGCAGTATTTTGCCTGTTGCATGAGTGCACTGCCACAGACATTAGAACATACTGATCACTACAGAGTTATTAAAGTCACTGTTGACGTAACATTAGGTTGTTTATAAAAAAAAAAGTGTGCATCTATTGTGCCTTCAGCTAGGAGCTGTGGCTTCCTTGTTCCCTGTTCTGTCCAGGTAGGTAAATGATAATGATGCATATTTGGTTTTGGTTTGGAATATTTTCACAGTGTGGTTGTTTCTCAGCGTTAAATGTCTAAATGTAAAAACCTACGATTTAGGTACGGGTACTTTAAAAAAAAAAAATGTCCGTTAAAATACTGGGCATTCGAGTTCAGATTATCATCACAGAGATGCAGGTTGTCCCCAAAAAGTTAGTTTTGCTTTGGTTTTCTAATCCGCAATGTTACCTGCCGTTTGAGTAAAACATCCAAGGTAAAAAGTGAGCGTTTTCTCTTTTTTTTTTGTTAAAAAGAAAAAGCTCTATTATTGGAACAGTATTGAGGTTATTTATGCTTGCTGTTTCAATGTGTATGTAATTTCACTAATGGCCTAATAGAAATACAGCATGTAAAAAACATTTATTGGCTAATGAAGGTTTCCTTTAAAGTCCCCACTACATATTCAGATATTCCTGTTATTTCATTCAAGTTTGAATCTCTTCAGTTAAATCGGGCACTAAGTCTGTCACTCATCAACAGTTACATGGCCAAAATATGCTTCAAAGAAGACGAGCTAATTTAGCATTGCTCTAGACCATGGGTACTCACAAACATTTTCCCAGGGGCCGCACAGTTTACTCTGTGATGTGACCTAGGGCCGCACTGATGCCAGCAGGGTGGCGGTCGGAGGGGTGGGGAGGGGTAGTGGTAAAGTGGTTGTAGGGGAAATGAAGCGTATACATCCGGTGTCTGAATTGCGCAATGTGAAACCAGAAACTGGGGTATAAATCCCGACTTCTCCACTTAACCAAATTGTGTGATCCCAGGCAAATGTTTTATTTCATTTTACCTCCTTTTCCTTCATCGTCACATTTAAGAACCTTGAAATACGTCTTCAGGATGTATGCTGTATAAAACCTTGTGGGTCTGATTTAAAACGCTATAATATTGTTCATGTATAATAGAAACACAGCCTTCCCAAAGAGTTCACATAACAACTGACTAGCCTCTTAGTTCACATTGCTGTCAGGGTGTGGGGGGTGGATGGGGGATGAAAGTTTGTAAATTTATGTTTGAAAAATATCACTTTAAAAAATACTTCTCAATGCAGTGAAATAATCGTGTGTACTAAGGCGAAATGGTTCTGCAGATTAATGAAATGCACTTTTTGAATTTCAAACAGATCATACTTTTATATTTTCGCTTCAAGATGTATTTAATAATGAAGGTGTTTCTAAAGTTGAGTTCCAGGACACCCTAGTTACTCCCTTTTCAATTAGCCTCCAAATGAATACTTGCCCGTTTATTTATAATTTTTAGTGCTAATGCCAAGTCAAATAAAACAGCAGCACAGCACAGTGCTGCTGATGACCTGGGGGCCGCACGTAAATGTCAGGAGGGCCGCATGCGCCCCCCGGGCCGTACTTTGAGTATCACTGCTCTAGACAAACCAACTAAAATTCATTGACCGCATGTTAGACCTTGGCAGGACTGCTTGAGATTCAGCATGCCCTAAATTAAGCTAGCTTTAAACCAACAAAACGTCCGTAGCCCTACAACTTTTCCAGCTTAAAAGTTTGATAACCATTGCTAATTACAGAGTTGGTTACCCAGTTCACTTGTAGACAAATCAAACTGATAAAGGTAACTGCTCACTTCAGGTGATCTTTGTTGCATCAGTCTTGGAATACTCCAAGATTATATAAACCAACTATCCATAACCCACATCAATTCTATCAAGGTCTTGTACTATAATCCAAGCAGCATATGGACCAAATAAACTCGCTCTTTGAATCTAATAAGAGGATACTATGTCACCTGGTCTCTTCTAAGCCTCCATATCTCCCCTCTTGAGTTCTGGGTAAAGCCACCCCAACCTAAATCTAGTACTCTTTTAAAGTCCAACAACCAGACCTCCCAGTACCTGCCTCCCTGAAAAGTTCATCTGAGCCATATGATTCAGTGAGTGACAGATTTCTATTTACTTGAATCAAAATATCATCTTTGGTGCTTTAATCGCCTTCCCATAGAGTTTAATTAGGGTCCCAAATTTCCTCTGTTACTGAACTGATCCATGACCTTGCAGGCCATATCACATTTCCTACCATTTTATTATCACTTAACCACAGGACTGAGGCTTAGAGGCGAGGGTGACCTTCTCCTACCTAAAACAGATTTATAATACTCTTCATCATTTGACTTAACAGTACATCAAGTTTTTGTTCTGAAAGTGACCTTGGTTTCTTCTTACTGTGGCCCATCCTTACAATGCAAAAACATACTGATATTGTATCCCTCGTGTCATTGGCCTCCAATAGAGGTATTGTCTTACATAATAAGTTTCTGTGCAAAGCAGATGCATATTAATGGTTTTAAGTTAATAAAAACTATCGCAGTAATACCATATACGCAGAACATACGAGCATATAAAATCTTGTTAAAAGTAGCACCTAGTTTCTGCTGCACACCGCATGAAATTATATGTACAATTTTGTTCAACTCTTCCTACACAGCTTTTAAGTCAAGTCAGTAAATCATCCACAACAGTCATATGAAATTGTGAGGTTACTCCATCACATAGTGATACATTTCATAAATGTCCTGTTAGGCTGAGAGTCCAGTGAAAGAACTGCCATAAAATGAGTACCTTCTAGACCTCTTAGAAAAGTGATAGTCTGTATAATGCCATAGTTCTGGTGAATTTATATTGTCTAAACTTAAAAACAAGACTAATTCCAGAGCCCCAGATATTTGTTTCCAGTGATGGGATGTTTCACTTAAATAGTTTTTCAAGTCAAACCAGGAATGTCATCAGTTTACAGTTAATGTAAGGGTCAGAAGGATTTAGACTTTTTGTTAGGGCCATTCTACAGGCTCTGATGTCCCTGTCATAAAAAATGTTTCTCAGTGATAAAATATGTGTATTCTTTAAAAATGGACATACACAAACTACATGGATGATGTCTTCCTTCATGGCGCCACATAACCTGAATGACTTTGGGCCAGTATGTTTCCAGGATGGAGAGCACCAAATCAGATAGCCATCAGCTTTCTCTTTAGATAGACCGAGTATGTCATGTTAAATATGCTGTCGCATTGGGGTAGCTGTACGACTAAGTTACCATCCAAGCATGCGTGCGTTTGGCCACTATGTGTTTTTCATTTATAAATTAATGCATTTTTGCAACTTTATTTATTGCATGGCAGAAAGCAGGCTGAGGTAAGTTAAATTACAAAGGTCCATTGTTTTTTCTTCCAATAATAACCTGAGCTATTTTCTGTAAACAGAGCAAGGGTCCTTTTCCAATGACTGTCATAAGGCATTAAAGAGCGGGCTACTTTGATTTGATCGTATTTTGTACCATGCTTTGATGGTGTTGTAGCTTCTCCCAATGGTTTGTTGCATAAGTCTGAATTCCAAGCATATTTCTGCTGCTGAGGCATTCTGTGGTAGGCAGAAAACTAGTTTGTATGTATTTTTTTGCAATTTGTCCAGGGTCAGCACATCTTTACCATGCATGATGACTTTCTTGTCTATATACAGACAGTTGTTTATAACTGCTGACTTTCTCTAAGATCTTGGCTCCAACTTGATTTTCAGTGGTGGCCCAGGTCGATTCCAGATTGGCATTATTTTTCTTTTAGTTGATTGGCATTATTTTTCTTTTAGTTGTATTTATTTTCTAATTTATTAGCTTTGGCATATTCTGCTAATTCTGTAAGTGATCGCTGCAGACACACTTTTAATTGCCTAAGTAAGACCATGTTGTCTGCGTAAGAGAAGCGAGTCAGAATTAGTGGACCCAGGTGCGGTGGGTGAGAGTTTCCCTGATCAAGCCTTGGTGACAAGTGTGGGGCTAAAACGCGCCCTTGTTTGAGGCCCACTTCTGTTGGAATTCTCCTTGATAATCTTGAACCATCCACCAGTTTAACTTGAATCTAAGTAAGTTTATTTAACTGCTTGATAGCGTGCAGTATTCTGTTTGGTAGTTCCCAGAAGAGCTTGGTCCATACAGTCAAATGCTGCTTTAAAATCTATGAAGCATAGATGTTTTTTCTTTAAGCGCTTACATTTGTCAGCAATTGCTGTCACGACTAGGATATTAGTAGTTCCGAATCCTTTCCGGAATCCAGTCTGGTTGATAGGAACAAGGTTACTGATGTTTGACCATTGTACTAAGTCCTCCAGGATTAGCATTGCATAGCATTTGGATTCTGAATCAATAAGTGCAATTAGCCTGCAGTTGGCAGGATTAGACTGATCTCCACCCTTGAAGAAAAGGTTTATTATTGAGCCTCTCCAACTACTTAGGATTGTGCCAGATCCTTCCACCGCATTATATAATGGCGAATTTGCCCAGTATCCCTCGTTCAGCTAGTAGATTGCCTGTAGAATGCCATTTGGACTTGGTGCCTCGTCTGTTCGTCGTGCCCTTATCACTTTCGCCACCTTCGCTGATCTGTAATATTGAGTGACTTGAGCAGGTGAGGAATCTGGGACACTATGATTTGGGGGTATCCAGCAAGTTGCTGCTTTGTTCTTGTGCTATGTTTCTGGTGGCGGGCTCTTGGTGAATGTCTTGGTCAGATAAACTACCCGAACTTTCTCCGGCACGCTTGTGAAGCTTTACTCTTGTGTCTGTGTTGATTACATTTACAGTTTCTCAGAAAGCTCTGTTATTTGTTTAGCGTCAGAGTAATTTTGTCCAGAAGTCATTGGAGATTGCTTCCCTATTGTCCCAAAGTTGTTTTTTGTATCGCTTCCCTACGTTTTTATTCTCTCCCATGCGCAGTTTGTAGCATTGGGTTTTCTAGCATTCCTAGCTGATCGTCTTTACTTGTTTCTCAAAATTAGGGACTTTCCCACCAGGTGAACTGTACGCTTGACCGCATCCCTCCTGGTTGAATTTAGGAGGAGGTCACATGTTAGAAGCCTTGTTGAGAAGGGCGTCCAAGCTTCCATTATGTTACTATTGGTTGCAGTACTAAAATCCAGTATATCTTTTGCAATGCTACCCAGCCTCGAAAGAAAGTGGTTTGTCCATCTTAATTGCTTCAGATTGGTTGTATTTAGTTTTCATATTTCCACTAGCGCGGTCACATGTCTTTGAGCATTCAAATCCAACTCCAGATGCTGGTACAAGTGATTGCTTCACGTTGTGTATTTGGCTATGTATTTCCTTAGGTATTTTAATAGTGTCAGAGAGGATTGTATGGTCTATTACTGATCTTGAATTCACACCGTAATGCGTGACCCAGGGGGATTGCCATCCTGGGTTCTGCTGTTGATTACTCTGAAGCCAAGTTGTTCCAAGTCAGTGACTATTTTTTTTTCCTTGTGGTCAGGGTGTTTTCCTGGGTGTCCAGTCTGTGGCAGAACCGACCAAATTGCTGTCTTGTCTGCCAAGTGCTCATCTTCATCTGGGGTGTTAAGTAAATTAGTGTCAGTCACTTGTCACAAGTATTTCCCAGGTAGAGTTTGTAAACCTTATTTACCTTATCTCAGACTTTAGTTTTTTGAAAATTGCAGACTCTTTTTTGTACATTAGGGCGCACATAAACATTAAATAATAATATTGTTCTTATGGACTTTAATAAACTTGAGTACTCCTAAATTGGGAGCCAAGTTACATAGTTCTTCTTTGATGGCTATTAGTGTTGTTGCCACATGTACAGCAGGGCCCCCTTTTGGTCTTCTAAATCGATGTGATTTCCTGGCCTCAACGTGGTGGAGGACGTAACCAGCCAATTGGACTGGGTTAATCAGCCAGATCTCTTGAAGTGCGAATAACTCAGATTTTCTCCAGTTTGCCGGGGGTACTCCATCACAGGTTCGTTCTTTGCTCCTGTGATGTTCCAAGAGAGAATGCTTAGTAAGCTTTCCTGGGGTTTGCTTCTCACTTGCGTCGAAAGTCACTCATTCCTTTGAGCGTTTAGGGCTGCTGCACGCCATTGCCATTGGTCTTAGTTCCCGGTTGTTGGCTGTTTGATTTCTGATTGAATGATTGCTCCTGTTGCCCCACGAGCGATTTGCAGGACTGAATACACAGAGGGAATCTCGATTCGGTATTTGTCCATCGGACCGATTTTAGTAAAGGTGAGTGGTAGCATGATTTTAGAGGTTGCTGAAGTTCTGTATCCCATGCTTCAAACTGTTGTGCTGTGCTATGTAGAGTGCTACATCTTCTGTTCTCCATGTAGTGAGGGTTTGCTCCATCTGTCTGTGATCCTCGTTAGCTAAATTGACATAACAGAGCTGATCTAATATGCTTAAATGTAGGTGTAACAGCAAGCAGCCTCATGATGTTGCCTCTATTCAGGATGTCTTTCTGGCCTTGTTAAACATATTGAAGCATCAGAACAACTTGCTTGGTGTCACTCTCCAACTCCTGGGAGGACATAGTTGAGGCTGAGGAATATTGTGACATATCCAGGTCGTTGTTTAGTTGGGGTGTGGCATTGTTTACTCTCTCTGTTCTTTAGCTGTTAATTTGTACTACAATCTTGTTGCTTGAAGTGGAATTCTTTGGACTTTGTCCCCTTTGGGTGCTATTACGAGGAAAATACTCTGGTGTGTTACTGTATAGTCTGACAGTATGGCCTGTAGGAGATTGGCCTTTGGTACATTGGTTCCTATTGACGCTACATTTATTTATTGTTAATAGTGCATTTTCAATTACCGAATTCGACTCGTGGTGTAACTTCCTTTTTGTAACTAGGGGCATGATCCGGTCTTGGTGTATGCCTTTTTTTTTTTTTGGAAGTGCTTGCTAATCGTCCCAACCTGCTGTTCTGAGCTGGGCTGCTTTAAGATGTTTCTGAGACCCTTTTGCACTGTCAGTCCTTCTGATAGTTGCTTACGGTGAGACTGGTGAATCAAAGTATGTCTGCTTTACCTCATGCAGGCTCTGTTGTAGGCCGGGTGGTTTAAAGTAATTTCACGTAGTTTTTTCACTCTTTCCTTCTGACTGTTACGTGTGATGAGTCCAGTGAGTCAGAGTATGTCTGCTTTCTCTCAGGTTCTTCAAGTTCCTCAAATTCAATGTCCCTGGATAAGATAGTTGAGGTATTTCCTGTTACTACTTCCTGATTTATTTGCTTGGCTTCAAAGGTGGGATATAGTTTAATACATCCTTCACTATCTGGCGATGGTTTTTTTTCCGTGCCTTCCTGGCACGTTTCTTCTGTCTTTTTGTTTGCACTAGAGTCATGGGTTCGCTCTGATCAGTGGTCCTTAGTGTGGCTGGCTCAGGGGATTGAGCAGCCTGTTCAACTGGCCTCAGGTCTGCTGTGTTTATGTAACAAACTGTCTGGTTTGCTCAGAAATCAGTTTTTCTGATGTTTCAGCTTGGGGGCAGTTATTCCGGTCTAATGTGGGCCTATTGGGTGTTCTGTTGACTTTGTGATATTTCTGCTAATTTAAGATGCTGGTTAGAATGGCTGTAATTGTACTTTGCTTATCTATGATTGGGCCGCAACCACAGACTTCTTGCTGAACTGATGTTTTTCCCCCTGTACACTGGTTATTAAATCTGTCAGTTTGTCCAGTTTGGTGTTAATACCAGAGATGTGAGTGTCTATAATATTCATGAAGTCGATCTGCAGGTCCAATTTATCTGATTGCATGTTGAATGCTGAGATTGAGGTTTGTAGAACATGTAACAGTAAGGAGTGTAAGTTTCAAATATTCTCTACCTTTAAGAGGTCCTGATTCTCATACTGGGTGCAAACACATATATCGTTCTCATTACAGTTTGCCTTTGATTCTATGTTGCTTGCCTGGACCTGTGTTGGGGGTCACTAAAACTAGTATTGACAACTTGGTGTACTTGCTTGGATCTGATTGGGCTGCTAAATCAAGATGTCTCGAGTTTTCTATAATTGAGTGAGTGCATTCTTCATGGTTACCAGCCATATTGATGGTCTTGACCTCCACTGCTAGAATAAGATTAGTATTATTCGATATTGAGATTGTGTAGCCAAGAATTATCATCCTCCTTAACTGAGTTATTGGCACTTTTACAGCTGGTGCTCTCCTGCAAAGAGGACCGAGTTGAAACCGGTCTTTGCTCAGGCCTAGGTGTTGTGGGTTTGAAACATGGGCCTGAGCCTGTGTTGTTTTGGTGTTTCCCCCTAGCATTTTGCTCACGACTGTCGCTCTTTTTTGCACCACATTTTTTCAGTGTAGGTTGGGCCGTTGGTCTGTACATGTTGTTGAAACCGACTTTTGTGGCATCAGTGGAGTCTGCAAACCCTCAATGTTTTCTGAGATCGCATAAATAATTGTAGCTCCATCTTTTAGAATTGTGAATTTACTGGTACTACCATGGTTTTTCTTCCTGAAGAGTGTCTGCATAGGTGATATCAGTGGGCTGGCCTGGCCTGTGCTTGTGTTTATCATGTTAGCTGACAAACTGCCAATCCTGGACTTACTTGTGGGCTATTTTTTTTTATTTAGACTCTTTTGTGTAACTTCTAGTCAGATCTCATGATGCTTGTCAGCTTGAGCGGTTTTGTTTTTCAGACCTCAGTAGCTTTTTAAGGAGGGCTTTGACACTTCGGTCTTCTCAAAGATAAGTGCCACCTCACCCCTGCTGAGTAAGGGGGCACAAGCATGTACTACTTTTGGCAGATTAATCTTCTCTAGGTCAGCTTATCAGCTTGTTGATGGGTCGTTGGACGCCTCGTCACCTACCCTTGCGGGTATATTCAGCGACTGTAAAGTGGGGGAGGGGCACAAACACACTGTGCTGTCTGAGTTGAGTGGCTTGGCTTTTGGTCAGTTTTATATCTGCTTGTTGATGGGCCGTTGGACGCCACCTCAACTCCCCTCGTGTGCATTTTCTTTCAGCAGCTGCATAGTAGGGGGCAGGGCATGAGAGCGTCTTGCTGTGTGGATTGAGTGGGTTGAGGAAGAGGGTTAACAGACGAAGTAGGGCAGGTACCATATGCTTGTACTCCTTTCCTCCTGAGTGACCAGCATATTCAAATGAGCGGGGGAGTACACCTGGGCTGCAAGACGCCTCCTCACTTGGCAGTCCGTGTCCGCAAACCATGGGGCTCGACCTGGGCTATGAAGGCTAGTCCACAGCATCACTCTTGCTTTGTTGATAGTGTGGTTGTAGCTATGTGATGGACAAAGAGGCCGCCTGCCCCTTCTGAGCGATCCTGGGGGCCTCGAGGCATTCTAGACCTCTGAGACTCCTCTCTTTCTCACTTTTAACCATAGAATGATGCCACTAAGATCAGTCAGTTTAGTGAATTTTAATGTCTTAGGGGCGTATTCACCCCAGCCCTGCTGCGTCCTTGCTATATCCTGTTAAAGATAATACCCAGGCTCTGGGTCTGGTAAGCTGCCAGAGAGGGGAAGGGAGCTGGGACTGGCAATTCCAGGAAACACCTTACACTCTTGTGCTGCCGGATATAGAATTTAAATGCCCAAGGCTGTGTTGACTCCTGCTGCACCTCCCATGTTTCTATGAATTAAAATTTCATGGTCACTTTCTGACCTATATGAGGTGGTAAAATTGCCAATCTTGATGGGATTTATGTTCATGTTCAGCAATGTCTTAGCTTTACTAACATTTTGATTATTCCTCTATCATTCCACAAGCTAATAACTCCTGTTTGAACCAGGGTATCATGTCCAATATAATTAGTACAATGTAACAATAAATCCTCTTTCCTGTGTGGTCCACTACCAAAGCTGTAATAGCCTTACCTCATGTTTCAGCGTTTCGCAAATTGATTGTTTTCAAAACATTTGCCTTTTATTTTACCTTAACCGCAGTCTATACACGCCCTCCCATATCTTTTCATGGTACCACTTACTGTGGCCTCTCCTATGTCAATTACTTTACCTATTCAAGGAGTCAGTTGACATTGGCACTATCAAAATGAAGTTAGAATATGTTTTTTTTTGTCTGTTGCGGCTCTTTTTCAGTGCTTGTCATTTGATATTTTTGGATTAGAATTTGGTTGCTCATTTATAAAATATGCATTTTTTTACCTTGAGACTGTGTCCGATGTGATTGCTTAGAGATTTCTGTCCTTTTTCTTTTCTAATGGCCCCCCTATATACCTGCAGCCCTCTGCTAGGTACTGCTTGCTTCAGTGCTTCTTGCTCTTGCCTTTCTCAGGATATTTCTACAACCAAAAAGGTCCTCTGTCTAGCACCCTAAGTGACAGGACTGTGTTCATGACGCTTGACCCAGATGCACAGACTGCTCAAGTGGAAAGGCCCTCTATTTTGACCCCAAGTCAGAATTGAAGTGGAGTCTACCCACTCTCCTACTTGAGTAATTTTAATCCTGTTGCCCTATCATGTAACCAGTGTAAGAGATATACATGGTTAGCTACTTATCTTATATTACCTTTCAATGTTATTTGAATGTCCATTTTGGTTGACTGCCTACCCAGTGAGGTTTCCGTTGAGGTAAGTGTGCCCATAGAAGCAATTATAGTATTTCAATACTCATGTTTGACATGTCAGATACAGTTGAGTATTAATTCAGCCGTGTCCTACATCGGTTCCTTTGGATTGTTACTTGTAATGTTATAATTCAGTAGACTTTTCCTGACCAGTAATGGATCATCAGTTGGTTTTGTTCAGTTTACTCCGTGTGTACTGTGCATCTTAGGAGGTTTCTGCTTCATATCAGACAACGTCCAGCATTAATGGTAACCCTTTTGGCTCTCATCTGTGTTGAGATTTCCATTACACCCAAGAAAGATAATCATCTTCAGTCTTTAGTACCTCTTTACTAAGAGAAAACTCTCAAGGGGGCTTCACGTTTCCATAGTAACAATATTTCAAGTGCTAACCAACCAGTTAATTTGTTATTGAATCCAAACGTGCCTTAGCTCTGCTTGTTATGTCTTGATTGAGTCTGTCACTTATAACTTTTAGACTCCAGACTGTCTCCACAATGCTTAGTTGATTTTTTTTTTTATCAGTTGAAACAGTGACTAAACATACCACAAATCTAGTTTTAACTGTTTTTTCTCCATAAAACAGCTTATTTTAAACTTTTTTTTCATATGATATATAATACCTGAAAAGCAGTGCAGTTATCAAGTACATATCTTACAGCACATTGTTACTACACAAGGACAAGCTAATCATCCTTGATACAAAATCTTTTTACATAAGTTTACCATATTCGATAGTCACTCATTTTTGTGAAAAGGGCTCTATTTGTCTGCTTTTCTATTTAATGATTCACACCGTCATCTTCAAAAGATCTATTTGCAGTTCTTACTGTTGATCATTATGTTCTAGTTCATAAAATTACCTCCACTGTCCCTATGCTTTATAACATTTCCTTTGGTAACTTCTAGCTTCATACGTCACTTTTGGTGGCCCTTTGCACATATCCATGGCATCCTGAAATTTTTATTAGGTGGCCATTTTCAGGAGCGTTACCTGGGTCTGTCCCATCCTCTAGAGTCTGGTCCTATCACAGTATATCTTGTGTAGGTTTTTTTTTTCAGTTTACATTTTTATTGAATTTTTATTACTGTTGTAAACTGAGACAACACTATTATTCCACCCGGTTTGATTGCCAGTGTTAATACACCACACTTACTCAACCCTGTCTTCACACCCCCTTACCTCTGTAAACTTCACATTCCATAATTTTGCAGTGATCCATTCCTTCCTCCCATTGTCAGGATATACGTGTCTCCTCACTCCCCCATTGAGCAAGGTCTTTCTTGGCCACTAGGAGGCCCATGTTGACAAGTATTTTTTTAGTGTCCGATGAGGTCGATGGATGGCCAAACACCCAGTAGGATGAGATTCTGTTGCCGCACTATCTGGCCCCACTGCCCCTCTAATGATTCCAACACACTGTCCCAGAAATGGCGAATATGCGGACAGTGCCACCATGTATGTATAAAGGTGTCTTCGATCGCACAGCTTCTGAGATACTGGGAGTCTTTCACCCTTCCACTCTTGTGCATCAATGTCCTGGTGTAGTACCCCCTGTGTAAGAGCTTTGATTGAATAAGTCTTTATCGCCCCTGTGGCTGGGAAGCTCAGGGTGTCCTACCGGTTGTCTTCCTCAATTTCACCAATTTCTTTCTCCCGTCTGTCCTTGAGATGCTCTAGGTCCCCATGGGTGATTTGTATCAATGTTCCATAGGTCAGGAAAATCAGTTTGAGTGTGACCCTCCCATCCAGCAGCCTATTTTCCAATGGGAATATTTTGGGGGTTTTATAGTCTTTGGGGATTCTCTGTATGAGTGCATGCCTCAGCTGTTGATATTTGAGCCATTTCGTGTGTGGCATTCAGTACTCTTCTTTAAATTGAGTGAAGGGGACTACCCAATTCGCGTCCCATACAGCATCCAACGTATTTATCCCAGCTCTGGAAGCTTCCGAAAGCCACCACCCATCCCAGCGGCGTGCCCTCCCTTAGTGAGGTCAGAGGTGTAAGCTTTGAATCCCCGTTAATTTCTTTAAGCAACTTTTGCCAGGTTTTATGGACCAAGTCTGTTGTTGGGCATGCTGCCTTCAAAACTTGCAACATATAGGATGTGTATATAGCTATGCTGCCCCATCCCTCATCTATCAACCCTGATCACTGGGTCGTCTGTATCTCCATATGCTCAGTCATTCACCACCCCCACTTGCGCAGCTTTGTATTATTTCCTAACACTGAGGAACACAATACCACCCTCAAAATTGGAGGGTAAAGCTTTTTTAAGGTGATCCATAGTTGCCACCCTCCCCATAGCAGTGTACTTAACAAGAAGTCCACTTGATCAAAGAATGAGTTTGGCAGCAAGTATGGGGTGGTCTGTTAGACGTGTAATAACGGGGGAAGGTGATGATTTTAAACAGGGCTGCCCTGTCTAATAGGTATAGAGGCAGGGTAGATCAATGTTTCTTTCAAGCCTCTATATAAGCGGGGTCAAATCCTGTGTAGAATTTTTAACTGTATTAAACAAAGCCACAATTTTATTGCAACTTCCCTTGAGTGCAGCATAAAACGCCTTATTGCTAAAACAAAAAATAACGCACATGATTTCCAAATACATTAAGCAGCGTGAATACCAGGAATTCACTGTCCCAACTTGATTTCATGCCATAGTTTTAAAGATCAGTGAAATGTACTTATAAGCTGTTATTGCTGCTCAAAATGTTAGTTGGCGTGTTCAGTTTTTTTCACCAAGTTTTTTCACCAAGTTTTGCGCCAAATTTACCCTGCATTTTGCCCTTTTTGCCCAGTCATAAAAATTCTTGTGATCTCTAAATTTGTATGTTCTTTTTAAAGTGATTATTGTTTTCAGTGATTATTGGGGTCTAGAGAAATGGTTTTGTGACTGTTCCATTGATGAATTGGACAAAAAAAAGAGTCCTACCATGTTTTACCTGGTTAAGTTGCTCTGTGGGCCAGCTGCCATTTTGGGTGTCAGACTAGTTGTTTAGTGCAAGGATATTAAATGACATTCGCAGCGCACCTGAGCCAGTGGCCCAGCAAGCCAGTCTCTGCCCACCTGCACCCAGGATCAAGCAATGCTGCCAGTCTGATCAAAAATTAAACAAGTCCAGAACAATTTTTATTTCTGATAGTAAATCTTTATTGAATCTACTCTTCTGCTTATACTTTAAATGATGATCTGAAGGCTTTCCTTTAATATAAATATGCCGATCAACTACCAACTCATTTCCCATTTCAGGCACGCAGCAGGCCCAGTGCCCCTTTTACCAGCTTTATGGTTGATGCCCTGCAGTTATGAATGCGTCTTCTGTCAGAGATAACATTTTTGATCTCTGCTTAGATGTTTATCGTTTCGGAAAACTTGGTTTTTCACCACCCCCGGGCCTGTTACTCCTGAAAATTGAAGGAACACTTTCCCTGCTGATATTATGTATTATTCCAACTTTTGAATCTATAGACAATGAGCCTTCCTTTTTGTCCGTTTTGATTACTTAATATTTTGATCATCTTTGGGTAACAGTTGACAGCCTAGGTCTCACCAGTTCAATTTAATAGAGAAAAAAAACATCCAATATGTTGTAATCATGTGAGCTCAAATCTGCCAAGCATTCGCTTAAGATGCTAGAATGCTGTTAGCACAGGATTTATAATCCAAGCATAAAAACTGAATGGATTAAGCTAAATGTTGCCGCATATAATTAGGAAAGATAAAGCTGATTTTATTCTGGAAAACTTCTTAATGATCCCAACCTCTACTAAGCTCTTTGTTCTGGCATTAAAAGCCTCCAAGGGGAATCCACCAAACCCATTGAGAAACATAAACAGATTAGCAACTTTTTCATGCACAAAATGTAGGCTATTCAATCTTCTCTTCAACAATCTTCCATCCTAATCCCTTGGCCCAGCCTTTTTAAGACAGGCACTTCTTTACTGTCTGAATTTGCTCCACCTAGCGATATAGTCTTTTGTGTTGCAGTTAACTCATACCAGAGCATCTAGCTGTTAGTTGGATCCTTAGCCAGTTGACCTTTATAAAGTGTAGTTAATGATGGACTGTAGCTGGGCCAGATCCATTAATAACACTTCCTTGAAAGAAGGTTGTCTCTCAGATTTTAAAATGGCATTAGTTTCTCTAATATAGAAGAAACCCGACTTAAAGCCAGAAGTACTATCGAACTATGAACTTGTCTGCCAGTTACCTTTTCTTAGTAAACATTTGGAGAAAGTAGGGTTTCAATAACTTTCATTTTGTTTCTAACAATAGCCTTCTCCAGGCCAGAGTACTGAACTTAGTACGTATTGTTCAGTGTTAGATGAAATTAGACTTTGCAGACTCTAGCATTCCTCCTAGGTTTGTCCTATTGGATCTAACTGCAACTTTTAGCACTTTAATTCCTACAATCTTTATTGCAAGGCTTACTGAGCTTGGAACTTGTTCCACAGCCTTATGCTGCTTTAAAGATGTTTTAACAAATGGATCCTTTCGGGGTCAGATTTCCCCACTATTTGAATCAAACTCCACGCTGTGTTCCTCTGATACCTAGAATCTTTAATGTCTCGGTTTCTTTTTAATTTGCACCTTATCCCTTTGGTCCACCTTGTTGAATCTTTTGAACTGAGATTTTTCCTTTAAGCTGAGGACACCCAAATTATTGCTAGATGTAAGGGTGATTCCACTGAGGAATCAGTCTGCATGCTTGCTTAACCAGTGTTATTCAATGGATATATTCCAACCATTTCAAATTGAATGATTCTAAAACAGAGGTGCTTACACCCTCCAAGCCCTCTTAGCTTTTATCCGTTTACTTTTTGGCCCTCTTGGTTGACCAAAGACAAGGAGGCATCAATCTTGATATGAATATTTTTAACCACAGAAACCTGAGGGGTTAGGAGTCACACAATTGTCTTGAATTGTCAAATCCTATATATATATATGAGCTACACCAGTGGTTCCCAACCTGTAGTCCAGGTACCCCTGGGGGTCCGTGAAGCCTCCTCAGGGGGTTAGTGACTACTTTGAAAATTTAAGTAATATTAACAGATTAATAAAGTGTATATAAATAAAGTGGCTAAATGCACAACTGAAATTTTTAAAACGTACAGTAAATGTCAAGAAATTTTGAAATTGGAGGCTAAACATTAAATTAGTATCCTCAAATTGATTTGTGGGAGCAGTGCAGGTGCATCAAACAGAATCTAGTATGGACAATGTGTGGCTTCAATTGAATTTAGAAAAACTCCTACCTTCATGTTAAAATTAAAAATGTTATTGTTTTATTTATATTTGTCTGCAAATTAAATAAAATGTTATCATTTCTGTATGTGTTTGATGGAATGTTTGTTTATGTATTTGTGTGTATTGTTTTGCAGTACAAATCATGGTCAGTGTTTAGGCCGGGGTCCCTGACTAGGCTTCCAGTTAATGTCTCAGTGGAGGGTCCCCGGATTCCAATAATGAGTCAGTGGGAGTCCCCGGGTTCTAATAATGATAAAGTGGTAGTCCGCATAAGGTTGGGAGCCTCTGAGCTTCACTGTTTACTCCTGCTCAAAAAAGTCTCAATTCTCAATGCATTCATTTCTTCCGGTTGGATTATTGTAATGCCATTTATCTTGGCTCTCCTTCATGTCTTATGAGAATGCTGCAGTTGATCCAAACCTTTGCATCTAGGTTAGCCTGCGGTGTCCGCCACAAATCTTTTATTTTCTCATCTTGGCTCAACTGCACTGATTACCGGTAAAGGAGAGTTTTTTGTTCAACTCTCAGCTTTGTCCATAAGGCTGTATGTTTCCCTGATAGATTTGCTCTCAGTATTTCTTTCATGCACTTCCTTTATTCTTGTATTATGAGATCAGCTTCCCATTGCAGTTTGGTAATCCCTAAATTCATTGCTTGCTAAACTGTTAGCAGTCTCTTTTCTGTTGCAGCCACCAATCCCCGGAACCTGTTTTCCCCGGTGTGGATGAATGTTTGTGCTCCACAATACAGATTAAGCTCTATATTATCAATTTACTGTGCTTCCACATACCTTGTTATTTTCATCATGTTGTGCTCTGCACTGTGGTCAAGCGATATTTCATCACACTTGTGCTACTTACCGCCACTGATGCCCCACATCATAATTATCACTTACCATAAGCAGCAGGTTTGATTGCATGGTTGCATGCAGTGTCCCAAAGCTAGTACCTTGATCTGATGATCATTGACCTGTCCTTGTGAATAAAGTGCAGATGCAGTCCTCCAACAGTCAGTGAAGCATGCACAGAACTGTGCCTCATCATATTATAAGGTACTGTCAGGAAGGCAGAGTGACAGGGAATGCCTCAAAAGTAGCACCAAGATCCAAGAGCTGCCATCCTGGTCTCCTGAACCACACTACATTTGCTTGTTCTCTGCAGAATGACCCATCTTTACACACACAGTGCAATTCAGACCTCCAATAGTCAGCGTAACATTAGTTGAATCACCAGTTTCAGAAGAAAAGTTTTTTGAACATCGGATAGTTCAGTGAGAAAAGTGAAAAATGCCAATAAAAGTGCAATTGTGGGATCATTGGAAACTCGTGTTGCCTTTCACTGATGATCACAAAGCCAAATCAGAGGGAAAGGCTGGCTTTTTTTTTTTTTTTTTTTGACAGTCGCAATTCCAGTCATAACAATTAAGTTGCTAGAAACCAAGGATCAACTCCTCTGACTCAGTTGCAGCAAAGCAGCCAAGTGAAACTACCCTTCCAGACTCAAGAAGAGGTAACTCCCCAAAACATAATGCGCTATCCAGCAAACATATTGTATCCTGCTGCCCTTTGCATGTCTAGCACAAAGAGGGGGCAGATGCCTTATAAAGAATACTTCAAGGAAGATTACTCCTACAAAACCATTACCAAAACAATAAGGTTTATGGTTCCTAAGCAAATTTGTTCCAGCCTCTGCTAGAAATAGTAGACGTCTTGGTTGTTTACTTCATAAATGCTTGCTTTCACGCCTGAGCTTTGAAAACCCAAATGTTATGATCCGGACCTTCACTGTGAATTGAAAGTTATGCCTTTCAAAATAAACTCTGCACCAAGAGTGTCTACAAAAGGTCTAGAAGTAAGGGCAGCCTCATTCGGTAGTCCATCCACACATAGCCATACCTGTATGGCTGGCTGATAAAGAGGAACTGTTTGAAATGGCCCTTTTTGTAGGGTTATCTCCATACTTTTTACTTCTGACCTCCTGTTTTTGATCTGTGCTGGATTTAGTTTTTGCTAGCATTAGTTCTCTTGGCACTGCTGACCAGTGCTAAAGTGCAAGTGATCTCTGTCTAAATAGTATTGGTGCTTGGTTTATGCATAACTGGCATATTTGATTCACCAGTAGGTCTCTAGTATAGAGCGCCAGGTGTGACCAGGGCATGTAAATGAAATGCTAGTAGTAGTGGGCCTGCATCACTGATTGAGCCACCCACATGAGCAGCCCTGCAAACATCTCAGGCCTGCCATTACGGTATCTGTGTGCGCATTTCTAAACTGCCACGTCAACCTGTTAAGTGCACCCACTTGCCAGGCCCAAACCTTCCCTTTTATTACATGTAAGTCACCTCTAAGGTTGGCCCAGCACAGTTCCATGGGCAGAGGGCAGTGTTTTTAAAAGGTAGGACAAGTACTTGTGTGTTTTACATGTCTTGATAGTAGTGAAATACTGCTAAATTTGGTTTTCATTGTTGCAAGGACTCTCTCTCCCATAGGGTTATGGGGGGATTTGCTTGAAATATCTTAAGTGCAATTTCTCATTGGGAGCCAATAGAGATATGGAGTTCGTGTCTCTGAACTCACTATTTAAAAAAATACATCTTTTGGTGAAGTTGCTTTTTAAATAGTAAGTTTGAAGATGCAGCTTTACAAAAGTGGGCATTTTCTTACTTAACCATTGTGTGCCTCCGTCTGTCTGTGGAATACACGTCTGGGTCAGGATGACAGTTGGTATGTTTGTGAATTCACTCTAGCCAGTCTCAAAAAGGGAGCTGAGGTGTGCCCTGCATATCCTAATGGGTCTTCCTGAGCTAGAGTGGTGGGAGGAGCTGACACCTTCACCTGAATAAGGCTGTTCCTGTCTTTACACAAAGCAGTCTCCACCCCCCTGGAGTGTGTCTAGGGCCATGGCAGGAAAGGCAGGGTCTTGTGCACTACAAAGGCTTTTCTTTGAATGTTGCCTACTTCAAAAGCAGAAATGGGTATAAGTACTGGACCTCTGACCCCACAAACTTAGAACACTTCGGGAATGACAACAATCTGCAAGGAAAAAAAGCTGGTTGCTGTTGGAGGAACTGCCACTCTGCCTATTGCTTTGGTGTGCTGGCCTGCTGCTTACTGCTTCTGTCCTGGAAGTGAAAAGACTGGACTTTGCTTTCTACATCCTGCTTTCCAAGGCTCTCCAAGGGCTCGAATTGAGCTTATCTCCTGTTAAGAAGTCTCAGAGACAGCAAAGACTTCATCTGCCAGGACCTGGGCTCCTCTGCTGAGAGCCCTGTCCTGCCAAGTGGTGCCAAATCCACTCTGGGCCCTTAAAGGAGGTGTTCGATGGCATATGTTGCTGCAGATACACATGTTTGGCACAGTCCGCTGCCTGGTGTTGGGCTCGGAGTATTACAAGTTGTTTTTCTTCGAAGAAGTCTTTTTTGGTCACGGGACCGAAGGACTCCTCCCTCTTCGGCTCCATTGCGCATGGGCGTCGACTCCATCTTAGATTGTTTTTTTTCCGCTGTCGGGTTCGGACGTATTCCTTTTCGCTCCGTGTTTCGGTTCGGAAAGTTAGTCAGAATCTCGGAAGAAAGCGTCGGTATTGTTCCGTTCGGTATCGGGATAGTTAGGTACATCAACACCGATCATCGGAAGACTTTGGGGTAGCTTCGATTCCCCCATCGGGGCCTGGTCGGCCCGACCGCGTGCGACATCGAAGCCGATGGAACGGACCCCGTTCCGTTTCTGCCCAAAATGTCACAGTAAGTATCCTTATACAGATCAGCACTTGGTCTGTAACTTGTGCTTGTCCCCCGAGCACAAGGAGGATACCTGTGAGGCCTGTCGAGCCTTCCGGTCCAGAAAAACACTCCGGGACCGAAGAGCCAGGCGTCTACAAATGGCGTCCACGCCGACAAAACAACGTTTCGACGACGAAGAGGAAACATTCTCGGTTCCGGACTCAGAATCCGGAGACTCCGACGTCGAACAACAGCAACAAACTGTGAGTAAGACGTTGAAAAGTAAAACCATCGACAAAACGAAAGCCCAGGGGACGCCACTGCCAACAGGCCATGGCTCGACCCATAAAACAGGCGACCCGTCGAAGGCGCCGAAAAAGGGCACGCCCATAGCGAAGACACCCGACTCCGGTCGAGGGACCGCCATGGAGCAACCTCGGAGCCGAGAAAGCGGCTCCGAGAGACAAAAACAAGATACCGGCACCGAAAAACATCGGCACCGAGAATCCATGCCAAAAGGAACAAAAAATCTGTCGGTGCCGAAACCGAAAAAAGATTCTCTCTCGGCGCCGAAAAATACCACACCTTCATCCTACTCAGAGGAACAAGGAATAAGTGGCCAGATGCACAGATTTGGACAAGAGCTCCAAAGTGTAGAATCAGACTACACACAAAAGAGACTGTACATCCAGCAAGACACAGGGAAGATATCAACCCTTCCCCCAATAATGAGGAAAAGAAGGATCAGTCTCCTCAAGGATGACGCACAACCACAAGCCAAAGTGGTTAAAAAAAGTCACGCCTCCGCCCTCTCCACTACAACAGGCATCGCCGGCACAAACACCGCCACAAATGCACTCACCAGCGCAAACTACCATAAGTCAAAATAATCAGGATCAAGACGCTTGGGACCTATACGACACCCCAGTGCCGGACAATGATCCAGATTCATACCCTACAAAGCCGTCACCGCCAGAGGACAGTACCTCATACTCACAACTGGTGGCTAGGGCTGCAGAATTCCACAATGTCCAACTGCATTCCGATCCTATAGAGGATGATTTTTTATTTAACACCCTCTCGGCTACACATAGCCAATATCAATGTCTCCCAATGCTACCGGGGATGTTACGGCACGCAAAACAAATTTTTGAAGAGCCCGTAAAATCAAGAGCCATCACCCCAAGGGTGGATAAAAAATACAAACCACCACCCACAGATCCAGTGTTTATTACTTCGCAGTTACCACCTGACTCCGTAGTAGTAGGGGCAGCTCGCAAAAGAGCAACTTCCCATACATCTGGCGACGCCCCACCTCCGGACAAAGAAAGCAGAAAATTTGATGCGGCAGGAAAAAGAGTAGCATCACAGGCAGCCAACCAGTGGCGCATCGCAAATTCTCAAGCGCTGCTGGCCAGATATGACCGCGCTCACTGGGATGAGATGCAACTTCTCGTAGACCATCTTCCCCAAGAATACCAAAAAAGGGCGCAGCAAATAGTTGAAGAGGGACAAACGATCTCAAACAATCAAATCCGCTCTTCACTGGACGCAGCAGATACTGCAGCGAGAACAGTCAACACTGCTGTCACCATAAGGAGACACGCTTGGCTCCGCACTTCAGGCTTCAAACCTGAAATCCAGCAGGCTGTCCTTAATATGCCCTTCAACGAAAAACAACTTTTTGGCCCTGAAGTGGACACAGCCATTGAAAAACTTAAAAAGGACACAGACACGGCCAAGGCCATGGGCGCACTCTACTCCCCGCAGAGCAGAGGCTCTTTTAGAAAAACTCCATTTAGAGGGGGGTTTCGTGGCCAACCCACAGACACCACCAGCCAACAAACAAGAACCACACCATATCAGGGTTCCTTCCAAAGGGGAGGTTTCAGGGGATATAGAGGGGGTCAATTCCCAAGGAGTAGGGGAAGATTCCAGACTCCAAAAACACCTCCACCTAAACAGTGACTTTCAAGTCACGCAACCCCTTCACTCAACACCAGTGGGGGGAAGACTAAGCCAATTCTACCAATCTTGGCAACAGATTACAACAGACAATTGGGTATTAGCAATAATCCAACATGGCTATTGCATAGAATTCCACAAATTCCCACCAAACATCCCTCCCAAAACACGCAAAATGTCACCACAACATTTAGAACTTTTAGGACTAGAAGTTCAAGCACTACTGCAAAAGGATGCAATAGAGTTAGTACCAGTACAACAAAAAAACACAGGAGTTTACTCCCTGTACTTTCTAATTCCAAAAAAAGACAAAACATTAAGACCAATATTAGATCTCAGGACACTAAATACCTACATCATATCGGACCATTTTCACATGGTCACACTACAAGACATCATTCCACTGCTCAAACAGCAAGATTACATGACCACATTAGACCTAAAGGATGCGTACTTTCATATACCAATACACCCTTCTCACAGAAAGTACCTACGGTTCGTATTCAAAGGAATACATTACCAATTCAAAGTGTTGCCATTCGGAATAACAACTGCACCAAGAGTGTTCACAAAATGTCTAGCAGTAGTAGCAGCACACATCAGGAGACAACAGATACATGTGTTCCCTTACCTAGACGATTGGCTAATCAAGACCAACACTGTAAAAAAATGCGCAAACGACACCACATGTGTCATACAAACCCTTCACAAACTGGGGTTTTCCATCAACTATACAAAATCACACCTAGAACCGTGTCAGACACAACAATATCTAGGAGCAACCATCAACACATCAAAAGGAATTGCCACTCCAAGTCCACAAAGAGTGCAGGCATTCCACAAGGTAATAAGTGCTATGTTTCCAAACCAAAAGATACAAGCAAAATTTGTGCTAAAACTTCTAGGCATGATGTCATCATGCATAGCCATTGTCCCAAACGCAAGACTACACATGCGACCCTTACAACAGTGTCTAGCATCACAATGGTCACAGGCACAGGGTCAACTTCAAGATCTGGTGTTGGTAGACCGCCAAACATACCTCTCGCTTCTATGGTGGAACAGCAAAAATTTAAACAAAGGGCGGACATTTCAGGACCCAGTGCCTCAATACGTTATAACAACAGATGCTTCCATGACAGGGTGGGGAGCACACCTCAATCACCACAGCATTCAAGGACAATGGGATATACACCAAACAAAATTTCATATCAATTACCTAGAACTGTTAGCAGTATTTCTAGCGTTAAAAGCCTTCCAACCCATAATAACACACAAATACATTCTTGTCAAAACAGACAACATGACAACAATGTATTATTTAAACAAACAAGGAGGAACACACTCAACACAATTGTGCCTCCTAACACAAAAAATTTGGCAGTGGGCGATTCACAACAACATTCGCCTAATAGCACAATTTATTCCAGGAATACAAAACCAACTAGCAGACAACCTTTCGCGAGACCACCAACAAGTCCACGAATGGGAAATTCACCCCCAAGTTCTGAACAAGTACTTTCAAATTTGGGGAACACCCCAGATAGATTTGTTCGCAACAAAAGAAAACTCAAAATGCCAAAACTTCGCATCCAGGTACCCACACCGCGAATCACAAGGCAATGCTCTATGGATGAGTTGGTCAGGGATATTTGCATACGCTTTTCCCCCTCTCCCTCTCCTTCCATATCTAGTAAACAAGTTGAGTCAAAACCAACTCAAACTCATACTGATAGCACCCACATGGGCAAGACAACCTTGGTATACAACTCTACTAGACCTTTCACTAGTACCGCATGTCAAACTACCCAACAGACCAGATCTGTTAACACAACACAAACAACAGATCAGGCATCCAAACCCAGCATCATTGAATCTGGCAATTTGGCTCCTGAAATCCTAGAATTCGGACACTTAGACCTCACACAAGAATGCATGGAGGTCATAAAACAAGCTAGAAAATCTTCCACTAGACACTGCTATGCATCTAAGTGGAAAAGATTTGTTTACTACTGCCATGCCAATCAAATACAACCATTACATGCCTCTACGAAAGACATAGTAGGATACTTACTACATTTGCAAAAAGCAAATCTCGCTTTTTCATCTATAAAAATACACCTCGCAGCAATATCTGCTTACCTACAAACTACTCATTCATCGTCTCTATTTAGAATACCAGTTATTAAAGCATTCATGGAAGGGCTAAAAAGAATTATACCACCAAGAACACCACCAGTTCCTTCATGGAATCTTAACATCGTCTTAACAAGACTCATGGGTCCACCTTTCGAACCCATGCATTCCTGTGAAATGCAATATCTAACCTGGAAAGTCGCATTTCTCATTGCAATCACATCCCTCAGAAGAGTAAGTGAAATACAGGCATTTACCATACAAGAACCATTTATTCAAATACACAACAATAAAATAGTTCTAAGAACAAATCCAAAATTTCTGCCAAAAGTAATCTCACCATTCCATTTAAATCAAACAGTAGAATTGCCAGTGTTCTTCCCACAACCAAATTCCGTGGCTGAAAGGGCACTACATACATTAGACATCAAAAGAGCACTAATGTACTACATTGACAGAACAAAGCTAATCAGGAAAACAAAACAACTGTTCATAGCTTTTCAAAAACCACACATAGGAAATCCAATCTCTAAACAAGGCATTGCTAGATGGATAGTCAGATGTATTCAAACATGCTATCTTAAAGCCAAAAGAGAATTGCCTATTACACCAAAGGCACACTCAACCAGAAAGAAAGGTGCTACAATGGCCTTTCTAGGAAACATTCCTATGAGCGAAATATGTAAGGCTGCAACCTGGTCTACGCCTCATACGTTTACTAAACACTACTGTGTAGACGTACTAAATGCACAACAAGCTACAGTGGGCCAAGCTGTACTAAGAACATTATTCCAAACTACTTCAACTCCTACAGGCTAAACCACCGCTTTTAGGGGAGGTAACTGCTTTATAGTCTGTGCCAAACATGTGTATCTGCAGCAACATATGCCATCGAACTGAAAATGTCACTTACCCAGTGTACATCTGTTCGTGGCATTAGTCGCTGCAGATTCACATGTATCCTCCCACCTCCCCGGGAAGCCTGTAGCCGTTTAGAAGTAGATCATAAATCTTAAACTTCTGTACATTTGTAAATAATTATTATAAACTCTTAACGTACATACATATTCACTCCATTGCATGGGCACTATTTATAGCAAACAACTCCATCCTCACCCTCTGCGGGGAAAACAATCTAAGATGGAGTCGACGCCCATGCGCAATGGAGCCGAAGAGGGAGGAGTCCTTCGGTCCCGTGACCAAAAAAGACTTCTTCGAAGAAAAACAACTTGTAATACTCCAAGCCCAACACCAGGCAGCGGACTGTGCCAAACATGTGAATCTGCAGCGACTAATGCCACGAACAGATGTACACTGGGTAAGTGACATTTTCATTTTGGTGGTACAAGGAGAAAATCCACACATTGATTCACAGTGCCATTCTGAGCCGAGGCATCCCTGCAAGAATTTGATGAGTTGCTGCTGCCTGTATCGGAGCGAGGTCCCCACTTTACAGTTACTACAGGTTTCCACGCAGGCCTCGGCGTTTCGTCGCAGTGCGTCAGAAGAACCACTGCTGTGAGTTTCGAGCACTGCATCATTGGAGTCCGTGACACACAACCCTAACTTTGACGCAGCCCCTGCTTCATCGCTGTGAGATTGACACATCTCGACTTGACTTCCAAAGCATCGTCCTTGGGCGCCTTTTTCTTCCTTGACACCGCAGTAAGGAACCTAAGCTTCGTGCCACAAACACATCACCTCCCTTGTGGCAGTAAGGAACCAACGCATCACATCCCCTGCAAGAGTAAGGAACCAACGCATCTCTGGCTCTTTTGTTGCATCATCTCCTCTGCAGCACACATCGTCTTCATTATTCACGCATATCAGGTACTTTGCCTCAGTCAATCGCTTCATTAATTTCAATGAACTATAATTGTATTTATTCTTTTAAAAGTGATATACCTGCTTGTGTATGTTGGATTTTTGTCATTTTTGTCTTGTTTAAGTACTGGCAATTTTTGTAAACTGGTGTGGAGTCCTTTTGTAGTGTTGTTACTGTATGTGCGTGTGTGTGTATACACACATACTTTACAGATTACCTCAGCGGTAAGCCTGTCTGCTCGTGCCAAGCTAAGAAGGGGGTGAGCAAGGATTAATTTACAACCTATGACTCCCTTACCCTGACTAGAGTGCAGGCTCCTACTAAGACCCTATTTCTAACAGAAACCATTTTCGTCAGTGCCAAACAGCAAAGGTAAAGTTATTTAACTGCTTACGAACTCAGGTTCACACTCAATGCCATCTCAACAGAGCTCCCTTTTATGAGCAGAATGAAACATGCAGACAGCAATGGCAATTCCAGAAACAAGTGTCCCACTCCCTCATGTCTCAGCGTCTGGTAGAGAACTGTAGTGAAAGTGTTTCAACTGATTATATAATTGGGCATGAGACTAATACAGAGACGTTGTTGCTTCTGAAATCAGTGGTGTCAGACATAGGGAGGATCTAGCTGCTGTCACATGCAAACGCAAAGACTGCATGTGCTGGGAACAAGACAACATAGGAAGCGGAATGTTCAGTGTCAGCCCCTGTAGTGACAGCAAGAATAGATGCTTCACATACAGGTTACGGTGCACATGTAGGCAAACTGATGAAATGAAACACACAAATTCACCACAACTAAAGACTGTGTTTCTAGCGTTAAAAGCTCAGCAAGGTCTGGTACAAGAAAAAGTTCTAGACCTACAGACAGACCACTTTTTATTTTATTTATTATTTACATAAACGAGCAAGTAGGGACAAGATCTTAGTCTTCAAAAAACTAGCTCAAGACATTCAGCATTGGGCACTCCAACACATTTCATTTGTACCATATCCAGTGCCCACAGATCAAGATTTCGAGCCATAAGGAGAAACCTGTCTCTGACCCTGAATTTCCCTTGTAGGGGAGCCTCTCCCATATTTGATATCTTTGGATTGGAAGTAAGCAAATTTGTATTTGAAGGGGCTATTTTTCCGGCACTGCGCCTGGCACGCCTACAGCACACCCGCTGCATGTGTCCTCTGTATGTCCACAGCTCTTAAATAGGTGTAGTGCGGTGAGCACAGGACAGTTAACCCCCAGAACAACTAGATTGTTGATAGACTGCTGATTGTCGGGTTGCATAGAATCTGAGCGGCAGAGGAAAAGCAAGAGCAGCGGGGGGCACACACAGAGATAGCATTCAGCAATGCTTCTGATACCCTATAGTAAAAAAAAACCTAAGAATTGGTATTCTCATTAAAAATGTAGGCATTATAGTCGCCTGACGCTTCAGAAAATAAGTTGGGGGTTTTGCTTTAGATTCAAAGCCAGTTTGCATTGTGAAACAGGCAAATGACTAGTCTTATTTTTTGGTATGTCATACATCATCAGGCATACTTTTGAGAAGGCCTTGAGGTCACCATTTGTGTTTCATGACAGGCCACCATATGTGGAGGCTAGCTAATCCAGCCTTTTCTTGGGGCCTCAGCTGTAAAGTATACTTTGGGCATTGGAATTTCACCCTGAACAAAAACACCCCAGTAGGCAACAAGGACGTTAGACCCCATCAGTACGAAATGATAGGAGGACCAAGCAGTATTAAACCAATGACATTCAGTGACATGCGTCTTTGTTTACTTATATTGACTTTGCCGTATAATTCTAATGTGCCTCTGATCTTAACCTGACAGTAGTTTATATATGAGGTAAATATATTTTGCTGTGACAGTACAGAGGAATGAGGCCAAAGGCTTTTGAATTCCTTTGCAAGACTGTGGAACTCCTGTTACTTGCAATATTGCATTGTATTCTATTGTAAATGCATTTAGAAATATTGCACTTACTACCCCTGACAAGGCGCTAAAGTTATTTATGGTAGGTTGCACGCTACTCTAGAACCCAAGGGAATCCAGTGGTTATTTGTTATATGGGATTAGTCCTGTACTCGGGAGGAAACTATCCCATGCAGTCACTCCAGTTTCCTTGTGGTAGATGAAAGTAATGGGAATTGGATGTGATTATTAGCACATGTTCAATCAAATGGTTTGTGGGATAGATTTACTATTAGAAATGAGTTATTGCTAAGTTACAGGGGTGTGCTTTCAAAGGTAAGGCTAAGATATATAAAGTACGGTCTAGTCAGTTTGCAGAAATACCATTATTGAGATGGTTAGAAGACAGACGTGCGACTTGGAACAGGCATGTAGAGGGTGGATGGTAAAAATAATGTCATTGGAGAGAAACAAAGGAGGATATGAAACTGAAACAGCATATTATTGTACTGTGCATTTAAATAGGGCTTTAAAATACTTTTTTGGAACACCCAAGCGCCTGTTCACATGTGTAGCCCACTACACTTATATATCTAAAATTTAGCGGACACCTATGTTCCCCGAAATGAAAATTTTTGTGTAAACATGCATAAAGTACTGAATTAGATATATAGGGAAAATAATTAAAACACAATGAATTATTGAATAAATAAGATGTGGTGTTGGGTATTGTCTGCTGGATGTCATTAAGAAAGACATTCAGAGATGGCATAAATTTAAACATCCCCACTTTTAAAGAAGGTGAAACGTTATCAGACACTTAACAAATGACTGAGCAAGTGCTGTTTTATCAACAAAAAAGCATAGACTACTAAGAAGTACAAGTAATGGAAATGTTTTTTACCTTCAATTGTAACGTGAACCAATTTGCAGACCGTGTTTATATGGTTTACTACATGAAAATATTCTCTGGACTTACTGCCTGCAACAGATCGATCAACAGAAGATGAATCCCATCTGGGAACATTGCTCACAAAACAGTTCTATTCGCTGCATAGGTGCATAATCACTGTGGCAAGTTCCAACATTTACATACAATTGCAGTTGGGTTTAGTGAGCTATACTGTCTCTTCGCAGTTTTGCTAATTTGTGTCTTTCTAATCTAATCATACCCCAACACAGAAAAAACTTACCCAGCCTGGTGGTGTTTACACTACAAAAGAAACCTAGAAGTCCAGAAGAACAAATGGTCAAGTGAAGGACGAATGAACCAGTAATAAAGTGCTAAATTTGAGCTCTGCATGCCTGTAAAAGTTGGTGAGGGGTCACAAAGAAAGGTCTTTGGGGGGGGGGGGGGGGGAGGTGGCGCACATTGAGACATCAACAAGGGTGGCACTCCTGGACAGTGAAGGATCCAGTGGGGGTTTAACTTCTGGCATTGCCATTTAGTTGTTTATGGACTTTAACAGACTTGTCTTGCCCCTGTTCAAAACCTAGGCTTGTTCTAAATGCTTTGATCTGTTGTAAGTATTGTCGGCTTTTAACCACGCCCATCTCATGCGCATCACTTTCATCTGTTCCTGGGCTTACCTTTCAAAAATCACTTGATGTCCTTGGTAGATGCTTTACGTTTGTCCTGCCTTGAGGCTGTTTTTGTCACGCCTTGCAGACTGCCCCTGTTACATGGATTATTGCATGATTGCTGATATACTTCAGGGTGAGCTTTTTTTTTCTTTTGTCTCTCCCCTTCGTGCTGCATGGCGACGATGGCGCGCTCAGTGCGAACAGTGTGAACTCTGTGGTATTGTTCATAGTTAACTAATCAGTCAATTCTTGTTGCTTTCCCCTTAAAACATTGAGATTAGTGAATGTTTTAAGGAAAGCGGAAATCCTCAAAGCGAAAGCTACTACAATATTCACTGCACTCTGGAAAGCTTGACCCATAATGCTTTGCAGGGCATTGCTTTTATAAAACATTTTTGCTCATAACTCAGCCTGTGGTGGTCCTATGACAATGGGACCACCACCAAAACATTAATAACAATTTCCTCTTCCCGTCAACATCATCTTTGGGTCCCCACATTAGGTAAGGGGGGGATCCCAAAATAATATCCCCTCCCCCACCAACCACCATTAAGTGTCTGTTTAAGCTCTCTCATGGCTGGAACATTTGTTTTACAGCTGGGAGTAGCTTATGTTTTAAGGGACTTGTTTGTAATAATATTGTAATAGGCCTGCTAGCCCCGATTGTATGTTATGCACTATGTCCTCTAGGGACTAAATATATAGTTCCACTGCATTATTTATTACCACTTTCTTTTTGTGTGGTTCTGCTATATAGCTACATGACTATGTTTCTTACAAATGCTATTTTCATTGTGGTGTCCTCTATGGGCTATTCTAAGCATTACAGTCATATCAGCATATTGAAATATTTGTGGCACGGAAACTTGTCCCATAATGCTTTGCAGGGCATTACTTTACAAAACACTTTTGCTCATAACGTAGCCTGTGGTGGTCTTAGGACCACGTTGACTACAGTGTGCTCTTTCTGTCTACATCGTCTCTGGGTATTTTGGGGATTCCAAAATGATAACACCTACCACCATTCATTGTCTTTTCTTTATATTCTCTCATGGCTGAAACTTTTGTTTTACAGCTGAGAGAAGTTATGTTTAATGGGCCTTGTTTGTAATATTACAATAGTCCTGCTAGCTTTAACAATGTGTAATGCACTATGTCCTAAATGGTTACACTGCATTATTTTCTCACACTTTTTTCCATGTGGTTATGCTCTCTAAGGGCTGACTATGGGTACATGACCATGTGCCTTCCAAATGCAATTTTTATTGTTGTCCTCTAGGGGCTGTTTTGGGCGTTGCAGTCAGCATACTATAATACTCGCCCTATAATGCTTTGCAGAGCACTTCTTTTACCAAACAATTTTGCTCATAACTCAGCCTGTGGTGGTCCTAGGACAATGGGACCAACTCCAAAACACCCATTCTGTCTACATCTCTGGGTCCCCACACTAGGTTAGTGGGGACCCCAAAATAATAACCCCTCCCACAATTCAGTGTCTTTTAAGCTTTCTCATGGCTACGTTTGTTTTACAGCTGGGAGAAGTCTAGTTTTAAAGGCCTTGTTTGTAATATTGCTGTAGGCCTGCTAGCCCTAAAAACACCCTCTAGGGGCTAAAGATATGGTTACAATGCATTACTTTCTCCTGTTTATTTCATGGGGGTTAGCCCCACTAGGTGCTAACGATATAGTTACATGACCAGGTTTCTTTAAACTTATATTTTTGCTATGGCATTGCAGTCTAATGCCAAAAGTTTATTTCTGATAAAGGTTTGTATGGTAATTGTATATGTTTTAATGATTTCTCCTTATAACACGTATGACCATAATTCAGGCCAACCTAACATCCTTAACACTATGATTTTTTTTTTTTTTTTGAACACTTGTAATATGACATTTCTAGTTTATTTCTCCTCTATGGCTGTCTTGTGTCTTTTGGGGGTGAATTGTGTTAGCCAGCCAGCAACTAAGGTGGTGGGCTGATGAAAGTGGTTTTCTATTGGAATTAGTTTAGCAGATTTCAATTAGGATGATAAATGGCAACATTTTCATTTTTTGTTGCAGATAGAGGAAGAAGGTAAATAAATGGAAGTGCTTTAGTTACATGCAGGGCCTCTGGAATCATATGGCGGGAAGAGACAATTCTGAGGCAAGGTTGACCAATTTATGTGGCAAGAAAAGTCCAGTTATGAATTTACAATGCCAGTAGATCTAACTCAAGCAAATGCGAGACCTATTGGATTGCAAATACTTGTTTAAATTGTTTCAGAGCTTTTGTGGGTCGCAAAGTCGTTCACCTAGTTGTGGCTGCTAGAGGGCCAAGGTTAGGATGTCATATATATTCGAGGGGGCTGGAGGCATACCATTGGTGCATCGGACTTGTGGTAAACCTACTTTTGAAGCTCTTGATTTCTATTACATTTTTTCCCGAGATGTTAGTTGCGTATGCTGTTCTTTGTGGTTTCGACCACAGAGAGACTACATTTATGCTGCTCTTCGCGTACTTGATAATATTTTTTATCTTGTAATATGCAAGATCCACAACATGCTTAACGTGCTTTCTTAGGTTTGGAAGTGCATATTGTTTAAACCCTGTTGCTTTTTTTGGCAACCCCAAGTTAGACACTGAGGGAAGCTCAAATTGTGTAAATTTTTGCTACGAGCACAGTTAAATGCAGATGGATAGATTTCTGAAAAGTATTTTTGTTTTTAAGTCTAACATTTGCGTTAAGATGCAATCATTTCAGTTTTAAAAATGTAAGACTGTCACACCTGTTACAGATGATTCACTGACTGTGATCTATTTAGCCTTACGTTTCCCTTATTTCTTAACTTCGAGCTTCCTAGGTCTCCCAAAATATGCCAGCAGTCCACTATAAAATAAACTACCTTTTTAAATTAAGACCGCTGACCTAGACTTATTTTATTTGGTGACAAACTTTTTAGGGGGGCTGCAACATGGCCATTCCTTCATTGTTACATCTATTTTCTGCCTTGTACTTGGTCACTGCATACTGGCTTAATTTCCTCCTTATTTGACTGGATCATGGACCAAGTATTGATTGCTTCAGCAATGGTTGAGCTGTGACTGAGGCACTGCTTTAATCTTTTCTCCCCTGTTGTGTTGAACCACTTGCCATTTGTAACTATGCAACTGTTTCACTATGCCACAAGCACTTAAAATAAGCCCCTTTCCCATTCGAAATGGGTGTTTCTTATGTCAGCATATGTTAACTGCCTATATTGTGACAAAATAAATTATTTGCTTTCAAATTTATTTTCACAGAGACATGGAAATGAGCGCATTTGGTTCCATAATATAAAGATTTTTTGCCAAGTGTCCCATTTTCTTTTTCACAGCTTTGGAGATTCACTGATCTGCTTAGAATCACATGGGTGTTGTGCTGAGACCTAACAAGCATTGACAACGGCAGTAGGTCTTGTTTTTGAGAATATTGCCTGTCATTGCATTTTTTTCATATTGTACAGCATGAGCATTGCCGACTTGTGGCATTGATTTGTAGCTATGGGGTATAGCAGCATGACTACAAAAGAATAAAAAACAATTCATGCATCCAGCACTAAGTGATTAAAAAAAAGAAGAAAAAAAATAGCATTAACTCTGACTGTATCATAGCACTTCTTAAAATTAGTTTTAGTCACACTGCAAAGTATCCACACTTCTGCACAGCATGGCTAAAAAAAAAAAACCCTATTGGCTTTGACAGTGCTTGTTTCAAATACAAGGCAATACAGTACCTAAATAGGAAATGGGAGTATAGGGAAGAGGTGGCTTTTGATTATACTCAAGACGCTCGCTGTACTACTTGTTTTTAGAAGACTCGTGTCCTAAGAACTCCTTCCTTACCCATCCTCCACATTGCACTAGACAGTGTGTATGAAGTGCTGCCGAGGTCTGAATACCCACCACTTAAGATCCACATATCGTACTTTAATAACACCTTGGAGTATTAGTGTAACGCAAAATGCTGGGATCCCCGTTCCAGAATGTGACGAATGCCCCTAAGTATCTTCTATCTCACAGATATCCATTGGCCTTGGGCTGAAAGGGAGAGCCTCGAAGGGGTTGCCGACCCCCAGCCCCCTCCCATGCTGCAGGGGCATGCATTACTCCCCTGAGTAACTTTATCATGTCTGTCTTCCCCCACCTTGCTGTAAAGTGTGTGAAAACCATAAACGATAAAAAATATATATATTTCTAGAGGCACAGATGCGGTCACTAGGTTAACTGAGATCTTCGGGAGGCGGACGTTTATAAAGGAAAGTAGCTACCGTTGATTAAATCATCTTGCCGAAAGCAGCATTATTTACAATTTGTGGATACAGAGGCAGCAAAGTAAATTCTGTAGTCGGAATATTATGACATAGAAAAGCTGTCCATCTTTATTCTACCTACCTGGCATTTCCGGCCACTATTGAATTATTTATGCATTTATTTTAAATTGGTTTTCACCTGTTAGCTGTTAAGTAATTTTTGCACAACCCTTAACTTGATACCCCTGAATGAGTTACAAGCCTAAAGTGAAGAAGAAAGAATAGGTGGTATGTTTAGTATAGTCTGCAAACCTTGTTCAACTGTGTGGACTGTTCTGCACGATAGGAAACCAACTGCAACACACAGTCACATGTCTTGAATATTGGGTTCTATTTTCCCACACCCGTTTCTTTATTTGTACATTGGGGGTGGGGGCAATCTGCAGTGAACATTCATACAGTTAATATCAATCTAAGAAACTTGTTTCTGCTTCACTTAACTGGCCATTGTCTGAGGTTTTGTGTTTCACCTGATGTCTTTGTGCACAATCTTCCTTTTAACGTACTAAAAATCCTGAGCTACTTCGGCGTCTTAGAGTTTTTAAAATTATATTGTAAAATCCAAAATCTTTAGGATGAAATACAATATTTTCCATCTACCCTTTCTGGACGAGCTGTTTGTTTATAATCATTTGTGGTGAGGGAGGGGAAGAATCTTGTATATGCTTCACCCTAGCTGAACTTTAGTGTAGTCGTGACTCTAGAATTTGATTTGACTTAGTGAAATATTGTGTGGCCTATTTTTTTATTTATTTTTTATTTTTATTTTTTACCTTCAGTAGTAAACTTTCAGTGGAGTATTTTGAGAAGGCAAGCGTGCAGAAAATCTATTTTCTTCCATTATCTGGAAATGAGGCAACCACGCACTACAAAACTGCACTTGGTCATTTGTAACAATCCTCTTAATAATTAAAGAGAAGTTTCAAAAACCTAAGCTTTTTTTCTTTTCTTTTTTTCATTTGTAAACGTGTAATGCACTGCAATATATTCTAATCTCGTATATATTTTTGGCCCTTAAGAAAAGCCTGACTGTTCACCACTTGATCAGAACTCATATTGACAGTCACAACGTTTCAATTTTGGATTTTTAGAACTCAGTACAATTTGTTCCTCCAAGCTCCAGTGACTCCAAGTAGTTCAGAATGCAACAATTCTATCATTTATTGGGGCGCACAGAAAGGGCTCGCTTAGTCCTCCTTTCTCATATGGGTCCACCAGTGGCCCTGCACGTGGTCTTCATCATGTTTAAAGTCTGTGGGTAAGTCTTAAGTCTGGAAAGAAAAACAAGAATTCAAGTGGGCCTCATCCTAGCCTCCACACTGGCTCAGAAGTTGCATAGATGTTTATGTGCCCGTGATCTCACTCAGAGTCCCTACCGAAGAGCAGATTCTGCAGCTGATTCTGATGCACCCAGAGGTCCTTTGGTGACGCCATAACAGCATTTAAATAGGCCATGCTCTGCATCTTAGGTACCCTCCCGTCCCCCTCCGGCATGCCTTTGGGCCCCATGGATCTGAGGAGGCCTCCAGTTAGGTCACCACAGGTGGATCCACATTTGCCTCAGTTTGTGCCTCATGACCTTACTTCAGGTTCAGCTCTGACTCCAGAATCCACTCCATACCTGGCATCATGATTATTACAGGTTCCTGCCACTTTGATGCTGGCACGTAAGCTGCCAATGCTGGAGGTAGAGGTCAATCCATAATTCTGTCCGACTCAGAGCTGACTGTCTACCTTGGCAGATGATGTGTTCTGGTCCTACACACCCAGCCCCCTATTCATTCGGACTCTGATACGACTGCACATGTGCCAAGGAGCTGCCCTCCAGTGCTCCATCAAAGATTAGGATCACTTTTGCTGGAGCCAACCAGCTTTTGGTAATGATGGGAACTAATTCTCCCCACAATGATAACAGATTTTATATACCTACCAGAGGCCGGTGGTCTGGACACTTACGGTAAAGGTGGGCTGAGCAACCCCCTGGCACTCGGTCCTTCCACAGATGTCTGCTTCATTCATCATGGTCATTAGACCGGAGGCTTAAGTCTTAGAACAGTTGCCTTCTGTTGTGGTAAAAACAAACGTCCTCACATAAGAATTACAACCCAAACAATCCTCATCTGAATCTCACCTGCCATTCGATGCCTTGACAGTCAACCTCAGGGACACTTGGACCAAACCGTGCTCATGCCCACCTGTAAACAGATAGGTAGCATGTCATTAGACCCGCCCCGGGTGACCCTGCCTTCCTAACGCAGTACCTTGCTCCTGAGAGTCTGGTAGTACAGTCCTGTACCAGTATAGTTAACCCATATATTTCTTCCTACTTCACCCTGGACAGTCGAAAAGAATTGAGGCATTTGGAAAGGAGATATTTTCTTCTGCTAGTCTCACCCTTATGTCAGTTAACATCAGTAGTTTGCTGGGAAGATACTCCACACCTAATGGGACTTCAGCTATGGACGTCTTACTAGCACTTCAGGAGGATTTTTGTGCCAAATGGCACACACCATTAATGATAACTAGGATGCCGCCAAGTATGTCATCCAGTAAAGCCTGGCGGTGATAGACTGTTTACACAGTGCAGTTTGCACGATCATAACTCTGATGATGTTCAGGTGTCACTCTGTCTGTCCTTTCGACTGGCCTGGCCTCTTTGGCAAGAAGGCTGACTCCGTTCTTGAGCCTTTTATTGAGTAGAGCTACTGCACACCCCCTCGGGCTTTCCACATTGCAATGAGTTATCCCCGAGACATCACTAGTGGTTTTGCCTTAAGACCACATCTAGGCCAACCACCACCACAACAGGCACCCTGGTCCTTTCTGTGTCAGGCTAAGAGTTGGCAGACAGCGTTCAAGACAGCAAGGGTAGCCAACTTCTTACCCCCCAGCCCCTTCTCCAGCAGCCTCCATGCATCTTTAGTTTGTTCTCTGCAGAAAATGGCCACCAGGTGGGAGGTAGGATTACTCATTTCTCCTGCGGTGGCACACTACACCATCCAACAGGTGGGCCCTGCTAATAGTCCAAATTGGCTGTGCCCTGCCATTCCTTTATATCCTGCCGCCTCTTCTACCTACATTAAAGTTACATTCATTTGGCCGTTTGTCCATTTCGCTGCAGGGAGTTCAGACTCTTGTAAAAAAAAAAAAAAAAGTGTCCCCGACCTCGGAGATCTGAATCAGGTGTTCCCTTTATTTCTTAGTGCGGAAGAAGGGAAGAAGCCTTTTTACTATCTTGGATATTTAGCCCCTTAATTTCTTCTTTCAGAAGGACAAATTCACAATACTCAAGCTGGCCCAGGTTCTATGTGCCCTGCATCCAGGAGACTGGGTGGAGGTGTTAAACCTGCAGGATTCCTATTCCCATATCCCTGTCCTGCAGGCAGACAGCATGTGGTTTAAGGTGGGCCACAAGCATTTTCAGTTTGATGTGCTGCCTTTTGGCCTCCAGTGTCCTTGGGTGTTCACAAAAGTAACGGTGATGGTCCCTGTCATTTCCTACATCTACGATTGACTGTTGAAGGGTGGGATTGCCAATGTCAATCATAGACTACCTCCAGGAGTCAAATCCACTAACATCCTTGAGGTTCACAGTCCACTTGATGACGTCACACCTGGACATGGTGTTTATTCGGGCCTTCCTTCTGGAACAACTAGGTCAGGAGTTTCGGGCTATGAGCCCAATGTTTCAGCTGAAGTCCTGGGTCTCGATGAGGAGGGCTCTGACCTTCTGGCCTCTTGCATCCTGCTTGTCAAGCTGTACCATTGCAGAGGTGGACTCTGCAGTGGGAACTGAAGTTGTAGTGGACCCAGCAACAAGGGAACCTGTATTACTCCATCCATATTTCAGAGGGGGCTGCAGAAGATTGTAGTGGTGACCACAACTGGACTAGGGGCAGACACCTCCCACTTCCCCACCTGGATCTGACAGTGGTGACAACACATCGCTGCTTGGTAGGGGAGGTCATTAACTATGAGATCAGAGAACTCTGGGCTCTGGTGGAGGCTCATCTTCACATCAGGTTGTTCGAGTTATGGGATATATGCCTGGCTTTGAAAGTCTTACTACCGTCCACCAAAGGGAAGCTGGTTCAGGTTTTCGGGACAAGCCTGGGTGGAGTGAGGTCCTAGGTCCTGAGTCAAGCAGCTCTGCTCCTCTGGAAGTGCCTGAATCGTGGGAGCATTTCCCTGGTTGTGCGCTACCTGGCAGAATCTTTATACTCCAGAGCAGACAAACTCCGTTTGCGACGCCTGATGGATCACAAATCACAATTACACCCAGAAAGTGGCCCAGGGTGTCTTTCAGTAATGGGGTGAATGTGGCTCAGTCTTTTTGTCAACACCAAGAATGTACTTTGTCAGCACTTTTGCATGCAGGATTTTCTAATTCTGCTCTCGGATGCTCATTTGACCTAGAATGGAGCATGAATCTTTTATGGTTTCCCATCGCTCCCTCTGCTACCCTGAGTGCTGAAGATCAGGAATGAAGAAGACCAAGTCATCCTTGTGGCTCCAAATTGGGCCAGGTAAGTGTGGCACTTGAAACTTCTGGGCATGATGAGCATCTGTCCTAAGAACAGACTGGCAATTAAGGATCTGCCTCAGAAAATATTAGATGCCAGCCATGCAACCAGGCGTCCTTTCATGAAATATGTTTATCCTGGCAAGTTTGTGGCTTGGTGTGGCCTCCATAACACGGATAAGTTGTAAGTTAAACTGTCAGATGTGCTACTGTTTGCTCTACCTTTGGCCTAGCAAGGACTTGCAATGGAAACTTTCCTTATGTGCTCTCTTTTTGAGCCATTGCACAGCTGTTCCCTGCATCTCCTGACCCTTAAGACAGTCTTTTTCTTTGCAATAACTCAGCTCTTCGAGTGAGTGAGTTTACACCACCTGCTTTCCAGACAGTCTTATGCTGAGGACTAGAACAGCTTTCCTCTTGAAAATTGTGACTCCCATTGACATCAGCAATCCTTTAGTTTTCCGATGTTCTTTGACCTCCACGACCCCAATCACTTGAAAGAGGAGAGACTCCATTGTTTAGACCCCAAAAGAGAACTCTGCCTTTGCATCCATTGTACCAACTAAAGAGCATCAGGTGGGCAGTCTGCTGTACAAAGACCATCAGGTGGGGAATCTGCTATTTGTGGCATACGCCGGGGTAAAGAAAGATAGGCAATGCAGTGCAAAAACTGACTTTGTTGAGGTGGATAGTCATTTTCATTAAGATCTGCTACAAAATGCCCAAGAAGCAGTCTCCAGAAAAATACGTGGGCTTTACAAGAGCAATAGCAGTCTGACGAGTGTCGTTGTGATTTTAACCCTGTGTCATTTTCATCTGGTTAAATCTAAGATTCTAATATACCTCATTAGGTTTCTAAAATTTTTATCTTTTAGTGTTGGTTTACACAGATTTTTGGGGTGGAAATAGCATGCAAAGTGTTAGTTTTTACCCACAAATGTCCAACTTAATGTGTGTTCTAGGCATTTTACATGAGCTTCTTCTGACATGCACCTGCCTTTCCATGCTCTACACCGTAACCTGCTAGTTCTGAAAATCCTCAAAACTTACTAGCTTTACCCAGTAATAAGAGAAGTTTGCAGTCAGAAAAATCTGCACATCCCTATTCTGGAATTCAGGATTTGTTGTTTAATTTTTCAAATTTAAATTTTGAACACCTAAGCAACACTTTAATTTTGTGACAGGTTGGGTAGGCAAAAACAACTACATTTTTAATCTCTGAAGAAGTGTCTAAACTGTCAGTCCACAAAAATATTGTAAACAAACATTTTCTGAAGAAAATAATTAACGTATGCATTTATAACATATGACACATTAAACAGAATATAAAATTCAGTTTGAGTTGAGGCTTCCATGATTAACCTTTTCCAGCAGTGGAAAGTCAGCAACTTTATAAATAATGTTAGTCTTACATTTAAGCTGTCAATTGAGTACACGAGGGCTAAATGAAGGGTTAAGCTCCGTCATAGAGGAGGCTTCAGCACCAAGTAAGCCTCTCCGTTGTGGTGCTAGTATTCCATTCACTCCATTCTGATCTGCACTGATGGATATTTCCCTCATTTAGCCCCTCCACTAGCACAGGCTACAAGAGTCACACATACCTCTTTGTTTTCCTGGATCACCGATCTGGGAAGGGTGATGACATAAATCAAAAGCTGTGTGTCGCAGCAGTATGTGCACATAAAAGTGCTGGAGATGCTGGCACTCCCCTATCAATAAACAGGGGGAGAGGGGTGTGGTCATGCATGGGTCTTTTCAACCAGGCTTAGACAAGAAATGTACTTCGTGTTGTGTGATATGGTTCAATTTGCATTCAAGTTCTGTTAGTCATGGGACCTCCTACACGAGTTTCCATCAAAGGGCCTGTGAAAAGTATAGCACAGTTGATTCTGATTGCTCCAAACTGGGCTAGGAGGACCTGACATGTCAATCTGTTGACATTCAGCTTCCCTGCACAACATCACCCTACTCTTGTAACTTGATGGGGCAGGCCTTTCATTGCAATCCCCAAACAGTGCAGCTGTACCCGTTAGAGTCCGCCTGTCTACCACCTGAAGTTGCAGACACCATTTTGCCTGCCAGGAAACCTGCCTTAAAAAGCAACCATTGATGTGTTTCACAGTTGCTTCAATGGTGTGAGTATGAAGGCCTGAATTGGTTTCAGTTTTGCCTTTTCAGTGTTCTCTGCTTTGCGTTAATGCTTGCCAGAAAAGGTACAGCAGTGGCTTTTATCGGTCTTGCAGTGCCTCCCGACTAGTCCTACCTGTTTAAGAACCCCACTAATGGTGCCCATTGTGAACATTTAGTTGTATTTGTTCCTCAGTGGGTTCTGAATAGTGTTTAGTTTAACTTTTTTTAATGGCATTCAGTTTGAGCTGATACACTGTTACCCGACCCAACTTCTCAAATTGAAAGCTGTCTAAGAGACAGTTACTTCACCCGGTAGGGTTGGTGAACTTCAGGCTCTTTGTCAGACACCCATTCACATTATTCCACCTAGGTAAATTGGATCTTTAAAAAGTGACATTTGCTTTTCATATGGGCCAGATCCTCTCTTCCATTTTTCTGCCCTCTTCTTTATCCCACCAAAGAGATAGTTGCATAATGTGGACCCCAGATGTGAGGTGTTCTATTTTTTCATCTGTATTATACTGGGCAGAATGGCTGATCAGTTCTTTGTGAGCTTTTCCAGAGACAATACCATACTATTTATTGTTGGTTCATTCTCTGTATTATGCTTTCTACGTGTAATTTGAGGAATCTACAGGAAGAATATGTCCACCAGAAATATCGTTACCAAAGCCAAGTGACTTTTTCTTCTAGAAGTCATTTTATCTCGATTACCGTGCTGTTAGAGCAGCTTACAAACAACTACAGTAAGAAATCTGTTCAAAACAGCAAACTGTACAAATGTTTGTCCATTTGTATTGTTTACATTATAGTGTGGCCATCTAAATTAAACTTAACTAGATACCTATTATAAGCCAGGTTGAACATAAGTGTTTTCCTTATGTGAAAAGATACCCACAACATGCCCCAGCACATCTTGCAAGCTTCTTTCGGTGTTTTACTGCTGAAGTAGGTTATTATCATCTAACCTGGCACCAAAGTGCACTTTTCTGAAATGGCATTATACTAAATTTGGAAGTCGTTCTGGTGGTGGTAACAAAGCTGTCAATTTCACTAATTTGTGCGTTTTTCCAGGCTTCAAATTTATTTGTAATGAAGTACTTGATGGAGCTTTCTACTTACGTATTCCACAATGCTATAATTTCTGTGATGCTGAAGTAGCTATATTTGGAGTCTTTTGATTGCATTAACTATTTCTGTTCTTATCTCACGCAAGAACTTTTGGTCATTGCTCGTTAGGGTTTCTTTACTTTTAAACATATTAACTTGCCCTCTTCTTCGGGAATTTGCTTGATTTTGCATGCTTATGTTTTTGCACTCTAAAATGATAAAGCAGTCAAATGAAGATAGTATATATGCATCAGTTGAGTTATCCCTACAAACACCTATTAAGAATGGCCGCACACTCAAATTGTGTGATGTAAAGATTTCAGGCGCCTTAATGTGCCTCTTGGAATTGACAAAGTGCATAGAATTGACAGCTCTTCACATAGGTCTTTGATGTGTGAATAGGAGCCACATATGCAGTTTTCTTGATCCACAGCAGACGTAGCTGAATGTACTTTTTCTCTACAGTTCTTTTACTTCCCTTCTTCCAAGCCTGTAATCTGTTGGTTTGAAAGGATTGCTAGGTGGCATCCTAGAAAAACATGCAGCGGTGAAGTAAATGTTTCATTTCAGTAAGAATATGGACCTGGTAGGATTTTGCAGGAAACATTCAGCTTAAATGTAGAGGCAATTTTCGTTACTGCTGATAGGGCGGTGAGGTAACTTCGAGGTTTAAATGGCTAGAAAATATTTTTCCTCCTGGGCATTTCCACCAATTGGGGTCCCATTAGGTTTTTAATCTCAGTCTTCGTTTACATGCTAATCCTATTATGACAGTATAGGAAGATAGAAACATGTTGACCTCTTTTTATTAGTGTTTATAAAAACCTGAATGTTATAGCTTTCAAGAAGAGTTCCTGTTTTCCCCCTTCCAGCTCCAGATTATTCACTTGTTAAAGTGCTCTATTTATCATGTTCCCATTTGCTCTCCCACCCAACACTTTTCTTGCCAGTAAACTGTGTAATGACCTTATTTCTTTTGAGGCCCTACAAGCCCTAGAGACTTCTCAGACTATGACATTGTGCAGGTGTCACCTGCCAGTTTTGGTTAAAATTGCAGCAGTTGCAGATGCTCTGTGTATTGCTTTAATTGGCACCTCTGGTTTTGTAAATATTTTACTTAAAGGGAGGAATGGGGCTTACTGGCTAGAGCAGCTTACTTTGGAACATGGAGAGTCGGGTCCAAATTCTGGCTTCAGCTGTGATTCTGGGCAAATAGCTTAATCTCTGCGTGCCTTAAAAACGTGTGTAACATAGTATAGCTTTGTGGTAAAGCTCTCTAATGCTGGTTCACGCTACCAAAAAAACTTCAAACAAGGTGTCATCCAGATTGCCAGGATCCAAAGTTATTGCATGCACAGACTACACCCAAAGACAAAACTGTGCATCTAGAATAAGCTCTGCACTACTTACAATTTGAAACAATGTTTTTGAAGATGTCAAGATGTTATTATAGTTATCTATTTTTTGGCTCTCAATAAATCATTTTTTTTCCTTCTAGTTGCTGATATGTTTTCAAGATGAGTGGAATTGGAGAAAATACCTCTGACCTGTCAAGGGCAGAGTTGGGAAAGCGCAAGGAATGCCCTGATCCGCATGGACCCAGGTTAGATTTTCAACCTAAAGACATTGCTCATGTTGATTGATTAAAATGCTTCAAGAAATGTGCATAATGCTTTGGCATTAAAATATTACAACACAGGCACTACAAAGGTATTTTGTTTTTCAAACAATACAAGACTCAGTGCAAAAGAACGTTTGCGAAAAGTGGAGGAAAAGGTTGATGTTTCTAAGCAAGAAGGAAAGTGTCTTGAAAAGTTTGTAGAAAGGGAGATTAAAAAAGTTGCAGTTTCAAAACCATTTCCATTCAGTTGACTTGTAAAAAAACAGTTTCATTCCAGAAAGAAAGTGCAAGTGTACAATAGTTGCAATTTCCTTCAATTTTTGCAATTAATCCTCCATCTTTGTTTCAGCCTTGCAACATTCAAGCTTTTTATTCACGGTAGCCTGAACTCTGATCTGCTTTTGTGATTAATGCGTGAAACACTTTTTAGTTTTACTCATCGGGGCTCTGGACACACTCCAAAGCAGATAGTACATTTCATTTACACACAGGAATCACCATAAAATGAAAGACTGAGGGAGAAAAGGAGGAGGAGAAAAAAAAAGAGGGCAGTATAACAGAAACTGGGGTAGATGAGAAAGGGCATCTAGGATAGAGGCAAAGGCCGTCATGGAAATGAATCTGGCAGATTCAAATAAAATAGAAGTGGTGTAGAAGATAAGATCTGGAGGAGATTCATGAGGAGCCCTGTGAGGAGGAAAATAATAAGATGGGTAAAAGAAAGCAATGAAAAGGATTATGAGAAGCAGGTAAGAAAGCTTTGGAGCTGAGCAAAATGCCACTTGCTACAAAGACGTATTACAAATAGAGGTGAGAGGAACAGAAACAAAGTTGATCAGTGAGCCTGAGTAGAACATCAGAGGGTTAAATAGGAGGCTAAACTGACCTTGACACTGGCAGAGGTTAGTGTAGAGGGTCTAGATAGCACTCTTTGGAACATTTTATGCCAGATGTCGCCAACCAGTTGAGTGAAGGTGTCTGGGAGCTACTGATAGATGGCAGAGATAGCTTGCCTTGAGCTCATTATTAAATAAGCATAGCACAGGGCCACATTTCTTTTTTTTTTTTTTTTTTTTTTTTTTTAAAGCTAAGGGAAGGCTGTGTTTACTTTACAGTATTATGGGGTTGTTGATAGCAGAGCCTGATCGTGAGTAGTATGCCTAGTCAGATTTATGGGCCAGGCAGGAGCACAGAAGTGAAGAACTGAAGTATTATAGAAGTCATTTTCAACTCGTATTGGAGTGTGGGAACAAAATGATTTTTCATAATGTTTTTCAGTAGGTGAACATTCAAATGAAGACTAACTGTGACGATTAACTTACTTTTAATTTTCTCCAATTTCAAAGTGTCATATTAACAAACAGCAGTCATTTTGCTCCCAGTGGTCAATAGGCACTGCACAATATTTGTAACTAAACACATTAATTTTTAGGTTTCTGCTTAAGACAGCTCATGGGCTGTCTTGAATAAAATTTGTATATATACTATGTTGGCTTCAGCTCACCCATAGGCTTCCCATTTGCTGTCTCCATCATCACTCATATTCTTTCTCCCCATTTGTCCATGGCATGCATTTGTCATGCCTCTTATTGTGTTTAGCCCTCCATGGTAACAAGGACCAATTACCATATGCATCCACTGTTCCCAGTTTAAGATCTGTTTTCGGAACTACTTATTCGTTTGATGTGTTGGCCGTAGACACACATGCTTAGCATACTCCTGCCATCTAGTGTTGGGCTTGGGCTTCTGCAACTTAATTTTTTCCAAAGAATTCTTTAGAGTCTCAAAGTTTAATGACTCCTCCTATAGTCTTGTGTTGTGCATGGTCATCGGCTCCTTTGTTAGATAGGTTTTTTTCGGCCGTTGGGCTCAGAAGTCGATCTCGGAGCTCCGTGACTGAAGCTGGATTCCTGCCATGAGGCCATGTCAGCACCTTGTGTTTTCATCATCCTTTCACTGTCTTGGGCCCGGTTCGTTTTTTTTCTTTTTTTCAGATGCTGTCTTCTTTACTTGACGACAATGAAGGATGGAAAAGGCACTTTTTAGTTTCTGTGCTAAGTGCCACGTCAAGTACTCCAGGCAAGACCAGCACGCCGTTTGTAATCTTTGCTTGTCCCTGGACCACAATGAGGTGTTCTGTGAGACATGCCTGGCTTTCCATTCCAAGACTCTTTTGCAATGCAGAGAACACTCTTGGGCCCATTCCACCATGCAGTCACAGCATCTCGAAGATGTTCCTGATATTTTCAGGGACCAGCCAGATGAGCCTGGCAAAGGATTCGAGAACACTGAAGCACAGCCCGTGCCCATGGACATCCCCATACTGCTGGTGAGCAGTGGTGAAGGCTGCAACTCCAAACCTGATTCCTTCACACAAGAGAACAGGAGTACAGTGGCGTAAGCTCCCTAAACCCCCATAAAACCATCTAAGGCATCTTGCGGGCCTTTGTGGTCTCCAAACATAGGCAAAGAAGCAGAAAAAGGTCCCTCTGCCACCAAAACGCTCAAAGTTTTGAAAGTTTGACTTTAAAAGTCGCCTCTGTAGCGATACACCAAAAATCACACACTGTGATTTCAGAGCACCATAAAATATTGCTGCTGAAGCTGCCACCTTTGGCCCCGACGATACCTTCAGCATCGAAACTCCATCAGCCGTCGAAACAATCTTTGGTGTCAAATCCTGTTGATGCCAAAACTACCCTCTGCATCAAAACAGCCAAAGGCTGTGTTGGAGCCCGAAGAGAAGCCCATTGAGTCAATTCTCAAGAAACTCAGATTGGACAAAAGTAAAAAAGTGTTGTTTATTCATCCAGAGATGGGCAAGGTCGTGGCTAACCTGCCACCAGCTGCAACAGAAGCTTCCAAAAAGAAGGCATTTGAAGAAGTGATCATGGGACCAAAACCGCCTAAGGCTTCCAAAAAGAAGTGCAAGGATAGGGGCACTATCCCTATCCTTTTCCCACCAACTCCACCTCCTCTAACCGTCCCTACGCCTACACCTTTCTCGTCTCCACCTTCTGTAGTGTCACCACCTGCAATATCACCCTCTCATAAACTCACTTGAGCACCTTCCTTTGGAACAGCCACCCACATCACCTGTACCATCTTACACTGGTAACATTGATACAGGGGAGGATATAGTGCCATATGGTGTGCCATATTTTGTAGACCCACAGGGAGACCCAGTCACCATCTCAGGATCAATGAGGTAGACCCTGTGGATAACACTGACCCAGATATGTTCTCAGCTAAACCCTCAGCGCTAGATAATACCACAAGCTATCATGAGCTCGTTAGTAGGGCAGCACAGTATTACAAAGTCGATCTCTATACTTTACAGGAGAATGATGACCTCCTACAGGAGACACTAACTAGTTCGCCTAGGATGGTACAATTCTTGCCTATGCTGAAAGGCATGCTTAAATCGACAGAGGCAATTTTCAAGCAGCCAGTGAAATCCAGAATAATTCCACCACAAGTGGACAAAAAATACAAGGCATTCCATCAGACCCTACATAGTTTGAAGTTCAAGTTCCCCCTGATTCCCTGGCAGTTTATACATCTAGGAAGAGGGCTAATTCCCTATGTACTGGAGATGCTCCTCCAGCAGACAAAGTAAAAGAAAAATGATGCGCTGGAAAATGTGTTGCCAGACAAGTGGCTAGCTACCTCCGCATAGCTGGTTTGCTTTCATGTTTATAGTCTAGCGCAATGGGATGAGATGCAAGAACTACTGTAGCATCTTCCTGACCAATACCACCAAATTGGAACTCAAGTGGTTAAAGAAGGCAGATTTTCAGTGCCACCATTCACAGCGCGCTAGAGTCCGCTGATGCCAGTGCTAGAGAAACCAATTCTAGTATGATCATTACACGCCAAGCATGGCTTAGGGAATCTAGCTTTAAGCCTAATGTACACCAATATTTGCTTAATCTACCTTGTGATGGCCAAAATTTATTTGGACCACATGTAGATGAGGTGTTAGAAAAGATTTTAAAAAAGACACTGCGAAAGCCATGGGTGCCCTACAAACCTTTCAGTCTAAAAGCTCCTTTCAGAGAGGACAATATATAGTTGCATCAAGACCTGCCCTGCCATATCTACAGACTCAGGCAATGCACAGCAAGGCTCATACCAGTCTCAGTATACCAGGGGACCTACTACAAACCACAATACAACAGGCATTTGTAATGCAATAGATCTAGCATTTTCTTGAGTTTGAGATATTGGCATTGTAAATGCATAACTGGACTTTTCTTGCCACATAAATTGGTAAACCATGCCTCATAATTTGATCCTTTCTGCCACATAATTCCCATGGGCCTGCATATAACAAAAGCACTTCCATTTACCTTCTTCCTCTACATTTATGCAAAAAATGAAAATATTGGCTCAAAACAAATATGTGCAATAAAAGTATTGAAGCAACAGGAAAATTAATTCTACGTCTAAGCAGATACGGACAATTACTTCACAGTGGAGCTGTTTGCATGATATTTATTAACACGAGAGCGAGCTCCCTTAGTGGCTGTAAATTAAACACTGCTAATTGAACCTATTGTAGCCTGAATGCATTCCTGAAAAACAAAGCGGAGGCAGGTGCACAAAGCGGAGACAGGCATGCAGGTGCTGCACACAATGAAACTGAGAGGGGGGTGCTTTATAAAGATGACCAGTGCCCTTATAAGTACACAATACATACATCTCCTGCGTGTGGTTGCATTTCGTATGTGATGCAAAGTGCTCCAATACCTTTGTTGGAGTTCAGGCTATCTGAAACTTCAAAGCGCCATGGAGCACTAAGGGGGGAGACCAAAGAAAAAGGAGTGTGCACACAATAAAGTTTATTATTACGGATCCTACCATCATACATGTAACGGGGTCAGTCTGCAAGGCGTAACAAAACAGCCTCAAGACGGGACAAATGGAAAGCATTTACCAGCGACATGGGGGGGGGGGGGGGGGGGGGGTTTGAAAGGCAGGTCCATGAAAGAATTAAAGTGATGGGCTTGAGAGGGTGTGGCTGAAGCCCACAAATAGATAACATGTTGAAAAAGCAGTGCTTGCGTGCTGCTATGCCTGACCTAATAACATGTTGGAAAAGGAGCGCTTGCGCCCTGTTATGCTCAACCAAAAAAATAACCCCTTGTGGTCTGGTATTGTGAATCCAGAATGCAAAAGTTGCACCCATTTGAATGTAAGTGGAAAAGCAATGAAATGTATTATGATGTACCACTGCTATATAGACATGCAACCCTATGTGTTACCAAGGCTGCAGTTTAGTTATTTTATTGAGGATATTTCCACAGCATGGTGAGAAACAAAGCGTTTCTTGCACGGAAAAACAAGAGAAATAAACAGTAAGGTACATACGTAAAAACTTCCACGTCTTACTTTCTTTACGGCATACATATATTGTTTAAATGGGCCCTGATTCCGAAAATAATTCTGTTTTTACACGAAATGAGCATCATTTTGTTCTGCTGACACATGCTGCCAAAGCTTTAGAACACACAACGTATATTGGGGGTTGGGGTATAAGGAGATGGAGCCAGGAGGCGGAGGTTAAATGAAACAGTGCCCTCATAAGTACACAATACCTATGCCTGTTCGTCTGGTTGCATATTGTATATGATGCGCGTTAGGTGAAGCAAAGAGCTCCAATACCTCTGATAGTGTTCAGTCTATCTGAAACTTCAAAGTGCCATGGCCACCATGGAGCACAGTCTGGGGAGACAAAAGAAAAAAGGAGTGTGCACGCAGTGTACTGCTATGCGCGACCTAAAAATAAACAGCATGTAATGGACTTGCTTCGGTTTGTTAGAAAGTGTCACTCATATGTCCACGCAATATGGAAATGTCACACCTAGAGACATTGCAGGCATGGAAATATCTATCAAAGAGAAGTCAGCTGATAATTTAGCAATTGTGAATTAGGTTTAACCTGAGTTCTCGCTACTAAAAAGTTCATTTCAACACAATTCACACTTAAAATACATTTAAGAAGTGCAGTACTTTCCATGGCTGAGTAAGTACAACTCTAATGTTAAATAAACCACTCAGAGGCCACACAAAAAAATCAAAGTAATTCAAGTAAACTAGCTAGTAGTATGCCCACCAACTAGACAAACCTACCCCTTCAGAGATCTCCCAAAAGCTCCATGCCATGCTACTAAGACAACAGCAGGACCTACACAAACTTAACCTACCCTTCGTTTATCATTCACCTACAAAAAAATCCCTGCTACTTCCTCAACCGGAACCACAAAACTCATTGCTTCCGCCATGAGTAACAATAAGTGTTTGCTGAATATGACTGATACAAGTATGTGCCCAGTGTGGACTTGAGACTCGAGAGGCAGGGATTTTGGGAAATAATGGACTCGAAAAGAAAGGTGTTGATGGCGCAGAGAATGTTGTCAAAGGTATGAGGTGCATAGGTTATGCTGGGCCCGAAGGAGAGGGAAGGATTCCTTCCAGGGCAGGCCCCTACTTAAGTAGTAAAATAGGTATGAACTGATACGGTAGTAAGCGCTATGTAAATCAATGCTTCACATCACCTACAATGTAGGAGTGAGCGAATGGTGGCCTCACACATCGCAGATGGTCATAACCCTAACTCTCATAAAAAAAAAATATATATCCAACAGAGTAATTAACGTGTACCTCAAAGCATCATGGAGCACGAGGGGGTATACAAAAGAAACAAGTATTTGCAATGCAATGGTTATCACATTTGATTTGTTTACAACTATTGGCGTTGTAACTTGATAACTGGACTTTTCTTGCCACATAAGTTGGTCAACCCTGCTTCATAATTTGGTCTTTTCCTGCCACAATTCCAGTAGCCCTGGATATAACTAAAGCACTTCCTTTTACCTTCTTCCTCTATCTGTGGCAAAAAATGAAAATGTTGCCATTTAGCATCCTAGTTTAAATCTGCCATGCTAATTCCAATGGAATACCACTTTCACCACCCCACTATCAGAGTTGCTGGCTAACACACATCATTATGAACGCTTCCTGCAAGTAGTCATGGAGATGTTTAATGGAACATTGTGATTTATATGAACCGCCTCAAAATTCAGAATTAACTTCTGCTGATACAGTACTACATTAGGAATGCGTCCTTTATACACAGCAGTATCCTGAGGACTCTTGCTGTACAGGTCTACTCTACAGTTGAGAATGTGGGTGATGGTTTAAATGTTTCAGAAAATATCACTGAAAAGTTAACCATTGCGTCTGTATGAATTTTGGGACATTCCTAAAAGGATATGTACTAATGGGCTGTGCCATGCTGTCTCAAGCAGCTGAGTATTTAACTGGCACCGGGCACAGCGGTCCCATGGAGAATACAGATACCACTGGCGTAGTGTACAGTGATCCCCATGGACAACATGGACTCCATTGTTCATGGAGTCAACATGCGAACTGTGGGGAGCAGCAAGTGTTGCGTTTTGCCTGGGTTTCCTTGTTCAGCAAGGGATCTATTGCCATATAGCATTCAAGCAGCACATCTGAAACAAAACAACTCATCATAGGCTTTTTTTTCTTGAGTATGTGTGCTATTGAGACCTTATACCTGGTAGGAGAGCACTACACAAATGCTTATAACATGACAAAAGATTTCCCAAAATTGGCATGCTGTAGATTTCAGGCACAAAACATGTAAACATAAAAGATCGTTTTCCCAAGTCGTATAACTCTCGGCAGTTATCAAAAGCAACTCAAGTTCATTATTTTGAACACTAACGTAATCTTTTTTGGACTATGCACCTTCCCATTGGTGAAAGGAAGAAAAGGTTCAAGCTGCCTTTGGCACATGTTTATAGGGCTAACATAAGGGCGTAGCTTTTGTTTTCACGTTTCAGGCACAACTTTACAAGCTATGGATTATCTGGGCCCCTTCCTTTAGCACCCTGCCAATAAACAGTGTCTAGTTGTGGATTTTGGCCTCTAGCTCAGCCGGCACCTAGGGACACCTAGCAAACCTATACATTTTTGAAAACTAGACACCTAGGGCAATTCAGAATGGGGGACTTGTAGGGCTCTCACCAGGTTCTGTTACCCAGAATCCTTTGCAAACCTCTAAATTTAGCTTAAACACTTTTTCCTCACATTTCAGTGATGGAAAGTTCTTGAATCTGAAGGGAGCCTCAAACTTCCTTCTACCCAGCGTTTCCCCAGGTCTCTCGATTTAAATGGTACCTCACTTGTGTGGGTAGGCTAGTGCATGCAACAGGAATGGATCACACAAGGGTCAATGGTAGTCCTTGCATGAGGACTACTGTTAACCCTGGAGTGATCCATTCCTGACGCAGGCACTAGGCACAGGCACACAAGTGGGGTTGTTTTTATCAGGACAAGTGGAGAAACACTGGGTGGTAGGAATTTTGTGGATCCCTGCACATTCCTGTAGTTTTTGTGATGAAAAAGCAAGGAAAATAGTGTTTAAATCAACGTTTCACTTTTGCAGGGTATTCTGGGTAAGAAAACTTTGTGAAATCCAAAGACGTCACACTTCGTGGACTGCCTCAGGTGTCTAGTTTTCAGAGATGCCTGGGTTTGGTAGGTTTCCCTATATGGCTGCCGAGCCCAGGACCAAATACTCAGGTGACTGTCTTACAAAACAAGGCTGTTTTGTGGTAGGTAATTCTGATGTCTCCACAATCTGTTTTTGGGTACTTCCCTGTTGTGGTCACTTGCCCACTCACTACAGTCTTCTCTGGAGACTTAGTGGAACACTGGGTGGTGGAAAATTTGTGGCTGCCTGCAGATTCCAGGAATTCCACTCACTGAAATGCAAGGCAAAAGTGTTTTTTAAGCAAATTTTGTGATTTCAAGGGGATTCTGGGTGAAGGAAAACTGGTGAGAGCCATGCAAGTCCTGCACCCTTGGACTCCCCTGGTAGTACTATGTTAAAATTAATCCAACACTCACACGCTGCCAGACAAGGGCCCATCACATTCATACGCCAAAGGACAGAATAAGTTTGACTACATTTTACCACCTGTAAAGTAACTGCCTCCTTCTTCGTGAACATTACTGAAGGCATGCCTACTGAACCTTTTCTAATGACTTCCATGAAAGCCACCTGAGGCTCAGGAAGACCTGTTTTTCATGCACCTTTAGCACACTCATTGTGCTAAATCCAACTCCTTCCAGTTTGTGGATGCAAGTTGGGGGTGTCCGAGTATGCTGTACAAAGCGATTCCTCGAACTGAGTGAGCATATCTACCTTTGAAACGAAGGGAGACATGCTGGGGAATTCTCCTGATGTTCCCTAAAGAGATGGTCATAGGCTATGAAAAAGGGTAGTGTTTCGCACACAGGGGAGTCCATGAGAACGTAGCACATGTCCCAGACAACATTATGTGCAATGCTGTGACTGTAATGCACTTATCATACAGCAAACTGAACATCTTCTAAGTTCTGATGGAGGAAGAACATAAAAAACAGGTCAAACACTGACCCATACGTGTCATTGTCCTTCAGTGCTGGGATGGCACCAATGGGTTTGAATCCATAGGTGTAGATGATGTACATTTGTACTACCTTTACTATCTGCCTTCTATCTGTGCAATATCCCTGTGTAGGCACACCTACCATAAACTTTACTTAACCATTCTTGTCTCTGTTCTCTTCAGAGTCCTGACTAGTCCTGTATAATTGCCAAGTGAACCTATACTAGTTTGTGGATGCAAGTTGGGGGTGTCTGAGTATGCCTTGGGAAGCCTATTCCTCAAAATAAGCGAAGAAATCTACAGTTGAAACTAAGGCAGACATGCTGAAGAAGAAATCCTAAGGTCTCTAAAGCTAAGTCAAACAAATATCCTGTGGGACTCATTCACTAACACTTCCACTTTTGTTTTGAAAGTGAAGCTACAGATTTAGTTTGCACACTTCCAAACAAGTAGGAATGTTTGACTTATTACACTTACTCTGGTTCTCGTTGGCAATCATGGTGGTCCTTGTGTCTGATACATACGTTCCCTATAAAGCACTTCAAAATTCAGTCATGCTTTTAACATTCTGCCACACAGGGTACTCTGTGACAATGTGGCATATGTTCTGTCCACTAGTAAGTGCAGTATGGGGACTATAATGCACGTTAATTGAACAGAACACCTACCACGTTCTGGCTGTGGATATAGGTCTCAAGCAGGCCGTAAGGAAGTCAATGATTTCCTGAAGTAGATGAAGTAAACTTCTGTGGCTGCTTGCCTAACGAAGCAGTGGCCCATGGACGTTTGGTATCCATGCACAGCCACTGAAAGGATTACCCAACAGCAGCTCCACCGTAGTAGATTTCCCAGAACTTTGCTTTAGTATAATACAACGTGAAGCAAGTAGGGACACAGAGGCCTGGTTGAGATGGGCACTGGGGACAGTAATACTGACTCCCCCTCTGCTTTCCATGCTTCAAGCACACTTTACAGCGACAACATGGTGGAACCTTTTTGGGTGTTTTAGGAATGCGATCAGCAAAGCGTCACTCCTGCAGCCTTGCCACATCCTCCAAAACATGAGGTGGAGGCTGCTGCTGCTTCTGTAACAGCAGTGAAACGTAAATGTAAACTGCGCACTTGTATAGCACACTACTCACCCGTTGGGGTCTCAAGGCGCTGTACGCATACCGCTGTGGAACCCCTCCTGGCTTTTCCCTGTGAGGCGCCCACTCCTGGGAAACCCCCAGGGTGAAGCCAGGCATCCAAGCGCTGTCAGGGCCGTTGTGGAGATTAAGCAAGCTATTGCCCAGAGTTAGAGTGGGACCCATTAATTAGATTAGGCACCGAGGCGAGTATTATCTGGTCCTAGGGAATTGAGCCCAAGCCCCGCCGAGGCGGGAATTGAACCCTGGTCCCGAGCCAGATCTCTGCATCAGGGTCTGCCGCTCTAACCATTGTGCCACACTTCTCCAGTGAGGCTTTCAATTACAGACAACTGGACGTCAGGTAAGGTCATGAGTCTTCCTGTGGTTGTCTGACGGTAAACAACATACGCATTGTATGTTGTTATCTGGATCAGGTGGGTAAACAGTTTCTTGTACCAAGTGCGACTTTTACGACACACATTGTATGGTTGAAGAACCTGGTAGGTCTTATCCACTCCGCCCATGTACTTATTGTAATCAAGTATACAGATGGGCTTGTGGGCTTCGGCCATCTGACTCCAAACCGTGACAGGGCAAATGCTCTCATGAATCGTAGTGAGCACGTATACATCATGCCGATCCAAGAACTTGACTGCAAGCAGTTTGAACACAATGCAATACTCTGGGATTTTTGGAGCTTCTTGCAAACAAGCTACTGCGGGAAATCCTTTGTGGTTACAAAGAACTGTACCACAGGCCACAGTTCCAGCTTTGTAGAGCACACTGAACAGCTCTACTCCTGTATATAAATTGTCCACATAAAGGTTATAACCTTTGTGAAGGAGTGGCTGGACAAGTTCCCATACAATCCTACCTGTGACCCCTAATGTAGGAGGGCAAACTACAAGGTTTAGGGTAGAGTCCTTCCCTGTATACACTCTCAAGCTGTACACATAGCCAGAAGAGCTCTCACACAGCATGTACAGCTTTATGCCACAGCAAGCTCTTTTGCTAGCAATGTACAGTCTGAACAGAAGCCGTCCTTTGTATGGGATCAAGGACTCATCGACTGTTTTATATTCTTTCCAGGAGTATAGATCTCTGGAAACCTAGCAGACATGCTCCACGACACGCTGAATTGTGAACACCCTATCATGGTCTGGATGTTCCTGGGCAGTGCAGCAGAATTGTCATTGAAATGCAGCATGCGCTGCAGTAGCAAAAAATGATCTCTGCTCATGTATGGTGCAAAGATGGCGGTTACCCAAACCGTGTGAGTCGTCTAGTAGGACTGCAGGGTGCATTTCTGCACTAACCCCATTTTGAGCATAAAGCCCAACAATATCTTCAACTCCGCCAACGAAGTGGGAGTCCTCTGGCGTGCCCTAGAACGGGAGCCCTAGAGTGCCTCCATGCTACCTCAGAAATTGGTCTGCACGCACATTTGTTTGCTGCGCAACTTCCTGAAGCAAGTCAACATTCAAAAATAGATGGACGTAGTCAACTGGCAAAAAGTTGGCCGTATCGACTTTACATCCAGCGTCACCAGTAAAAGGTGGAATTTGGGGCTGAACTAAACAAGGGGGGCTCCCAAGAGAGCACTCTTCTCTGCGATTGTGGCCGCATGCACCTGCTTTCTGTGTTCGGCTAACCCGATCTTGTCCCACTGCACAGACTGTGCTTGCTAAGGGACAGCACGGCTGTCGTCATCGTCTCTTCAGCATCACTGGAAGAGGTGTCATCGGATGGGACTCCGCTGACTGAAAGATCACTCCCAGATTCTGCCCCATTGTCCTCTCCCTCAGATGCTGTCTCAGTCTCTGATCCTGCCTCAGAGCTATCCTCCAAAACCCGAGTTAGGGCTTGAGCAGCGGTCATCCAATGAGATCCCATCTCTGCTACTGGCTACACTGTCCGTCTAAGGTACTAGCCTGCGCAGAAGGCAGATAAAGCCACAAAATTGCTTGTGGGTGTGTGTGATGTGTCCAATAGTAAATGTCACCTTACCTTCGCTTCGTCTCCGATTCGCCAGATTCTCTGAAGACACTAAACAAAAAAAAACAAAAAAAGACACAGTATTACTTCACCTTACCACATACCCATCATCACAGCCTTTAGTGCTGGTAGCACCCAGTGTGACAGTCATTTTTTGTGCATTGCCTCCCATGACCTCCTCTTCTAATTCCCTCAGTACCACCCAGCAAAAGTACCCCTCATATCTCCATAGTCCCCCTCGCACATACATTTCATTTGTTTTGCAGCACAGGTAACGCTTGGCTTTACTAATCTACTCAGCTAAATACATGTATATCCTTTGCAACAGGCACATTTTCTGCATCTGCGCTACTTATGGCATCAAAACTGCCACTAGATAAGAAAGATCTATTTCTCTCTCTCTCTCTCTCTCTCTCTCTCTCTCTCTATATATATATATATACATATATATATATATATATATGTGTGTGTGTGTGTGTGTGTGTGTGTATATATATATATATATATATCTATATATCTATAGGTTCGATGGCATGTGTAGCTGCAGATTCACATGCTATGCATAGCTCTTCCGACATCTAGTGTTGGGCTCAGAGTGTTACAAGTTGTTTTTCTTCGAAGAAGTTTTTTCGGAGTCACAGGATCGAGTGACTCCTCCTCTCAGTTACAGTGCGCATGGGCATCGACTCCGTCGTTCGATTGTTTTCTTTCCGCTGTCTGGTTCGGACTTGTTTCCTCTCACTCTGAGATTTCAAATCAGAAAAACCTTAGAAAAGCTATTTAATCGTTAGTATTGTTTAGATTACGTTTCCATCTAGCATCGAACCAGTAGTACCGTCGGAATCTAAATTTCACCCTTCGGGGCGCTTGCGCCCCACTCGGGCTTATTCAGGCCTACCGCTTGGGAAGCCTGATGGATCGGACTCCATTTCTATTCTGCCCTCGGTGCCATGCAAAGTTCCCATATACAGACCAAAATCTGGTTTGGAATTTGTGCCTGTCTCCAGACCATCGAGAAGATTGCGAAGCATGTCGATCGTTTCGATCGAAGAAGACCTTGAAGGCCCGAAGACTAGAAATTGCGTCGAAAATCACTTAACACCTCAACGTCATGGAGGAAGAGCAGGCGCAGACAGCACTCCATCTGGGACACAGACTATGAGCGAGAATCGGAAGATAATAGACCCATCACTGCTGGCCAGCACGTGAGTACGTCTGCTCCTATGACCATATATAAAAAAACAATCAAAGGCCTTGGGTACACCACTGCCGGAAGGCCGTGGTTCGGCCCGAAAAAGGACTGTCAGCAACCAAGCTTTGCCGAAAAAGGCCACTCCTCCCTCCACTTCAGAGTCAAGCAAGTCGGTTAGAACTTCCACCTCAGACTCTAGTATGCGTCCTCACTTTTCAGAGTCGAAGATTCGACGTCCTGCTTTGTAGCAGACTTCGTTTTCGGGACCGAAAAAGATTCAGACTTTGGAACCGAAAAAATCCTCATACACAGAGGAACAAGGACTTTCGAGTAAACTTAAGCAAATCTCAAAATTGATGCAAGAATCTCACAAAGTTTCTGAAGAAGAGACCAAGATTGAGCCAATATTGGAGCTTATGGATGAAAGACAATCAAGAATCCATATACATAAAGAGACTGGTAGATTTCTGACTGCACCTGCTTTAAGGACTAAGAGAAAACTGGCCTTTCAAGAGGAATTAGACTCTGCTCAACCACAAGCAAAGGTTCAGAAACAAAAGGAGAAACCAGCACCTCTCCGTACTTCTCCTCCTCCTCCTCCTCCTCCTCCTCACTCTCCTCAGCTTTCTTTTTCACCTCCTCACAATAGTCCCCACCATTGCCTTCTCCAGCACACTCACTATGCTTGCATGGAGATACAGTGGATCCTTGTGATCTGTATGATCCTGATTCCATTCCAGACAAACATCCTCACCTATACCCTCAAAGCCTTCTCCACCAGAGGACACTACTGCCTACACTCAAGTAGTTTCTAGAGCAGCTGCTTACCATGGGGTGCTTATGCACTCTGAACCCCTGGAGGGATATGTTTTTATTCAACACTCTGTCTTCCACTCACTCTAGATACCAGTGTCTCCCAATGTTGCCTGGAATGATCAAACATGCTGACCACATTTTTAGTGAGCCTGTCAAAGCTAGAGTGATTACCCCTAGAACTGACACAAAATATAAACCTTCCCCTACAGACCCAGCCTACATCAGACATCAGGCTCCTCTGGACTCAGTCGTAGTCAGTGTGGCTAGAAAGAGATAACAGCCAGTCATCAAGAGACTCTCCTCCTCCTGATAAAGAAAGTAGAAAGTTTGATGCTGCTGGCAAGAGAGTAGCCACGCAAGTGGCTAACCAATGGTGAATTGCAAATTTGCAAGCACTTCTTGCCAGATATGATAGAGCCTCAAAGATGCGTATTTCCATATACCCATCCATCCAGCTCACAGAAAATACCTCAGGTTCTTCATAGCAGAAAAACATTACCAGTTCAAAGTTTTGCCATTCGGCATAACAGCTCCAAGAGTGTTCACAAAATGTCTAGCAGTAGTAGCAGCCTACTTAAGACAACACATTCACGTCTTTCCAAATCTAGGCGATTGGCTAATAAAATCAAGCAATTTTACACAATGCCAACAATAAACTCAGTATGTGATAGAAACCCTGCATACACTAGGGTTCACTCTCAATTACCTAAAATCAAACCTTCAACCTGCACAAGAACAACCATACCTAGGTGCTATTTTAAATACTCAAAATATCCAAATACACCAGGAAACAAGCTTTCCAAAATCTTCTCCCACACATACAGCCAAATCAACAATATACTGTAAGATTTATTATGAGAATTCTAGGGATGATGGCATCTTGCATAGCCATAGTTTGACATACAAGACTAAACATGAGACCCTTACAACAGTCTCTCTCAACAATGGTCTCAGGCACACGGTCAGCTTCAAGATCTAGTGTTGATGAACCGCCAAATACATATATGTCACTTCAATGGTGGAATCTCAGCAGTCTAATGAAGGGGCGGTCATTTCAAGACCCTCTGCCTCAGACCATAAAGACAACAGACGCTTCAATGATAGATTAGGGAGCTCATCTCAACAATCATACCATTCAAGGGGAATGGAATCCCAAACAGAAACAACTTCATATAAACCACCTAGAATTATTAGCTGTATTTCTTGCCCTAAAAGCGTTTCAACCCCTTCTCAAAAAGAAGGCTGTTCTAATAAAAACAGAAATCATGACGACCATGTATTACCTCAAAAAACAGGGCGGGACACATTCATCTCAACTGTCCCTACTAGCACAAACAATATGGAAATTGGCAATTCACAATCACATTCATCTGTTAGCAGAATCCATTCCAGGAATACACAATCAGCTGATGGATCTCCTAAGCAAGAATCACCAACAAACACATGAATGGGAGATTCACTTCCAGGTTCTTCAAAAGTACTTTCAAAAGTGGGGAACACCAGAAACAGACCTATTTGCAACAAGCGAAAACACAAAATGCCCAAAAACCTCCCATCCAGACACCCACTTCCCCTATCCAAGGGCAATGCTCTTATGGATCAATTGGTCAGGGATATTTGCTTATGCTTTTCCCCCCTCTCCCACTCCTTTCCTTTCTGGTCAACAAACTCATAGCCCCAACATGGGCATGTCAACATTGGTATACAGCACTCCTAGACCTGTCTGTAGTACCTCATTCCAAACTTTCAATCAGAACAGATTTGTTAACACAAAACAATGGTGAAATCAGGCACCCAAACTCCAGTGCTCTCAATTTAGCTATTTGGCTCCTGAAGTCATAGAATTTGGATACCTAAAACTTCCATTAGAATGTATGGAAGTGCTCAAGTGGGCATGTAAACCTACTACTAGATAATGTTATGCTAACATGGAAAAGATTTGTTTACTACTGTCAATATAAAACACTGATCCACTTACAGCATCAATACAAGATATTGTATGCTACCTATTTCATTTGCAAAAATCAAATTTGGCTTTCTCATCCATCAAAATTCACCTTACTGCAATATCTGCATACTTAGACTATTCAACACACCTCTCTATTCAGAGTTCCTGTTATTAAAGCCTTCATGGAAGGATTAAAATGCACTATTCCACCTGTTCCTTCTTTTAATCTAAATATCATACTTGCCAGACTCATGGGCCCACCTTTTGAACCCCTGCAGTCTTGTCAATTTCACTTTTTGACATAGAAGGTTGCCTTCCTCATAGCTATTACTTCATTATGAAGAGTTAGTGAAATACAAGCCTGTACCCTTGAGGAACCTTTTTTCCAAGTACACAAACATGAAGTTGTACTTAAAACAAAAGCCAAATTTCTCCCAACAGTAGTATCTCCTTTTCACAACAACCAAACAGTGGAACTGCCCGTCTTTTTCTTTTCACAGCCTGAGTCAGTTGCAGAAAGAGCTCTTCATACTCTGGATCTCAAAAGAGCTATTATGTACTATATAGTTAGAACTGAAGAGTTTAGAACATTTTGTTGCTTTTTAGCAACCACATAAGGGCAATCCTATCTCTAAACAAGGGTTAGAATGATGGATTGTTAGATGCATACAAACATGTTACATTAAGGCAAAAAGACAACTTTTGATCACCCCCTAGAGCACAATCTACATGAAAGAAAGGTGCGTCTATGGCATTCTTAGGAAACTTACCAATGGCTGATATATGTAAAGCTGCCACATGGTCTACTCCTCATACATTTACAAACATTATTGTGAGAGATGTATTTTCAAAGCAACAGACCAATGTTGGCCAAGCTGTCTTACGAACACTATTTCAAACTACTTCAACTCCTACAGGCTAGCCATCACTATTTTCTAGTACAACATTGTGTGCAGGTGTTCATCCAATTAAGCACCCTGCCCTAGGTAAGCAAAGCAGCAGGTCAAAAAAAGTTGGCATTAAAATATCGTAGTCAAATGTTTTGCCCAGTGTGGTGTATTGTGCTATTTACACAGCATAATACTTTAAAGTGTGGCTCATGCAAGGCAGCAAATCACTAAACATTTGTAGAACCAATATAGATTAGACTATTGCACCATCCTCTGCTAATATGCTATAAGTGCTTCTTCAGACAGTATGTTCTTATTGTGGCTGATAACATTATTGCTAATACATTTACTGATCACGAGAAGCTCCCTTTTCTTCAACTATAAAAAACAAAATGGCATTTCCGCAATGGAGCTCGAAGGAGAGCATGCACAGCCCTCCAATACTGCCGATTGAGATCGCACTGTATGAAATTTCAAAGCGATATGGCAGCTATCAACATGAGCACAAAGGACATAGACAAACGAAAAAGCTAGCAGTAAAGCATATTGGCAATCGTGTAATCCATGTAACAGGGTCGGTCCCCAAGGCGGTACCAAAGCAGCCTCAAAGCGGGACGAATGTAAAGCATTTACCAATGGCATTAAGGTATTTTTAAAAGGCAAGCCCACGAATGATTGAAAGTGATGGGTGTAAGATAGGCATGGTTAAAGGCCTGCAATTCTGTACAGCAGGTCTGAAGCTCTTGCACGCTCAGGCTAAAAAGGACTGTGCACACTGTAAAGTTTATCACCAATTGTGCAATCATACATGTAACTGGGTCAGTCTGCAAGGCGTAACGAAACAGCCTCCAGGCGGGACAAACTTAAAGCATTTATTAACAACATCAAGGGATTTTTGAAATGCAGGTCCAGGAATGAATGAAAGTGATGGACTTTAGAAGGACATGGCTAAAGTCTACAAATAGATAACATGTCTGTAAAGCAGCGCTGCTGTGCTTGACCTAAAACCATAGTGGTAGAGGTTGTGATTCTCGCTCCAAAGCCACCAGGCCTTCTAAGCAGTGACAAACTAAACACCCCCCCCACACACACACAACTTATAACGCCAGTTGGGGGAAGGTGACAACATTCCTACCAACACTGGACACAATTTACCACCAGTCAGTTGGTTCTTTCCATTATCAAGGACAGGTACGGTTTAGAACTCACATCTTCCATACCCACAACACCACCACAAAATGTGTCTAGAAAAAGTGGTGGTTGGTGCTAAAACATTTGCACATCTGAAACAAACAAATAAATGTCACAATAGCCGATCCAGTGAGTCCTTGAATGGGTGCTAAGCCTGGTAGGAATACCCAACCACCAAGGGTATTAAACTGCACTAGATCAGAGAAAGGAGCTTCCTTTGAGCTTTGCTGGAAAGTGAATTTCAAAACATAGATACCAGGGCACTCCAGAAAGTAGTCCGAAGAGAATCAAATTCAAAATAAAAGAGAGTCCAAAGTTCCAGAAGATCGTTGTCATATAGTGATTAACTTTATTTCCTTATGTAAAACATATTAAATATTAATCCAGAATACAGCCAAGCAGTTGTTGAAATTGAGTCAGTCTGTCCGTTACAACGCACGTACGCCGACCTCGGATTCTAACTCTCAGTGCCCATGATAGTACGGTTCGAGGGGCTTATCAGGGACCTCTACCGTACAGACTGACTCAATTTCAACGACTGCTGCTTCTGATGCTTCAATGTTTATCATTTTCAGGAACCGCTTTATTATGAAACATTACTAGCTGCCACAGGAATACACGCTCATCTAGTGGCTTCACATGGATACTTCCCCTTTTTTTTTTTTTTTTTTTTTTTTTTTTACAGTTCTGCCTTGAAAAAGTCCCATTGGACGAAACACGTGTTGGCTGTATTCTGGATTAATATTTAACATGTTGTACATAAGGAATTAAAGTAAATCACTATATGACAACCACCACAAAATGTCAGTAGACCATCTTGCACTTCTCCAGGAAGAAGTGCAATCTCTGCTTCAGAAAGGGACTGTAGAGTTAGTCCCAAAAAATTTTCAAGGCCTGGGGTCTAATCCCTATATTTCGTCATTCTTAAAAAAAATATGGGACGTTAAGGCCTTTTCGAGACCTTACCCATCTCAACAAGTTCATCTCCTCAGAACACTCTCTCATGGTCACACTACATAACTTGATTCCATTTTTACATTAAGGAGATTTACTGACAGCCATGGACCTCGAAGACTCCTATTTTCACACTCCCACAATCCCCCATACTGTCGCTATCTGCGTTTTCAAGTCAAAGCCCAACACTACCAATTCAAGGTATTGCCATTTAAGGTGACTAAAGCTCCATGAGTATTAACCAAATGCCTTGCAGTGGTAGCAGCTCATCTCAGAAGGGAGGGCACACTTCTATTCCCATTTCTAGACGACTGGCTCATAAGTCCAACCAGTCAACAATGTCTACAGGACACTCAGAAGGTCATTGACTTCCTACACAAACTAGGTTTTACAACAAATACTGCAAAATCCCACCTCCAACCTTTTCAAGTCCAACCTTTCTTAGTCGCTATACTAAACTCAGTTATAAAGCCTACATGAGTCCAGACAGGGTGCAAAAAATCAAGCTGTCATTGTCTCGGTTTCAACCAAATCATCATGTCATAGTAAAAAACTGTCACAGGTTGTCTTCTTGATGGCGTCCTATGTATCCATTGTACCAAACACCTGTTTACATATGCGCCCCTGTCAACACACTCCTCATTCACAATAGTCTCAAGCAGAGGGGCATCTACAAGATCTAGTTTTGGTAGGGCCATTCTGCAAATAACCATTACCACAAATGCAGGCCTTCATGGTTTGGCAGGGGGGTACATGTACAGAACCTTTACAGTATGCTACTTTGGTCACCAACTCAGAAACAATTTCACAAAAACCATCTAGAGCTTCTAGAAATTCAACTAGCTCTGAAAGCTTTTCAGACCCAGCTTCACAAAAAAGTAGTCCTAGTTCAGACCAGCAATATGACTGCAATGCACTATATTGCAAATAGGACGGCACACTACAACTCTCCCTCATAGCCGAGCACACATGGCATTGGACCATACATCACAAAATCCACCTCCTAGCAGAATACCTACCTCGGGTTGACAACAACTTCACAGATATGCTTGGCAGAATGCATCAGCAGGTTCATGAGTGGGGAATCAACACAGCATTTCTCCACTCATATTTCAAACGGTGGGGAACCCCGGAGACGGACCTCTTTGCAACACAACTGAACGCAAAATGCCAAAGCTTTGCCTCCAGGCTTACTCACCCCAATCCGAGGGAAATGCCCTTTTGGATAAACTGTTGAGGGATATTTGCTTATGCACCCCCCCCCCCCCCCAACCCCCTCATTCCGTTCATAGCTCAAACGCTCACACGAACATCCCTCACACTAATCCTAATAACCCCAATATGGGCTTGACAGCCATCTCTGTAGTGCCACACGAGAAGTTACCTCGCTGGTCACAGCTTCTTACTCAGGATCAAGGGAGAGTAATACATCCAAATCGCTCACAGCTCAATCTGGCGATTTGCCTCCTGAGGTCTTAGAATTTAGACACCTTACCCTACCAAATGATTGCATGGACATTCTAAAATAAGCGTGCTGACAAGCTACACAAGCATGTTTTGCGGCCAAGTGGAAAACATTTGTACATTACTGTCTCAGCAAACAAATCCAACCACTATCGACAACAGTACTAGACCTCATTGGCTACCTGTTATTTACTATAACCAGGCCTTGCATATACATCAATTAAGTTACTTTTAGGAGCTGTAGATGCTTACATGCAAAACAGACAACACATGTCACTTTTTAAAGTCCCAGTCATCAAAGCATTTATGGAAGGTCTAAAGAGTCATTCCTCCTTTCATACTACCAATACCAGTTTGAAACCTTAATATCGTTCTCAATAGGTTCATTTGACCTCCATTTGAGCCACTCCATTCTTGTGATCTAGAATTCCTCACATGGAATGTAGCATTTTTGGTGGCTATCACTTCCATTGGCAGAATAAGTGAACTTTCATATTTGGAAGAATCTTTCTTTCAAGTATACCCATCGAAGTTGGTACTCCGTACTAACCCAAAGTTCCTTCCTAAAGTGGTGTCACCTTTCCATACAAACCAAAAAAATAGATCTTCCAGTTTTCTTCCTTAAACCAGATTCTGTTGCAGAAAGAGCTCTGCACACACTAGATGTTGAGCATTGATGTATTACATAGAAAGAACAAAACCTTTTTGCAAGGTGCAACAACTTTGTTGAATTTACAAAACCAAGACCAGATTTCCCTATATCCATAGCAGGGATAGCCGGATAGTTAGATTTATTCAGACATGCTACCGCAAAGCAAAGCCAGCACTTCCTACATCTGCAAGAGCTCATTGTACATGCAAGAAGGAACTTCAATGGCTTTTTGTTTTAGGAAACATCCCACTGGCAGACATTTGTAAAGCAGCTGCATGGATCACAATTGTGTTGATGTCTTAACTTATCTACAGGCTAGAGTGGGCCGAGCTGTGTCATACTTTATCAAGCTTCTATGTCAACCACTAGCTAACTGCCGCTTTAAGGAGCCCTTCTCTGCCGTTGATGCTAAGCATATGTATCTGCAGCCAAAAGACAAGAGAGCATTTGCATTTTAGCACTGGTCGGCGGAGGTAAAGTGCTCAGAATCCTAAAGCCAGCAAAAACGAAATTCAGTACAGGATGAAAACCGGAGGTCAGAAACCAAAAAGGCAGTGGAAACTTCACCAAGCACTGACCTGTCTAGCAGATAGTGCTGGGGTAACAACTTTATTTTCTATAGTGCAAGTTTTTATTGCTGGGATTGTTTGGACCTAGGGTAAATAAAGAGGAAAAATAATGGTGTTAAGAAACAAAGTGTTTTTTTCTTTTTTCCCCTGAAACTGTGACAACGTATTGCATTTCCATAATTTATTTAAAGCTAGTATTAGAGTAATAATGCATTCACACTTGGGTACACTTCTTGCTCATGACTTTCATTGTTGCCAAAGCGCATTTGATGCTATGGCTCGTATTTCATAATGTGTGGACATTTCATCTTCCATATTGATAAATCTTTTCGTTATGTCACAATTAATGCTGTTTGAGATCTAAGCCTGTACAGTGGATGTATATTTTTGGATGTGTCATCAGTTTGAACATTCAAAGAACCCTTAGCCTCAGCTGTAGCTTGTGACTGGCGGTTTGAGATGTGTATAGCGAGAGGCAGTTCGACTTACAATTAAGTTGCACAGAGCTCCTACTCTATTAGTATCCTCCTGCCCTCACAAAACTGATTATCTGTTATGATACATGTTCCGTGAGGAACAGGGTCAAGACTAATCTGCATATGGCTGGGTCCAAACTGGGGTGGCGTGGCGAACAAAATAACGATGGATTAAACCCAGATCTGTGACTGGGGGTGAGTGTTTGAAAAGTTTCAACACTTCCGTCCATTTTATTTTTGTTTTGTGATGTTGCTTTCTGCACCTAAGTGGCAGGGGTATGCCCAGACGTGGGTCCCTTGCTCGCTGCGCCACTGGATTCAAGCTAGCCTGGCTGATGAAGGGTGATACCCTGAAACCTGTCCCAGGATGCTTGTTTCCTGTCCAGGGAAGACCTGGCCCAGCAGTTTGGGCTGGACTGTTCCTATGGGGAACAGGGTCAAGACTGATTTGCATATGGCTGGGTCCAAACTGGGGTGACGTGGCGAGCAAAATAACACTCCATCCATCATTTTATTTCATTTATTTTGTTTTGTGATGATACATTACTGAGCATCTGTTTGGAAAGATGCGAAAATTTAAAACCATGTGGGATATAACTAAAGATGCTATATACATGTCACAAATGAGAGGCAGTGTCGACTGAAGGTGCCCACAAGATATAGAATTTCTTAGTTTACAGCAGGTTCTGTAAAACGTAGGACTTTTTCACCATTTTAGTTATGAATGCCTTTTTTAAATTCTTAATTTGGAGCCATTTCATTGAAGAATTGCTTGGGAAGTGGGGAAGGCCTCTTACATTACAAGGGATGGTTAGTGTAAACAGGAAATTCTTATATTTTGCATTATTTGGTGACTGCTGTGGCAAGAAAAGGCAGTACTGTGTGGCCAAATACCTTGGTTGAAGTACTCTGAAAATACACCCTTAGGGCCAGTTTTTTTTTTATTCAGAATTGCTTCTGAGGGGTAATCGGGCTTGGAACTCTCATGAAGAGTTGGGCTCTTGCTTTGCTTGCTTATAGCCATTCAGAATGTTGGTCAAAAGAGGGTGTAATTATCTTTGGGCTGCTCTGTTTCTGGGATTGCAGACATGGGTTATGTTTTGAATTTGCTATTCAAACCTTATGCACAGCCACCACTCCCTGTATGACTGCGTTTCTGGAAGCCACCATGCAGGTTTTTAGAACATCACTCTCTGTAGACTGTAAAAAGAAGAGTTAAGTAAGAAAAAGCCAATGTCTGGGTCTGTAACATTTGCTCTTAAGAGAGAACATGCCAGTTGGAAGACAAATATTTTCGATCATCTAAAGATGTCAAATCTCTTGTTCATCTTTATTTTATACAAAGGAAACACACCTATAGTAGGCTACATCATATTTATATACTGTTTAAAGTAAATCCATTTAGTTACATCAAATACTTTGAGTTGAACGCACTGCCGTAAAGGGAAATTGTAGCCACAAATAGTGTGAACACAGGTTTGTCAAGCAGGAACTGCGCCTTTAAGCATCGCCAGATGCTCCTCCCATCTTGCATGGCCAGGCAAGTAAAGGAGATCATTTTTGCATCTCACCAGAGCAGGATCCCTAAACACTTTTGCCTACCCAAGGCTTTTTTTTTTTGCGTAAAACCTGCATTTTGGTGAATTCATTCAGTGTCTTTTGTGGTTTCCTTTGAATTCCACCATTTTTCTTGCAGTAAGTGCTATCTTTGCCTTGTCTTTTTTCTCTGAGGTTTGTCCCTCCTCCCCGCCACCCACCTATGTATGGGTAAGAAGCGTTAAAAGGGTGAATTGGAACAACAGTGGAGGATGTTTCACAACTGCTTAAGGTGCCAGAGATTTCATCTTCTCCATCATGCTAATTGTCAGCTCCACCTCTATCAGCTTTACAAAAGTGTATGGAAAGAAACACTACTATTCCAGTGCAGCTGAAAATAAGCTACCCACGAATTAGAGGAAGGAGCTAACATAAATAAAATAAATGTATCCACCCAATCCCCAACATATTTTCTCCTACTATTCCATAAAATGTTAAATACTTCAAACAGGTTGAAAATATTCACAGGGACAAAATTTGATATGCATTACTGACTTTGAATTTACCACAATAAATGCAGGCGATGTTTAAAAGAATAAATAAAAAGAATAAACAGAGCAAGCCAGCCGAACATTTCATGTGGGATCGCTGAATTGAGGGTTATTCTAACAGAATAGTGCAAACGCATTGTTCTTTTACCTTTTCTTGTATAAATTCCAACAAATTGTTGAGGGACTTAAGGGTGTTCAACAGATTTTGACAACATTTTTTATTTATTTTCATACACAGTTAACTACTAGCCCCATGTTACAGATATTTTCAGCCAGTCATGACTTATTAGCTAGAAGCACGTCACATTTGTTTTTTTAACCTATACTTAAAATGTTGAATGCCAAACGACAAGTCCCAAAATGAAAAGCACTGGTGGCTAAAATAGAGGGAAAGGCTGATGATGATGCATGAGACATGGAGCACTTGACAACTATGAACACTTTTACCATTTGAAACACTGTAGGTATGCCCAGTTACCACTTTTAAAATAAATATAACTCCAGTATATGATTGATACCATGGCCGATTTCACCATAAAATCTCTGTGCCATTGTTGGAATTGAGAGGGTGACAGGTTGGTGTTAAGTTGCACCCCCCTGTTTGATGTATACTCCCATTGTCAAAGCCAGTACATTTTATGTAGTAACTCTGTTTTCTTTCACAGTATCAAAGTACTGAATGGTGTTTGCCAGCATTCTAAAGTGGTTCCTTTTGCCTCAGCTTTGTGATGCCAACTCAACTATTTAGCCCCAATCATCCCCCCACCCCCAAAAAAAACTCATGGCACGATTACACCCTACAAAGTATAGACCACTGCCTAAATAGGTAGAGAGAAGCTCCAGCAGGTCCTGTAGATTAAAATATTAACCCTTCTGTAGAGGGTCATGTCGTCATCAGGATTAGAAATTAGTGGATTCTCTGTAAGATCTTTAGACCCACCACCTCCGTATCTCCTGTGGATGTTGGGAGTCCCCGTTTACATGGTTAACAACAGGGTGACTTTACATTGAACATAAACTCGTCTGCTTCTTTTTATGAAACATCACGTATTGTAGAGACAACTCTTAAAAAACCACAAGTGGGGCTTTGGTAATTCTGGTCCCGTTTTTTTTTTAATCCAGCATGCATTCTCCTCCCGAAATATAAAGTCAGCTGATCACTGCCAGGATAACAAATATAGTCCTGAATCACATCCTCGTTGTCTTAAGAGGAAACACCACATCCTGATTCTTTGTTTTGTATCTGCTGGCAGGAAAACTACAATGCCTCTTCATTTACTTACTCTGCTATGCCCAAAAAGAAACAAAGCGGATGGTTTCTTTTGGAAAGAATATGTGCAACCTTTGCCACAGCATTGAGGGTTTTAAGATCTGTCGCACAATTAGGCCGGTACCGTAGAGAGCTATGAAATCGCCATTGTGCAGTTTACTGAGGTGTTCAGAAGTGTATATGGTGGAATATAGAGAGATGTTTTGCAAGAAAGTATGATCACCTTAGCCCAGAGTAAGTGCAGCCAAGAATGTTGCTAATTTATCTGCACAAACCATATACCATCGCATCCCTGAGATGCAATTTGTAATTGAGACTCTTGTTTGCTCTTGTAAGCTCAACAAAAGATTATGGACATACCCTTTTCAGGTTCTACACTGTATAAAAAACAAGTAAATGAAGAACGTTTGTGTATTAGGATGGAAGCAGACCACTGAAATCAGTTGATTAGGAGAAAAGGAGAGAAATTAGCAAAGAATTTAAGAGCGATGGAAGAGGCCAACCGTTTGCAAACTTTTATTTTGAGAAACATAGGCCCCTAACCAATGATATAATGAGCAGAGCTCTGGGAACAAAACCAGTGAGGCCCAGAAGGTCCCTATTTATCCTTGGGTTTCCCTCATATATATATATATATTTAAAACACAACCTTTTGGGAAAGGCATCAACGGATAGAGTAAAGGAACAAGAGCTGCAAGGAGTTTAAGAAAAAACAGGGCTCTCAACTGTTATCTTATTCTGGCACCATCATCCAGCATCATGGTGGGAGGAGCATTTCCAACTATTTTGCCTTGTGGTGGAAGATAAAATACAGTTAGGTGCTAAATATTGCCAGTCTGATTACAAAATTCAGATTCTGTTCTTCTCCACCTGCTATTCCAGCAAATATCTCTATGAAATATCTCAAAGCTGCTGCACTTGAAGCATTGGACTTGGGAGGTTAAGTCTCAGGAAAGCGCCATTGGGGAAATTCTGGAGGCTGCGAAATAACAAAGGAATTAACTCTTGCTATTTCATAGTACAGAAGAAAAGTCAGACTCTACAGTGTTATCTCATTCTGGACCTAAAACATGCCAACAAATGGATGAAGGCGACCTTTTGCATGCTAACTTTTCATTATACTTTTCTTTATACTCTTAGTGGAGATTGTATGGTGTCAGTAGATGCACATTATGCCTGTTTCTAATCCCCCAACTGGAAGACTCGTCAGAAATTTCTCCACTTATGGGACTCAATCACTACCCAAATTTCCTGCTCTCCCTTTGGCTCTGAAGTCGGCACCAATGATTGTTTTCCAAATGTATGTCAGTGGTAGTAGTACACTGATGAGGACAGTGTTATTTGTAAACCTATAGTTGGAGGATAGGCTAGTAAAAGCCAATTAGACATTAAAACCTTCTCAACACATAGAGTCCATTCTGGCTCTTCTCTGCAACCTTGTTCTTCAGATCAGCTAATCAAAATCAGCTCTACACGTGCTGCAAAGAATACTGTGCTCTCGGGCCACAATGGACATGCACATAGAAAACGTGTCTCCTTTGAAGGAACAACTGTCACCCTTACGTTCTAAGATTATTAATATTTATTTATTTCAAAGCAACAGCTTCTATAGCCAGCCAAGTATTGTCCCTTTTTAGCAGCATAGATGCATGCATTTTGCTAGTTCTCAATGTCACGTTGTGTACACAGCCACTACAAGATCATCAAGAGGATCAGATATGTGAGAAATCCAGAGATTAAGAAGAGATAATAACAGTAATTCTAACCCATTCAGCCTCTCTAGTGGTGAAAGAACATGATCATACTGAATGGAGTCCCACTGCAGAAACCCCCACCAGTCTGTCACAGGTATGTATCTGAAAGGCTGGGAAGCCCACATAACTGAGGAGAGATTGTCTCCTAAGTGACGTTCTAATCAGTGGTGTATCATTTGCCTCTGAAATCTTTTTTTTCCCCATCCATCTCTGAAACAGCGATACTAATTAAGCAGACAATATGATTGCCAGGCATTTTATCAACAGGTGAGTCCTTTTAAAGGGTGTGCAGTTGATCTGGCCCTGGCAATGGACATTTCTCTCACAACAGTACACCTCCCAAGTTTTCAGAATGGTGGAGTGAATGAGCTCATCTGGCAATTGCTGCAACAAATCGAATGGGTGACAGCAACAGTGTACTAGCTATATTTCACAAGTGGGACACTTCAAATCGACTTGTTAGCTACAAGGGAAAGTACAACAGCCACATCTCTGCACACCTGAGACACCTGCATTGGCTCCCAGTCAGCAAAAGGATCACCTTCCGACTTCTCACCCACGCACACAAAGCCCTCCACAACAAAGGACCGGATTACCTCAACCGTCGCCTCAGCTTCTACGCCCCCACCCGTCTCCTCCGTTCCTCGGGCCTCTCGCTCGCTGCCGTCCCTCGCATCCGCCGCTCCACGGCGGGTGGGAGGTCCTTCTCCTTCCTGGCAGCCAAGACCTGGAACTCCCTCCCCACCAGCCTCAGGACCACCCAGGACCACTCCGCATTCCGGAGATTCCTAAACACCTGGCTTTTCGAGCAGCAGTAACCCCCACCCTCCCCCCCCTTTTTTCCCCTAGCGCCTTGAGACCCGCACGGGTGAGTAGCGCGCTTTATAAATATTAATGATTTGATTTGATTTTATTTACAATTGCCATAACTTTGAATCCAGGTTCCCAGACCCCAGGTTCAGGAGCAATGCCCTTTTTGATAGGCTGGGAAAGAACATTCACCCACTCTTTTTCTTCAACCCATTAACTGCCCAAAATTATGATCAAAATTTAATGAAAATTTAAAGTGACCCTCATAGCCCCGGAACAGTTGAGGCAGTGGTGGGATCCAGATGTGCTTCACCTGATGCTCAGCCTCAAGATATTCCTGTTTAAACCAGACCTTCTTTCCAGGATGTCAGGCAGGTTTTTACATCTGAACCTGCACTCGCTGTACTTCAGTAACTGGCTTCTCAGTACATAAACAATGGTCTCTTTAACCTTCCAGATGACTGCATAAATATGTTGAAAGAAGCAAGGAAACATTCCACTTACTGCTTATGTGCCTTTAAAAAGGAACAGGATCTGTTCATAGTGTCTTCAAAACTGGTTGGTCTAAGAACTTGTCAAGAAGAGACATTATAACCTTATCTGGTGTTGGTTGCCTTTTATTAAAATGCATTTGGCTGCCATCGCTGCTTAGAGAAAGAGCCCCTCTAAGACATCCTTTTTCACCAACTCAGTGATAAAGGATTTTCTTGAGGAAAGTCTTTCCTTCTGTCAGGAGGCCCTCCAGTCCTTGGGAACTTAACATGTCCTTTCCAAACTGATGGGCTCACCTTCTGAACCAGTGCACAAGGCAGACCTGCAGCACATCATAGAAAGTGGCTTTTCTTTTTCTTGTATCGTCAGCCAGAACAGTGAGTGAGCTTCAAGCTTTGTGTTCAGAGGAACAGTATCTGTTTTTCCACTATTGCAAAATTTCCTTAAGAACCCGTTTTTTCCTTCCTAAATTGATATCAGATTTTCGTATGTCAGTCCATCTTTCTCCCAACATTCTTTTCGGATTATTCATCTTCATCAGAAAGAGCACTTCATCCCACAGATGGTAAAAGGGCTTTGAAACATTACTTAGATAAGACAAATCAATTTGACAGTCCTAACAGTTATTATTAAATTATGGTGCAGATAGCTTTTTGAAATAAAATAATGGCTAGTTTATTACATAAGTCCTCGCTGCCAAAATGCTAACAAACATCTTCGGGTAAGCCTAATGCTGATTGTACATGTGGTAAAGCTGGTGCAGATTGTGCTGATTCCAGGTATTTGCTAAACGGCATCCTGGCGATCGGTGCTTATTTTTGCCACGTATTACTGCATAGACTTCCACTCCAGAACAGCTATTCTCAGTAGGTTTATCAGGCTTCTTTGCACAGAGTATTTTCTCAGTAATAGTTTACCTGGAATCGGCACAATCTGCACCAGTAGGAGCTTTGCCACGTGTACAATGAGCCTTAGGCTTACCTGAACAGGTTTGTTAGCCTTTTCTACAGTATTTATCTTGGTCGCTCCCTTTTCAAGAGACACTTTGCTATTCAGGGCCTGCTTGAAAAGACCCATGAAATTTATTTTCATGAGACTAACAATATATGGAAAAGAAAGTATGCGTTTTTTAAACTTCGGGGCTTTTCACTGGTTTAGCATTGTTGAAGCGTTCTATAGGTAAATCAGTGGTACGTACCCTTCATTATTATTATTATTATCAGAAACCAGCAGACCTCTTCTTGGTAGACCCAAGGTACTTTAAAAAATGTTGCAAGATAGACACAGCTGCCCATGTAAGAAAGTTTCGAATAAATGAAGTGTGTAGATTTCTCATCTAGACAAACTAACACACCTTCGTCCAACATCACTTCATTGATTTAATTTTCCTTTACCATTCTTTTTGCTTTACCCACGTATACAGTAACCCATTTAAGATGTATTGCAACATTCAGCACACAGGAGTAGATGATATTGAGTTTGCATTTAAATACTCTATATGGAGAACTAAGATTACAAGAAAGTAACATTTTGTTCTAACAGATAATGCAACTGAAAATAAAAATGTAACAATTTTCTTTTTCCTTTTTTCCAGTCCTAAAAGGAGCACTGAAAAACGAAATCGTGAGCAGGAGAATAAATATATAGAAGAGCTTGCAGAGCTAATTTTTGCAAATTTCAATGATATTGACAATTTCAACTTTAAACCTGACAAATGTGCAATCTTAAAGGAAACTGTGAAGCAAATTCGTCAGATTAAAGAACAAGGTAAGAAGTGCAGTAAGCTATATTGAAGAGTTTTCCTTGTGCATTTTATCATGAAAGCAGTGCAAAGCTCAGAAATATTACTTTATAGTAATCTCACGTATCAAATGGATCCTTAAAATGATAGTAAATGCAGACTGATCAGTCTGTTTCCCTACAGGATTATTAGTTTGTTTCTCATCAAGGTTAATGAGCACTCTGCATTGTCACTTTGGATCTTCATGCAATGACTGAGGATCTCCCAAACTTTGTAAACTGCAAACCGAGGTAACTTTTCTAGCCAGATTTGACACAACATCCATCTGTTCCGCATGAGATCTTCTTGAGTTCTGTTAAAATGTAACCCTAGAACTTTTCCCCTCGACCTCCCACCTTACAAACACTGTCCCTGTATACTTAGTTCTAACCATTAAATTGGGCTATAAGAGAAATTGAAGAAAATATTTATTTGGTTGTCACCAAGGGTTTTAATTAGCATCTAAATATATACTTCCTCTAGTTTGTGATGCTATGGTGAGCTCTGAAAATATTTGTAAAAGTAATAACATGATTACAGTGATAATGTATTGGATATGCAAAGTTATTTAATGATTAAATCCAATAGTGTCTTTTTAATAAAATAGCTTTTGGAGAAGGTTAAACACCAATTTTTGTATTGGATAATAGCACGGACAGTTACAGTTAACAGATGTGACCTTTTGGCAATACCTAGACCAGTTGAAGCTTCATTGGCAGCTCCGCAAGAGACCTAGATGAGAATGAATGCCACAGCAGTATGCAATGCAGATAGTTACACATTCTAGTCAGCACGTAATTCAATCAGAGGGATTTGTAAAGTGCACTACTCCCCTGTGAGAGGGTCTCAAGGCGCTGAGGTGCGGAAGGCAGAGGAAGTTGTGGGGTGGGGTAGAGGTACTGCTACCGCTAAAAACAGCCAGGTCTTTAGAAGTTTAGGAGGCCTTTGGTCTGGTGCAGATGGTGGTGGGGGAAGTGTGTTCCACGTTTTGGCGGGCAGGTGCGAGGATGATCTACCGCTGGTTGTAGTTCTGCAGACGCATGGGACGGTTGCGAGGGCGAGATCGGTGGAATGAAGATGCCAGGTCGGAGTGTAGAAGGAGAGTAGTCTGTTGAGGTATTATGGTCCGGTGTTGTGCAGTGCTTTGTGAGCGTGGGTGAGAAGTTTGAAGGTGATTCTCTTGTTGACTGGGAGCCAGTGCAGGTTTTTCAGGTGGTCTGTGATGTGGCGGGGGGATGTCCAGGATGAGGCGTGCAGAGGCGTTCTGGATGCGTTGCAGCCTCTTCTGGAGTTTGACCGTGGTTCCTGCATAGAGGGCATTGCTGTAGTCCAGTTTGCTGCTTACGAGAGCTTGGGTGACGGTTCTTCTGGTTTCGGTGGGTATCCATTTGTAGATCTTTCGGAGCATGCGGAGGGTGTTGAAGCAGGAGGAGGAGATGGCGTTGACCTGCTGGGTCGTGGATAGTGAGGGATCCAGGATGAATCCTAGGTTACGTGCATGGTCGGTGGGAGTCGGAGCGGTTCTGAGAGTGGCAGGCCACCAGGAGTCATCCCATGCGGAGGGGGTGGAGCCGAAGATGAGGACATCCGTCTTGTCGGAATGGAGATTGAGGTAGCTGCTCTTTATTCATTCGGTGATGGCCTTCATCCCTTCGTGGAGGTAGGTCTTGGCGGAGTCCTTGGTGAGGGAGAGGATCAACTGGGTGTCATTGCCGTATGAGTTATGTTGAGATTGTTGGATCAGGCGATGTTAGCGAGCGGGGCCATGTAGACGTTGAAGAGGGCCAGGCTGAGGGGCAAACCCTGCGGTACGCCGCAGATGATTTTGGTGGCCTCCGAGCGGAATGGGGGGGAGGCGGACTCCCTGGGTTCTGCCGGTGCGAAAGGAGGTGCCCAGTCCAGGGCTCTGTCACGGATTCCAGCATTGCTGAGGCGTGAGCGTAGGGTGTTGTGGCAGCCTGTGTCAAACACAGCCGAGAGGTCCGGGAGAATGAGGGCTGCGGTTTTACCGCTATCCAGTATGGTTCTGATGTCGTCGGTTGCAGGCGATGAGGGCAGTTTCGGTGCTATGGTTGCTGCAGAATACGGATTGGGAAGGGTCCAGGGTGCGGTTCTCCTCTAGGAAGCGGGTTAGTTGTCTGTTGACGGCCTTCTCAATGACTTTTGTTTTGCCGGGAAGGGGAGCAGGGAGATAAGCCGGAAGTTCTTGAAGTCCTTTGGGTCCACTGTGGGTTTTTTGAGGAGGGCGTTGATCTCTGCGTGTTTCCAGCTCTCCAGGAAGGTGGTGGACTCAAAGGAGCTGTTGATCTTCCGTAGTTGGGGTGCAATAACAGAGCTTGCTTTGCTGAGGATGTGGTGAGGGCAGGGGTCAGATAGAGAGCCGGAGTGGATGGTGTTCATGATTTCGATCGTGTTGTCGTTGACCGGGATCCAGGAAAGCAGTAGGTTGGCCGTAGGTGAATCTGTGGTGTTGGCGGTTGCCGGGGGGGGGGGGGCGGGCTGGGTGCTGAAGCTGTTGTGGATGTCTGCAATCTTGCAGTGGAAGTAGGAGGCTAGGGAGTCGCAGAAGTCTTGGGATGGCGGGATGTCGTTGGCGTTAGAGCTGGGTTGGAGAGTTCCTTCACGACGTTGAAGAGCTCCTTGTGGCTGTGTGCGTTGTTGTTGATTCGGTCTTTGAAGACGGTTCTTTTGGCCGCTTAGATGAGCTGGTGGTGTCTGCAGATGGTGTATTTGAAGGTGGTGTGGTTGTCCAGAGTCTTATCTTGGTGCCACTTTCTTGCGAATCTTCAGCAGATTTGCTTAGATTCGTGGAGGTCGGCGGTAAACCAGAAGGCCTTTCTGCAGGTGCGTCTATTGCAGGGATTCTTAATTCGGGCGAGAGTATTGGCACAGGTGTTGACCCATTGCCTGAAGTTGCAGGCAGCTGCATCAGTGTCAGTGGTGTCGATTGGTGGGTTCTGGGAGAGGGTCGCGATAAGTTGGTCTTCGGTGACCTGTTCCAACTCCTTTGGAGGGATCCGTTGTGGGTAGTGGTGTGTTGTGGGTTTGTTGAAGGAGAAGTGGACGCAGCGGTGGTCTGTCCAGTGGAGTTTGGTGGTGTGGCTGAAAGAGACGTGATTGAGGAGAATCAGCAACTCAAAAACAAGATGAGGATAATGGTCAGGCTGCATTGTACCAATACTGAATCCAATAAGTGCCCAGTACACCTTGATAACCTATTTCGCTGAAGATGCATATTGTTTTGGCAATCCGAGAAGAAACTTGCAGCTTGTTGTTATCCTCAGAAAACAAGTGGTACCATGCCTGAAGTAAGCTTCTGTCAGATCGGCACTACTGTCACATGTTAATTTAAGCATATTGTTGTTAAATGGCGTACCCCAACTTGCTTTGAGCCACATATTGGTACTGGAAATAATGCCTGTTGAGGAAATGTCTACGCTGTATCATGTTCCTCAGTGACTGGCTAATCTTGTTGCCATAAAATATTTTAATGCCAGAGCAAAAGTATGGGTCTGTCGACACGTTATTCCAATGCTCCTGACAAAACTCTTTAGCCTTCTGTATCTCTGGTTTCTCTAAGCTTAGTCACAAGATGGAGTCCAAAAAAGGACTTAGCTTAATATGTTTCATGAGCACCATATTCAAACATAAATCAGCTGACTATAGCACTATTTACTTGATTACAGTAAACATAAACACAAAATAACCAGCAACTGCTAGGTAACACCCCAGGCACCACACCACACATCCATGTAAATCTCATGTACTGCAGGAAATAACATTCAAACATCATAGATTCACTCATACAGCCCAACAACAAAATAAACCATACCAGCTCAGTTGTTAAATAGTAGGTTATTAAGCAATGAAAATGTTGTCTTCGTTCCAGCCTCATTTCTCATCCAAAAAATGAAAGCCTCCAGTAACTCTCCCAAAATAGTCATCTTAATAGTTAAGGTATCTAGCCTGCAGTAAAATGTTCATAGTATGTGTGGCTGTAGGTACACATGCTTTGTTTACTCCTACCATCTAGTGAAGGGTTTGGATTTTTGCTACTTGTTCAAAGTCTTTTGAGTTACAAGGTATGGTGACATCTCCCCTAGTTGGCAGTGTGCATGGGTATCCGCTCCATTCTTTAATTGTTTTTCTCAAAAATCTTTGTTTTGGCGCAGCTCCTGGAGCTCGGTCACCTGCCCTTTCATAAAAAAAAAAAAAAAAAAAAATTTTGGTCGTTCCTTCTTTTTCTCCCTCAGGTTGTTTCAGAGACTATCGGCGAACCCAGGATCCCAGACCCTCAAAGCACCCACGTTCCTCTGGGTTCCTTTCCTTTTTTTAATGACGGCGTAGAATGAAGTGGCATAGGGGGTGATGGAATAGACACCCTTCAGGAAATGTCCTCTGTGCCACACAAAGTATCCCTGGGCTGACCCACACTCGGTCTACAATTTGTGTCTCTTATCTGAGCATGTTGACACCCGCAGTGCCTCCTGCCTTGCCTTCAGATGCAAAAAGACCCTTTGACAGCAAAAAGGTAGATGCAAAAAGGAACATCTCAAGATGAAACGATCCTTCGAGGGAATATCTTTTGCATAGCTGACCCCTTGGTGCTGAAGAAGCGGACACAGGTTCGGCAGGTGTCCCCACCCATCAACCCAGCGGTCATTGGCTATGCCTGACCCCTCTGAGCCTAAACAAATGGAGGAAGAGGGGGAGGATGAAGGTGCTTTATTCATCTCTCTCCGTGGTGATCTGCGCACCCAGATGATGCTGAGTTGTTGGTATCGTTGACACGTAGACTCACAAATTACACAAACAGCCATACACCAAGGCTGAGCACCACTGTCGGGGTCAGATTTCTAGCTCTGTGCACAAGTCACCACCTCCTCAAGATGCAATGCTTCCCTCTGTCTCTGGTCGATATTGACGCAACGCTTTGGAGCAGACACAAGATCCGGCCAAGATGCTTGACCCCGGCCTTAGTCTGAAGAAATGCCTCTGCACTGATCTGCAACTAACTGGCACACTATCAATTACGTGGGCCTTCTGTCTTGTTATGACAGAACATCGTAACAAAGGTGAAGAGAAAACGCATCTCTAATGCAGCTATCTGTTGTGCCCTATATGTAGCCATTCCTTCAGCTAGAAGGATGAGTATCTCCATTATTTTAATCTACCACTTCTTGCTACGCATTTGTGACTTCATGCTAGAAGTCTAACACCATCTCATCCCTTACCCTTCATTGGGGTCACCTTTTCACATCTCAAGTGGATGACATGCTAGGGAAAATTAAGGAGGTCACAGACATGCCTAAAGAGATAGATGCTATTCAGGTGCCATCAGCCAGGGACTTTTTTTGGAAGGAGCACTGGAGAGGCACTTTCAAGACCACCTCTCCCGACTGATCCTAGTCCTATCGGAGCAAGCAACAGACTTGCCACTAGAAGAGGGGGCAGAGGTTACACAAACTGCATTCCTTCCATGGTAACGCCAAAGGCACACCCTCCAGTGGGGCCTCTACCTCTAAACAGTGACTTGCCTCTAATCCTTCCTTCTTTCCTTACCACATTGCACTTGTGAGGGGAGGGGAAGAACTCCAATGGTTTCTTCCATACTGGGAAGGGATTACCTTAGATCAGTGGACTCTCCAGGATAGAGCACACAGGTATTGTCTCAAGCTCACCTGAACCTCACAAACATTTCACAGTATAAACACGCCTACAGCCTGGAACACCACTGCCTTCTTTAAGAGGAGTTTCATGTGCTCACCCTCAAGAGTGCTGTAAAGCCAGTTCCACCACAGCAAGTGGAAGTACTCCCCATACTTCCTCTTTCCCAAAATAGACAGGCCCTATATTGGACCTCAGACCCCTCAACACGTACGTACTATCAGAATATTTTCATATGACTACCCTTCAGAATATCATTCCACTCCCATCCCGCTCACCACTGCTTTGTGGTAAGTGGTCAACATTGAGTTCAAAGTATTGTTCTTCAGAGACACCACATCCCCAAGGATGTTCATTAAATGCCTACATGTGGTGGCTGTCCACCTCAGGGTGGGATGTATCCACATATTTCCCCAGCTCGACGATTAGCTGATAAAAAGCACAGGTATGCAACAGTCCCTGGTGCACACTGACATCACCATCTTGCTCCGCCACGAGTTGGTATTTACCATAAACTCTACCAAATTTCACCTCCAGCCCATTCACATTCAGCCTTTCTTAATGGCTACCCATAATTGAATCACAAGCAAAGCCTACCCCAGTTAAGCTAGGGTACAAGCTTTCCAACAGTTACTGCCTCTTTCTCAGGGACATCAACACCTAATAGTCAGAACATATGTCTCTTAGGGATGATGGCTTCCTGCATAACCTGAATACATTAGGCCAGGCTACTCATGCATCCTTTCCAGTAGTGCCTATTGGCTCAATGGTCACAAAGAGTCACTGGGAATATCTAGTGTTGATGCAGGCCATCACCTGTTGCTCTCTGCAGTAGTGGAACAGCAATACTCTGTTTCAATACTGGCCCTTCATGGACCCCTCTCCACAAGTGACCAACATCACGAATGGTTTACTTTCTGTTTGGGGAGTGTATCTAGTAGATTTGACAGTTCAGGGCTTGTGGTCACTGCCTTAGCAGGGCCTACACATTAATAACATGGAGCTTTTAGTCAACTAGCTAGCGCACAAGGTCTTCATTCAGATCATCTGACACAAAATAGTCCTCGTAAAAATGGACAGTATGAGCGCAGTGGATTACCTACAAAAGCAACACGTTGCACACTCACCACAGTTAGCAGTAGTACAGAGTATCTGACATGGGGCAAGTCGCTATCTGATACACCTCCTGGCAGCGGGGAACTGGTTTGAAGACTTGCTCAGCAGAATGCAACAAAGTCCTTGAGTGGGGAAACTCCACCTGCAAGCTTTACTCCCGTACTTCAGTCATTAGGGTACCCCTAAGATAAACTCTTCTCCATTATGCAAAATGCACAAGTTTCCATACCCCCGTCTGAGTAATGGTCTGTAGATGAACTGGTAAGGGACCATAGGCTGCTCTTCCTCTCTCTCTCTCTTCTACAGGGGTGTGGAATTTAATAAAATATCTACTTGTCCATGGGGCAGGTTACTTCTTAAATCTACTTGTCCTGTAACAAAATCTACTTGTCCCTTTGGTGCCATTTAGTGCAGCATCAAATTATGGCAGTAATCTCATTATGTAAGAGCTCTGATAATAGTCTTTGATTATGTTAGAGCTACTACTATAGTAGGGCTTGAATACTTGCAATTTCAATCCCTACTATAGCAATTTCCTTATTTTGCCACCTTCCCGCAGAGCTACATACTGGGGCTGGAGGAAGCAGTAAGCCATAGTTCCAGGGCTGGAATGCCTTTGACTCTGCAAACCTACTAACTTGCATGTTTAAGGATTTCCCCACCCCTTCTCTAATCTTTTCCCATAATGAGGAAGGTTGGAAATGTACTCCTGACAAGGGCAGAAGTAGAAGTTTTTCCAGGTTTGGAGGAATTAAAAAAAAAAAAAAAAAAGGTTAGAGGAAAACTGAGCCTGTAAATGCTCAATAGATTGTCACATGAACAAATCTACACATGCATATTTGCTTGTGCTAAAACACAGGGTCCCTAATTAGGTCTGGCGTTAACAAAGACATTTTGTCCCAGATTCAGGAAAAGTGGTGCTTCACATTGTAATACAGCACTTTTCTTGCACTCTTACTACCGCCCCCCCCCCCCCCCCCCCCATCCCCCCCCCCCAGCACTACTTTTTAAGATATGGCGGAATTAGGTACAATAGTGTCAAACTTTTTATGCTATTGTGGCGCTTTTCTCCACTATCGTCAAAACTTCTGACGCTAGTGGAGCAAATTGCAAGGAGGCATATTGATTCCAAAGGGTGCGTCCTTTTAATGCCTGCTTTAAGCAGGTGTTAAAAATGACACCAAAAATGGCACAATGAAATCTTGTAGACTTCATTGTACCATTTTTGCAGGCCTCCTTGTGCCAGAACACCCCCTTGCATTCATTATGCATGGTGCATGCATAATGGGGCACAAATAATCACAAAGTGATGCTGTGCAGTGATATAGTGCTCCGTTTTTGGCAAACTAATGCCTCATTAAGGTCAGAAAAATGACGCTAATGTTAGATGGCGCAAGGCCATCCTTAAATTTGGGCCTTTGTTTTTAATAAACATCTATTTCTCTATCTATTGGCTGGGTTTACTGTGACTGATTGCATTCTGCTCTTCCACAAGGAGCATATTGGCACACCAAGTAGTTTTGTGCAGTGCCAGGAGTCACTGTGGCAATCAGTGTGGCAATGAAACTGGAGGGGGCCCCCCCTGCAAAGAATATGGAGGGCCCTTCCCTCCAGACTAACTCAGGGCAGGTGTTGTGCTGAGGGGGCACCCTGGAAGGGGGCTGCGGGGCCTTTGTTATGCCACTAGTGACAATGTGTGCTTTTTGAGACCAAAAACTTTTTTTTATTTTTGCCAGTGTTTGTTATACTTGTATGGGCCTGGCAGCTCCCCCAACAATAAAGTGTTACAAAAGCCATGTCAAAACAAGGGACGCATTGACAAAATTAAGACTCACAAAACAAATGTCAGATCGGTTGGCTTTGCCAGTGCTTGTTTATTTTTATGCTTATAATCTTGTTGAAAATGGTTACACTTACTTTCCATTAGGAATATGTTTGGGAAATTCTAGCATGCATCAACACATTTTACTACATGACGCTTCAAAGAAATAGCATCTTTCACAGAAGCTAAATGTTTTTTTTCCTACTTGCATTTTTTTCAGAACATTGAATTTTGAAAGCAAAAATTACTTACAAGCTGCGTGTACATGTTTTTCTTTTTTTACTGTAGCCACTGTCGGTAGTGCAGTGTGACCGTAAAACGTTTATTTACAGCACTCACCCTGATAATGAAGGCTTTTAATTAATGAACCATAAATACAAGTTCCAACAGCATTAACATTTGGACACACATCACCTCAACTGCATACAATTCCCTTCTCTTAAACAGGCAGCCAAATGGTTTGTGCTGCAAGGGGTTGGGCCTGCTTGTCCCAAGGACAAAATAAACATGAAAACTTGTTGCCCTTGACCCAAAACAATATGTCCCGGGCGTCAGGCGATAGGAATTCCACATCCCTGCTTCTACCATAAGTGGGAGGAAACTGCAGGAAACATCCCCCACCCTCATCCTGGTGGCTCCATATAGGCCAGACAACAGTGGTCCTGGATCCTTCTAGAGATGTCCATTTTCCACACATGATGCTCCCTAGCAGGACAAACCACCTAACACAAAATCAAGGTTAAGTCACCCTAGGCAGGTCAACCTAGAGGTCTGGCTTCTGAGGTCCTAGAGTTCGGTTCCTGCTATGCTACTGATTGGGGATGGTTTGTTCACTATTGCACCCCAAAGCACACAGACCCTGTAAAGCCTACAGTACTAGACATTTGCTTCCTTTGCATTTCCAGAATTCTGGTTTAGACTACACTTGCTAATATCACTGCATGAATTCAGAAGAGGGAACACTGGTCACTCTTAAAGATGCTTTTTAAGGCTTTTATGTAGGGCCTCAAACATCAGCATGTCTTCCTACCTATGGTACCACCTGCCTCAGTCTGGAATGTCAATATTGTCCTCGTCATCCTCCATGAGACCCACCTTCGAACTACAGGGAGTGCAGAATTATTAGGCAAGTTGTATTTTTGAGGATTAATTTTATTATTGAACAACAACCATGTTCTCAATGAACCCAAAAAACTCATTAATATCAAAGCTGAAATTTTTGGAAGTAGTTTTTAGTTTGTTTTTAGTTTTAGCTATGTTAGGGGGATATCTGTGTGTGCAGGTGACTATTACTGTGCATAATTATTAGGCAACTTAACAAAAAAAAAATATATACCCATTTCAATTATTTATTATTACCAGTGAAACCAATATAACATCTCAACATTCACAAATATACATTTCTGACATTCAAAAACAAAACAAAAACAAATCAGTGACCAATATAGCCACCTTTCTTTGCAAGGACACTCAAAAGCCTGCCATCCATGGATTCTGTCAGTGTTTTAATCTGTTCACCATCAACATTGCGTGCAGCAGCAACCACAGCCTCCCAGACACTGTTCAGAGAGGTGTACTGTTTTCCCTCCTTGTAAATCTCACATTTGATGATGGACCACAGGTTCTCAATGGGGTTCAGATCAGGTGAACAAGGAGGCCATGTCATTAGATTTCCTTCTTTTATACCCTTTCTTGCCAGCCACGCTGTGGAGTACTTGGACGCGTCTGATGGAGCATTGTCCTGCATGAAAATCATGTTTTTCTTGAAGGATGCAGACTTCTTCCTGTACCACTGCTTGAAGAAGGTGTCTTCCAGGAACTGGCAGTAGGACTGGGAGTTGAGCTTGACTCCATCCTCAACCCGAAAAGGCCCCACAAGCTCATCTTTGATGATACCAGCCCAAACCAGTACTCCACCTCCACCTTGCTGGCGTCTGAGTCGGACTGGAGCTCTCTGCCCTTTACCAATCCAGCCACGGGCCCATCCATCTGGCCCATCAAGACTCACTTTCATTTCATCAGTCCATAAAACCTTAGGAAAATCAGTCTTGAGATATTTCTTGGCCCAGTCTTGACGTTTCAGCTTGTGTGTCTTGTTCAGTGGTGGTCGTCTTTCAGCCTTTCTTACCTTGGCCATGTCTCTGAGTATTGCACACCTTGTGCTTTTGGGCACTCCAGTGATGTTGCAGCTCTGAAATATGGCCAAACTGGTGGCAAGTGGCATCGTGGCAGCTGCACGCTTGACTTTTCTCAGTTCATGGGCAGTTAATTTGCGCCTTGGTTTTTCCACACGCTTCTTGCGACCCTGTTGACTATTTTGAATGAAACGCTTGATTGTTCGATGATCACGCTTCAGAAGCTTTGCAATTTTAAGAGTGCTGCATCCCTCTGCAAGATATCTCACTATTTTTTACTTTTCTGAGCCTGTCAAGTCCTTCTTTTGACCCATTTTGCCAAAGGAAAGGAAGTTGCCTAATAATTATGCACACCTGATATAGGGTGTTGATGTCATTAGACCACACCCCTTCTCATTACAGAGATGCACATCACCTAATATGCTTAATTGGTAGTAGGCTTTCGAGCCTATACAGCTTGGAGTAAGACAACATGCATAAAGAGGATGATGTGGTCAAAATACTCATTTGCCTAATAATTCTGCACTCCCTGTAATACATTCTTGCCGTTTGCAGTTTCTCTCCTGGAAGGTCTCGTTTCTGGTAGCCATAACATCCCTAGGTGAATTAGTGAGCTACTGGCCCTCAGACAAAGAACCTTTCTTCCAGGTTCATAATGATAGGGTGGTTCTTATGACCAACCCCAAGTTCCTGCCTAAGGTGGTCTTCCCCATTCCACCTTAGCCAAACGATTGAGCTTCCGGTCTTCTTTACATGTCATGACTCAGTAGCCGAGACAGCATTTCACAAACTACATCAAATGTGCTCTCAAGTATTATATGGATGTACAACCCCTTTCTGTAAAACACAACAGCTTTTTGTTGCCTTTGCTCATCAAGGATAACCCATATCTAAGGGAGGTATTGTTAGGTGGATTGGTACATGCATCCAGGCTTGTTACTTCTAAAGGACCCTCCCAACCCACCCCAAGCCACACTGTGCTCGCAAGCAGTGTGCACCACTATGGTCTTTTGTTGAGCATACCCATAGCTGACATCTATAAAGCTGCCACATGATCCACTCCATACACCTTTACAAAGCATTGTGTGGATATCATTACAAGGCAACATGTTAGTTTGTCAAACTGTCCTAAGAACTTTGTTTCAGACCTCTAGTGTACACCATCCACTGGCTAGCCAATGCTTAGGGGAGTTGATGCAGCTCTGTATCTACAGCCACACATGCAAGTGGAGTAGGTTACTGACCATGTAAGCATCTGTTCGTTGTATGTAGTACTGTGGATTCACATGTGCCCATCCTTCTCCTTGGAAGCCAATGTTTGCTATAGATATCTTCAACCTTCAGAATTGCCTGTGCTTCACACGTGGGCACTGTTCTATCCTCCTCACCACTCCAGACTTTCTCTCATCCACTGTGCGCAAAACAGTTTAACAATGCAGTCTGTGACCATGCACGGTCATGACCAGAGAAGGAAGGAGTTACCAGGACCTTGTGACTTGAGACATTTTCTGAGAAAAATAAATTGCAACCATCTGCGCCCAAAACTAGATGGCAGGCATTTGAAGCTACAGCTCTGCATGCAGTAAGCAGATGCTTACCGGGTTTGGTAACATAATCCTTTTGTTGTATACTCTTAACTGCAGATCCCTCACCCCCCTCCCAGCTCTTCATTCTCTGGAATGGCATCTCTTCCATCAAAAAAATTCTCAAATTAGAAATTTGCATACTGGCTAAGTTAATTGATTTTTTGCATTGAGGAAGAGTGCTGTGTCAAAAAGGAAACTAACAGGGCAATTGGATGGGGCTTATATGTGGCTCCAGCCATAATTTCCAGGGTGGAACACAGTGACCGGGGAGTATCATCAAGTCTTCTGCCAGTGAATAGGGGCTATGCTGAAATATTTTCCCGATCCATTGTGGTGCTCAGGGATATTCTTAAGGTTGCAGAATCTGCGGTTAAATGGAGTGTCCCCCAGGAAAAGCATTACTGAAAGTACATATTTTGTTTTCATTAGCCTCTGCTATTGATATGTGAAAATAATGCTTTAAGAATTTCTTTTCAAAACGCTTTCTGCGGGTCCTAACACTTTGAGCAATTTCCAACCCATCTTTTTTTCCTTTTCCATCTAAAAATCTAGAAAAAGCCATCAACTCTCACCTTTCTGACATTCCTGAAAAGAACAGCTCTTTAGTACTGATTCAGTTCTTGCCACAACACCAAAACCATGCTGATTGCAGTACCTAGAAGCCTTCGAATGCTGTAAGCTCAAGGTCACTCTGCAGCCTTGCTACTACTGTCTGTGCCATTCAGCATGTTCGCTTATGCTTTTCTTCTGTACAGTCTGTTCAGTGTCTCCATAAGCACAAAGATCTATAGTGGATAACTTTACTTCTTCTATATTCCAGTCTGCCACTTTGCCTCCTTTTCTATTAGAAGCTCGATGGTGTATTGTGGTGTTCCACAGGGCTCTATCAGCCCTATTCTCTTTAGCATATATGATTACCCTGTAGCTTCCCTGCTCTGCACTTTTGTTTTATAAACCATCTCCTACGCTGATAATATCCAAAGACCCAACATAATTTGTGTGCTTTTATTAAAGGAGTTGCTTCTAGGATATAAAACAACTGCTTAAAATGACGCTGTGTTAAACGTTAGGTTCTCTGCTTTGTCATCCACCCGGTGATCCCCATGTTGGTGACTGCCCACTCTTTCTGTTCTCATCTGTTAAGACCTTTGGCATCTGGTTTAACATAGCTTCTACTTTTTTAAGCAAACCAGTTGTCTGTCAGTCATCTGCTTCGCACTGCTGTGAATGCTCAGGAGAATCATTCCCCTTTTCCCAACTACAACCAGGAAAACCATGGTGTATTCTTGAACACATTCTAGCTAGACTCCAGTAATTCACTGTACTTAGGCTTCCCTAACTATATCATTGACAGGCTACAAACTTCAGAACTCTTTAGCCAGGCTCCCCTTGAAACTCCCTCACAGTTCTTCTATGTCTAATCACTTATAAGAACTTTATTGACTGCTAGTAGAGAAATGCACCTCGTTCAAAGCATTATTGTTGCACGTACAGGGTGTTCCATACATCTTGGCCAGCTTACTTGAAAGGCCTCGTTAACCTTTCTTTCCCTTCTACCACTCTTCACTTCGGTTTCTCTAAAACTCTTATTATCCCACGGATAAGTCAAAATCGTGAGGAATAGCTTTTTCTTACCTCTCCATCAGACTCTGAAACTATCTCTCCTTGAACCATAAAAACATCATTCATCACATGGCCTTTCACAAGAAAACCTGGCTTTTCTAAATGTTTTCTTCCTTTTTAATCTCCAGGACACTCTTTGGGTTTCCACATGGTATACAAAACCACATAAAACCTGTCTGTGGGCATACGAGGGAGCTTGTCAAACCATTACATACATTTACTGTATTCATTCTGCTGGTGACTCTATTCTCCTGGCAGACGTTTTTGGCTCCATCTGTCATCCAACAGCGTGAAACTTCTACCCCCAACAATATCAGGATGTATCCTTATGAAGAGGGTATGTAATGAACTTGAAGTGTTTCAAAAGGTCAAATGAAAATGATCAAGGCTGTTAAATCCAGATTTAAATTAACTCTGAATATGTGGCAACAATCATCTTTTTCCCCTTTTATTGTGTGCTACCCTTTGATGTTTCTTTTATTGTTAGTGGTTAGTTCAGAGAGTGGTCCCTTTGCCCCTTCCTATTCCCACCACATTGCTCCGTCTTTACCATTCACCTTCTATTATCTGCCAGCCTTTGTATGCATATTTATATCATTTTCATGAGCATGCCATTGGCATCCATCTAGCCATTTTCCCCTCTTCCTAAATTTCAACCTGTTCCTCATTCCACTTCACTCCGTTCCTTCTACCCATTTCTGACTGTGCTCTTCTGTTAGAATGTATTGCTAGTTCTTTGGGCTGCAGTTCTGAATTACGTTGTCTGCCGTGTCCCTCCTTTTCATGTGGCAGGCTTTGTTCTATTGCTCCACTTACATTCCTTTATTTTGTAACAGTGATCTTTTAATGTGTATGTATACATTTTGCATTGCAGTTTTTGACCTTTTTTTTTTTTTTTAACTTAGTGCAGCTATTCGGATGCTACTATTTTGCATTACACTTTTTTTTTAGAGATCTGCAGATGGTCCAGTACTTTTCCTTTAAGAAAACAAAGCAGACGAAGACAGTGACGATCAAACATCCACATGCATGCTCATTGTGAAACAGATCCATTGAAAGTTAAGCAAGATGTCACTGCCAACTTATTTGAATGTTCAGCTTAGAAACCTGCAGCCCCATTTCCCAAAATAAAAATGCAGTCCCATTCACTCAACCTCTGATTAAGCTATGAATATTACCCATTCTGCCTCTTCTATAATCCTCATATAACAATGAGCATTCATCATCACCCTTTTACCAATATAAGCATTTTTAGTGAAGATATCCAGTCGTCCTACAGTACGCTGCTCCTCAGTGGAAGACCCTCATGTCGTAGGTTCATGCTATTTTTTTGATAGCTCATGACGTAGGTGGTGTCATCAGTAGTCTTGATGTGAGATTCCTATATCCTTAAGTTTGGAGTTTATGATGATTCCTTAGTTAATGTAGTGATGCTCTCCCTCTTAAAATACAATGCCGCCGTTCAGCTTTCTTGCTGCTGTCATTTTTGGAGCTTTGTCAGATTGGCTATTTGGTCTGTAAGTCCTGACACATTTTGCTCAGTCTTGTGGCAGTGGGTCATGAGATTGGAAAGGGCACCAGACTAGCTATAGCTCACTTCCGGTGCACATCTCTCCCTTTCCCTAAAATGATTCTCCTCTTAACAATAATATCTCGCTGCAACTAATTGCATTCTGTTGGTTAGTATGACCTGTTAAATAACGTGTGTTACCTGGCAGTCCACATGTTGTAGATGTTTGGCTGAGGTGGTACTTGTGCGTAGATGTTACAGTTGGTCTTTAAGCCACTCACATTTACTTTTGCTTTGTCTCTTATTTTTCCGATTATAGTTTGTTTTTTAAAAAAACAAACCTTTTTTTTTAACTTTTATTTCATACTTGCAAATCATGAAGAGGATGCACAGTTAGAATGTTTGAAGCCTAAGTATGATTTGCTGACATATTAAAACATTGATATTTTAGGATCTTTCTTTTAGTGTTTGGAAGCCTGAGGATTTGAGAATGTTATCAATTATTTTTTATTGGAATAGGGTTCCATACAGAAGACATACTAGGAGTAATTTAACCCAGTTATTAACGGCAAAGCAAAGAAGTAAAAATAAATAAATACAATAACTGGACATTTCATACCCATAATATTATGTTTGATGGCATGTGTGGCTGTAGATACACATGCTCTGCATACGCCTGCAATCTAATGTTGGGTCCGGAGTTTTGCAAGTTATTTTTCTTCAAACAAGCAGTTTTGAGTTACTGGATCAAGTGACTCCTTCTCGGTGATACTCTGCATGGGCATCAACTCTTTTGTCAGATTTTCTCTTCCGCCGGGTTTGAACGTGTCTTTGCTCCTTCTTTCAACTCGCTCTGGTTCGTGACGACTCCTCTGTGATGCTATGCATGGCCATCGACTCCTTTGTCAGATTCTTTTCTCTCCGCTGTCTGGTTCGAACATGGCTTCACTCAATCTTTTGACTCGCTCTGGTTCAAAATCTTTCCTTCCGTATTTCCATCCTTGTATTCATCTGCACTTGTTGGTGATGGCACCAACGTTCTGCCCTCTGGGGCAACCTCGCCTGTTTTGGGGCTACCTCACCACACGGCAACAAAGAATACGCTGAGCTAATGCAATGGATGCCGTTTTGTTTTTCCTCAGGGCCAATATCTGGTGTCTTTTGTGCCTCTCCCTGATCACCAGGAAGCTACCTCTGATGCCTGTAAATCCTTCTGGTCAAAAAAGACCCTTCGGGACTGAAGAACTTTTCGTTTGGAAGTGCCGCACAAGATTCCGAAGACACTCCGGACATTTTTGGGGAGGAGCACATCTATGATGAGCCTGAGCAAGATGAGGCCTTCTCCATCCAGTACTCCGACGTCCAGTCGGATGTCGAAAGTCACAAGGTGATAACAGTGCAACTCGTGAGGACTGTGGCCCCTCGTGCCCACCTTAAAACTGCTCAAAAGCCTCTTACTGAGGTCGTTACTCCACCACTGCCACCAGGCCATGCCTCGATCCAAAAACTGCTTCGGCTGCCCTGCCCTCCGGCTCAACCTCAAAGATAGCCAAGACCACAACATCGTCTTTGGCATCGACCACCAGCTCCTCGGTCAGAGCAATCTTGATCCGGACTTCAGCTCAGAGCCGACCAGCTTCCACCTCATCTTCGATGCAGACAAAAGGACACTGACAAACTTTCAATGCCGAAAACAAGGAAGCCAACCCATTCAGGGCAGAAAGACTCCAGCCAGTCTTCAGCTACTCAATCAGCTGTTGAACCTATTTTGGAGGCGATGGATGCATAACAGCACCACCTCCATTTCCAGCGAGTACAGGGCGCATAATTGCTTCCCCTCGTTTATGTTGAAGAGCAAACTGTCCTTCCAAGAGGCTTTGGACACTTCTCCACCTCCAAAGAAGGTGAGACAAGGCTACCAGAACACCCTACAAGCTTTCTCGTCTTCCTGATCAACCTCCTCCAATCCCTGCTTCTCCTCCACCTCTCTCCCCTCCTCATTCACCTCCCTCAACCACTGCAGGAAATGTGACACCTTAGGGTTCCCCTGTGGGGAAGTTTTAGGTGGGACACAGCAGGACGAACATCCATGGGACATATGACCCTGATCCCATGATAAGTACTGCCCCAGATTTGCCCCATCACCATCCTAGTGAGTGGATCCCTGCTCCACTCACTAGGATTGACAATTTTGTCAGATCCCATCTCCAACCTCTTCAGATACAGCCCTACATAGGAGCTTTTCTCAATGCAACGGTGGGGCTAGCATACCCTAATCCAGCTCAGGTTCACAATTTTCATTCTGTTCTACCCCAGTTTCAGGAGAATCATACATATGCAGTCAGAACTATCATGTGCCTGCTAGGGATGATGGACTCCTGCATTGCCATTGTTCCCCATGCCATACTCCACATTCACCCCCTACAGCAGTGTCTGTCTTGTCAGTGGTGTCAATCACAGGGTCACCCGGACGATCTAGTATTAGACTGCCATACACACTGCTCTCTGCAAAAAGGGTGGCCTTTTCTGGACCCTGTGCCTACGGTCATTCTGACCAGAGACTCATGAGTGATGGGTTAGGGTGTTGTCCAAGACCTCACAGTACAAAGCCTTTGGGATCTCAGTCACCAATCCTTACATATCAATTACCTCATGTGTCATTCTGGCCCTGAAAGCATTTCTTAATCTCCTCCTGTACCCAAGTCCGCACGGACAACATGAAAGCCATGTATTATGTACAGAAACAGGGTGGTGGTGGGGGGGGCACGATCGTCCCAATTGTCACATCTGTCTCAGACAATATGGAAGTGGGCTCCCCACCACCACATTCACATGTTGGCAGAGTATCTCCCCGAACGGACAGCGACACTGCAGAACTGCTCAGCAGGATGCAGCAGAAAGTACACGAAGGGGAACTCCACCCACAAGTCCTTCAAAAATACTTACTAAAATGGTGAATGTCTCAGACAGAACTTTTCACCACAACAGAGAGCACAAAATGGTCAAGACTTGCCTCGGAGTACCCCACACTCTAATGGCAACACTGTATGAATGAATTGCTTAGAGATATTTGCTTGTGCTTTTCCACCTCACCCTCTCATTCTATTTCTGGTTCGGAAGATCAGGGAGACATCTCACACCATGATCCTTGTAGCTCCCTCTTGGGCGTGTCAGACCTTGGTTCACCACACTTCTGGACCTTTCAGTAGTTCCCCACGTGAAGCTCCCCAACAGACGACACCTTCTCATTCAAAACCAAGGTCAGATTAGACATCCAGACCACAAGTCACTCAACCTTGCAATATGACTCCTGAAGTGATAGTTTAGTTAGTTAGGATTGCCTGCACAATGTATGGACATTCTCATTGAAGCTTGTAGATACACAACTGCAGCATGTTATGCTGCAAAATGGAAATGTTTTGTTTGCTACTGCCAACCCAAACATATTAATCCTATTAGTTACTGTCCAAGACATTGTTTATTATGTGTTATACTCACAGAAAGCAAATGTTCGATGGCATCTGTCGCTGTAGATACACATGGTATGCATGAGCTCGCCATCTGGTGTTGGGTCGGAGTGTTACAAGTTGTTTTTGTTAGAAGAAGTGTTTTCGAGTCACGGGACCGAGTGACTCCTCCTTCTGTGCTCATTGCGCATGGGCGTCGACTCCATCTTCGATTGTTTTCTTTCCGCCATCGAGTTCGGACGTGTTCCTGTCGCTCCGAGTTTCGGAACGGAAAGATAGCTGAAACCGGAAGATTTTCGACGGTATCGTTGCGATCCGGTTCGAGATAGACACATACGACGACGCGTTGAACATCGAAGCGCTTCGGTGCCCTTCGGGGTAGATTTCGGCACCCCGTCGGGGCCTAGTCGGCCCGACCGCGTGGAGAACAACGCCGATGGAACGGACCCCGTTTCGATTCTGCCCCGAATGCCACAACAAATATCCTTATACGGACCTACACTCGGTCTGTAACCTGTGCCTGTCACCCGAGCACAGCGAAGAATCCTGTGAGGCCTGTCGGGCGTTCCGGTCCCGAAAAACTCTGCGCGACCGTCGAGCGAGAAGACTGCAGATGGCGTCCACGCCAAAGGAGCGTCGACAGTTCGAGACAGAAGAGGAACAGGAGGAATCCTTTTCCATCCAGGATTCAGACTCTGACGAGCTAGACTCTACAAAAACTGTGAGTAAGACGTCGAGATCAGAACTTAAAAAAGGAAAGAAGGCCCAGGGGACGCCACTGCCAACCGGCCATGGCTCCACCCAAATTCTCGGTGACCAACAATCGGCACCGAAAAAGGCCCATTCAGTGTCGAGATCGTCCGACTTCGGTCGAGACACCGGCACGCAGCCTCCTCGGGACCGAGAGAGTGCTAAACAGAAGCATCGACACCGAGAGTTCGGTGTCGACACGGATCGACGCCGAGACAGTGGCGCCGAAGACCATAGAGGCCAAGAATTTTCGGCACAGAAAAAGAGGAAGGTTTCCTCGGAGCCGAAAAAACAATCAACAGGGTTTTCGGACCCGAAAAAAGCGACATCAGACCCTGTTTCAGGCTCCTATACTGAAGAGCATTCTATGTCTTCACAAATGAAGAAACATAGATTTGAACAAGAACTGCAATCCACTGACGTGGATCACACGCAAAAGCGTATCTTTATTCAGCAGGGGACTGAGAAGATCAGTACCCTTCCACCTGTCAAACGAAAGAGAACGCTTCAGTTTACTCCTCAGCAACAAACAGCACAAAAGGTAACACCTCCTCCCTCGCCTCCACCTGTAACTCCGGCTTCGCCAACTTACACCCCGTCACATTCGCCAGCACACACCGCCATGAGCCACGATGACCAAGATCAGGATGCGTGGGACTTGTACGACGCACCAGTGTCTGATAACAGCCCAGACACATACCCAACTAGGCCATCACCACCGGAAGACAGCACAGCCTACTCACAAGTGGTGGCTAGAGCAGCACTATTCCATAATGTGGAACTACACTCGGAACAAGTAGAGGATGATTTTTTTATTTAACACCCTCTCTTCAACCCACAGCTCCTACCAAAGCCTGCCGATGCTCCCAGGCATGCTACGCCATGCAAAGGACATTTTCAAGGAGCCAGTTAAAAGTAGGGCAGTGACGCCTAGGGTGGACAAAAAGTATAAGGCGCCTCCTACGGACCCTGTATTCATCACCTCTCAGCTGCCACCAGATTCTGTGGTGGTAGGGGCTGCCAGAAAACGGGCAAATTCACACACTTCTGGGGATGCACCTCCCCCAGATAAAGAAAGCAGGAAGTTCGATGCAGCCGGGAAGAGGGTTGCTGTCCAAGCAGCAAACCAGTGGCGCATCGCAAATTCACAAGCGCTGCTAGCGCGATACGACAGAGCCCACTGGGATGAGATGCAGCATCTCATTGAACATCTCCCAAAAGATCTGCAAAAAAGAGCAAAACAGGTTGTTGAGGAGGGTCAAAACATTTCCAACAATCAAATACGCTCCTCCATGGATGCAGCAGACACGGCCGCAAGGACCATTAATACATCGGTTACCATCCGTAGGCACGCGTGGCTCAGAACGTCTGGATTCAAGCCAGAAATTCAGCAGGCAGTGCTTAACATGCCAGTAAACGAAAAACTTCTGTTCGGTCCGGAGGTCGACACAGCCATAGAAAAGCTCAAGAAGGACACTGACACTGCCAAGGCCATGGGCGCACTCTACTCCCCGCAGAGCAGAGGATCTTATAACACCTTCCGCAAAACACCTTTTAGAGGAGGGTTTCGGGGTCAGGCCACACAAGCTAGCACCTCACAGTCCGCACCGCCCACCTACCAGGGACAGTACAGGGGAGGTTTTCGGGGCCAGTATAGAGGGGGGCAATTCCCTAGGAATAGAGGAAGATTTCAAAGCCCCAAAACCACTACCAACAAGCAGTGACTCACACGTCACTCACCCCTCCCACACAACACCAGTGGGGGGGAGGATACGTCAATATTACGAAGCATGGGACAAAATAACTACAGACACATGGGTCCTAGCAATTATCCAACATGGTTATTGCATAGAATTCATGCAATTCCCTCCAGACATACCACCAAAATCACAAAATTTATCAAAATACCATTCACAGCTTCTAGAGATAGAAGTTCAAGCACTACTGCAAAAAAATGCAATAGAATTAGTACCAAGCACACAAATAACCACAGGAGTTTATTCACTGTACTTCTTGATACCAAAAAAGGACGAAACACTGAGACCAATTCTAGACCTCAGGGTAGTAAACACATTCATCAAATCAGACCACTTTCACATGGTCACACTACAAGAAGTGTTACCATTGCTCAAAAAACACGACTACATGACAACCCTAGACCTCAAGGACGCATGTTTCCATATACCAATACATCAATCACACAGGAAATATCTAAGGTTTGTATTCAAAGGAATACATTACCAATTCAAAGTATTGCCTTTTGGTTTAACAACCGCTCCAAGAGTATTCACAAAATGCCTAGCAGTAGTCGCTGCACACATCAGAAGGCAGCAAATACATGTGTTCCCGTATCTAGACGACTGGCTAATCAAAACCAGTTCGTTCACACAATGCTCAAATCACACAAATCAAGTCATACAAACCCTCTACAAACTAGGGTTCACCGTCAACTTTGCAAAATCAAACATTCTGCCAAGCAAAGTACAGCAATATCTAGGAGCCATAATAAACACGACAAAAGGAGTAGCAACGCCAACTCCACAGAGGATCCACAATTTCAACAGGGTCATTCAACACATGTCTCCAAACCAAACAATACAAGCAAGAACAATACTACAGCTCCTAGGCATGATGTCCTCATGCATAGCCATTGTCCCAAACGCAAGACTGCACATGAGGCCCTTACAACAGTGCCTAGCCTCACAGTGGTCTCAAGCACAGGGTCACCTTCTAGATCTGGTGTTGCTAGACCGCCAAACTTACCTCTCGCTTCTATGGTGGAACAGTATAAATTTAAACATAGGGCGGCCTTTCCAAGACCCAGTGCCACAGTACGTAATAACAACAGATGCTTCCATGACAGGGTGGGGAGCACATCTCAATCAACACAACATAAGAGGACAATGGAACATACATCAAACAAAACTGCATATAAATCATCTAGAATTATTAGCAGTTTTTCAAGCACTAAAAGCTTTCCAACCAATCATAACCCACAAATACATCCTTGTCAAAACAGACAACATGACAACGATGTATTATCTAAACAAACAAGGAGGAACACATTCAACGCAGTTAAGCTTCTTAGCTCAAAAAATATGGAAGTGGGCAATCCACCATCAAATTGGTCTAATAGCACAGTTTATTCCGGGGATCCAGAATCAGCTGGCAGACAATCTCTCTCGAGATCACCAGCAAGTCCACGAATGGGAAATCCACCCACAGATTCTGAACACCTACTTCACACTCTGGGGAACACCACAAATAGACTTATTTGCAACAAAAGAGAACGCAAAATGCCAAAACTTCGCGTCCAGATACCCACACAAGCAATCCCAAGGCAATGCCCTATGGATGAACTGGTCAGGAATATTTGCTTACGCTTTTCCTCCTCTCCCTCTCCTTCCTTACCTAGTAAACAAATTGAGTCAAAACAAACTCAAACTCATTTTAATAGCACCAACGTGGGCAAGACAACCCTGGTACACAACACTGCTAGATCTGTCTGTAGTACCACACATCAAACTGCCCAACAAACCAGATCTGTTAACGCAACACAACCAACAGATCAGACACCCGGACCCAGCATCGCTGAATCTAGCAATCTGGCTCCTGAAATCCTAGAATTCGGACACTTACAACTTAGCCAAGAGTGTATGGAAGTCATAAAGCAGGCCAGAAGGCCATCCACTAGACACTGCTACGCAAGTAAGTGGAAAAGATTTGTTTGGTACTGCCATCATAATCAGATACAACCACTAGACGCAACTCCAAAACATATAGTAAATTACTTGCTCCATTTACAAAAAGCAAAGCTAGCCTTCTCTTCTATTAAAATACACCTTGCAGCAATATCTGCATACCTGCAAACTACATATTCAACTTCCTTGTATAGGATACCAGTTATCAAAGCATTCATAGAAGGGCTTAAAAGAATTATACCACCAAGAACACCACCTGTTCCTTCATGGAACCTAAACGTGGTTCTAACAAGACTCATGGGCCCACCTTTCGAACCCATGCACTCTTGCGGAATACAATTCCTAACCTGGAAAGTTGCCTTTCTCATCGCCATTACATCTCTAAGAAGAGTAAGTGAAATTCAAGCGTTCACAACACAAGAGCCTTTTATACAAATACATAAAAATAAGGTCGTCCTACGACCTAATCCAAAATTTTTACCCAAAGTTATTTCACCATTCCATCTAAATCAAACGGTAGAACTACCAGTTTTTTTCCCACAGCCAGATTCTGTGGCTGAAAGAGCACTACATACATTAGATGTCAAAAGAGCATTAATGTACTACATTGACAGAACAAAAAACATCAGAAAAACTAAACAGCTATTTATTGCATTCCAAAAACCTCATGCAGGTAACCCAATATCAAAACAAGGTATAGCCAGATGGATAGTTAAATGCATCCAAATCTGCTACCTTAAAGCAAAAAGACAACTGCCCATTACTCCCAGGGCACATTCAACAAGGAAAAAAGGTGCTTCAATGGCCTTTTTAGGAAACATCCCAATGCAGGAAATATGTAAGGCAGCCACTTGGTCTACGCCTCACACATTCACCAAACACTACTGTATAGATGTGCTATCCGCACAACAAGCTACAGTAGGTCAAGCTGTATTAAGAACTCTATTTCAGACAACTTCTACTCCTACAGGCTAAACCACCGCTTATGGGGAACTAACTGCTTACTAGTCTATGCATACCATGTGTATCTACAGCGACAGATGCCATCGAACTGAAAATGTCACTTACCCAGTGTACATCTGTTCGTGGCATCAGTCGCTCAGATTCACATGGACCCACCCACCTCCCCGGAAGCCTGTAGCAGTTCAGAAGTTACCTTCAATTTTGTACATTTGTATATATATTATTTAATCCTTTAAAAGGTACATACTTACATTTTTCATTGCGCGGGCACTATTACTATAGTACAACTCCTACCTCACCCTCTGCGGGGAAAACAATCGAAGATGGAGTCGACGCCCATGCGCAATGAGCACAGAAGGAGGAGTCACTCGGTCCCGTGACTCGAAAACACTTCTTCGAACAAAAACAACTTGTAACACTCCGACCCAACACCAGATGGCGAGCTCATGCATACCATGTGAATCTCAGCGACTGATGCCACGAACAGATGTACACTGGGTAAGTGACATTTTCATTATCTTACACTTTTGTTCGCTTACATCTCACTGCTATAGCGGCATATCTACAGAACAGACAATATACTTCCTTGTTCAGAATCCCAGTCATCAACACTTTCATTGAGGGCCTTAAAATGGTTAGTCCACCCAGGCTCATCTGCCCTCCTTTGGAACCACTTCATTCATGCCCTGTTTAGTATCTTTCTTGGAAAGTGGCGTTCTTAGTCGCTATCACATCACTCAAACTCTTTAGTGAGCCTCAGGCCTTAACCTGGGCAGAACCTTTTTTTTAGATTCATGGAGGCCAGTTGGTCATTCACATAAACCTGAAGTTCCTTCCTAAAATGGTTTCCCAATTCCATATTAACCAATCCATTGAACTACCAGTCTTCTTTCCGCAGCCTGACTTGGATGCCGAAAGAGTTCTTCACACTTTAGATGTTAAACGTGTATTGACAGAACTAAAGACTATAGAAAAACTAAACAGCTGTTTGTAGCTTTTTCACTTCCTCACAAAGGCAACCCAATATTAATAAATAGCATAGCTACATCGATAGTAAAATGTATGCATACTTATTATGCTAAAGCAGAGAGAAAACTACCTGTCACTCCTAGAGCGCACCGTACTAGGAAAAAGAAGCCACCATGGCTTTCCTTGGAAGCATAACTGTAGCTGAAATCTGTAAGGCAGCTACGTGATCTACACCACATACATTTATAAAACAATATTGTATGGATGTACTAGCATGCCAGCATGCCAGTGTAGGACAAGCTGTTACGAACACTTTTTCAGTCAACTACATCTCCCACAGGCTAGACACTGCTTTTATGGAGGGAATGCTTTATTTTTTGCAGAGCATGTGTATCTACAATGTTACTTACCCAGTAAGCATCTGTTTGTGGCATGTATTGCTGTAGATTCCCATGCCCCCCCCACCCCCCCCAGCCCCCCACCCCCCCCCACCCCGGATGCCTGTGGCAGTTTCAGTTACTTTACACTTGTATATAGTTGTACATATGTAGTTACGTTTGCATGGACATATGTATATCTGTGTGTGTGCATATGTATATATGTGTATATGTGCTTGGCAGGTATATAAAGCAGCTCCTTGCTTGCAGGAGCAATGCTGGCTATGACTGCGGGGGTCCTTCAGGCTCCTCTTGTAGTCCTCTGCTGACAGCAAACATCTTGCTTGTGTGCCGCTTTGAAGTCTCTCTATTGAGAGATCATTGCAATAACAATAGCTTCTCCATAGAATGTTTTAAAAGCGGCACATAAGCAAAATGTTTGGCTCTAATGTTATAGTTAAGTTTTAATGCACAGCAGAACGGACTCACCTCTGGCCTACTGGTAAAGCTCTTGGACTGTCACTCTGTAGGTTGAATTTTCAATTCCTGATATCTCTTGGCAGTGTATCTGTGTATTTACTAATGTTTTGACTGGTAAACATTACAAGGGATGGAACATTTACGTATTTTTGCCATCAAAATCTTCTGGTTAAATATCATATGTCTGGAGGACTTCATAGTAACGTGGCGTAGAGATTAAGATCTCAGGTCACGGTAACTATAACTTGCGCCCTCACCATGCACTGCTAATTACCCTATATAGCGCAATACTCATGACATCTTTGGTAACATCATTGGTAAAGTCAGTGTAATATTTGCAATAAAATGATAGATAAAAAAAAAACTGTACATGGTGGGGGTGCGAGTTAGTTACCCTAGGTATGAGTTATAGTTACTTGGAATAACTGCAACTATAACTGCTGAAATTGTATGGTTTTGTACATATAAAATGTGAGCCTTACTATAATGCCCCTGTAACCTTTGGTTTTTAAAGTGAATACACACACACACACACACACCCACACTCTCTCACTCTGATTGGCTGCCAACACTTCAACAAGGAAGTTTGGCCAGCCATCTTGGACTCGCCTTCAGCAGAGTCCCAGGAAAAAACAAAAAAACAAAAGAAGCAATGGCAGACATGCCCTGACCCCTTAGCTCTGGTGCTGCAGTCCTGGAGTGATCCCTCCAGTGGTAAAAAAAAAAAATATATATATATATTTTATTTTCACCACAAATTGGGTGCAAATATTAATTTAAAAAAAAAATTAATAATAAAAAAATTTGCAGGCTCCCCCGCTGCCCTGGGGACCACCATGTGCCCATAGCGGGTCCATTTCAAACCCCCAAGCACCGGGTACCACCACCTCTTAAAGTTGGAGGGGGCCACACAGCCCCCCTCGTAGAGCCTTTGAATGCCTTGGGGGACCGCCACCCCCCAGGGCCATTTCCAGCTATGTCCCTGGAATTGCCATCCCTGGGACAGCTGTTTGCTTTTGATTGGTGAGAGCTGATGGTCTCTATCAAACAAAGTCTGCTTTCTGACATCAGGAGCTGTCCAACAGCTCCCTCTGTCAGAAAGCAGAGTTTTCATCTGTTTTCCTGCACACAAACACATGTACAGGGAAAATAGATGAAAGCATTGCACCAACAAGCAGGGAGCTGCTATTTAAAACAGTTCCCTGCTTGTGGGAGCACTGCTGACAGCAGGGAGCCGGCTTTGACTGCAGAAGTCTTGCAGCTCCCCCACCTCCCCCATCGTGGTCCTGTCACACACACTTTCATCCCGAGAGAGAGAAAAAAATATAATTATATATATATATATTTATTTTCGGTGGCATGTGTAGCTGCAGATACACATGCTGTGCATTACTTCTGCCATCTAGTGTTGGGCTCGGAGTGTTACAAGTTGTTTTTCTTCGAAGAAGTGTTTTCAAGTCACGAGATCGAGTGTCTCCTCTTCAGTTCCATTGCGCATGGGCATCGACTCCATTGTTAGATTGTTTTCTTTCCGCCGTTGGATTCGGGCGTGTTTCCTCCCGCTCCGAGATTTTGATTTGAAAACCTTTTTCTTTTCGTCAGTATTGTATCGGTCGGGTTTACATCTTCCAACGAAAAATCGGTACCGTCGGAGGAGTCAACTCTACTAGCCCTTCGGGGCGCGCGCGCCCAACTCGGGCCTATTCGGGCCGACTGCGTGGAAGCCTCATGGATCGGACTCCATTCCGGTTCTGTCCTCGCTGCCACGCGAAATATCCTTATACAGACCAGCATCTCATCTGTAATCTTTGCCTTTCCCGGGATCATTGGGAAGAAAATTGGGAGGCCTGTCGATCCTTCCGCTCCAAAAAGACTGTTCGAGACAGGAGGGTACGAAGACTCAAAATGGCGTCGGGAGGCACCGAACATCTCGACGTGGAGGAGGAAGAAATCATGCAAACAGCAGTCTCCGTTCGAGGTTCAGACTCAGAACAGGAATCGCAGGAAGACAGACTGGCCACAGCAGGACAACATGTGAGTATACCTGCCCCTGTACCCTCACAAAAACAGAAAGCCTTTGGTACGCCACTGCCAGAAGGGCAGTGCTTGTCCCAAAAAGAGACTACCGGTGACCATACTACCAGTTCGGCACCGAAAAAGGCCACTCTTCCCAAAACATCAGAGGCAACAAAAGGCTCTGTGTCTGACTCCGGCAAACACCACTTTTCGGAGTCGAAAATTTGAAAATCGCTTTTGGAGCCGAGAACATCAACTGCGTCATCTTTTTTTAACTCAAAAAAGCCTGCTTCGGAGCCGAAAAGGGCAGCATACACAGAGGAGCATGGACTTTCAAAGAAACTTGAAGAAAGCCACAAAACCTCTGAAGAGGAGTATCAAGTACAACCAATACTTATGGATGAAAGACAATCCAGGATTCACATCCATAAAGAAACAGGCAGGATCCTAACAGCACCTCCTCTAAAACCAAAGAGAAAGCTAGCCTTCCAGGAGTAATTGGACACTATGCAGCCTCCAGCAAAAGTGCCAAAGCAGAAGGAGAAACCACCGCCTCAATTTTCTCCTCCTCATTCTCCACACCTGCATACCTCTCCTCCTACCAGTCCTCCACCGGTGCTGTCACCCACTCACTCTTTCTACTCACAACAGGACATTGTAGATCCAATGGACCTTTTATGATCCAGATCCATTCCTAGCAATGACCCCGACAGCTATCCCTCTAAACCTTCATCACCTGAGGATAGCATTTGGTGCAATCAAGTTCTAGCTAGGGCTGCAGCATATCATGGGGGTCACCATGCATACCAAACCACTTGAGGAGGATTTTTTTTGTTTAATACCCTATCCTCAACACACTCAAAATACCAATGCCTTCCCATGCTTCCAGGCATGTTAAAACACGCTGATCAAATATTCAGTGAGCCTGTTAAGGCACGTATAATAACACCCATGATAGAGAAAGTATATACCTCCACCCTCTGATCCTGTTTACATAACACACCAAGTACCTCCAGATCCAGTAGTAGTTAGTGCTGCGAGAAAAAGAGCAAACAGCCAGTCATCAGGAGATGCTCCCCCACCTGACAAAGAGAGCAGAAAATGTGATGCTACAGGGAAGAGAATTGCCTCCCAGGCAGCGAATCAGTGGAGGATAGCTAACTCACAAGCACTGTTAGCTCGATATGACCGGGCCCATTGGGACGAGAAGCAAGACATAATCCAGCATCTCCCCAAAGAACACCAGAAGAGGGCACAACAAGTAGTGGAAGAAGGGCAAGCTATTACTAATCAAATTGGATCTGCCCTAGATGCAGCACACACCACTACTAGACGTGTCAATACTGCAGTGACAATACGTAGGCATGCATGGCTCAGATCTTCTGGGTTTAAATCTGAAATACAGCAGGCTGTGTAAAATATGCCATTCAATAAAAAACTACTTTTTGGCCCAGAAGTTGACACAGCCATAGAAAAATTGCGCAAAGATTCTGACACAGCAAAGGCAATGGGTGTACTATACTAAACACCATACAGGGGATCTTTTTGGAAACCTCAGTTTCGAGGTGGGTTCAGACCATAGACAAGAGGCATCCACATCTCAGGCAAAACCAACCACAATACCAATGAGGTGGTTTTAGGGGCACGTGTAGAGGACAGTACCCCAGAAGTAGAGGGAAATTTCAGAGCTCTAAGCAACCTCCACAGCACCCTAAGCAGTGACTTGTCTCCCCCCCCACAGGAGAGGTGTGGAGTGGAAGGGGATAAAACTACAACAGTTCCACACAAATTTGCAAAACATTACCACAGACAATTGGGTACTATCAATTATCCGCAACGGCTATTGCCTAGAATTGATACACACGCCTCCAAATATACCACCAAGGTCACACAAACTATCCACAAAACACCTCAGTCTGTTAAAAGAAGTCGTCCAATCTCTACAATAGAATCAGTACCACAATCTCAAATAAGGACAGGAGTTTACTCACTATATTTCCTAATTCCTAAAAAAGACGGCACCCTCAGACCAATATTAGATCTCAGGACCCTCAATCTTTACATCCTGTCAGAACATTTTCACAAGATGTTATCCCACTACTCCAAAAACACGATTTCATGGCAACATTAGACCTCAAAGATGCGTATTTTCATATATCCATCCTGCACACAAAAAATATCTCAGGTTTGTCATTCAAGGAAAGCACTATCAGTTTAAAGTATTACCCTTTGGAATAACAACAGCTCCAAGGGTATTCAAAAAGTGCCTAGCAGTAGTCACAGCCTACCTCAGAAGACAACATATACGTGTCTTTCCATATCTAGACGATTGGCTAATAAAATCAAACAGTCCTACGCAGTGCCAAAACCATACAGGTTACGTAATACAAACCTTGCACACACTAGGATTCTCAATGAACTACCCAAAGTCATATCTACAACCAGCACAAATACAACAGTATTTGGGTGCAATACTAAATACTCAAAAGGCGCTAGGATGTCCAAATATGCAAAGAATACAAGCATTCCAAAATATAGCCGCACAAATACAAACAAATCAACAGTACTGTGAGATTTGTCATGAAGATTTTAGGGATGATGGCATCATGTAGTGCAATTGTTCCACATGCAAGACTAAATATGCAGCCCTTACAACAGTGCCTTGCACAACAATGGTCAAAGGCACACGGTCAACTTCAAGATCTAGTGTTGATACACCCCCAAACATGCATGTCCCTTCAGTGGTGGAATTTCACAAATCTAAGCAAAGGGCGGCCATTTCAAGACCCTGTGCCTCAGACCATAATTACAACAGATGCATCAATGATGGGTTGGGAAGCTCATCTAAACAATCAAAATATTCAAGGACAATGGGATGCCAAACACAAACAGCTACACATAAATCACTTGGAGTTATTAGCTGTTTTCCTAGCACTCAAAGCTTTTCAACCTCTTCTCACACGGAATAATGTTCTTATCAAAACAGACAACATGACAACCATGTATTACCTAAACAAACAAGGAGGGACACATTTGTCCCATCTCTCCCTTCTAGCCCAAAAAATTTGGAAATGGGCAATACACAACCAAATTCACCTGTTAGCGCAATACATTCCAGGGATACATAATCAATTGGCTGATATCCTCAGCAGAAATCACCAACAAACACATGAAGGGGAGAGTCATCCTCAAGTACTTCAAAAATACTTTCAACAATGGGGAACACCAAACATAGATTTGTTAATCACAAGCGAAAACGCAAAATGCCAAAACTTTGCATCCAGACATCCACATCCCCTATCCTATCTGTGGATCAATTGTTCATTGATATTTGATTACGCTTTTCCCCTCTCCCACTCATTACGTTTCTAGACAACAAGTTGCGTCATACTTCATTCAGCATGATACTCATAGCTCCAACATGAGCACGTCAACCATGGTACACAACATTGTTACTAATGTCAGTAGTACCACACTCCAAACTCCCAGACCGCTCAGATCTGTTGACCCAAAACAAAGGTCAAATCAAGAACCTGAATCCCAAAACACTCAATCTAGCAATTTGGCTCCTGAGGTCATAGAATTTGGATATTTACAACTCCCTTCTGAATGTATGGAAGTTATTAAACAAGCAAGAAAACCCATGACTAGACAGTGTTATAGAAAAGATGTGTATATTACTGTCAATCTAAACATATTGACCCTCTTAAAGCATCAGTACAAGACATTGTATGCTATTTACTTCATTTGCAAAAATCTAATTTAGCATTTTCTTCCATAAAAATTAATCTTACGGCAATTTCAGCATATTTACAGAACACACAACACAGCTCCTTGCTTAGTTCCTTTAATTAAAGCTTTCATAGAAGGGTTAAAACGCATCATTCCACCCAGGACACCTCCAGTCCCCTCCTGGAATTTACTCGACTCATGGGCCCACCATTTGAACCTATGCACTCCTGTCAAATGCAATTTCTAAACATGGAAGGTTGCCTTCCTAGGAGAAATTACGTCTTTAAGAAGAGTAAGTGAAATTCACGCCTTTACTATTGAAGAACCGTTCTTTCAAGTACACAAGAATAAAGTTGTACTAAGAACAAACCCAAAATTTCTTCGAAAAGAGTTATCACCATTTCATATAAATCAAACAGTGGAACTACCAGTCTTCTTTCCACAGCTAGATTCTGTGGCAGAAAGAGATCTACATACGTTGGATGTCAAAAGAGCTTTAATGTACTATATAGACAGAACAAAACCATTCAGAAAAACTAAACAACGGTTTGTGGCTTTCCAGAAACCTCATACAGGCAACCCCATATCAAAACAAGGTTTAGCAGGATGGATTGTAAGATGCATCCAAACATGCTATGTTAAAGCGAAAAGACAACTCTAAGTTACTCCGAAAGCACATTCTACAAGGAAAAAATGTGCAACAATGGCTTTTTTAGGCAATATACCAATGGCTGAAATATGTAAAGCAGCTGTTTGGTCAACACTACATACATTCACTAAACACTACTGTGTAGATATTATATCAAGACAGCAAGCCACAGTAGGCCAAGCTGTACTTAGAACATTATTTCAAACAACTTCAACTCCTACAGGCTGACCACCGCTATTTTTATGGGAGGACAAACTGCTCTGTAGTCTATGTACAGCATGTGTATCTGCAGCTACACATTCCACTGAACGGAAAATGTCACATCTGTTCGTGGCATGTTCCGCTGCAGATTCACATGCACCCTCCCCGGGAGCCTGTAGTTGTTTAAGTTAAAAACATTTGTGTGTGTGTGTGTGTGTGTATGTGTGTATATATATATATATATATATATGTTCGATGGCATGTGTAGCTGCAGATACACATGCTGTGCATTACTTCTGCCATCTAGTGTTGGGCTCGGAGTGTTACAAGTTGTTTTTCTTCGAAGAAGTCTTTTCAAGTCACGAGATCGAGGGACTCCTCCCATTTCGGCTCCATTGCGCATGGGCGTCGACTCCATCTTAGATTGTTTTCTTTCCGCCATCGGGTTCGGACGTGTTCCTCTTCGCTCCGTGTTTCGGTTCGGAAAGTTAGTTAAATCTCGGAAAATTTGACGGTATTGTTGACGTTCGGTATCTGGTTAGTTAACGCAGATAGTCACCGAATCAAGAAGAGCTCCGGTAGCCCTTCGGGGCTTCGATTCCCCGGCGGGGCCTGCTCGGCCCGACTGCGTGCGTCTTCAAGGCTAATGGAACGGACCCCATTCCGCTTCTGCCCCGAATGCCACAACAAGTATCCTTACACAGATCAACATCTGGTCTGTAATTTGTGTTTGTCCCCCGAACACAAAGAGGATACCTGCGAGGCCTGTCAGGCATTTCGATCGAAGAAAACGCTACGGGACCGGAGAGCACGAAGGCTTCAAATGGCATCGGCTCGTCAGGACACCGCGACGTCGAGGAAGAGGAGGCTTTCTCCATCGCCGACTCGGACAAACCCGAAACCGAGCAGGTGCCGAAAATCGTGAGTAAACAAGCCCAGACCAAAACTCACGCCAAAATCATGAAGGCCCAGGGGACGCCACCGCCGGCAGGCCATGGCTTAACCCATACAATTGGTGACCAACCAACGGCACCGAAAAAGGGCACCCACGTGTCAATCTTCCGACTCCGGTCGAGATCCCGGCACGCAGCATACTCGACACCGAGAACCTGGCCCTGACCAGACTAGACACCGGGAGACCGGCTCTGAAATAAATCAGCACCGAGATATCGGACACCGAAACCTAAAAAAGTGGCTTCAGAGCCGAAAAAGACTGTGGAAAAAGTTTTGGTACCGAAACACCCAGCTTCGGAGCCGAAAACAAGCTCCTGCTCCGAAGAACAGGGCCTTTCAGGACAACTACAAGGCCATAGATTTGGACAGGAGCTAGAAGCAGGGGAGCCAGATTATACGCAAAGAAGGCTCCATATTCAAAAGGAAACAGGGAAAATAAGAACTCTCCCTCCTATAAGGATGAAAAGAAAACTTGCTTTCAAGGACACAGAGAAACAACCGAAAGCAAAAGTGCAAAAGAAGTAACTCCACCACGGGTTTCGCCACAACCATCGCCACATCACTCACCGCAACCATCACCAATTGCGACCCCACCTCGGATGCAATCTCCAACGCACACAGGGATGAGCCACAATGACCCAGATGCATGGGATCTATATGATGCACCAGTATCTGACAATAGTCCAGACTGCTACCCAGCGAGGCCATCTCCACCTGAGGATAGTACTGCCTACACCCAAGTGGTGTCCAGAGCAGCAGCATTCCACAATGTGACACTGCACGCTGAACCCATTGAGAATGACTTTTTATTTAATACTTTGTCGTCGACACACAGTCAGTACCAAAGTATCCCGATGCTACCAGCGATGTTGAAACACGCTAAGCAAGTATTTCAAGAACCCGTCAAAGGCAGAGCCATCACGCCTAGAGTGGAGAAAAAGTACAAGCCCCCCCCCTACAGACCCTGTATACATCACACAACAACTGACACCTGACTCAGTAGTAGTAGGCTCATCACGTAAAAGGGCTAATTCACAGACCTCTGGAGATGCACCACCACCGACAAAGAAAGTCGAAAGTTTGATGCAGCGGGGAAAAGTTGCAGCTCAAGCGGCCAACCAATGGCGCATTACCAATTCCCAGGCCTTACTGTCCAGATATGACGGGGCTCATTGGGATGAAATGCAGCACTTTATAGAACATCTGCCCAAAGAGTTTCAAAAGCGTGCACAACAAGTGGTGGAAGAGGGCCAAAGTATCTCGAACAACCAGATACGATCGGCAATGGATGCAGCAGACACAGCCGCAAGAACTGTGAATCCAGCGGTCACTATTCGGAGACACGCATGGCTACGCACCTCCGGATTTAAGCCCGAAATCCAACAGGCTGTGCTTAATATGCCTTTTAATGGACAGCAGTTGTTTGGGCCGGAGGTGGACACAGCTATAGAGAAGCTAAAAAAGGAACACAGATACGGCAAAGGCCATGGGCGCGCTCTACTCCCCACAGAGTAGAGGCACATTTAGGAAGACACAATTTAGAGGGGGGTTTTGGGCCCAAAGTACAGGACCCTCAACCTCACAAACCAGAACCACATACCAGGGCCAGTATCAAAGAGGAGGCTTTCGGGGACAATACAGAGGTGGACAGTCCCCTAAAACTAGAGGAAAGTTCCAAAGACCCCTCAAAATAAATAGTGACTTCAGTGTCACAAATCCCCAACACACAACACCGGGGGGGGGACTCACAGATTTTTACCACAACTGGGAAGAAATAACAGATTCATGGGTCCTAGCCATTATCCAACATGGTTATTGCATAGAATTCCTACAATTACCACCAAATGTGCATCCAAGAACACACAACATTTCCAAACACTTGGATCTATTACACCTAGAAGTCCAATCGTTGTTGCAAAAGGATGCAATAGAACTCGTACCCAACCATCAGAAAGGAACAGGTGTTTATTCCCTGTATTTTCTTATACCCAAAAAGGACAAAACTCTGAGACCTATCTTAGATCTCAGACCACTTTCACATGGCGACACTTCAAGACGTAATCCCCTTGCTCAAACAACAAGACTACATGACAACATTAGATCTCAAGGATGCTTACTTCCATATACCCACAGGAAATATTTACGGTTCGTAATCCATGGGATACATTACCAATTCAAAGTGTTACCATTCGGGATAACAACAGCACCAAGGGTATTTACAAAATGCCTTGCAGTAGTAGCAGCCCATATCAGAAGGCAGCACATACACGTATTCCCGTATCTAGACGATTGGTTAATCAAAACCCACACGCAGGAACAGTGTATTCAACACACAAAATACGTCATAGAAACCCTTCACAAACTAGGGTTCTCACTAAACTACTAAAAATCACACTTACAGCCGTGTCAAATACAACAATACTTAGGAGCAACAATCAACACAGAAAAAGGGATTGCCACTCCAAGTCCACAAAGGGTACAAGCATTCCAAAACGTAATACAAAGCATGCACCCAAACCAAAGTTTGCAGGTAAAATTAGTGATGAAACTACTAGGCATGATGTCATCATGCGTAGCCATTGTCCCAAACGCAAGATTACACATGCGGCCCTTACAACAGTGCCTAGCAACAATGGTCACAAGCACAGGTTCAACTTCAAGATCTAGTGTTGCTAGACCGCCAAACATACACCTCGCTTCAATGGTGGAATCCTATCAATTTAAACCAAGGGCAGCCTTTCCAAGACCCAGTGCCTCAATACGTGATCACAACAGATGCTTCCATGGTAGGGTGGGGAGCACACCTCAACCAACACAGCATCCAGGGACAATGGGACACTCAGCAGAAACAACTTCATATAAATCAGTTAGAACTACTAGCAGTGTAGCAAGCTTTGAAAGCATTTCAACCACTAATAGCCCACAAACACATTCTTGTCAAAACAGACAACATGACAATAATGTATTACTTAAACAAACAGGGAGGGACACGCTCAACACAGTTGTGTCTCTTAGCACAAAAGATTTGGCATTGGGCGATTCACAATCACATTCGCCTAATAGCGCAATACATACCAGGAATTCAAAATCAGTTAGCCGACAATCTCAGTCGGGATCACCAACAGATCCACAAATGGGAAATTCATCCCCAAATACTACAAACCTACTTCCAAACATGGGGAACACCGCAAATAGACCTATTCGCAACAAAAGAAAATGCAAAAGGCCAAAGCTTCGCCTCCAGGTACCCACAGCCTCACTCCAAGGGCAATGCGTTATGGATGAGTTGGTCAGGGATATTTGCTTACGCTTTTCCCCCCTCTACCCCTCCTTCCGTATCTCGTAAACAAATTGAGTCAAAACAAACTCAAACTAATACTAATAGCACCAACTTGGGCACGACAGCCTTGGTACACAACACTACTAGAGCTGTCAGTAGTGGCTCATATCAAACTGCCAAACAGACCAGATCTGTTGACTCAACACAAACAGATCAGACACCCAAATCCAGCATCGCTCAATCTAGCAATCTGGCTCCTGAAGTCTTAGAATTCGGACATCTAGGCCTTACACAAGAATGTATCGAGGTCATCAAACAGACTAGAAAACCTACTACAAGACATTGCTACGCAAATAAATGGAAAAGATTGGTTTATTACTGTCATAATAATCAAATTCAACCATTACACGCATCCGCAAAAAACATTGTAAGCTACTTACTACACTTACAAAAGTCTAAGTTAGCTTTTTCATCCATTAAAATACATCTCACAGCAATTTCGGCATATCTGCAAATTACACATTCAACTTCACTATTCAGAATCCCAGTCATAAAAGCATTTATGGAGGGTCTAAAAAGGATTATTCCACCAAGAACACCACCAGTTCCTTCGTGGAACCTCAATATTGTATTACCACGACTCATGGGTCCACCATTTGAACCCATGCACTCTTGTGAGAGACAATACTTAACCTGGAAAGTAGCCTTCCTAATAGCTATCACATCTCTCAGAAGAGTAAGTGAAATGCAAGCCTTTACCATACAAGAACCCTTTATACAAATACACAAACCTAAAGTAGTTCTACGCACAAATCCCAAATTTTTGCCAAAAGTCATATCACCGTTCCACTTAAATCAAACAGTAGAACTCCCAGTGTTCTTTCCAGAACCATACTCTGTAGCTGAAAGAGCATTACATACATTAGACATAAAAAGAGCACTAATGTATTACATTGATAGAACCAAACAAATTCGCAAAACAAAACAATTGTTTGTAGCTTTCCAAAAACCTCATGCAGGGAATCCAATATCCAGACAAGGCATTGCCAGATGGATAGTTAAATGTATTCAAACCTGCTATATTAAAGCAAAGAGAGAACTGCCTATTACACCAAAGGCACACTCCACTAGAAAGAAAGACGCCACCATGGCCTTTCTAGGAAATATACCAGTGACAGAAATCTGTAAGGCAGCCACATGGTCTACGCCTCATACATTCACTAAACATTACTGCGTGGATGTGTTAACACAAAAAGCCACAGTAGGACAAGCAGTATTAAGAACATTATTTCAAACAACTTCAACTCCTACAGGCTTAGCCACCGCTTTTGGGGAGATAACTGCTTACTAGTCTATGCACAGCATGTGTATCTGCAGCTACACATGCCATAGAACGGAAAATGTCACTTACCTAGTGTACATCTGTTTGTGTTATGAGTCGCTGCAGATTCACATGCGCCCTCCCACCTCCCCGGGAGCCTGTAGCCGTTATAAGTTGATAAACATAAAACTTGTAAATTTGTAAATATATCCCTTTTAGTCACATTATGTACATAAATACTTACTCCATTGCATGGGCACTATTACTAAAACACTACTCCTACCTCACCCTCTGCGGGGAAAACATTCTAAGATGAAGTCGACGCCCATGCGCAAAGGAGCCGAAATGGGAGGAGTCCCTCGATCTCGTGACTCGAAAAGACTTCTTCGAAGAAAAACAACTTGTAACACTCTGAGCCCAACACTAGATGGCGGGATATGCACAGCATGTGAATCTGCAGCGACTCATGCCACGAACAGATGTACACTGGGTAAGTGACATTTTCCATATATATATTTTTTGCATTAGCATGGACATCTCTTTTCTTTTACCTATATAGTTTGTCACTCATACCTTACCCTCTGCGGGAAAACAGTCTAACAATGGAGTCGATGTCCATGCGCAATGGAACCGAAGAGGAGGAGTCACTCTATCTTGTGACTCGAAAACACTTCTTCAAAGGAAAACAACTTGTAACACTCTGAGCCCAACACTAGATGGCAGAAGTAATGCACAGCATGTGAATCTGCAGCGGAACTTGCCACAAACAGATGTACACTGGGTAAGTGACATTTTCAGTATATATATTAAAGCCATAGGAGGAAGTCACCTTTTCGCATAATGGTTAAGGTCACAGACCCTCACACTGAAAGTTGAGGGTTCTAGTCTAGGTTTATCTGTAGCCATTCCTGACTGTAATTTCAACTTCTAAAGTTTAAAGTTCATAATAAAAGGTGATCTCAATCTTTTGAATTGATAGTTAGATTTTTCTTTTCAATTTGTTTCATTTTAAGTATATATTTCGCCAAAGTCTAAGAAACTCTTTCTCTCCCTCCCACTTTCTTGCTCTCACTCAACTTTTTTTCAAATCTTTCTCCCACTCTCAGACCCTTACACCACCACTCACACACCCACTCACACTCCCAGTCACAGACACTTTGAAACCCTCACGCTCCCACTCACACTGATGCATTCGCTGTCACACCCAGACACACTCACAGCCACGCTCACCCTTAGACACACCCTCTCATCTATTCTGACACCCAGAGCTCCAGGCCCCAGCCAACTCCTCCTGCACACAGCCAAAGGGCCTTACAAAGCGTGGGTTTGGGTGTTTAGGGGGGAAGGGGATTAGCCTCAGGTGGTTGGATTAACGTATAGTAATAAAAATGACTTTACATTAAAAAACATAGAAATTCACTGAAAAAGAACAAAGATTACAAGGACGTTATAGTTAGGCTCACATTTTAAACGTACAGAACCATAGAAATTCACCTGTTATAGTTAGATTTATCTCAAGTAACTATAACTGGTGCCCTAAGGTAACTGTAACTTGCGCCCTCACCATGCACTGCTAATTACCCCACAAATTACAGCACTCATGACATCTTTGATAACATCATTGATCATATCAATGTAATATTTGTAGACTTTTTGGGCTTGATTACCAAACTATCCCGTCCTATACTAATATAGGTTTTCTAAATAATTTTCGGTAGTTGACGCTCCTGTTCTAATTTTGTAATCTCCCGGAGCTGCAGGCGTATTGCCAGTGCTACTGCTTCCCCTTTCCTCAACCCTGTTTCTCAAACCATCTCACAACAAATGCATCACAGACTAGATGGGGTGCTCTCCTTCCTTACCACACAGTCCGGGGTCTCTGGGATACCAAACATTAAGGTCTCCATATCAACTACCTTGAGCTTCTAGCTGTTTACCTAGTGTTGAAAGCATTCACTCTTCACCTGACCAGCAACATGACGACAAACTACAATTCACAAAAGCTGGTTGGGGGGGGGGGGGTTGATTTTGACGACACATTCAGGATATGACAACAAGTCCACGACTGGGAACTCCACCCACAAATCCTACTCCCGTATTTCCAAAAGTGAACTGGTCAGGGATATTTGCCTATGCTTTTCTGCCTCTCCCTTTTCTTATGTTTTTGGTTCCAAAGCTCAGGCAAACATCCATCACACTAATACTAGTGGCTCTCACAGGAGTCCGACAGCTTTGGTTCACCACCCTTCTCGAACTAGCAGTTGTTTCTCCTGAGAAGCTTCTCCTCAACCCGGACCTTCACACTCGGAACCATGGTAAAATCAGGCACCCAAATCCCAAGGAACTAAATCTGGCAATTTGGCTCCAGAGGAAATAAAGTATTGCTATGTTAACTTGCAGAAGAATGTATGGACATTCTTAAGGGAGCACACAAACCCACCCCTAGAGCATGTTTTGCAGCAAAATGGAAAGGTTTTATGTGATATTTCCATTCAAAACAAATTTACCCTTTCAAAGCCACAGTGCAAGACATTGTCTCCTACTTACTTCACTTACAGAAGACTAACTTAGTGTCAGGAATCTTAATGCTGATCAGACTTCTGCTCTCCATGTTGTGGGTTTAGTGCAGGAGGAATGGAACAACAAATTCAGCAGCCTTCTAAAAGATAAGAAACCCGATCTTGGAGATCACTGCGGCAAAAGTGGTCTCACGAGATGGCATCTGCAAATGAACAAGAAAGTTACCACTCTAGTGGTTTAACACTGCTCATGCTTCGCGAGAACTGCAGTGTGAAGTGTGTGCAGCCTGTCAAGTGGCGCACTTCACTGAAGATTTCCCCTGAGGTAGCAGTTTTTTCTGCGCGGGCCTTAAGAGTAGCGCTTAGTGCAAGTTTGTTGTTCATATTCTGCAGTTTAGTCAGGAACTCCTTGTTGAGGATACCAGTTCATTGTTATTAAGAGTAATTTTCTAGACAAATCGAGGAAAGAAAAATAAGCTTGTGATTCAATCAATTCCTAGCGTCCTTCCACTGCTCACTTTATGGAAACCACATTTTTTCTATATGCTTAAGCATTCCCAGAGAGTGCGTGTTTTTTCCAGTTGTCTCCCTCATATGCTTCTCTTCTTCCCTCACATTAATTGTTTTCTCTCATCTGGGTGATCATCCCCATTCTCCTTGTTATAATCTCTTGCCTGTGTGCTTCTATCCCCTCTCATGCTCATAGTTGTTCTCGCTTGCTTGTGTGCTTCCTCCCTCCTCCATGTTGCTTTCCTTTGTGTGCGGCTTTTTTCCTCGCCTGACCACTCACCATTGCTTTTTCCCCCTCACTTCTGCAGTCCTATTTCCATTTTTCTTTTTTAATATGTAGCCTTAAACGCTTTCATGGTACTTTTGTTTTTATTTTCCCAGTCCATTGCGCATTGGTAAATAAATAAAGGGCACTGACGTCATTTGAAGGACACACATGCATCAACTCACATGCCCTTATTTAGAAAATGATGCAGCTGCATAAAAAGAATCTGCAGGATCGAAGAGCGTGTCGGCTAGAGATGGCATCCAAGTCGACCGAACAAATATTCAACATTTTGTGTGAAGAACAGGCGCAGACTGCACTTTACATCACAGACTCTGATTCTGAGCGTGACTCCGATGGGGACAGCCAAGTGATTCCAGCAGCACAGTACGTGAGTATGCCAGCCCCTTCCCATCACTAAAAGCTATCGAAAAAAACAACACAGCTGTTCTTGGGTCCACCACTGCATGCCGGCCATGGTCTGACCCGAAAATTACATTTCGATGACCGGCCCTCGGGTTCGGCATCTAAAAAGACCAAAATACATTTGACGTCAACCGAACAGACTGCTACGCCTAGTTTGGGATCGATTTGAAAAGTGGAGGCTTCCACTTCGGAACCAAAGCATTTGTCTTCTACCTCGCAGTCTAAGCACCTAAGCTCCTCTTCAGAGCAAAAAAATTCCATCTGCTTTGGAGTCGACATTTTTGGCCCGATTAAAACAGTCGGTCACCAAGCTTTTGGAGCACAAAACTATGGGAAAGCAATATGCTCGATCTGTAGAAGAATCAACAGACATTAGACCCGTACTTGAAGTGATGGACCATAAGCAGTGAAAAATCAAAATCCTTAAGGATACTGGAAAGATTATTGCCTCTCCTCCGTTTATAACCAAAAGGAAACTATCTTTCCAAGAGACTTGGAAGCTGGGCCCTCACCTACCAAAATCTTCAAACACAAGGAGAAACCAAAGGCACTACATCAGCCTTCACCACCACATTCTCCTAGCAGTGGTGGCAGCATACCTCAGAAGACAATATATACATGTCTTTCCCTATCTGGATGACTGGATCATAAAAGCCAGCACCGTTGAAACCTGTCAACAACACACACAATACACAATCAATACCCTACACAGTCTAGGGTTCACAATCAATTACCAGAAATCTCCCCTTCAGCCAGTGCAAATACAACCATATCCGGGAGCAATTCTGAACACTCAGTCAGCATTAGATTACCCTAACCCACAAAGAATTCAAGTGTTTCACACTCATAGCACAGCTACAATACAATCAAACTTACACAGTAAGGTTTAGTATGAAACTATTGGTAATGAGGGCATCGTGCATAGCAGTAGTGCCCAATGCACGACTAAACACGAGACCCCTACAACAGTGTCTTTTGCAACAATGGTCTCCGGTACAAGGTCAACTTCGCGATTTAGTGTTGTTGGACCGCCAGACTTGCAACTCTCTGCAATGGTGGAATCGCAGCAATTTATCAAAAGGGCAGCCATTTCAGGACCCTGTGCCACAGACAATCATCGATAGGTTGGGGAGCCAATCTCGCCAATCTTACTATACAGGGAGAATGGGACTCAGTCCGTCAAACTTAGCACATAAACCACTTGCAATTGCTAGTATTGCTCTTAGCACTCAAAGCATTCCAACCACAGATCACACACAAGACGGTGTTAATAAGGACAAACAACATGACAACAATGTATTCTCTGCAAAAAGGTGGGGGGGGAGGGGACACTCATCCCAGCTGTCCCTTCTAGCACAGACAATTTGGAAATGGGCAATTCACAATCATATTCAACTACTATCAAACTATATCCCAGGTATACACAACCAACTAGAGGACCCGTTAAGCAGAATGCAGCAGCAAATACATGAATGGGAGATTCACCCACAAGAAATTCAACACTAGTTTCACATGTGGGGAACACCAGACATAGACCTTTTTGCAACAAGGGAAAATGCAAAATGCCCAAATTTTGCATTCAGGTACCCACACCCTCGATCCAAGGGCAATGCTCTATAGATCAATTGGTCAGGGATATTTGCTTATGCTTTTCCCCCCTCTCCCACTAATTCCATTTCTGGTCAACAAGATCCGTCACACCTCCCTCACTATGATACTCACAGCTCCCAATGTGGGCACGTCAACACTGGTACACACTGTTGGATCTATCTGTAGTACCACATCACAAGCACCCAAGCAGACCAGACCTATTGACTCAAAACAAAGGTCAAATCAGGCATCTCCATCCCAGTATGCTCAAACTAAGATTTGGCTCCTGAGGACATAGAATTTGGATATCTACAGCTTCCATCAGTGTGTATGGACATTTTAAAGGAAGCATGTAAACCTACAACCAGACAGTGCTATGCAGCTAAATGGAAACATTTTATATTACTGTCAATCCCAAAACATTGATCCACTTAAAGAATCAGTGTTGCCTGATATTTGCTCCATTTACAAAAAGGAAATCAGGTATACTCATCTGTTAAAATTCATTTAACCGCAATATCAACTTATCTCCAAAACAGACAGCATAATTCTCTGTTCATAATTCTGGTAATAAAAGCTTTTATGGAAGGCCTTAAAAGAGTTATTCCACCTAGAGTACCACCAGCTCCTGCATGGAATCTTAACATCGTGCTCACAAGACTAATAGGTCCACCATTTGAACCTATACATTCTTGTGCGCTTCAATTTCTATTCCCGATTGAAAATTAAGGGTAACAGTCATCCCAGAAAAATCTATGTGCGTCATAATTGTAACACGTAAAAATGAATTACTCAATCCAAACTTCATTAGCCTTAATTTTTAAAAGAAATATATCTAATAAAACACAAAAAAAAAAAAATTGAAAATAATTTGTGCCATATTTAATTAAGAATCATAAAAAGGAATAAACATAACATTACATCTCAGGATTAATTCCATGATAATGTCAACACATTGATTCACTACCTCATCACATTTCTTCTTATTTCTATTTTTTTTATTATAGCATATTCCTGGCATAAATTCAAGAAAAAATAAATTTTGAACAAGATGAATCATGAATTAATTTTTATGTGTTAGAATTATGTTGCACATAGATTTTTCTGGGATGACTGTTACCCTAAATTTTCAATGGGGAATATATCACCAGATCTAGGCACATATAGTATTTTAACTATTTTTATGTGAGGGTGCTTGATAGGGGTGGGAGCCCTATGGGTAGTTTAAGCTATGAGGAAGATCGGTTGATCGAAATGCGTTGCCATTAAACTTTGATTTGCATCTGAAACTGTGGAGTGCTGTGTTTTCAATGCCTGTGAGGAGGGGCATTTCGTTTGTGAGATATATATATATATATATATATATATATATATATATATATATATATATGTATAGCTGCAGATACACATGCTATGCACAGGGTCACGGGACCGAGTGACTCCTCCTTTTCAGCTCCATTGCGCATGGGCATCGACTCCATCTTAGATTGTTTTCTTTCCGCCATCGGGTTCGGACGTGTTTCTTTTCACTCCGGTTGTTAGTCGGAAAAATATTACAAACTCTCGAAATTCGTCGGTATTGTTTTCGATCGTGTATCATCCATCATCGACACCACGGTACCGGCGGATACAGATCTCTACTTGCCCTTTGGGGCACCCACGCCCAACTTGGGCCTGGTCGGCCGACCAAAAGTATTGTCGAAGCCTCATGGACCGGAGCCCTTTTAGATTCTGCCCTCGGGGCCACGCCATGTATCCCTACACGGACCAACATCTAGTTTGTAACCTGTGTTTTTCTCAGGCTCATCGAGAGGATACCTGCGAGGCCTGGTGATCCTTCCGCTCAAAAAAGACTCTGAGAGACCGAAGAACGCGAAGGTTAGTGATGGCATCCAGAAGCACTGAATGCCTCGACCAGAAGAGGAGGAGATGATCCACACCGCTGTCTTCGTTCGAGGGTCCGATTCCGAACAGGAATCTGACCTTGACCGACCAATAACAGCGGGCCAGCACGTGAGTACGCTTGCCCCGACCCAATCCAAGCCCAAATACAAGGCCTCGGGGACGCCACTGCCAGAAGGCCATGGCTCCACCCGTAAGAAAACTACCGGTGACCAAGCAACATCTTTGGCACTAAGAAAGGCCACGCCAACAACAAAGCCTTCGGACTCGAGCCGAGGCACAGGCTCCGAAATTATAAAACACCGACCCATTGAGTCGAAGCCCCGACCGAAAGTCACTCTCCGAGCTGAGGCCAACAAGTACTTCAGAGCCTTCAATACCGAAAAAGCTGGCTTCGGAGCCGAAAAAGCATACATACACTGAGGAGCATGGACTTGCAAAGCAATTAAAAGAAAGCCATAAATTTGCTGAGGAACTGACACAAATGGAGGATTTTGATGAGAAACAGGCCAGAATACAAATCCATGAAGACACTGGCAAAATCCTCACTGCACCTCCTCTAAGAACAAAGAGGTAACTGGCCTTCCATGAACGTTTGGACACTGATCAGCCACCGGCTAAAGTGCCAAAACCAAGACAAAAATCTCCGCCTCCTCCGTTTTCACCTCACCAGTCTCCTCCTCATTCTCCTCACCTAACTGTCTCCCCGCCTGCTACCCCCACTGCACAGTCCATCACACACTACAATCACAACAAGATGACACTGATCCATGGGACCTCTATGATGATCCAGTTTCAGATAATTGTCCAGAGTGCTATCCATCAAAGCCATCACCCCTGAGGATAGCACCTCATATACACAGGTTCTAGCCAGGGCAGCGGCATTTCACAATGTGGCCATGCACACAGAACCTCTTGAGGATGACTTCTTATTTAACACATTGGTAGGTGGCATGAGTTGAGGACAAAGTCTACCCATGCTTCCTGGCATGTTAAAACATGCACAGCAAATCTTCCAGGAACCAGTTAAGGCAAGAGCTATAACTCCAAGGGTAGGAAAGAAATATAATCCCCCACCCTCAGACCCAATTATTATTACTCAACAGCTACCCCCAGATTCTATAGTGGTCAGCGCAGTAAGGAAAAGGGCTAACTCGCAGTCCTCTGGGGACGCACCCCTCCAGATAAGGAAAGTAAGAAATTCGATGCTGCAGGTAAAAGGGTGCCATCACAGGCAGCTAATCAATGGCGTATATCTAATTTGCAGGCCCTAATGGCCAGATGGGATGAGATGAAAGACATTATTCAGCATCTCCCCAAGGACCAACAGAAGAGAGCCCGGAAGATAGTAGAAGAGGGACAAGCAATCACAAACAACCAGATCATGTCCGCGTTAGACGCCGCAGATACAGCCGCAAGAACTATCAATACGACGGTCACCGTTAAGCTACACGCATGGCTTAGGTCATCAGGATTTAAACCTGAAATCCAGCAGGCTGTCCTCAACATGCCTTTTAACGAGCAACAACTATTCGGCACACAAGTTGATACAGCCATTGACAAAATGAAAAAAAGACGCCAACACTGCCAAAGCTATGGGGTCGCTTTGTTCATCCCAGTACAGAGGCTCATTTCGAAAGCCTCAATATAGGAGAGGTTTTAGACCCCAACCATCTGCCTTACAAGCCAATCCCTCTTACCAGACACAATACCAGAGAGGGGGGTTTCGGGGAACCTACAGAGGACAGTTTCCCAGATCTAGAGGAAAATACCAGCCCTCAAAGCAACCCACTCATACCAAACAGTGACTTTACCACCATCTTCCCTCACCATACTTCGCCTGTGGGAGGAAGACTGCAAAAGTTCCACGCCCACTGGTTACCCATCACAACAGACAATTGGGTGTTATCCATTATCCAACATGGTTACTGCATAGAGTTCACACAAACTCCTCCAGACATTCCCCCAAAAACGCACAATCTTCCATCTCAACACATTTCAATGTTGCAAACAGAAGTACAGGCACTATTACTCAAACAAGCCATAGAACTTGTGCCACATCATCAGAAAGGAACAGGGGTTTACTCCCTGTATTTCCTCATTCCCAAAAAGGACAAAACATTGAGACCAATATTACATCTCGGGACTCTCAATCTCTACATCCGATCAGAACACTTTCACATGGTAACACTACAGGATGTAGTCCCACTGCTACAACAGCAAGATGTTATGGCAACACTGGATCTAAATGATGCCTATTTCACATACCCATCCATCCAGTTCACAGAAAATATCGGATTTGTAATACAATGAAAACATTACCAGTTCAAAGTGTTACCTTTCGGGATAACAACAGCTCACAGAGTATTTACAAAATGCCTTGCCGTAGTCGCAGCATACATAAGGAGACAACATATACATGTCTTTCCATATCTCGATGACTGGCTAATAAAAGCCAACACTCAAAAACAGTGCCAACATCAGACAGGTTGTGTAATAAACACCCTACACACACTAGGGTTCTCAATAAATTACCAAAAATCGCACCTACAACCAGCACAAATTCAGCAGTCTTTAGGAGCCACATTAAACACCCAAAGAGCACTTGCAAGCCCAAGTCCACAAAGGGTGCAATCGTTCCACAGCATATTGCCAAAAATCTAGCCAAACCAACAGTACACTGTCAAATTTGTCATGAAACTTTTGGGCATGATGGCATCATGCATTGTCATTGACCCAAACGCAAGATTAAACATGCGGCCCTTACAACAGTGCCTTGCAAAACAATGGTCACAGGCACATGGTCATCTTCAAGCTCTAGTGTTGATAGACCGCCAAACACACATCGCTTCAGTGGTGGAATCCCACAAATTTAAACAAAAGGTGGCCATTACAAGACCCTGTGCCTCACGCCATTCTTACAACAGATGCATCAATGATTGGATGGGGAGCACATCACAACATTCAGGGACAATGGGAAAATAAACAAAAACAACTTCACATAAATCACTTAGAACTGCCAGCAGTATCCCTAGCACTAGGAGCTTTTCAACCTCTTCTTGTTCACAAACACATTCTTGTCAGAACATACAATATGACAACAGTGTACTACTTAAACAAGGTGGAACCCAATCATCACAACTTTGCCTTCTAGCACAAAAAATTTGCCATTGGGCAATTCACAACAACATACACCTGGTAGCTCAATATATTCCAGGGATTCACAATCAATTAGCAGACTGCCTCAGCCATCAACAAACACACGAGTGGGAAATTCACCCCCAAGTGCTTCACAAATACTTTCACCAGTGGGAAACACCAGACATAGATCTGTTCGCCACCAACCACAACGCAAAATGCCAAAACTTCGCATCCAGCCACCCAAACCCTCGATCCAAGGGCAATGCTCCATGGATCAACTGGTCATTGATATTTGCTTACGCTTTTCCCCCTCTCCCGCTCAATCCATTTTTGGTCAACAAACTGCATCAAAACAAATTCATACTTACAGCACCGACGTGGGCACGTCAACCATGGTACACCACATTGCTAGACCTGTCACTAGTACCACACCTCAAACTTCCACACAGGCCGGACCTGTTGACACAAAACAAATAACAGATCAGGCACCCCAATCCAGCAATACTCAATCTGGCTCCTCAAATTTTAGAGTTTGGATATCTACATCTTCCACTAGAATGTATGGAAGTGATTAAACAAGCAAGAAAACCTACCACCAGGCAGTGGTATGCAAACAAATGGAAAAGATTTGTTTTTTACTGCCAAGCCAAACACATAACACCCCTAGACGCAACCATACAAGACATTGTAGGTTATTTACTCCATCTACAAAAAGCAGATTTAGCTTTTTCATCCATTAAAATACATCTCACAGCAATTTCTGCTTATTTGCAAAATATACAAAACAAATCTCTATTTAGAGTGCCTGTCATCAAAGCTTTCATGGAGGGTCTGAAACATATCATACCTCCAAGAACGCCACCAGAACCCTCATGGAATCTTAATATCGTACTCACACGACTCATGGGTCCAACCTTTGAACCCATGCACTCCTGTCAAATTCAATTCCTAACATGTAAAGTAGCATTCCTAGTGGCAATCACTTGATTACGAAGAGTTAGTGAAATACGAACATTCACTATTGAACAAACCTGTATACAAGTACACAAACATAAGGTGGTACTTCGCACAAACCCTAAATTTCTACCTAGTCATCTCACCATTTCATTTAAATCAAACAGTGGAACTTCCAGTCTTCTTCCCACAGCCAGACTCCGTGGCAGAGAGAGCACAACATACATTAGATATTAAAAGAGCTTTAATGTATTACATTGACAGAACAAAATCATTCAGAAAGACTAAACAGTTGTTTGTCACATTCCAAAAACCCCATACTGGTAATCCTATATCAAAACAAGGCATAGCCAGATGGATAGTGAAATGTATCCAACCTTGTTGCCTAAAGGCTAAAAGACAGCTGGTAATAACACCAAAAGCACATTCCACTAGGAAAAAAGGAGCAACAATGGCATTTCTAGGAAATATACCAATGACGGAAACACCCCATACTTTTACCAAGCATTACTGTTTAGATGTGTTAGCAACACAACAAGCCACAGTAGGACTGACTGTACTAAGAACACTATTTCAAATAACTTCAACTCCTACAGGCTGACCATCGCTTAGGGGAGGAGAACTGCTTTGTAGTCAATGCATAGCATGTGTATCTGCAGTTACACATGCCATTGAATGGAAAATGTCACTTACCCTGTGTACATCTGTTTGTGGCGTGTTCCGATGCAAATTCACATGCGCCCTCCCTCCACCCGGGAGCCTGTAGCCGTTTAAGTTACATTTAAATTTGTACATATGTATATACATCTCTATTCCATTGCATGTACATCTTTCTTTACACTCTGTCACTCCTACCTTACCCTCTGCGGGAAAACAGTCTAAGATGGAGTCGATGCCCATGCACAGTGTAGCCGAAAAGGAGGAGTCACTCAGTCCCGTGACTCGAAAAGACTTCTTCGAAGAAAAACAACTTCTAACACTCAGAGCCCAACACTAGATGGCAGGACCTGTGCATAGCATGTGAATCTGCAGTGGAACATGCCACGAACAGATTTGCACTGGGTAAGTGACATTTTCCATATATATATGTGTTCAATGGCATGTGTAGCTGCAGATACACATGCTGTGCACTGTTCCTGCCATCTAGTGTTGGGCTCGGAGTGTTACAAGTTGTTTTTCTTCGAAGAAGTGTGTGTGTGTGTGTGTGTGTGTGTGTGTGTGTGTGTGTGTGTGTGTATATATATATATATATATATATATATATATATAATATCAAAAGAAATCCCTTTCAGGGTTAGTGTGACACATAAATTATGCAAAAAGAATAGAGAACTCCGGGTAGTTCCCAGGTTTAGGTGGAGAGCACTCTGCAACACCAGCAACACTCTGGATTTGCTCACCTCAAATGTGAAGCAAAGTTTTTAAGCATTGGATCAGCACAGTGCTATCCAGGCTGAGCTAAATAGTGACAGTCTTTTGCCATTTATACAGCGAAGTCTTTAAGTATAGGTTTGACAGTGTCAACCTTGCCGAGCTGTAAAATGACAAAAGCCATTTACCACTCCAGGCACAGTATTAGATCTTTGGACTGGTAAAATACCGTCCAAGCCAATCTGGAATGAGTAAAAGCAACCCCTGACACGTGTTTCGATCTCATTAGAGCTCATCAGAGAGGTTTAGCTTTGTCCAGACACAAGGGAGCACCCAGTATAAGGCAAAACAAATCCCTTTCAGGGTTATAGTGACACATAAATTATGCATATATATATTCCCACTGAAAAAACAAAGGTTATAGTTAGGTGCTGAATTTACTCTCACAAAACCATAGAAATTCAGCAGTTAGTTACCAGCCCTGACTATAACTTATGCCCTCGTAATGCACTGCTTATGACCACACATATTGTCACTCATAACATCGTCCGTGACATCGCAAACAACATCACTGATGACATCTATTCTGTGTAAATGTGTGAAACATTTTCATGAGTTATTGCATAAGTCAAATTAGTACTCTTCCAGAGCTACTGATCAGCGATAGTATTTCTCATGTATGTCATCTGAGTGGATATGTGTGTCTGCATTTATATTTAAGTGGCTGTACAGTTGGGTGACTGGTCATGCCAGTAGCTGTTTTAATGAGTGAGTTTCTGTGTAGTTGTATGGGTAAACAAGTGGATGTGTGACTAGTTCTATATGTGAATGTTTTTTTCAGTAGTTGTAGTGGTGCGTGAGTGATGGAGTGCTTCTATGGTTGACTGAGTCTCTCTTTGAGTGAGTTAGAGGCTGCCTCAGTATCTGTATGGACAAGTTAATGTATGTATCCGTGACTATGCATGAGTGTGTGTGTCAGTGAATGTATGGGTGAGTGTGCACTTGTATCAGAGATTGTATAGAAGAGTCAGTATATGTATAAAAGACTAAGTGAGTGGGTGTACAAGTAGTTGTATGATTGAGTGACTCATTGTCTTGGCTGCATGGCTGTATGATTGAGTGGCATTATTGCTGAGTAAGTGGGTGTATGGATGTGTGAGTGGCTCACTCAGTACGAGAATAAGTGAAGGTTGTATTAGCTGTATAGGTGGTTGTGTAGTTGTCTCAACGGCTTTATGGGTGTAGAAGCTGATGTGTGAGTAATTGCCTGACAAAGTGAGTGGTTGTGTGACTGCCTATTTGAGTAAGCGAATGGGTGTGTGAGTGCATTTTACAATGAGTGAGTGTTTTGGTGTATAGTTGTATCTGTGTGTGAATTGGTATATGAGTAGTTCTGAGTTTGAGTGGTTGTTGGAGATGTTCTATGGGTATGAGACTGGGGTATGAGAGTCTGTAGGTGTATAACGTCATCAATTGTCATTTTAGATGTCATCAGTAATGTCACTGACCTTGTAATGAGTGATGTATTATAATGGGTCATAAACAGGGCCCGAAATATCCACTCAACCACTAGCATCGGCGACTCTTGTTTTATTAGGCCGAGCTTTTTTTAATACTTATTCATCCCTTCTGGCGAGTTGACACTGAACAGGTGTTCTGTTCAGTTAAAAAGTGAAGGGGCAATAATAAATGCCTTTAAATCTTGTTCTTATGTCACTTTTGCTCTGTGTTCACAGAGATCAAAAGTCATTTTTTTCTTGCAATTTATTTTCCTTGTGACTGCAGATTTCAGGACTTTGTAAGGCGGAACTGTGTGACCTGCTGCTTAGAATGTAAAATTAAAGGATATAGGGGGTCAGGTTTTTCCTAACACACAACATTTAAATGACTAAGTCAACTGTGCAAACATTTCAAAATATATTTCAGTAGTTGTGAAAGCCCTTTTTAGGGGTGAGCGTGAAGTGCTCCGTCGCGTGTTGTAATTTCTTTGGGCTTCAAACCAAACCCATGGCACGTCAGTGTCTTTCATTTACCCGTGTGCTTGCCTTTTAAAATCTGCTTGCTTACAATAGTGAAAGGCATGCATAAGTCATGCCTTTTCCGAAGTTTAGTCCTCCTCGAGCGCAGTGACCAAGTACTGAAAACATACGAGGCTCCACGTTTTCCATCCGGTTTCTGGACTACTTTTTCTCTTTTTTTGCAGCGTGATCTCACTGGGCAGAAGTCAAGCGCTTTGCATGACATCGACCATGTTACATGGTTAGTTGCACTTTTGCCACTTACTTAGATAATTGCACATTTGCCGGTTACATGGATAATTGCACTTTTGCCGATAGGTTTCACTACGAGTGAACTTTTATTTCCTTTTGTGTGTCTGCTTTGCACTGATGGTGGCCGTCAGCTCGCTTATATGAAACTTTTACCTTTCAGTTTTTGTGGCAAGAAAAGTCCAGTTAGTTATGTGAAACTGTTTTATTTTCAATTTGTGACAATAAACATCCGGTTAGGAGTTTACAATGCTAATTGCTCTAGCTCAAGAAAACGCGAGACCCATTGCATTGCAAATGCTTGTTTTATATTTGTGTGATGAATTTTTTTTTTAATAGGTTGAAAACAAATCCGAATACTTTACATGTTGATGTGCAAAGGATATGTTTTCTGAAACCCAATTTTCACAGATTAATACACTATATAGTTTTATCAGTAAAGCTGCAAGTTAGTGGAGAGGTTTTTGGACATTTCTTGGAAAGTTACTGTGTGTAGATGCCAGTATGTTAACACATCATGGTTTAGTAATATATTTGTTAAAATTGAGTGTTTAAACAAACTGAGAAACACTCCTGCCCTGATGGCAATGTTAGTAAACTAAATGAAGTCCTAGGTTATGTGTGCTAGAACTCATGGGTATGTGGGCTAGATTCTTGTGATGTATGCAGCAAACGTTAGTCTACTTAATCAAACAAAAGATGTTTTTTTGTACTGCAGAAATGCTGAGCTCACGTATTTGAATGTGCAACCATATGTGAGAATTAAGAAAAAGGCGACTCTGTAAATGATTTGCCTACGATCACACAATTTGAGACCTGTTTACGGGTCAAGTACATTACAATTAGGTTGAGTAGATTATTTAGGTTACTCGACCTGCAGGTCAAGTAACATTTTTATGACTTTTCGAGCCTTGATAAATAGTGCATTGTGGGGTGTAAGTCATAGTTAGGGCTGATAACTATAGCTGCTGAATTTCTACGGTTATGTGGAAACAAAATACCTAATTATATCGTTCCTGTAACCTTTGTTTTTTTTCAGTGAATTTCTATTTTTTTAGTTTTATTTTCTATATATAACATCTCTGTATCCTTTTGTTTTTTTTTCAGTGAATTTCTAAGTTTTTTTTTTTTTTTTTTTTAAATGCAGAGGCAGGCTGCCTACAGGGCCTGGCCTATGGTCAGGTCCTGTGGCCACCTTCCTACATTATTTGTATTTCACACTGCAAGGGAAAATGAATGAGGGAGTAGATGGTTTTAAAATGTGGCAAAAACAAGGAAAAAGTCCTAAAAAGTAGGGGAAAGCAATATGAAGGTACTTTTTAAAAAAACGCCAAAAAAGGAGGAGAAACCAGTAAAAAAACAAGCATTTGCAATGCACTAGGGTCTCGCATTTGTCCGCGTTACAGCTATTACCAGTTGTAAACTCCCAACCAGATTTTTCTTGCCACTTTCAAAGAAAAATACATTGCGATCCTGCTGCTACAGTTCACTCATAATGAAACCTATCAGCAAAAGTGAAATTATGTACGTAACCGGCAAAAGTGCAATTAACTATGCAACAGGGTCGATATTATGCAAAGCGCTCGACTTCTGCCAAGCAAGATCGTGCTGCGAAAATAAGAGAAAAAGTAGTTCACAAACCTGACTGGAAACAGCGAGCCTCGCATTTTTTCAGTACTTAGTCACTGCACTCGAGGAGGGCTAACCACCGGAAAAGGCATGACGTATGTGTGCCTTCCACTAATGAAAGCAAGCAGATTTTAACAGGCAAGCCCACGAACCACTGAAAGACACTGACGTAACATGGACAGGGCTCCGAGCCCTTTTCTAACTCCTAAAGTGTCTCGCAAGCGATATGCATGCGACGCAGGCTCGACCCTAATGAGGGGAAATCAAAGAGAAAATATAGGAAGTAGAGAAGAAAAACAGGAAAGCAGTCTGAAAGGTGGTAAAAATTTAAGAAAACAAAATAAGTTTGATAAAACAAAGTATTGATAATTGAAATTTAACTACAGTTACTATATTTTTTCAAATTTTTCAGGATTCGTGGATCCCCTGGTGCCGTAATATGTGGATTGCCCTCACTGCATGTTTTTTCTTCTGATCCTGCAATTTTTTTTTTTTTTTTCTGCCTCTAAAGTTATTTTCAGTGTATTACGGGCCTCTGTTTAGAGTCGAGCGCACAAGCGCTGCATCCCTGTTGTAATCTCTCTTTAGGCTTGTAACTACGCCCATGTCACGTCTGTCACTTTTATTGTTTCGTGGGCTTTCCTTTTAAAATTCGCTTGCTTTCATTAGTGAAAGGCATGCATACGTCATACCTTTTCCGATGTTTAGCCCTCCTTGAGCACATCGGCCAACTACTTAAAACCTACGACACTCGAAGTTTTCAGCCTGGTTTCTGCACTAATTATTTTTTTTATTTTCTACGTAGCGCGATTGCGCTGGGTTTTGCATAGCGTGCTCAATTTTTTTTTTCAATTTCAGCACTATCGCTATGCGTTTTACTCAGTGCGATCACGCTTGTTTTTTTTCTTTCAATTTGTGTGGCACGAAAAGTCCGGTTAGAAGTTTACAAAGCTAATAGCTCTAACTCCAGCAAATGCAAGACCCGTTGCATTGCAAATGCTTGTTTTCCTATTGGTATAAGGGTGCACCTATATGTAAATATATGTTACCCTATAGTTATACTTTTGAATATGTTATTTTACGTGTAATCTGGTAGCTGCAGATCCACAAACTGAACTGTGGATCTGCCTGATGTCATAACCAAACTTTTCCATTTCATTGGCTACATTTGGACCGCACTCTATACTAGTCATTTATGGTTTGACATGGGTGAGATCCAGTGCAACAGTAGGATTGGCTGTTTAGCTTATAAACGGCCAGTACTTCATCAGTGGAGGAAGAGCAGGGAGCATCCAATCCAAAGAAGGAGGATAAAGTGTGGACACACTTTGCTATAGCTTTTTGGGAAAGGAAGGTTAATGCTAAGTTTGTCACCTGCAATATCTGTGGAAAACTGCTTCGTGGAACATCCAATAAGTATTCACATAGAACGAGTTCCATGCTGAAGCACCTTAACAATTCATGCGAGTGTACACCAGAGAAGCCAGAGAAATTACATCAACCTCCAGTGCTTCGGAAGAACATTCACCATCGACAATTACAGTGCCATCTGTCTGCCAAGAATTGGGAGGAACAGTAACTCACTGTGCAAATAGTCATGTGCTCATCTCTACAAAGGTGTCCTCGATCACTGACTTTTGCTGTTGAACGCTACCGCCGTATTTAGGTTTTTAAAATAATTTTCAAAAAAATGCTTATCGTTTTTACACAGTGAAGCACGTTGCTTCTTTTTTTCTTGTTCTAGATCCAGTTTAAAAAAAAAAAAACTTCAAGAAAAAAGGTTCTTGTTAGAACCATTGTATATTCACTCAAAGAAGAGCTGTATTTGTTTTTTGTGAGGATATGTGTTAGAGTGTGCTACAATGTGTCTACCTACACGTGTATAGTTTAGGATGTGGTTGTATACACAAGTACATGCCTTAGTGAATCTATGCATTATTGTGTAACTGGGTACATTAGTTTATGCATCTATGTGTGTGTCTGCATATGTCCCTGGGTGTGCTAGTGCATGAATCAGTGCATGGCTCGGTGTGTTAGTACATGTATGATTGTGTGCCTTGGTGTGTTAGTGCATGTATGAGTGTGAGACTGGGTTTGTCAGTGTGTGTATGTGCCTGGGTGTGTTAGTGCATGTATGAGTGTGCCTGGATGTGTCAGTGTATGTATTAGTGTATGTCTGGTTGTGTTAGTGCATGCAAGAGTTTGTGCCTGGTTGTGGCTCTGTGTGCACCAGTCTATCTTTGGGTGTGAGTGTGTATGTGTCAGTGTGTCTTTGGGTGTGTTAGTGTATACATGAGTGTGTGTCTGGGTGTGCCGGTGTATGTATGAGTGTACCAGGTTGTTAGTGTATGCATTAGTATGTATCTGGCTGTGTTAGTGTATGTATCAGTGTGTGCTTGGGTGTGTCAATGTATGTACTAGTGTGTGCCTGGGGGTGTTACTCTGTGTATAAGTGTTTACCTATGTGTGATAGTCTATGTATCAGTGTTTGCTTGTGTGTGTCTGTCAGTATATGGATGAATATGTACCCACGTGTTAGTGCATGTGAGTGTGTTTGCCTAGGTGTCTTACTGTATGTATCAGTGTGTACCTACATGTATTACTCGGTATCAGTGTGTGCTTGTGTTTGTGGGTGTATGGTTGAGTATGTACATAGATGAGTTAGTGCATGCAAGAGTGTGTGCATGATGGGTTTGTCAGTGTATGCATCAGTGTTTGTCATAATTGGACTCTTGCTCCTAAGCGACACTGCTGGTTTAGGGATGGCAGCACTCATTTGGAGGCGACTGAGTCACATCCACAACAAGTCGCTACTGTTGGCCCAACATCCCGACTCACAAGCATTGCCTCACCAAAACACAGACCGCAAAGCCTTACCCATTGATTCTAGATTAGACCGCTCACGGAAATCATGGTGGAACAGAAGTTACACTTTTCTCTCGTTATCCGCAACATATACACAAAGGCAATGAAGGAGATGCAGGAGAGTTTTCAATAGATTTATTATAAAGAGTGCAATCCATGCTAAAATGCATGTGCTGCAATGATTAGGACAATGAACAGTAATAAAAGCAGAATTGTGATGATGAGTTATGAATATAAAAACCCAACCATCTTAGAGTAGACATTAGATGTACAATTCCTAACCATGAAAGCCTATGCTCTACCCTAACAAGAGGTAGGTGTGATTAACTTAATCTGCCAGTATCATGCCCAAGAGAAGTGCCTCCAGCCATTGTTACCTTGGAATGAGGTCTCTAGGTCAGACTTCTTGGTGACACACAAACTGAGTTCTGCAGCAAGGTGACGTGAGGTGTATTTATACAGATCATGTAGGATCCCTGACGGAGGTATGTTCCTAAACAACTGATAATGTGGCAGACCTGTGTCAACAATTGCATAAACAGTCCCTAACAAGTGTGCATGATGTTCCTGTTACACGTAAGTGTGAAAGGGACATTATGGCAATACCTACGTGTATCACCGATAGTGACTCTGCTAATGAAGACTTTTCAGAATGGCACTGATAATGAAAATCAAAACGTAAAATGTAAGCAATGGCGAAAGCTAAAAAAATAATAACATAAATGGAATAAAACAAAGCATGCTAATTGGGTAAAAGGTCACAACATGACAGGGCAACAGGCCTGCCAGCTAAAGGCTAAGCTGACTCCAGTGCCCAGTGGGAAACTAAAATGGATTCACCTAAGTGTGCCTGGATGAGTGAGTGTATGTATCGTTATGTGTATGTGTTATTGCATGTATCAGTGTGTGCTTGGGTGTGTCAGTGTATACATTAATGTGTACTTGCATTGGATATTGTATGCATCAATGTATAACTGGGCATAGGGATCTCTAACTTGAGATCTTAGTCAAACTCATGACACGTTTCACTTTTCAGTCACAAAGCACTCTCCTGTATGGCCTACCTATAGCCCACCTGAGGGGAGGGTTTTGTGTGATAAAAGGGGAGTGTAAAGCTTGTCAAGCTGACAGTAAAACTGTACACTGAGGTTCATAATTAGTAGGCCAGACCCATATTTGAAGGACTACTGCAACTGTGTTATGAGAGTACTTGGCTGCATATTACAGTGACTGTGTCAGTTGCCAACCAGGTCTCATACTGCAGCATAAATAGCTGCTGTCTAGATGTGTACATGGATGTATAAGTGGCTTTTTCTGTGTCTGACTGTGTGTGTGTGTGTGTGTGTGTGGCTTTATGCTTTTGTAATTAAGTGAGTGACCGTATGGGTGGGAGGCTACATAAAACTCAGCCTACGGGTCTGTAAGTGCATGTTTGTCAGTGAAACGAAGAAGGGCATGTTTCATCATTTACGTACGCAGCACCCTGCTCTATGGCCTACCTGCAGCCTAGCTGAGTTTTATTTAGTTAAAGGACAGTTTAAGGCTCCTCAAGCAGGTTTTCTAATGCCAAGTCAAGCTGACAGCAAACCTTCACCCTTAGGCTTTGCAGTAGTAGTCCTGAGTCATGTTTAAAATACAACTTCTATGTATGGATAAGTTAGTTGTATCACTACTTGGCAACTACACCCAAACCGTGTTTAAAGGACCACTTCTTTGGAAAAACAACCAGATTCTGAAAGTATTTCACTAAATATTGTCCAGACTGTATCACCGCCTAACTACCTTTGACACTGCTCCATACATACCTGCTCTCTGGTGTGTGCATTAGTATGTAACTGACTGTTTCTGTGGCTAACTGGGTGTGAGAGAAGCTCTATCCTCTCCGAAATAGATTGTGACTTTCACTGTGAGTTGGACATTGCTTATATAACTAGCCATATCAGTGTGGACATGCACATCTACGTTTGTAACACTCAGTAAAACATGTTTAATCTTTTAGTCTTTTAATCCCAAATCACTGTACTCTCTGGCCTAGCTACAAAGTAGCTCAGGGGTCAGTTTTTATACTGAAAGAAAATAGCAACATTTATCAAGCAAGTTTTCTAATCTAAGTAAAGCCTTTATTTCTTTAGTGAGTTTTCTGATTTTCTTTGCTAGTCACAAACCTTCTATTTATATTCCTTTTTGCATTTAATCAACATGCTGCTTACTTTCATTCACCTTATATACACTCACCCCTTCACTAATACATTTTAAAATAAACTGCATTTCGCTACACATCTGTTTAGTGTGCTTGTTGGAGTGTATGTTTGTCATTCAGTATCAGTTATAATTTCTTCTCACTGAAAAAGGTGCCAAAAAACATGCAGAAGAATGGTATGCCGCTTGTATAATAGGCAACCATTAATGGCAACCCTTTCAACTTTGCTTTCAAGGTTACTCAATCAAAAAACACATCACAATCTCCCTTTCATATTAAACTTATCTTATACCACTTAAGACTAGTGGCATCTATAGTTCACCCTTTCCAACTTTCAAAAGATAGCCCAATTCAATAGGGGTTTTTGGCAGATGCGCTGTGGCAGTCATTGTAGCACCCTGTGTAACTCCGCGGATCCATGCAGGAGTACAAAATTTGTTGTTTCTATGTATTCCAAAACAATGCCTTACGTGCACCTTTTTCTATAAAAAAAATATATCCACACCAAATATTACTTTTAATGGATTATTCCCATTAGATTTGTGACTACAAAAGTCACAGTCTAGTCTTTTTCTATTCCCTTCCCACTCGTGTTCCAGTAGCTGTGCTACCATGGCAACATTCTACTGCAGTAGGTCACAAGTTCATAACAGGTTTCTAAGTGTACCATGCTTACTTTTAAATCAAGTTTAGCAGTTGTGGTTTAAACAAACATCACAAACACCAATATTGTTTTGCAATTTCTCTTAAGCCAGTCCAACATCTACTTACTTTTCACACAATATCACTACCTAGCTTCTTGAACAAACCTATACCAATAAAATGTGTTCTTTTAAATTCTAGCTAGAAGCCTCAGTTTTAACTTCATTTCAAATCTGCCTCATTCAGCTGCAGCCTTCTCCTTTGTGGTACTCCAGATTCCCTCCAAAATGCTCTGTGTGGGGACACAGCTTTGTGTTTTGGGCCAGAGAGAGAGCAGTCAAAAGTGGTATTGACAGAGACCTAGATTTTTCTGATGTGGGTATTACTTGGGTTGGCCGTTGGCATCAGTTGCTCCCTTTCGTTGAAACCATTAAGAATTGCCAATATTAAGACCTTATGATTGTGCACTGTGGAGACAATGACCTGGACATAGGTACAGGGGTAGGCTTTGGTAATGGATGATGCCTTTGGAAAATTAATGACACTTTTCCCACACACTGCCTTTGTTTTTTTTAACAGTTGCCAAAGGTAGAAGTGGAACTGGTGAACTGAATTTTGTCCACAAATAGACAAATCCAGGAAACATGTTAATACAACTATTTCTGCATTCCTCTGAGACATAACATAGATGCAATATAACACAATTTCCGATTTGATATGGATGGTATATACAAAAGTTAAGGGGTTCACCTAACAAAGGCAACAGGGTGTTCCTGCAGAACTTGAGAGACTGCATCCTGTTTTATATGTAGTGATCACCTACACATCATAAACACAAATGCTCTTGTCAGAGCCATTCCTTTTACCATACACTTTTTATTTTTAAATACTTATTTAAATCCTATTCGGATCTGCAGATCCAAAACAAACAAAAAAAAACAATTATTTTTGGCATTCTCTACCCATTGTTTCCTAATGTGCTACATTTATCAACCTCTCCAGACAGGGAGCTCGTACCCTGAACCCTTCATATGCATTATTGCCCACATTTTAGCTCCAGGGACCCCGTCCCGATAGAACAAAATGGCAGCCACAAGTCTGCCTCTCAGGTCGCAGCCACATAAGACTGTGTGAGTATTTGTGAGTGTGCGCATCATAGTGTGTGATTGGTTGTCAAAGTGGCTGTGCCAGTATCTGGGTGTGAGAGTGGGTGTCTGGGGGTGTGGGTGTCTGGGGGTGTGGGTGTCTGGGAGTGGGGGGGTGGGTGTCTGGGAGTGGGGGGGTGGGTGTCTGGGTGTGGGAGTGGGTGTGAGTGGGAGTGGGTGTCTGGGTGTGTGAGAGTCTGGGTGTGTGAGAGTCTGGGTGTGTGGGGGTGAGTAGGTGGGGGTCTGTGGGTGGGTGTGGGAGTGGGGGTCTGTGGGTGGGTGTGGGAGTGGGGGTCTGTGGGTGGGTGTGGGAGTGGGGGTCTGTGGGTGGGTGTGGGAGTGGGGGTCTGTGGGTGGGTGTGGGTGTGGGAGTGGGGGTCTGTGGGTGGGTGTGGGTGTGGGAGTGGGGGTCTGTGGGTGGGTGTGGGTGTGTGGGGGTCTGTGGGTGGGTGTGGGTGTGTGGGGGTCTGTGGGTGGGTGTGGGAGTGTGGGGGTCTGTAGGTGGGTGTGGGTGTGGGAGTGGGAGTGGGTGTGAGTCTCTGGATATGGAATTGGGTATGAGAGAGTCTGTGGGAGTGCATGTGTCTCAGTGTGAGTTGTTGTGAGACTGCCTGGATGTGAGAGTGGGTGTGAAGATTTGTCTGTGTGCGAGACTTGATTTGAGATTGTCTTGTGTAGGTGTGACATTAGGTGTGTGTGTATCTATCTGGGTGTACGAGTGGGGTGTGAGAATGTGCCAGGGTGCGAGAATATGCGCGCACGTGCCTGGTTGTGACAGTGGGGGTGAGATTGTCTGTCTAGGTGTGACAGTGGGTGCCTAGGTGTGAGCGTGGATGTGAGTGTGCACCTAGGTGTGACAGTGGGTGTGAGTTGGTATGAGTGTAGTTGTGAGAAGGTTTCTGATGGATACAACTACCTGTGGATTCCTCACCTCATGAATACTCCCATGGCGCCAGCCTTCGACGGAAATCTTCTTACTAGTCTCTGCACGTCGACGAGGACGTCACTGTCTCGCACGCGACGCCGTCTGACGTCATACAGGCAATAAGAGGTCCTCGACGACGTGCGGACGTCAGTTCCCTTTTTTCCGTGCATTCGAAACGGTTATCTTCGAGGGAGCAACTGTTACTCTTGCGGTTACAGTGTATATCTTGCTGCGTACTCTTTCTCTGTGGAAATAATGTCGCAGAGAAAGTCTGGATTTAAGCCTTGTCGTGAGTGTGGAGGCAAGATGTCGGTGACGGATCCTCATTCCGATTGCCTTTGGTGTTTGAGCTCCGACCACGACGTCTCGACTTGTGATTCGTGTCAGCACATGAATCCGAAGGCCATTAAAGAACGCGAGGCGAAGCTGTTTATGGCCAAGTCAAAGGAGAAGCATCACAAGAAAAAGTCTTCTCCAAGACATCGGCGTCATCGAGACTCCCGGCGCCGTAGAGAATCTCGGCGTCATTCAAGGGAGGCTCGTTCCAGGTCTCCGGATCGGCGCCGGAGGACATGGGAGGTCAGCCCCACGGTGACGCCGCATCCTTCGACGCCGTTGCTCTCTCCGACGTCTCCAACTTCGCCTGGACAGGCGTCGGTGATTGAGGTATTGGAGCCTCAGGTGTTTTCTCCGGCGCAGACGCCGAGGCCGGCGTCGGGGTCGCCTCCGAGTCAGGCACCCCAGTATCCGGCTTTTCCCACCCCTGGAGCCGATAGTTCCGCATTCTTGAATGCGATGTATGCCATCTTCCAACAGATGGCTCCAGGGGGTGCTCCGGCTGGGCCTTTGGCCTTTTCTTTGGGTGATCCTGCGCCTCTTCGGCCGGCACCCTTTATGCCCTTTCTCCCGTTTGGGAACGTGGGCTCGGCGCCAGTGTCGGCGCCGGTGGCCGCTCCGATGGCTTCGGAGGGATTGGCCCCAGGGATTTCCATCCCGTCGACGTCGAGATTTCGGCCTGTGACTCCGGTGGGTCCATCCGTTTCATCTGCTCTTCAGTCGGCGCCGAAGTTACCTGTGGCGCCGGATGCGGCGTCGGTGGCTTCGGAAGATCGGCGCCGATCTCCGACTTCGGCGGAGGTGTTGTCGACTCCGCGGATTGAGCAACGACTGCATTCAAGGAGGCGTGCTCTCCGGGTACTAGAGGAGCAGGAGTACCAACGAGCCCTAGAGGAAGGAGAGCTAGAGGACTCGGGTGATGGGCTGCGTGGACTGGAGTCGGCCAGTGGGCTGGACACTTCCCCTGAGTGGGACCTTTCGTCCCCGGGGGAATATACCGAGGAAGCTGCTTCCTTTCATACAGTGGTACGGAAGGCAGCTAGTTTTTTGGACCTGCCTTTGCCGGTGGTGGAGGCGAAACAAAACCTTTTGACAGAGGTGTTGCATCCGGCCTCAGCCGCGGCGGAGCCTCTATTACCTTTTAATGACGCTCTGCTGGATCCGGTTTTAGAGGTGTGGAAGAAGCCGGCATCTTCCCCAGCAGTTCACAGAGCCGTGGCCAGGAGGTATCGGACGGCTCCAACTGATCCTGGTTTCCTATCTAGGCACCCTACGCCGGAGAGCTTGGTTGTGCAGGCCTCCTGTTCGTCCAAATCAGCGCCTGGTTCTTTCCCGACGGTGCCTGGGGACAGAGACTCAAAAAAGCTAGAGGCGCAGTCGAAGAAGATTTTTTCGTCCTGCAGTCTGGCGTTAAAAGCCACTAATGCGACCTGTATCCTGGGGAGGTATATTCATGCTCTGATGGATGACATCTCCTCTTCGTTTACAGAGCTTCCCCAGGGTCTTTTGGATCTTGTCTCTGATACCCAGGCTGCTGCGACCCAAATTATCCAGACGGGACTGGATACCACCGACTCGGTAGCCAGAGCAATGGGCACAACTGTGGTGGAAAGGAGACAGGCCTGGCTACGTAACTCGGGCTTTTCGGCAGATGTACAGTCCACATTGTTGGATCTCCCGTTTGATGGGGACAAACTGTTTGGGGCTAAGGCTGATTCGGCCTTGGAACGTTTTAAGGAGAGCAGGGCCACGGCTAAGTCGTTGGGACTCCAAGCTCCTTCTTCCACGGCCTCTTCCAGATTCTTCAGGAGGTTTCGTGGATTTGGGCGTGGCTCTTCCTCCTCTTCCTTTCGGGGAAGATATCAGCAACCTGCCTCTTCCCATCCCTATAGATCTTTTAGGGGGAGGGGTAGGGTCCGCACCAGGGGAGCCTCTCAGCAGCACTCTGCCTCTTCCTCATCCTCTGGCGGGGTGCAGCAGGGGAAGCAGCCTTAGGCTTCCACCATTTCCCACTCACTCCTCTCCTGTAGGGGGAAGATTACAGCATTTTCTCACCAAATGGGAGACTGTTACGTCGGACACTTGGGTTCTCAGTGTTGTGGGAAAAGGCTACACCCTTCCCTTTCGGGAGTTTCCGCCCCTCATCCCGCCCCGCCCTTCGTATTGTTCACAAGAACACCTCCTGTTGCTAGAACAGGAGGTAGAAGTCCTCCTTTTAAAGGGCGCGGTGGAGTTGGTCCCGGAGCAGGAAAGGGGTCAAGGAGTTTACTCAAGGTATTTCCTGATTCCCAAGAAGGATGGTCGTTTGAGACCAATTCTGGACCTGAGGATCTTGAATTGGTTCCTCAAGCAGGAAAAGTTCAAGATGCTGACCCTAGCACAGGTGCTTTTGGCGTTGAACATGGAAGACTGGATGGTGTCTGTCGACTTGCAGGATGCTTACTTTCATATCCCGATACTCAAGTCACACAGGAAGTATCTCCGGTTTGTGGTGGGATCGCAACACTACCAGTTTGCGGTCCTTCCGTTTGGTCTTACTTCAGCACCTCGAGTCTTCACGAAGGTGATGTCGGTGGTTGCGGCAGAGCTCAGAAGGAAGGGGATAGCAGTATTCCCTTACTTGGACGATTGGTTGATCAAAGCCAAGTCCCCGGAGCTTGTGTTGCGTCATCTGCAGTCAACAACCCAGTTGTTGTTCGACCTGGGCTTTTCGGTGAACGAGCCCAAATCTCACCTGGAGCCCTCTCAGCGCCTCCTGTTCATAGGGGCAGTACTGGATACGACATTGGGTCGGGCCTTTCCTCCGCCTCAGCGGATTCAAGATATTCAGGATTTGGTTCCAATGTTTCGAAATGGAGCGGTAGTTCCAGTCCTCAAGGTCCTTCGTCTGCTCGGTCTTTTTGCCTCCTGCATTCTGTTGGTCACGCATGCTCGCTGGCACATGAGGGCTCTTCAGTGGTGCCTCCGAAGGCAGTGGTCTCAACACAGAGGGGATCTAGAGGGTACTGTCAAGATCTCCAGAGATGCTGCTGTGGATTTGAAGTGGTGGATTGCAAGCAACAATCTTTCACAAGGAAAACCGTTCCAGCAGTCGCCACCAGTGGCCACAGTCATAACGGATGCTTCCACTCTAGGGTGGGGAGCTCATCTGGGGGATCTGGAGATCAAAGGTCTTTGGTCTCCAGAGGAACAGATTTTTCACATCAATCTGTTAGAGTTACGGGCTGTACGTCTGGCTCTCAAGGCCTTCCTCCCTTCCCTTCGTGGTCAGTCGGTACAGGTCCTAACGGACAATACTACCACGATGTGGTACATAAACAAGCAGGGAGGAGTGGGGTCGTATCTTCTCTGCAGAGAAGCTCTTCGACTATGGTCCTGGGCAAAGGACCATCGGATTTGCTTGATAGCAAACCATCTGGCCGGAGTCTTGAACGTGCGTGCGGACAGTCTCAGTCGCCACTTCTCGGCAGACCACGAGTGGCGTCTCCATCCAGATCAAGTCCGTTTAATCTTCCAGAAGTGGGGGTTTCCTCGGGTAGATCTGTTTGCCACTCGAGAGAACGCGCATTGTCCGTTGTTCTGCAGCCTTCAGTATCCGATGCAGGAAGCGTTGGGGGACGCGTTTCAAATGACCTGGTGCGGCCAGTTGCTTTACGCGTTTCCTCCCATACCCTTGATTCCTCGAGTATTGAGGAAGATTCACCAAGACCGGGCTCTAGTAATCGTAATAGCTCCGGATTGGCCAAGGAGGGTGTGGTACTCCGACCTTCTCCAACTCTCAACGTGCCCGCCGCTCCGTCTCCCTTTCAGGGCAGACCTCCTCTCGCAGTCGCAGGGGCAGGTTCTACACCCCAACCTCCAGAGTCTGCACCTACATGCCTGGAGATTGAACGGGGCAACCTGAGTTCCTTCTCTCTCCCGCCTGAGGTAGTGGATGTTATATTAGCGGCCAGGCGACACTCCACTAAATCTATCTACGCTAATAGGTGGTCTAAATTTGTTGCGTGGTGTGGAGAGAGGCAGATTGATCCTTTACAAGCTCATCTATCGGACGTTTTGTCTTTTGCTCTATCTCTGGCGCAGAAAGGTTGTGCAGTGGCTACCATTAAAGGTTATTTATCGGCCTTGTCAGCCTTCATATGTCTTCCAGACCAACCATCTTTATTTAAATCCCCTATTGTTATCAGATTCTTGAAAGGTCTTCTAAATCAATATCCTCCAAAGCCATTCGTTATGCCGCAATGGGATTTGTCCTTAGTCCTGACTTTCCTTATGGGGTCCCCTTTTGAACCTATGCATTCTTGCCCCTTGAGGTATTTGTTTTTAAAAACAGTCTTCCTGATAGCTATAACATCAGCAAGGAGAGTGAGTGAGTTGCAGGCCTTATCAGTAAAACCCCCTTATACAACTTTTTATGGGGATAAGGTGGTGTTGAGGACCAAGGCTGCTTTCCTCCCGAAGGTTGTTTCACCCTTCCATTTGGCTCAGGCAATTACTTTGTCCACGTTCTATCCTCCGCCTCATCCTTCCAAAGAGGAAGAAAGACTGCACCGTCTGGATCCAAAGAGAGCGTTGAGCTTCTTTATCGATAGAACAAAGGATTTCAGGCTGGAGGATCAGCTGTTTATTGGATACGTGGGCAAGAGGAGAGGAAAGGCAGTCCACAAGAGAACACTATCCAGGTGGGTTGTTCTTTGCATTAAAATATGTTACTCTTTGGCAAAGAAGGATCCTCCTGAGGGCATTAGAGCTCATTCCACCAGAGCTAAGTCGGCCACTTCGGCCTTAGCCAGAGGTGTTCCTGTGGTCGACATCTGCAAGGCCGCAACTTGGTCGTCCCTTCACACTTTTGCAAAACATTACTGTTTAGATTCTGAGGTTAGAAGGGACGGCCATTTTGCACGGTCAGTGCTGCAGGATTTCTTGGTTTGACCATTTAGGCACCCACCGCCGGGCGTGGTACTGCTTTGGGACTCTATTCATGAGGTGAGGAATCCACAGGTAGTTGTATCCATCAGAAGAACGAGTTACTTACCTTCGGTAACGACTTTTCTGGTGGATACATTAGCTACCTGTGGATTCCTCACGGTCCCACCCGCCTCCCCGTTGCCTTTATGGTCTTGCCAAGTAATCCTTGAGTGCGCTCCTCTTGATCTTTGAGGGTGCAATAGATGTATATATATAATATATTTATATATATATAGGTATAGGTGTATATATCTTTATGTATATACTTGGTGTGTGTATATATTTTAAAAGAAAGAGTTTTATATATATATATATATATATGTACATAAAAAAAGATTTACAGTTATTCATACAATGTGGTGTATTTTTACAATATAATGGATGTTGCTTTGTTCTTTCATTGCATTGCCTGGTTGTTCTCATGCACGTAAAAAATGATTGGTACTGACGTCCGCACGTCGTCGAGGACCTCTTATTGCCTGTATGACGTCAGACGGCGTCGCGTGCGAGACAGTGACGTCCTCGTCGACGTGCAGAGACTAGTAAGAAGATTTCCGTCGAAGGCTGGCGCCATGGGAGTATTCATGAGGTGAGGAATCCACAGGTAGCTAATGTATCCACCAGAAAAGTCGTTACCGAAGGTAAGTAACTCGTTCGTCTGGGTGTGAGAGTGTCTGGCTGTGCTGGGAGAGGGCCATCTGACTGGATCCGGGGATTTTTTCTTCGAGCAATACCCTTGCGCGTCAGAAGGTAGCATTGGTCGACTTCGTAGGCGTCGTGGTCGCCGTGATGACGTAGGGAGTAGCACATAGACGCTGCCCTCACGCAGTGACGTCAGTTATTTTCTTTCCGCGCCACGCGCTGATACGAGAGAGAGCTACCCTCTGCTATTTTTTGGCTGAATTCGACCGTTTTGTAGACTTTTTTTGGTGCGAACTTGGTGCGTCGAGGATGTCCCTCAAGACCGGGTTCAAGCCCTGCGAGGACTGTCACCGCATGATGTCAGTGACAGACCCCCATCGCATCTGTTTGTTTGTGGTGCCTCGAGCGCGACCACGACCCGAAGTCGTGCTCCGAGTGCCAGGCGATGCATCCGAAGGCTTTGAGGGAGTGGTCCCTAAAGCTGATGGCGGCCCGGCACTCGACTCCGCGTAAGTCCCGATCTTGCTCGAGAGGAAGGTCTCGATCGGTTTCGGAGCCACCACCACTCGTCGTCATCGAAATCGTCGGGTTGTGGTAAGAAAAAGAAGTCATCGAAGAAGTCCCATTGCTCTCCGACTTCACCCCGTCGCTCGCCCGACGTGACGCGGGACAAGCGTCAACGAAGTAGGCCTCAGTCTTCAGAGCCTACGCCTTGGTCAGCTCCACGCTTCCCCGAGTTTGCCGGAGCGACTCCCGCCCAACTCGGAGTTTTACGAGGCCATGCGCCTCATCTTTGGGCGTGCCAACCCCGATACGGCGCCTTCGGGCCCAAGGGGCTTGGCCGAGGGGCCTTCGGGTTCTGCGCTGGCGGCTTTGCCCCCAGCCACCGAGGTCGCCTCCGGATCCGTGCGTGGATCCGCCCCGACACCGGTCGCACAGTCGAGACCTTCCCCGGCACCGGGTCGTTTAGCGACGCTCTCGACGTCGGTGGTGCCCACTATCGACATCGACTCCATTCTCATCCCCGATCAGTCGGATCGGCGTCGGCCGACTTTGGCTTTGGTGGGCCCTATTTACCTGAGGTCAGATTCTGACCCATTTTTCTATGGGTACGAATATGGGGAGGAATTGCAGGGGTCCCTGGACCCTTATGAATACCAGGAAGACCCTACTAGGGACTGGGCACAGGACTTGGGCGACGCAAGTGGTCTTGATACCTCTCCTGACTCTGGCATGCTGTCTCCTCCTACCGTGGCTACGGCGGAGGGAGCTACCTATGGTGGTTAGTCGGTCGGCTGAAGTCCTTGGCCTTGAGCTACCTACTGTTGAAGTCAGGTCTAACCTCCTGACGGAGGTGCTTCGGCCTGGGGCTTCTACTTCTGAACCCCTTCTTCCATTTAATGAAGCCCTCACAGACGTCCTTCTGGGTACGTGGTCCAAACGCAACACAGGGGCTCCTGTGACCAGGACGATGGCTCGCCGTCATCGGCCTGCGCCGAACCACCCAAAGTTCCTGTCCCAACATCCTACGCCTGAGAGTCTTGTTATCCAGGTGTCCTCTTCTTCTGGCGCGTTCCCTTCCGCACCCCGGGATTTCAAATCCAAGAGGCTGGAACAGTTTTGTAAGAAGTTGTTTTCTTCCTCCAGCCTCGCGCTGCGGTCCGTGAACACCGCATGCCTTTTGGGCCATTATTCCCACTCCCTGTGGGATACGGTTGCGCAAGTCCTGCCGCAGATACCGGAGGAGGCCTGTGCTATCGTCTCCCAAGCAGTCAAAGTCGGGAGAGACGTGTCAAAGTTCACCATCCATTGTGGGCTGGATACGACCGACTCTAGGCAGATCAGTTGCTACGACAGTGGCCTTGAGGCGCCATACCTGGTTACGTACTTCTGGTTTTTCGGGGGATGTCCAACAGTCACTCATGGAGATGCCCTTTGATGGCACCTGTCTCTTCACAGACATAGCGGACTCGGCCTTAGAGAGGTTCAAGGAGTCAAGGGCTAAGGCTCGGTCCCTTGACCTTTCTGCCACCACACGCCCCCAACAGTCCGCTTTTCGTCCCTTTTGTGGCCACGGAAGGGGTGCCCTGGTGCGTCCTCAACCCAGCCACCGGGCCATGCACGCTGGACAGCCTATGCGTGGCCGGGGCGCGGAATCCCACGAGGTCGTGGGACAGGGAACCAGAAGTCTGTCCAGTCCACCCCTGCCCCCCCCACCCCCCAGCAGCCTCCAAACCTTCCTAGTCCGTCCCCTCACTCTCGCCCAGTGGGAGGCAGAATCCGCCATCATGTGCCCCACTGGAAACATATCACCACGGACGGGTGGGTTTTGCAAATAATTCGGAAGGGCTACTTTCTCCCTTTCGAATCCGCACCACCACACATGCCACCATCCTTCCATCCCCTTTCGGAGGATCATTTGGTGCTTCTCCGCCAGGAAGTTGCTGCTCTCTTGGCCAAGGGAGCTATAGAAAGGGTCCCTGTGCCAGAAGTAGGTTGTGGTTGTTATTCCCACTACTTTCTGATACCAAAGAAGGACAAAGGCTTGCGCCCTATCCTAGATCTTCGGGACCTGAACTACTTCCTCAAGAAGAAGTTGTTCACAATGCTCATCCTGGCTCAGGTTCTGTCTGCCTTAGACCTGGAAGACTGGATGGTAGCGTTGGACTTGCAGGACGCTTATTTCCACATCCCCATCCTGCCTGCCCACAGACATTACCTACGATTCGTGGTAGGTCACGAGCACTTTCAGTTTACCGTGCTCCCTTTCGGCCTTACCAGTGCCCTTCGGGTGTTCACAAAAGTCATGGCGGTGATTGCAGCTCATCTGCGCAGGTTAGGGGTCTCAGTCTTCCCCTACCTGGACTGGCTGTTGAAGGCGCCTTCACCCCAGACAGTGGTCTCACACCTCCAGACTACGGCAAACCTCCTGCGCCAGCTGGGGTTCACTATCAGCGTGCCGAAGTCACACATGACTCCCTCTCAGACGCTCCATTTCATCGGAGCAGTTCTGGACACAGTGCGGTTTCGGGCTTATCCTCCCCAAAAGCGAGTCCAAGACATTCAGGCTATGATTCCAATCTTTCAGCCTTGGTCTTGGGTTTTGGTGAGACAGACTGAGGCTCCCGGGCCTCTTGGCCTCCTGCATCCTGCTAGTAACACATGCCAGGTGGCATATGCGGGCTCTGCAGTGGGACTTGAAGTTCCAATGGGCGCAGCATCAGGGGAATCCCTCCGACATGGTCCAGATCTCGGAGGGCACTGCGAAAGACCTGCAGTGGTGGCTTTCGAATCCCAATTGAGTCAATGGCAGATCCCTCTCCCTTCCCCAACCAGATCTCTCAATAGTGACAGATGCATCGCTTCTGGGTTGGAGCGGCCACATGGGAGAGGCGAAGACCAGAGGTCTCTGGTCTCCGGCAGAGTCGGGACTCCACATAAACATGCTGGAGCTCTGAGCAATCAGACTTGCGTTGAAAGCATTCCTTCCTTCTCTCAAAGGGAAAGTGGTGCAGATGTTCAGACAACACTACTGCCATGTGGTACTCCAACAATAAGGCGGGGTAGGGTCCTGGACCCTATGTCAAGAGGCACCACACCTCTGGACATGGCTGGATTATCAGGGCATTACCCTGATGGTTCAACATCTGGCGGGCTCTCTCAATGCCAGAGCAGACGAACTCAGCCGCCAACGAACTGTCAATCACGAATGGAGTCTTCATCCGGAGGTGGCGTAAGGTCTCTTTCTCATGTGGGGAGAGCCTCGGTTAGATCGGTTTGCCTCCGCAGAGAACGCGCAATGTCAGCTATTTTGCGCGTTGGAGTTTCCAGGGCGGCTCTCGTTCAGAGACGCTTTTCGTCTCAAGTGGAACTCCGGCCTCCTTTACGCCTTCCTGCTTATCTCTCTTCTGCCCAGAGTTCTCAAGAAGATCAAGAGCGCCTGGGCCCAAGTCATCTTGGTGGCTCCGGACTGGGCTCGAAGAGTGTGGTATCCCGAGCTACTGAGCATGTCCATCGATCCTCCACTCAGACTGCCTCTTCGGGCGGATCTTCTGTTGCAGCAGCAGGGGACGGACCTCCACCCGAACCTGTCCAACCTCTGCCTTCATGCGTGGAGATTGAGCTGCAACAGTTGACGGCATTTGCCCTTCCACTAGAAGTCTGGAATGTTATCTTGCCAGCCAGGCGTCCCTCGACTAAAACTGTATACGCCTGTCATTGGAATAAATTTGTGGCATGGTGCACCAACAAATCTGTTGACCTCCTGTCTGCCCCTCTTTCAGAGGTTCTTCTATTCATTCTTTCTTTAGCCCAGCAGGTCTCTGCATTGGGCACCCTTAAGGGGTATCTGTCTGCCATTTCTGCCTTTCTTAGACTTCCTGATCAGCCCTCAGTCTTTAAATCTCCTCTTGTGAGTAGGTTCTTAAAGGGGCTCACCCACTTATTTCCTCCCACTCCCTTCATCTTGCCTCAGTGGGATCTTAATCTTGTGCTTACTTTCTTGATGTGTACTCCCTTTGAGCCTATGCATAATTGTCCCTTACGGCTCCTCACGTTCAAAACTGTCTTTCTTATTGCCATCACCTCTGCTCCCAGGGTGAGTGAGCTTCAGGCCCTTTCTTCAAAGCCTCCGTACTTGTCTGAACACCCCGACAAAGTGGTGTTAAGCACTAGAGCTTCCATCCTTCCTAAGGTGGTTACACCGTTTCATGTAGGCCAGTCCATCACTTTGCCTACCTTCTACGCACCCCCACATCCTTCCCATGAGGAGGAGAGACTCCACTGTCTGGACCCAAAAAGAGCGTTGGCATTCTACTTCAATCGTACTAAAGACTTCCGGGTGGACGATCAACTCTTTGTTGGCTATGTGTGTGCGAAGAATGGGAAGGCGGTGCAGAAACGTACCATCTCTCGATGGGTGCTTCTTTGCATCAAAATATGCTAGGCTTTGGCGAAATAGCAACCTCCTGAAGGCTTGCGGGCTCATTCTACCAGGGCCACTGCTGCAACCACTGCGTTAGCACGTGGAGTTCCTGTCCTGGACCTCTGTCAGGCAGCTACGTGGGCATCCTTGCACACGTTTGCTAAATATTACTGCCTGGATAGTCGGGTCCGTTGGGAAGGCTACTTTGGTCGTTCGGTCCTGCAGGACTTTCTAGTATGATCTTGGTTCGCAGCCCACCACCGAGGATGGCATTGCTTGGGTATGTATTCTAAGGTAAGGAATCTGCAACTAAAAGTCTCTATCAGATGTACAAGTTACTTACCTTTGGTAACGAAATATCTGGTAGAGACATATTCTAGTTGCAGATGTCTGATTAGATTTGTAAAGGCAATTGTGTGGGCAAACTCAAATCACATTTACTTTCTGAATTTCTTTTAGATCATTGAGTCTAAGAGTAGATGGCTGTTTTCCTATTAATTTTTGTTTGGAGTTTAGATTCTGTAGTCTCCTGGTTCTCAGATGTAGGTTATGGCAGTTTGCAGCTCATGCATTGTAGATGGCAGGATTGAGGGTACCCTCTTCAAGGGGCCGACTCCCTCTGTGCATGCAATCACCCCTTGAAAGCCATTAAATATTTTACAAAGACCATTTTACAGCCACATTTAAGTAAACCAGAGTCTTTCATTTCTCAAGTTGATTCCTCCAGTGAAGCTAAGCAGATGTCTCTCTTAAGGTTGAACCTGCAAGAGCATGCACTAGTGCATGCTTCTCAGTGGCGAGACACTATTGTATACATAGAAGGGCTTTAAGTTCATCCATTACTTACCATTTACTGGCTTCACGTCACTCTTCTGTACAGGCTTCTTAATCGTTCAGTGCATGTGAAACATAATTTCTGGTTATTTCTGTGGAGCTGGAACCAAGCACAGATTGATTCAAGTTAATCCGTACCCATCCGCTTCTCCAAACGTGAATTGATGTACTATGTCTCTCCACCACCCGAACCACCCTCCGCCCACTCCACCTTCCTCGAAATGCTTGGGCTTTTTTAATGCTTCCCTTGTCATCCTTGCCTCCATGTCACCTTCTGCTGTCTTGTTTAGATTGCTTTTTTTCCTTCTGCCCTCTACCCTTCCACTGTCATCTTGGTTCTTCCCTCTCGCTCCTAACAGATTAATTTCTCCTCTGTACGGGCTCAGGGGAGCTCAGAGAGACACGGAAAGGGAATTTAAAAAAAAAAAGAACCTGGGGTTGTGGCTACCACCTAGTATTGCCATGGTTATGCCCTGACCCCAACTGAAAGGGGTAACAGTCTTTTAGCTCTCTCCCCCCACCCCCCCACGCACATTAAAAGATTTTATCCCAACGGCAAGCAAGAGGTCATTTGATTATTTTGAGTTTTGGTTTTACACTTGGGCCATGAGAGCTTGTCTAACTTTCAAAATCGTCCCACTTGGAATGATGAGGGCTGCACTTTTTGGACTTTGGGACGCTGCCCTGCAGAAAATTCTACGAGACCTAGACACATCTGAAAACTAAACATCTGGTTGATTCCAGGGTGGTGTGCTTAACATGCACCCTGCACCATTTTCTTACCCACAATGTCCTGCAAACCTCCAACTTTGCTTGAAATCACACATTTTCCCCACATTTTTATGATGGAACCTTCCGGAATCTGCAGGAATCCTCACAATTCCTACCACCCAGCATTGTGGCATCTATACTGCCAAAAATTCTGCCCCACTTGCCAGCCTAAAAATGTTTTTTTTTTTTGTTTCTTCGAACTGCCCTTTTGGACCCGCTTTGGTTTCCTTTCAATTTCAACATGTTTTTGGCTCTTCTCTGTCACAGGCACTTGGCCCACCTACACAAGTGAGGTATCCTTTCTATCAGGAGACTGAGGGGAACGTTGGGTGGTATGACATTTGTGCTGGTGCGGTGATCCCACACAAATGTGGGGAAAATGTTTTTTTTCTTTTAGCTAAATATGCAGTTTGCTGAGGATTCTGGCTAAGAAAACACTGGGGGATCTACGCATGTCATACCTCCCTGGGCTCCCTCGGGTGTCTAGTTTTCACAAATGTCTTGGTTTGTTAAGTTTCCCTAAGTGGCTGCTGAGCCCAGGACCACATACGCAGGCTGCCCCCCACCCCCTCTCTCTTGAACACCTACCCCCCTTGCAAAAACAGGTAGTTCTATATTTGATAATTTAGGTGTGTTCACGTACTGTTTAGGGGCATTTTCTGTCGCGGGCACTAGGCCTACCGACACAAGTGAGGTACCATTTTTATCGTGAGACCTGATGGAACGCTGGGTGGAAGGAAGTTTGAGGCTCCCCTCCGATTCCAGAACTTTTCAGAACCGAAATGTGAGGAATCTTCTTTTTTTTTTGTTGTTGTTTTTTTTTTGCCAACTTTTAAGGTTTGCTAAGGATTCTGGGTAACAGAACCTGGTGAGAGCGCCACAAGGCATCCCATTCTGGATTCCCCTAGTTGTCTAGTTTAAAAAAAAAATGTATAGGTTTGCTAGGTTTCCCTTGGTGCCGCCCGAGGCCAAAATCCACAGCTAGGCACTCTCCAAAAAAACTGGTCTTTTTTTGGGGGGGGGGGGGAATGTGATGTATCCATGTTGCATTTCCTGACGTGGGCATTAGGCATACCCACACACGTGAGGTGCCATTTTTATAGGGAGACTTGGGGAAACACAGAATAGAACAAGAAGTGTTATTGCCCCTTGTCTTTCTCCACATTTTTTCCTTCCAAATGTAAGACAGTGTGTAAAAAAAGAAGTCAATTTGAGAAATGCCCTGTAATTCACATGCTAGTCAGGGGACCCCGTAATTCAGAAATGTGCAAATAATCACTGCTTCTCAACACCTTATCTTGTGCCCATTTTGGAAATACAAAGGTTTCCTTGATACCTATTTTGCACTCTTTATATTTCACCAGATGAATAGCTGTCTACCCTGTATACATTGAAAACCCATTGCAAGGTGCAGTTCCATTATTGGCTCTGGGTACGTAGGGTTCTTGAACCTACAAGCCCTATATATTCCTGCAACCAGAAGAGTCGAGCAGACATAACGGTATATTGCTGTCAAAAATCTGCCATAGCTGGAAAAAGTTATAGAAGAAAACGTGGACAGAAATAGCTTTTTTTCACCTCAGTTTCAATATTTATTTTCTGTTACTTTATACAGGAAACCCTTGAAGGATCTACACAAATGACCTTTCGCTGAATTCAGATTTGTGTCTACTTATTAGAAATGTTTAGCTGTCCTGGATCCAGCATTGGTTTCACATCCATTTCTGTCACTAACTGGCAGGGGGTATGCCCCAGTAAAATGCCAGAATTGTGTTGAAAAATGTGGTTTCCTGATTCAAGTCTACCTGTTCCTGGAAGCTGGGTAGAAGGTGATTTTAGCACTGCAAACTCTTTGATGCCATTTCCAGGGAAAAAAACACATGCTTTCTTCTGCAGCCCTTTTTTATTCTTTCTTAAAAATACAATTTTAGCTGTATTTTGGCTAAATTCTTGGCCTCCTCCACGGGCACTCACAAACTCCTGGGTACCTCTAGAATCCCTAGGATGCAAATTTGGCGTGGATCGTTTATGTGGACAAAATTATGAGGGCCTAAGTGCGAACAGCCCCAAATAGCCCAAAAAAACAAAAAAAAAGGCTTGGCACAGAAGGGGAAAAGGCCCTGCAGCGAAGGTGTTAATTCAGAGCTATTGTTTATAGTTTGCATATATTAATGAAAGCTTTTATTTCTGATAACAAATCCTGGTGTATTTGAGGTTGCCATCTTAAAACATATCCATAGCCATCGAAAAACAATTGGCAGACTGACCACGGTCTTTAACTGCATTACACGTGCTTACTTTACAAAAGAGCAAGCTCTGCATGAAGGTTGCAGGTGGATCAGGTCATTTGTGGTTTGTTGTCCTAGAGTTCTATACTAGTTAAAATAAATAGATTTTGCACTGTACATAAGATAAAAAACAACTTTCCTTCATGAATGCACCCAGATGTGTTAATTTACATTGCAATTTAGATTGCAAAGCACAGACATGGGAAATGTGAAGTCGCAGTCTGGCTCCTAACAAATTACTACTGTTCTTAGGAACATGGGCATGATGGTGCTTTAAGTTAAACCCTTGGTGCTGAAATATGCAGTGATCCTTAGGTCTTGAGTTTGAATTCCAGCAGGTTCTACTCAGCTTTCCATGTATTCGATGTTACTTGCAATGCATAGAGTTATAGAAGTTCCCATTTTTAGGTCGAGCGCATAAACGCTCTGGCCTGTTGTAATCTATCCGTGAGCTTTATTTTTTTTATTTTTTTTATATTAAAGAGATTTTTATAGATTTTGAGAAAACAAGAAAATAAAAATACAAATAACAGAACACCAACTGGTGTTTGCGGACAGTCAGTCCCTGGACCAAATCTGGGCTCCGTAGAGCAGATCTATACAAATAAATAATAGTCAATGGTTTATATTTCAACCCTGTGAGGGTATCCCATTCCTAGTCACATCGCTTCCCGGCTAAGAGCACGCCGCATCTTCCCATTTCCCCACACTTTGATGTATTTATTTGGGCACCCCCGGCTTCATACACCAGCCTCTCACGCTGTGCGCACCAGTCCACTTCGCGTCTCCATTTATTCAAAGCCGGCGCCCCTCCGGCCTTCCAATCTGCCATTATGTGTCTCTTAGCCACCAAACATGCCACTCCCAAGAAAATCTTGTCTGCTCTCCTTAGACCCAACTCGCCCTTGACCCCCAGCAGAAGTGGTAATGGGGCCACATTGATATCTTCCCGCAGGGCCTCAGACCTCCCATATGACCGCCCTACAGTAAATCATTATAACTGGGCATGCCCAAACCATGTGGAAAAAGTCAGCATCTGGACCGGAGCATCTGGGACAGTTAGCTGTGGCTCGGAGGCCCGCTTTATGTAATCTAGTAGGAGTGAGGTATGCCATGTGTAGATATAGGGTCTGAAGTAAACGGAATCGCATGGCCATTGGTAATACCCGAGGGGCCATCAATGCCTCCGCCCAGTCCTCCATCGGTCCCACCCAGTCTTCCCATTTCCGGCGGAGCCCCCCAAGGGGACTGATAGTGTTGACCAGTAGGAAACGGTATATCTGGGAGACCCCACCCTTGCCTAAATATCCCATCAACACTTTCGCCTCCATAGGGCTGCATTTGAGGACACCATCGCCCTCATGTATGTGCACGGACAAAGCATGGCGAAGCTGAAGGTATTTATGGAATTGTCTTGTGTAGTGAGAAGAGTCCCTGGAGCTCCATGAAGGACCTCAGGTGTGTTCCCTGCCAGACATCCCCCATCGTAGAGATTCCTATGTTGTCCCACCTCTGGAATCCCTCCAGTCCCGAGACGTCCGCAAGTAGTTTTCCGTGCCAAAGCGGGGTCTGCTGCGTGAGGTGACCCCACCAACCAGACACCTTTTGGGCCTTACGCCACCCCAATATGATCGTTCTTGTCACCACCGGAACGGTCTTAGGGATCGGGCCACCGTACAAGGCATCAAAAACTCCATGGTAGCTCAGTGTTTGAAGCTCCAATCGGTATGCTGGGTCAGTCCAACCACCCCCCACCCAGTCATTGATTACGAGCAGATGCATTGCAATGTAGTAAAGGTGAATGTTGGACATTCCCAACCCTCCATCATAGACGTCCCATTGGCAGGTGGAAAGGGCCAGTCTAGGACGAGTGCTGCTCTAGAGAAATTGGCGCGCCGTTGAGTCCATTTCTTTGAACCACGTCTTAGGGACCGGGTATGGGAAATTTTGTAATAGGTAAAGGAGCCTGGAAAGAATCATCATTTTATAAAGGGCTATTCTCCCTAGTAGATTGAGGGGTAGAGACCGCCATTGTTGTAAATCGTCCTTGATTCTTCTAGTGAGTGTTGTAATATTAAGTTCCCTTGCTAGTTCTGGAATGAGTGCAATGAACACTCCCAGGTGTTTAAAACTGTTCCTACGGATGGGAATGTTGTGTTGCCACTCCATACAGTCTCTAGAAGGGTGCAGAGGGACCAGCAAGGATTTATGGGGGTTTAGCGTAAGGCCTGAGGCCTCTGAGAAGAGGTCTAGGATCTGTAAGATACGCGGGCCGCTTGTGGCCGGGTCAACGATATAGAGGAGGACGTCATCTGCATAGAGTGCCACCGGTCCTCCAGTCCCACAGGCCATGCCCACTCCTTGATCAAAGGGTATTCACGCAGCAACGTCGCCAAGGGTTCAATTACAAGTGCAAAGTGCAGCGGGGACAGCGGGCATCCCTGCGAGTACCTCGGCTGATCGGGAATGGATCGGAAACCACACCGTTTACCTGTACCCTCGCAGTTGGGTTGGGGTAGAGTAGTCTCACGAGGCCACGGAATTTGGGCCCAAGTCCATAGCCTTGCAACACGCGGCTGAGGTAAGACCAGTACACTGTATCAAAGGCTTTTTCGAAGTCAAGTAGGAGCAGAGACAGGGGGGGGCCGAGTCCGTGCACCACGATGCACCAGGACTAGGTGCAAGTGCCTAATACAGTGTCTAGTGCTTCGGGAGGGCATGAAGCCGCACTGGTCGGGTGTACCAACAACGGGAGCACTTTTTTCAGCCTGGCGGCAAGAATCTAGGACAACTCCTTGATTTCAGTGTTCAGGAGGGAGATAGGTCTATATGCTGAGCAGCCCTGCGAGGGAGGTTGAGTCTTGGGGATCACCACAATTATGGCTTGATCAACCCCAGTGGGGAAGTGGTCACTTTTTTTTGCCTCTTCGTACATGTCCAGTAGGTGGGGGTCTAGAATATCACCACATCTACCGCAGAGTTCTGCTGGGAACCCATCTGGGCCCGGAGTCTTATCGGAGTATAAGTTAGCCACCGCCTCAATGATTTATGCCAGGCTGATAGCCTCGTCTAGGTGTTCTTTTACCATCTGGGTAACTCTATGAAGGGTAATTTTGTCTAAAAGGGGGGGACCTCTCTCTCCGCCTGCGGCCGGGGGCACTCCGCGTTTAGTCATGCGTAGTAAGAGGCAAAACTTTGTGCAATTTCAATGGGTGTCTTGGAAAGGGATCCCGTGTCGTCTACTATTTCGGGGATAACACTGTCAGCCAGGGGTCTTGTGGCCAGCCAATGTAAGAGCTTCCCATTTTTATCTCCCCAACCATACACTTGGGCGGCCGACGCCCTCCAAATATGTTTTGAGGACTCCAGCACCAAGTGTTTAATCTCCTCTCGCACCCCGGTTAGCTGCCTCAGGCAAGAAGCGAAGCAGAGTTAGTGTGAGCGCTCCAGACGCAGTGCGTGAGCTTCCAGCCCTGACACTCTGAAATTGTGGGCACACTCACGAATGCGGAGATGTTTGTTGTGTCCTCTGAGGGTGGCCTTACATGCGGCCCAAACAGTGCCCAGAGACCGGACCAAACCCACGTTCTGTTCAAAGTATTGCGCAAGGTGGTTTCTGACCGCTAATGTATAGTCACAATCTTGCAGGTACCAAGCGTTCAGGTGCCACGTCGGGGGGGGTGGGGGGGGGGGGGGGGGAGATATCTGCAAAGAGTACTGTACATTACGGACCTCTTGATCTTATCTAAGAGGCCATTCACGTTCCATGATAGGACCTGTTTCAGTGTAGGCCGCGCGTGAGGGGAGCAGGTGCATAGAGTTGTTGAGTACCCGTCAATGGGCACCAGGGCGACCGTCTTAAACAAAACCAAAACCCCAAACGGGAAAGGAAACTTACAAACGCAATCCCATTTAACTCACTAATGAACTTTTCACCCCCCAACCACCCCCCACACCATGCTTCTACCCCGGAAGCATCTGTCGCCCAACTACCCAACAAAAAACAAAACAACCAGCTAAACTGCCGTTGGAGTGGAGTGGTGGACCCCTCCATGCAAATAGGATCTTTTACAATCGATGGACAGAAGTCAAAAGTATGAAAAGTAGCAAGTTTTGGCCGGGGACGGGGCACCCGGCTGTCCACCGGGCCCCGCCCCGAACCGCGCCTGTCGGCCCCATGTGGGTCTCTCAAGGTCCATCGGCCATGAATGAGGTTAAGTATGTTGTGTCAGCCTAGCGTCGGGGACTGGCTCAAGCGGTCGCTGTCCAATGCTTGTACCGGGTCTCTGGCTCCCAGAGCCCCTCCAGGGACCCCACCCGTCTCTGGTTCAGAGCCTCGAACCTCGCCTTCTCCTTTAGGGTCTCCAGGGCCCCTCAGCCCCTTGCGCCGTGAACGGGTATGTCTCCGGCCCCTCCTCTGTCCCGCTCGGGCAGGCAGATCACTCCCGGGGGAGCCCCCAGCGGGGCCCCTCCGTGGCCCGACACCCTCCTCAGTCAGCCAGTCCCACGCCCCCCTCTGGGGTTTAAAAAAAAGTAGGACTTTCCGGCCATTAGGACCTTTAAACGCGCTGGGAAAAGGAGCACGTAGGAAAGTTGCATGGCCCTAAGTTTTTGTTTTACGTGTTCATATGATCGGCGCCGGGTCTGGACTTCACGAGTGTAGTCTGGGAATATTAGGATTTTGTTATTCTCCCTGTGGAGATCGACCAGGTTTCTGGCCTCTAAGGATGTTGTCCTGGTCTTTAAAGTTTAGAAAACGCGCTATCATCGGTCTCCTTGGACCACCTTGGGGGGTGGGGGGAGCCGCGGCGCCAGAGGCCTGTGGGCGTGCTCGATTGCGGACGAGAGGGCTTGGTCCGGCATCCAGGACTTAATCCAATGCTCCAAAAATTCAGAGGCCTTATTCTCCTCTGCTCCCACTGAGAATCCTATAATGCGCAGATTGTTGTGCCTGAAGCGATTTTCTGCGTCTTCGGCGCGACTATGAAGTTCACCAGTTCGGGTTTGCAACTGGGCCACTTTGGTTCTGAGGTCGGCCAATTCATCCTCAGCCTGTGAGACACGGCCCTCTACTTCTGTGATTCGGCCCACCGCATTCCTGAGATCTTGTCTGATGAGGCCCATATCCTCTCTTACCTCCCCTATTTTAGTCTCCACGGCTAGTTGCGCAGATTGGATCGCCTGAAGGATGGCGTTTACCCCATCCGGTGCGGGGCTCCCGGAGATCGCGTCTCCATCACTCCGAGAGGCAGCTGGTGTGGTGAACTGGTCGATCTTTTGCTGGGAGGGTGGCGGTTGCCTGTTAGCTCTGGCCTTCCCCATGTTTATTTCAGGGTGTAGTGCCGTCTCACCTCGCCTCATAAACTTCAGGACCGATCACCAGTGCCCTTGCTGTCACCTGTGTCCCCTAGTCTCACCTGTGCACCTTCCAGGAGGGGGGGGGGGTCTCCCGGTCCAGCCCAGACGATCCAGGGGAGGCCCTCAGTTCAGAGGGTCTCACAGCAGGCAGTCGCTGGCGAGCTCCAGCAACCAGTAGGCCCCACCAGGAGCAAAGCAGCATCCGCCCGGCCTCGTCCGGCCAGCACCCAGGGGCGCAGGTCAGCCGCAGCTGTGAAGGAGCCCCCCGTATCCCGAGCTCAGCACCAAGAGACCCTTCGGGCGCAGCCCGTCACGTGGCACCGTGGAGACCAGCGTCCCCTCTGCGGGCAGCACCACCGCCACGGCCATTCCCGCCGACCCAGACTCCGGCCACGGCCCCCTAACGAGTCTGACAAGGATCCCGGCCAAACCAGCCCTATGGGCACCGGCCTTCACTTGCTAGGGCCAGGGCCGATCCGTCAGCTGGGGGCCACAGCTCGACACTCAGGCCGCCGCCTCTCACGATTCTCTGCAGCTACTGGGGTAGTTCACGGCCACCTCAGGAGCCGCGTCCCCACTGCCAGGCCGCACGCCGATGTCTGTGCACGCCGGGGCCGCTCCCAGGAACGCGGCCGGGCAGAGCGCTGCAGCACTTAGGGCCGCCCGGTCTCGGAGGCAGCTGCATCCACGAGGCCCAGTCTCTGGCCTGAAGTCAGTCGGCCCTCCAGAGTCAGGGGAGAGACAACCCACGGAAGCGAGGGGCTCCCCCTTACCCGCAGCCTCCGCCGCTCCCTAGCAGCTGCCTGGAGGCTCGTCTGTCGGGACTCAGCGCCAGCCCCTCGCTGGGTCAGCACAGTCCCCTGTTGTCGGCACGGCCCCTCCTGGGATCAGCACCGCGACCCGCCACACAGCTGGGAGCGCTGCTCCTCGCCGCCATCTTGATCTATCTGTGAGCTTTTAACCACACCCACTGCACGCCCATCACTAGCTCTTGTTCATGGGCCTGCCTTTTAAAAATCCTTTATCATTGGTAAATGCTTTACGTTTGTCCCTCCTTGGGCTGGTTTTGTTACTGCCTTGGCCATTGACCCTATTACATGGATAATTGCACGTTTGCAGATATGTTTGACTGAAAGCAAACTTTTTACTTTTTGTGTCTCTCCTTCTCGCTCATGGTGGCCATGGCACTTTGAATCGGCTCGCTTGGGTCAACTGTTTTTACTTTTTATTTTCAATTTATGTGACAAGAAAAGTCCAGGTAGGTATTTACGACGCTTATACTTCTAACTCGAGCAAATGCGAGACCCATTGCATTGCAAATGCTTGTTTAACTTGAATTGTGTTTAAGGTAGATTAATGCAAATGCCGTGAAAACAAGACTAGTACAATTTCTTCCAAAATCCCTTAAAACCAAAACATTTTCGGAAATCAGCAGGACTAAAATGTATGACTCAAGCAAAATCTGAAGAATTAGATTTGCACATGGCATTGGATTGTGGGAATTAAATATTAAATGAAGAACATTGAAACGCAACGTTCTCAATCATTTCACTGCAAAGTAATGAAAAGGCTACCACACATAGTGAAAATAAAAACGCTAAATGCTGCATTTCAGTTTGTACGCAGCTCTTTCCCTATGCCTTTTGGCTAAAGAGCAGGGCGAAGTGAAGCCTCCATCACAGGGATAGATGAAAACACCAGCATGCGCCTTTTTATAACTTATAATGGAAAGACAAGTTACCTTTTGGGACGGACAGGAACATGATGCACTTTTGTGTATGTTACATACGGAGTAGAGAGATTCAGCATTCTAAAAAGAAAACATTATATTGCACTTTTTGTGCTTATTGTGCTATTTAGATTATTCAGATAGCCTAATGATTCATATAATTGGTTGTGTTCAGTGGGAGGCATCATTGTATTTGCAGTCTTAATACCCTACCTCTAAGCTCAGCACAAGAACAATTGCATAACATTTGCGGCCAATGCCATCCTAGACCGCCAGACTATTCTCTTGACGAAAGGAAACACAGTAACCACCCTGTGAATCACAGGCTTCAGAGCGACCCCTAAGTAACAGACCGCTTCACCAAAGCTGAGTTTGGGTGGAGGATTAGATTTGCATGTGGTACCTAATCCTTGCAGGTTTAGGGGATAGCCAATATTTTCCATTACTGAGATATTGAGTGTCCCCTCTACCCCTTGGTAATGACCTATCTGAAGTAAACTATTTGAGGGTTTTTCTTTTTTTTTTCTTTGTTCTCGTGTTATGCATTACATATTTGACCAACATGCCCTCTTGTTCCTCTTGCATAGATCATCCAGTCAGCTTTTTGTATAATGGCACTGTGGTGATTGGTGCAGGCGAGTTTATGGGGTCCTTTTGAAAAGTATGTGAATTATTCATTGGTTCATGGAAAAAGGAATCACCAAGTACCTTTTGAGTTATTTTGATGTGTGGTTTTGGATGAATAAAGACTAGTACTGCGTGTTTTGAAAGAGATGAGTTAAATATCAGTGTGTTGTTTAAGGTGTTATCTTTCAGGGATCTTCTTTCAACCTGCGTACTTTTCTATGTTTTATGATATGAGTGTGTGCAAAAAGAAAAAAAAAAAATGATAAAAGCCGAATAGCTCCAGTATTTGACTTTGTCAATGTTTTTTTTAAACTATATTGTACAACAGTCTGGCTGCTATGCAGCATGTTTGAAAATAAAACAAAAAAATGTGCAAAGACCTGGCAGGGGTTGCCCGCATCATAGCCCTTTTTTGATTTAAACTTTCATCTTTGCTACTGACCAGCCGCCCTCTTATACAACATAAATAAATAAAAAAACACTGACAGAGCCAATAGAGCTAACGTAGACAAGATCTAGTGGCTTTACCACTGCTTGTTTTCCTATCGCTTTCTCATTAGGCTTTTACGCTACTTTTAGTTTCACCTTTTTTGCTTACTATTTGTCTTTAATTGGACTCTGTGATTTATTTTCTGTAAGGCCATCGCAGGAATATACTAAATTAACGTGTGTCAATGTATTTGCAATTCACACACCTTAAGTGGCAAGAGCCAGAATACTTGAAAAGGGGCGTGGCTCCACAGTACTTCAGCCCCAGAAGCATGTTCAGTAGGACATATTACTTTGTAGAGATCAAGGAAAAGTAGCCCTTTTGTGATGAATTGCAGGGAATAAAAAGTGCAGTGATTCCAAGTGAGAAATGAATAGAAAAGATGCCAAATCTGCCTAACCGCTATTTGAGCAAATAAACACATATGATGAACGGAATGCAGAACCAATCAAACATTCACCCCCAGTCACAGATCTGGGTTTAATCCATCGTTCTTTTGCTTACCATGCCACCCCAGTTTGGACCCAGCCATATGCAATTCAGTCTTGACCCTGTTCCCTTGGAAAAAGTCCAGCCCGAACTGCCAGGCCAGGTCCTCCCTGGACATGAAACAAGCAGCCTGGAACCGGTTTCAGGGTTTCACCTTCATCAGCCAGGTTAGCTTGAATCCAGTGTCACAGTGAGCCTGGGGCCCACGTCGGGCATAGCAGCTAATGAAGTGTGCTTTTGAGAAGGAGTTTCCTGAGATACATGAATAACAGCAGGACAGGACCAACAAACAGAGTAGTAATCACAACTATCTATAAGGGACACATCCTCTGCTCCCTCACCGAAGCCAATTCATGTGACAATCTGAAACATCTTTTGTTCAGACTATGCATCTCCAACACCACCACCCTTGGAAGGACCCTGCACTACCAACCACCAGGGTCAAGAACTGAATTCTGAAACTCCAACGCAGAAATAATCCCTCGTTGTACTCAACTCCAGAATACTCATGTTGCTTGGCAACCTCAATTTTCACTTTGGAGACCTCTCTGACCCCAACACCACCAATCTTCTGGGCCATCAGAATCTTTTCAAACTCAAAGGATGAGGGACACCCCGCATCCCCCATCCCCCCAACCCTCCTCCACCACGGGTGACAATTTTGTTTTCATCTTCAACTCAATCCCCGAGACCATCCACTGTAACTGGAACACTATTTCTGAAGAAACCTTGTCCATACTACCACAACATTGCCATCCACCCCATTAAAGGCGATCTTGCTTGTCCCATCAACAACTTTAATCTCTGAATAACCACCTACACAGACGAGCCCTGGCACCTCTCAAGAGCAAGACTTGCCACAGGACCAGATTTCAAGCATGCTGGTACAACAACAATTCATCAAGCAGTTCTGTAAGCAGGTTGATCGCAGATGGAAACTATTCCACAACAACTTCAACAAGCAAACCTTCAAATCAATTCTCCGCCCACACCATGAACAATTGAAAGCTACCAAGAGCAAATCCCTCACAAAACGGATAGAGCACAGCACCAAAATTGCAAAGGAAATAGTCTCCATTTTAAAGGAAGTCATTGTGGCTGCCACTACCACTGCCCTTTCTCAGGATCTGTTTCCAGCTTGCACTTCTCTTCTGCAACACAATATGCACTATTTGCAACATCTTTTCCCTCCAGAACAAACCTGCCACTCTAATAGTCCAGCTTAAAGATTACAATGGTACTCCTGGAACCATCTTTACCTGCTAGCACAGCCTACGCCCAACACCAGGGCCCTGGTCCTCCACCTTCCCAGTGCAGCCCAAAACACTACCTTTCTGCCACCATACACGTCCTGAAGCCTGGACTTCCCTGACAAATACAGGTGGTGTGTTCTGCTGCACCGCCTGCCACTTCTACTATGACACCACTAACACTCATTATCCCCTCACAAAATCTGGGACCTTCTACATAACCTCTTTATAGGCCTACCCTTTGTCACAGAGACCTGGCTCAAACCTACATCAGCCTGATATTTCAACAACAATCCTGTGGAGATGCAACAACCCCAAATTAGGAATTATTAACAAACTACCACTGCCATGTGATCCATCCACTCTGGAGCCCCTTTTGACCCCTGTCTACACTTGCCTTTACAAAAGGACTTGAGTCCATCTGCAGCATACTGTTCCTGATCCTCAACAACTGCCTAACACCCACCTTCCCGAATCCCTGGAATCCATCATCTTGCTACTTCTAAAGAAACCTACATTAGGATCTTCCACATCAGTTAACTACAGTCTGGTCTCATTACTATGCTTATTCCTTCTGATCCTCATCTAGTACATCCACAAGTCAGGAATTCGTGGTACATCCTTCACTGGAGCTCCTTCTCCCTCACAGGAAAGTCAGCTGCCCTAAATCTCCAAACGAAGCAAGCTGATCTGGTGAGTCCCCCCGGAATCACTCAGCCCCACGCTTTTCAGTAGCTACATGGCTTCATGTGCCAACATCATGCATACTTTGGAATCCACATCATCTCATATACTGACAACCTCTCCAAGGACACCTCTCAGCACCTAGGCATAGTTCGTAGAGTGCTTGTTAGAAGTTTCCCTCTGTATTGAATGTAACTGCCTCAAATTCAACTTGGACAAGACTGGGCTAATTCTGTACGGGAACAACTTGACTCCGGTGCTTGGCCTTCAGATGACATCCCCTCAACAACCTCCGAACAGTCACACAAGCACACACCACCAGCAAGAGAGACGTCAAACGCACTCTACAACTGAATCTTCGCCCAACTCACCACGCGGCTCCAGATCATCCAGAATACATGAGTCGGACTCTCATCCCTCCACATGCCTAGCGTTACGGGTGAATAATTAATTTACTCTCTCAGGTGCTGCCTTGCGTCACTTCAAATCCTACTTCTCATTTGTTGCCTGGCTGCATTCTGGAAGAGTTTAAACTGAAATGTAAATGTTGTATTCTTGATTGGACAATACATGGTTGGAGTATTTGAATGCAGAACATCGGAGATGGTAGACCTCTGGTACACAGTATGGCTTTGGGTAACCCTACCTTGATGATTAAGCCTGGTGGAGCCTAAAAGGAGGATTTATAGAATTGTGTTACTGTGCCCACAGTATTTTCTACATAGTTAATAATATGCTTTGTTTGCGGCACAATCCGCCTCAATCTGTGTAATTTGCACTTCTACTCGCAAATAATTGTGTTATTAGTTCAAGTGGGACATAGGTTATTACAACTCTACTTGTGAAGCTAATGACAACTGCAAAAGTTAATAGGCCATGTTGCATTTCTTGGTCGCTGTATTCAGAGGTTGAGTATGTCCGAGGTCCACCCAGATAGTGTTGGTGTTCTCTAAGCATGGACTCAGCGAGGGGAAGTTCCTTTGTCTACAGCTGTTTAAAAAAAAAAATTAAAAAATCCTTATCTGAATACAGTGCATGAGTGCAGTTCATATGTTGGTTTAAAGACTGGAAGGTGAAACTACAGTTTCATAGGGTAGGGTCACTAACAGTGTCCAGTATGTTCATTTATAGACTCAGTCCTGTTATGATCAAGTCTAAAGAGTTCAGTGTTTGGTTTTCTGTACCGCATTTGGTTTGGTGAGATCTCTTCTTGAAAGAACAAAGAATCTTACAAATATCAGACAGAAATCGCAACATAAAATTCGTAATATGTTTCAAAAGAAAAAGTCCTAAAAAAAATAAAAAAAAGGTTAAAGGGGGCATAATGAACACACCATAGACACACGAATACATAAAAATCATCATTACCCCAGATAATCACTCATTGAGCCTATATACGCTGAAATCTAACAGTTGATCCTCTGACTTAAACTATCTGAGGTTCCAATTCATATTCTTCCATGATTTCCTTCCACCATTCCTCATACTTATGCCCAGAATCCAATTTTCAGGTCTTGCAATAGTTAATCCATAAAAAACAAAGTCTACTTCCCTTTTCCTCTCAAAATCATTGTAGGAGTAAGTTTCACCCCTGCATGTTGTATAGTAGTTATTTGTGCTTGAACCGCAGACCATAGTCCGTGAAGTTTGACAAGTACTGTGCATGTGAATGTTTTCTGCTTCAGTTGAGCCCCATTGGTAGTATTGAGGTGTATTATACCTCTTGCAAAACTTTAAAAGGGCTAATATGGAAATCAAATTGAGTGCAGTATACCTGACCTCGCAGGTGGGTTAGGTGTAATAATTTTACATAAGTAAGTCTATTAGCCAACCTTTGCTTTGCGACAGGCTTATTTAAGCTTGTGGACCAGCTGTCTGACCATGATCTCAGGTAATTTTTTGAGGTATTGAGCTAGGCATTTATACCTATTGGAAATCGTAGAAAGATTATGAAAATCAGTTGTGCAGATTCAGAGACCAGTGGAGTTGTTATGCTCATCTTGAAAGATCATAGTGTGGTCTCATGGGTGAACATTTAGTGGCGCTCTGCCGCGTGTACCTAGTAAGATGTCAGTTTCTGCAGGTATCCTTGGCCATATCCATAGTGTGCTTTAAGTGGTGCACCATACTTTAATCCTCACAACTACCAGGAACCGATAGGGTGCTTTATGGTTGGGTTTGATGTGCTCCCACTTGGCTGCTCAGTTAAAGTCTTTGGAGTTTTTTAATGGAGAATCAGAATAGGTGCTTTTATAGTAGTAGCGACATGTAAAGATGAGGGTTGTCAGCTCACATTATTAGATAAATATAGAGAAGTGGGACAAATGTTCAAAGTTGACAGAGTGGCATGTTATCAGTTTGACACTGTATTGATTTGGAGCAGAAAAGTGAGTCTAGTAGAACTGCCAGTTTCCTTACTTTGTGTGAGATAAGAGGAGAGTTCAAGGTCTGCAGGCCAGATAATAAGGAAACGTGAATCAAAATCAGGATTTCCGATGGTTAGAACCTGTCTTGACTTTTACCATGCACATGAAGTTCTCCATCCAGTGCAGCACATGGTCCAGGATTAGTCATATTGGTTTGATTTTGCTGCTTTTTTCCAAGCAGAAGTGGCTTTGTTTATTGTCAGCCTAAATGTGGAAAATCTACTGGTACTGCTTTTGATGCGCAGTCAGGGAGCTGTAACAATAAGCTGGAGGGCTAGGATCTTTGACAAACGCCACAAGACAGTGGACATGTAAATTTTGCTGTTGATGCCATTATGACTTTATCCTTGTGGCTAATGACTATAAACAGGACCCTTGCAGCCCAAATTCAGCATACGTTCTACATGATTCAGCTTGCCCAACCAAGTTGAGTGGGCCCCAGTTTCGTAGGCAGTCTAAAGTTTGAGGAGTATCGGGCAGTTTTTTTGTCCTTATATGAGAGCAGAACATCTCTTACCTAATATTAGTTAAGGGAGCTTGGGTAGTCCTCGCAGGTTGGAAACCAAACTTTCATGAAGATTGCCTAACTATTCATGCTCATGAAGTTATCTAGTTTTTCTTTGACTTGAAGAGGAAAGGGTGCTAGGAGGTAGGGTTTTAGTGCATAAATGTTTCCTTGTCAGATGCTTTTTTAAGAGATGGTGTGATGGCAATGTGTTTTTGAGGGCCAGGAACAGCACCAGTGACAAAAGGATTGAGTCATGTTTGTTAAATCCATTACAAGAGGAGCAAGAGTTATTTAAGGCATTGAGCGGAGTAATGGCCCATGGAAGAGCTGGATTACTTTGTTTTGTGTAACAAGTATAAAGAAGGTAAAGAGAGGTTGTTAGAAATGGGGGTCTCTGGTTGGCAGTCAGTCTGTACTCTGTCCAAGCAGGGACCATCACTCTAGTCAGGACAAGGGAGATACTCACTTAAGATAATCCCTGCTCACCCTCTTGGTGGCTTGGCACAAGCTGTCAGGCTTATCTCAAAGGCAATGTGTGAAGTATTTGCACCAACACACACAGTAATACAGTGAATCACTACATAATGGACACCACACCAGTTTAGAAAAATAGCCAATTTTATCTAAATTCGAGACCAAAACTACAAAAATCCAACATACACAAAGTTATGAATTTTCAAAATAGAATCTTACTCCATATAAAAACAGTGGAAACGTTGTTGCACAAAGTACCAGCTTTGCATCAAAAATAAAGCTGCACATGCGAGCGTGCTTTGGAACAGTCAGTGATGCATCGATTCCTTACTCGCAAGTGAGGCTGTGTCATTTCTTCTCTGGTCTGGTAGGCGATGCGTTGTTTTTCCCCCCTCAAGAGCGATGCGTCGAATTACGGACGGGGCACCTCTGATCCACGCAGGTTCACTTTGATTTTGACATCCAGTGATGCGTGCAAATCCGGCCACACGGTGAGGGAAAACTGAGCTGCATGGGATTTGCCTCGCTTTCAGCAGTCTCAAGTAGGTATTGCGTTTTCTCCAGCTGCGATGCGGGTGGTGGGATGATTTCCCAGACATGAAGCAGATGGTGCATCGATTTAAGCCGCGATGTGGGTGGTGTAATTTTTAGAGCCACATTGCAGGTGATGTCGAAATTTTCCCCACACGGCTTCCTGTGCGTGGATTTCAGTTCTTGTTCTACCAGCTTCACCTTTCAAGGACCCAGGGACTGGATAAGGGCACCCCTTGGCAGGGCAGGAGTCTCAGCAGATTGTCGAGTTGCTGGCAGAGGAAATCTTTGATGGCCCTGAGACTTCAAAACAGGAGGCAAGCTCATTCCAAATCCTTGGAGACACTTCACAAACAGGAATATACCACAAAGTCCAGTCTTTGTCCCCTTTCAAGCAGACGTAGCAACTGCAGGCCAACCCAGCAAAGCACAGTCACAGGCAAAGGGGCAGTACTCCTCCTCTAGCTCTTCTCCTTGGCAGAAGTAATCTGAAAATCTGGGGTGTTGGATCCACTACTTACACCCCTTCCTCCTTTGAGGTTGGTAAATGTCAAAGGAAAGTCTCTGTTGTTCACAAGATCCTCTTTTGCCCAGGCCTGGCCCCAGACACACACCAAGGGCGTTGGAGACTGCATTGTGTGAGAGCAGGCACAGCTCATTCAGGTGTGTTAGCTCCTCCCTCCACTGTGGCCCAGATGACCCAGCAGGATATGCCCCATCTCCCTTTGTGTCACTGTCTAGTGGAGATTCACAAACAGCCCAACTGTCAGTCTGACCCAGACAGGCAATACACAAGCAGGCAGAGGCACAGAATGGTTAAAGCAAGAAAATCCCCACTTTCTAAAAGTGGCATTTGTAAACAATCAATTACAAACCATCTTTACCAAAATGTGTATTTTTAAGTTGTGAGTCAGAGATGCCAAACTCCGTCTCCATCTGCTCCCAAAGGTAATCTACGCTTTAATCATATTTGAAGGCAGCCCCCATGTTAACCTATGAGAAGGATAGGCCTTGTAACAGTGAAAAACTAATTTGGCAGTATTTCACTGTTAGGACATGTAAAACACATCAGTGCATGTCCCACTTTTAACATACCCTGCACGCTGCCCATGGAGCTAGCTAGGGCCTACCTTAGGGGTGCCTTATATGTATTTAAAAAAAAAAAAAAAAGGATGGCTTGGGTCTGGCATATGGGTACGCCTGCCAGGTCGAATTGGCAGGTTAAAACTGCACACACAGACACTGCAGTGGCAGGACTGAACCATGTTTACAGGGCTACTCGTGTGGGTGGCACAATCAGTGCTACAGGCCCACTAGTAGCATTTGATTTACAGACCCTGGGCACCTCTAGTGCACTCTGCTAGGGACTTAAAAGTAAATCAAATATGCCAATCACAGATAAGCTAATTACACATGCAATTTACACAGGGAGCACTTGCACTTTAGCACTGGTCAGCAGTGGTAATGTGCCAAGTGTACCAAAACGAGCAAAAACAAAGTCCAGCACACATTAAAAACACAGGCAGCAGAGGCAAAAAAGACAGGGAAGACTACGCCAAGGATGCCCGTTCTAACAGGGGTCAAATGGCCAAAGCTTTGCAAGATGAAAAAGTACTTGTGAAGAGTGTTAGTGGAGTCACAGAGTTATATAGTTGGGCTCCAAGTCATATTCCATTCTGGCAGTAAGTCTTAGCTGAAGAACAAGCTCCTCCACACAAATGAGCAACGGGTTACCCAGCTTGTCAAGGTGACAAGCTTTACGGAACATGAGTGCAGACTCTGTAGTGGGTAAAACGTCTCTGCAGTGCTGAATTAAGAGGCAGCCACAATGAGACCTGTCTAGGCTCCAACAACAATTAAGGAACTGTGACTTGCTTAAGTGAGTAGGTGCCTGGGAGTTGGCTTTGAGAGCCCTATAACTGATTGCGTTCTACTACAAAAACAGCAATTTTTGTCCTTTTAACTTCTGCAGTGAGAGCTGTTCTGTCCCAAAAGTGATGCTGGAGACACATACGTGCAACGTCGGTGTGCCCTGATATCAGTTTTTCTTTCTTCGCCTTAGGCTATGGATATTGAGCTCACTCCCTCAGCTTTCTCATCCATTTGATGAATTTTCTCCCAAAAAAATCTCACTGTGCAAGAGAATATTTTCCCTCTGAAGGCTACAAAGATTAAACCATTGACATCCCGTAACAAGCAGATGTCTGTGACAGGTCCCCAACAGGTATGTTTCTGGTTCTATGGGTCTTCACACTACTCGGTCTTGCAGGTACTGCACCCAAATGAATGCCAACCAATCCGGGTGCACAGGGCTAAACTGTCTTTGAACACAGTTAAAAAGAGCGTAAGGCCCAGTCCTGGTTGTAGTAGAAGACCCTTACTATTTTCGCAAAAGGTCCTTTTCACACTCCAAATTGTCAGCTACAACCAAGTTTAAAAAAACAAAACCAGAAGTTTAAGCCTGACCCTTCCATGTACCACAATGCTTGTCCAGAGAAGTAGGGCTGACGGCATGCTGTGTCTTGGTCTCCTACCAAGGAACCAATTCCACTGCTCATATCAGTTCTACCTGAATTCCCAGGTAGGTCTGTCTGCGACAGTGCAACAAGTGGAGGCTTTATAGAAAGCCATTTGTGCTTCTTCAGCACCCTTTTGGCTCCATCTGGTGTGCCTTTGGGCCCAAAGGCTTTGAGGACGCTTCCAGGTGAGCTATCATCAGCAGATGTGTCCTAAAACACCATCTGCTCGTTTTGATCCTGCTGCGGGGTCTGCCCCACTCCAGGGCTGGGGCCTAAACTGACTTGAAATTCAGTGGCAAAAGCCACATTAATCTGTTGTATGAATGCCGGAAGAAGAACCCATTGCCTTTTTGGACTCTGAAGCAAATCCCACACTGTCTTGACTGAAGTTGCATCCTCCACAACTGTTAATGCAGCAGGTTCAGACTCATTCAGACGTGGATAAAACAGTCACTACCTACGATGCTTCACATTCCTTTTATGACAGAAAGCACAATCAACAAAGTGATAGTGGAGATGACGAGGATAATGCGTAACATTTCTATGACGACAATCTTTTTATGGCCCTTCAGGATGCAAGCGAGGTAGACACCTCCAGGCATTGGATTAAACTCACACCATGTCCCTGCCACAGAGTAATTCGCTTCTTTTGTTGTAATCATAAAATTGACGGCCAGAGTTTTAGACCTGCAACTCCTGTCTGTTGAAGTTGAAACAAATGTCTTGATGGAGGTCCTGAAACCTTCTCCCTTTTAATAAAGCCCTAATGGACACACTAATGGGCACTGGGGCCATACCGTGCCCAATAGTTAAGAGACAAATCACCAAAAGACACAGACCTGTCCCTGGTGCTCCTCGTTTCCTCATGCAACATCACAAATACTTGGTGGTGCGGGTGTCCACAGGTAAACTAGACCCAACTTCATTCCCTACTGTGCTTCAAAAAAATTAGGGGCACTCGGGAAGAGCCAGCAAAGCTCTTCAGTCAGTAAATGCTTACCTCCTGGGAGGATACTCGCATACATTATGGGATATGGTGAGCAAGATTTTGCTCAGAACACAATAATTGGAGAGAAGGGGAATATATGCGAACAGTCATAACAACAAACACAGAAATATGACTTCTCTAGGGAAGTCATCGTCCCATTTTTATCATAAAGGACACTTCTCGACTTAACTTAATCCGCTCACTAGACCATGCTAGGGTAATTTCCTGTTATGGAAGTAGTCTCACACACCTTGTACTGTCATGCTTCATCCTTGACTTCTACTCCCCTCCTCGTAGGATCAATGCCACGGGGGAGGACTCTACCATCTAGCGCCTGTTGAGCAGAGGGGTGTTCTTGATGAGTGATAACTGGATAAAGAGACTAGGATCCAGATTTGTAAAAATACCTTGTGTTCACCCCTGGTATTTCCTTTATTAGATGGTGATACTACAATAATAATAATTTGTGATGCTCACTCAAGCCAACTTAATTCTGCCCTTTTTTATAAGCCCTTTCGGGTCTCTGGCATTCATAAGGGCATCGGATCCCGTTCATTATGCAGGGTTTTTGTGTCAAACAGCTATAGTGTACCCTACAAAATAATGAGCAAGGAAACACCCAGAAAAGGTCCTACCTTACTTCGGCCTACATCTATGTTAGGCACCCTTAATTCGGGAGTCACTAGTTTCATGGTCCATGAGAGGCGACGGCCTGCTACAAGTGCCTGTGTGTTCCCCTTCTCAAGCAGACTTCCCTAGAGCAGTTGTTTTTCTGTGTTTGTTGAGCAAGATTTGGCTAAAAGTCCCTTATAAATACTGCACCAAACTTGTGCAGCAAAGTAAGTCATCCGTTTTGCGCTGGACACCAGTGACTGCTTGCATGCAATCAGTACAGGCATGGTGGTTAACCGCCATGCTTTGATGGGATCCACGGGCTTCTCACGTGTTCAGCTGTCCCTTATGGACTTACAAACCCTCCTCCCCAGGCTTTTACAGCTGTGGTTGGGGATCCGGCTGACAGCATACAGGTTTTTCTGGGCAGCATGCTGCTCAATCCACAGCTTGTCCCACTACCATCACCAAACGTCATTAGCTAGTCCTTTGTGGCACATGGTCATTCTGTTGGTGGTAGGATAAGTTGTTGAGGTTCTTGATCAACACTCCATAGTCACACAGGTTTCCTTCGCTGAAGCTCCCATTAATCAGAGCCATCCTGGATATGAAGCACTTTCAAACCTTCCCTCCAAATCAACAACTCCAGGACAAGCCTATGATCTCTGTTTTACTCTTAGTCCTGGATTTGATTAAAAGTGACTCTGAGACATCTTGGCCTCCTGCGTGCTGCTTGTCGACTACATCAGATGGCACATGCAGGCTCTGCAGTGGGGTCTGATGTCTCAGTGGGCTTAGCACCAAAGGAATCTTTTGTATTCTATCCAGGTTTCGGAGGAGGTTGTAAAAGACCTGCTGCCTGGCTGTAATTGGAGCAGCTGCAGACCCTTCTCTCTACTTCACTCAGAGCGGATGATGGTGACACACATCACTGCTAGGTTCGAGAGGTCATCTTTGAGAGGTGGATATCAAAGGACGCTGGTCTCCAGCAAAGACCTGTCTCCACATAAACCTGTTGGACTTCTGGGCCATCAGCTTGGCGTTAAAAGCCTTCCTCCCATCCATCAACATACTGCTGCTTCAGGGTCTTACAGACATTGCCATCACCCGGAGGGATTGAACCAAACGGGGTGAAGTGGGGTCCTGTGCCAGGAAACACTGTGCCCTGAACTGCCAAATCAGCAATGCATTTACCTGCTTTTGCACCAGGTGTTGGGTTCTTTAAATCCCATGGTGGACAAACTCAGCCATAGATGCTAGGTGGATCACAAATAGAAGTTACACCCGGAGGTAGCGCAGGGCATCTTCCAACAGTTGGGATAATCATTGGTTGATCTCTTCACAAGCAGTCCACCACCTTGAGAGATACTGCTTTGGTATCTATTCACATGGTGAGAAATCTGTGTGTTAATGTATCCAGCAAGAAGATAAAGTTACTTATCTTTGGTAATGCTATTGCTGATGGATACTCCCTCTGAGAAAGAGCAGATTCCTCAGCATCTTCCCCGTTCTTTGGAGTGGACACTTCTACCTATCTATAAAAAGTTCCCATTTTAGAAATCTCCACATTGTTACATCTAATCAGTTATTACGCTGAGTCATGTGGCAGGGACAGAATTAAAAAATAAACTGATGTCACTGTGCAGGGTTGCTACATACGTACGGGCCTGAAATTGCTTGCAGGGTGAGTGAGGGGATATGGTATGTTACACCACCACCTGCTGGCATGTGGGAACAACGTTGAGAAAAATCTCTGATTCAGTCTGGTGCTTGGGGTTATTCACAAGGTGAGGAATCTGCAGTTAGAGTATCCACTAGAAAAAGCTTTACCAAAGGTAAATAATGTGTTCCTCTTGCGGGTGACAAAGTGAAGGTGAAAGTTCCATTGGGTAGCAGGCAAAGAATGGTTCAGGTTCTCTAACCCTTTGTGGTGGTTAGGTTGCTAAGCAATACTGTGAAAGCTCTTGATGGGTTTGTTGTGTTTATACACTGTACTTTGAAAGAGTCAGTGTGACGTTTTTTAAAGTTAGAATATCTGATCAAAAATGTTTATTGCTGATGTAGTGATGGGATGTTATGCATTATCCCTTTAATACCAGATTCAGTGGATGAGGCATTTGTTGATAGTCTTTTCGTCTTCCACAGGCGATTTGTCTTCAAATGATCTATAACTGTTTTAATAAAATTGCTAGGCAGGATCCGAAATTGAAGTAACTGTTTATAGTTTTCTTATGAAAGCCTGTTTTTTTTATTGCAGTTAGGTCCATTTGTACGTGTATGTTAAAATATCTAGATACATAATTTCCATTATCTTCAACTTAAATCTGATTGGAGAAAAAAATCTTATGGTTCAGCACCGGGGGGGGGGGGAGGGGGGGGCACGTATTGTACGCTCCAAAATCATATTTACAAGGATTGAGAATTTAGACCTCATAAATTGTAATTAATACAGATACAAAAGGAATCGTAACTGTAAATAAACGTAGTTTACAAACGTAAGCCATGAAAGCTGGGGAAGCATATGTTTGCTTTTGGCAAAAAAACAAAAATAATCGAACCTGTAGTACAGAACTTGCCTCTAAATCGTTACTATTATCTGCCTCGTAAACAGATAGCCGGAGAGGTGCATTGCCGTGAAAGGGAGCTCACGTCCACATTTGAGGCAAGAGAACACCTTGAGCTCCTGCTCGAGTCACACGCATCTCCTTCTCGGTACAAAGTATTTTTTATGCTCTGTTCTCAAACAATGGAGCGAGTTCAGCATTGAAGACGTTAAAGATTCCTCATCTCATCTGTCGCCTTTTCCTTCAGCCGTTACTTAGTTTAGTCATCAGCGTGACCCGCCTCTTCAGCATTTCATGGTAGGGGCGAAAGTGAAACAAAGTTCCCGTTTTGTTCTCGGGGAAAATGACCAGAATCTAATATTAGATCAGGTTTCGAATTGGCGGATACCGCCGTTTTAACTCAGCGGAAGGAAGAACCAGTTGGCTAATCTAGTGACACTGTCAGCACAGCAAGCAAAAAAAAAAAAAAAAGTAGCCTCTCTCTCCTCTCAGAGTAAACACATAAATGTGCGGCTGAGCTGTGTGAAATCTTCTGTGCACTGCAGGAGGTTTCAGCAGCCGATGATATATGGCGCATTAATGCAGGAAGGAGAAAGGAGCTGCACTGGAAAAAAAAGCGGTGTTTTTCTTCCTCTATTACTGAATGCTTCCAAATGAATGCGAATGTGCTGCTGACTTCCCAGAGCCATATGGCAGCTTTTCTAATTTTAGTCTGGTGCAGATGCATAATTGTCTCCGGTGTTCCCCGCCTAAAAGGCTTCGCAGAAGCTTCCATAGCCATCCTTGCATTCGAATGCAAGGGAGTGTGGGTGATGGTGTGTACGAATGTTCATAACTTAAACCTCAAAACCTAGGTCTTGCTCTACCTAAGGGCACTGTTCCTCGTAATGAAGTCTGTAAAAAGGTAAATCACGCATTTGTGATTTTTCTCCTGACGACGAAATTGAGTCGCATACCACAGAAAGGTATGTCTGTCCTCTTAACATATTGAAATTATTCTATTTTCAATTTCCGTTCTTATCGAGTACCTCGTGTTCACGGTAACATTTTCATGCACACCACCTCGTTTGAGGAGATTGGTATTTTGCGGGGAATGAAAATGGCCAGACACTAGTGAATTCTGCATCATTTTACAGAGGCTTACATTTTCCAGGCCAAAAAGTCTTCTTTTGGTTGCATGAAGATTATTTGACAAACGGATGTGACGATGCTTCGACATTTGTTCCCATGCAGCCTCTTGGGTTGCTACCAAAATGCCCAATAATGCGAGGATCTGGCTGATTGTTAATGCTTTTCTTCTGCGTGGCCAGGTCTGGGATGCAATATGACGAGTTTCAGCATTCCGTGGAAGATATATTACAGTGTGAGTTAAATTACTAAATATTCAGCCTGATCTTGCCACGCCTCATTTGCTGTTGTTTTATTTAAGTGCCACGATGGAAATGAGCATTGGCAAAGCCAACAGGTCTGATCTAGGCAATGTGGTGCGAATTTGCAAGCATATGTCCCAAAAATAAAAAGGAAAAAAAGATACGCTAGCACCTAAACGTATCTGCAGTATGCTTGCAATAAAAACGTAAATAGCCAAAGAAGCAGCTGTAATACTAGTATTTTTTCATGTAAGGCAATTTAATTGTCTCATGTATTTATTATTATTTTTGAAGGAGGCAAGAATAACAACACCAAATAAAATCGCTAGCAGCTACTATGTTACAGTCTCACCTAAGTGGAAACGTTAGTATAACAAGTTGAAAAAAGCGCAATTTGAACAAACTTTGCAATTGAAAAGAATTTGCCTATTTATAGACAGGTGTGATCAGTGTACTCAGGCTTTCAACAGTAATTCGAAGAGGAAGCCAGTGGATAAAATGGGCTACCAGATTGCCCCATGCTATATATTTTGTAGTAGACAGAAGCCAAATGTGAATGACAATTTAACAAATACATTTATGAAGTCCGTTTATCAAATGCCTCTCTGTGTATTTATATTGTGTATGATTTGGTAGTCTGGCGAGGCAGAAGTCAAAGGGCATGTTGGTTAATTTCTGCAATACACTTGTATTTTGTACATGTAGTGGTGAAGTGTTTAGCTAGGAGATCTGCAAGCATAGCCACCTTTAGATTGCTCTATATATGTACACAGCAACTGTGTGGATAGATTGTTTTAATCTCTGACGTTTATTTTGAGTATGTTTGTTTCATTGGTCTACAGTAACAAAGATTAAAAACAAATTAATACGTTTTCAAGTTTTTTTAATATGTAAATCACTGTTTTACAGGTTTACATTATGTGCTTGTCACAGACAGTATTTTCTATATAGTCTTATGTATTTTACTGAAGTATTTATGTATTTTATGTTCTCCAGGACTAGAATACCTCACAACTTCTATTAGTGGTAGAAGTCATCTGAGCGGAGAGCAAAGGAAAAATCTCATAAAGGCACATAGCCAGGAACAACCATTCAATGTTGAGAAACATGACGTTGCAGGTAGAATAGGTAACAACACGTTTGCCCTCAAGAAGTCATTAAGCATTGAAGGGAACACACACATGCATGTCGAAGAGACACTCCACATCGAGGGAGGAGACACCTAGCAGATTATTCCATCCGTCTGTGGATTGGGTCTACAAGATGAAAAAGAGTAGAGTACAACATGTGCTGCATTCACCCTACTAGAGGACGTATTACACTCCTGAACAGTCTCAGCAGAGGTAATGCTGCCTTCTGCCTGTGCTCCCAGATCATCTTTTATGGAGTGTAGGGTTCTGCCACCTCCAGTGGCCCCTCAACCTGTAATGCCTCCTTAGTCAGATTTACTACTTCACCTTAATATACTGTGGTTCTGTAAGTCCAGGTAAGCATTCTTTCACACCAAGGGTGAGATCACAAACTCCAAGGAGATGTTCTAGGAGTCCTCATTGAATGAGACATCACCATTGTAGGTCCCTAAGGCGTTGTTACTCTTCTCACTGGCGTTCAAAGTCACGTCTTTCAACATCCACTCATCGGTCGAGGTCCATACATTGCACAATACCCATGTATTCATGCTCTTCATAACGTTATTCTTTGTTTCAGTATGACTGTATTCTCCAACTCTGATGTGTCTCCAACCATGGCTTTTCCAACAGAAGGTATAACATTAAATGAATCTTGGTGAGAGGACTACAAAGCACACCATACCCATCCCAATCCCAACTAATGACCCGATGATTTCAGTTACCTTTTAAATTCCTGCTCATTGTTCTTCTGCGAGTTCTTTGGTCACAGGTCTGTTAGGTCTGCATCCAGCTTCCACAGTAGTCTCTGCTATGAGTAAATACCATGTCAGTGCTCCATCCTGGATCATTACCCATTTAAAGGAGAGTTAGAAAATTGGTCGCTGTTGTGGGAAAGCTCTGTTACACATCTGCAACTGTCACCAAGATGGCAAATGCCACAGTTCTGCTTAAGTATTATGACAGATGACATGGATATTGTCTGGCGTTGATACTGACTTTACCGTTCATCACAACTTGCCTTAACTGTTGAAATCGTGAGGCACAACAGAGACTTTTAAGCCTTCTTTTATCCTTCATGAAACCACTCTGTTTGGAGCCCATATGGACTACGAGATGCAGTGCATGATGGATGAATTAACACTCAAAGCTGTAGGTCCTAAGGAAAGGAAATGCAAACATCACCACTGCAAGCTCTATAAATTATGTTATCCACAACAGGGTTTGAAGCCGCTCAGTGTCTGCAACAATATCAACAGCAGCAGCATCAGGACCTATTGTGCAACAATACAAACTGCAACAACATCAGAACCTATTCTTGTAAGTCTGCAAGAGAGAAACATGGGCCTCACCTGCTGTTGGAGGAAAACCCACAAATTAATGACTACCCACATCCCCATCTTCTGTTTGCCATTCCAGGGGGGGAGGCACGAGCATTCATCTGGAATAGTTGAAGAAAATAACAAAAGATAGATGGATTCTGAATGATGTGCAAGCTGGTTATACCTTCCTTCATTGAACTTAACACTTTTGTATGGACACCTGCAATTTGCATAGTTAAATCTCCTGCAAGATTGCATGAACATTTGTAAGAGATGAGACATCCATTCACTGTGACTTTTTAATCTTTCAAATGGAAGAGGTCATGCATCTGGTTTATAGATAAAATCGTTGATCCTACCAGATGTCAAGAGGAACCAATGCTTTTATATCTTATTGATTTTACTAAAGCCAGGCTGCCGTTTTCTTCAGTAAAATCTAGCAGTCATTACTTCTTTACATAAGGTCATTGACAAACATTTTTTGAAAATCACAGTTGTAAAAATAGTCTGAAAAGGAATTAGGAAAGTTTTCCCCTCCTTAAGAAGACTTCTCTTTGGTAGCTTGATTGTAATTATGTCTAAATTGTCTCCCCCATTTGAGCCTGTCCATATCCTGGAAGGCAGTTTTCACTTGTAGAGTTAGCGAAATTCGTTCCCTATGCAGTAGAATCATGTAAGGCTTTTCCCAAAGATAAGGTTGTGAATAGGACTCATCCCTGTTTCCTCCCTAAAGTTATATTGATTTGCCAGTCACTCAAGCTATTTCTCTTCTAACCTTCTTCTAGAATCCCTCTTCTCAAGCAGAAAGGTGTTTACATTCGCTGGACATTGAGGATTATGAAGTTTACCTTGATAAAAGCAAAGCCATCAAGGCAAACTGGCCTCCATTTTGTGAATTATGAAGCGATACATTAATGATTAGCCACTTTGAGGCAGTTAAGTTTCTAGGTGGATTGCTTCCTGTGTTCTGCTATGCCAGAGCAATGCCAACAAAACCTAGTCTGGTAGGCCCCAATCACGTTCATTAAGAAGTAGGGCCTCTACTGCAGCATTATTAAGGAATGTATCTATTGCTGCTATATGTAAAGTGGCTACTCAGAGGTCCATTCTTACTTTTGCAAGACAATATTGTCTCTACACAAATTCTAGAGCAGATGTACAAGTGCACAAGGCTTCTCTACAAAATCTGTTTGATTAGTGTGTTTTTCCCCTCTACCCTTTTCTCCATGCTTGTTAGTGATGAGGGTCCTATTTTGTTCAGTGGTAGTGACTAATAATCAACATCCCCTGGTAGAAAATTCTGGTTCTCCTATAGGGGATCTACATTATAGTCCTAAGCAACCTCCCTCCCCTCCCCCCCAAGAAATAGCAAAGGAATTAACCTTAGTTCTACCATGATCTTTGATCCCCATTAAAAGACAGCTGTCTCAACTGCAGCTCATGGTGTATGATGGATACTGGTGGTATGCTGTTTCTCAAGCAGTGTCAATTTTCTGCATTCATGCTGCAGCTTATTAAGCTACATTGTCCCCATTTTCTCTCAGCCTTCCTTTACGAAAGGTTTATGTAAGTTTTCATGTCACTATGAAGTAATAAAGACCATTTTTACTGTATTTCGGTTTAAAGAAAATAGGGTGAAAATTGTCCAATATAGCCTTTTATAGTCTGCCAAAATGTTTTCAAAAATTGACTTGTCAAATGAAACCATATATATATATATATATATATATATATATATATATATATATATACACACACATACATACACCCATATGGTGACTAAAAAAAAAACATTCTTGAAAAGATTCTTTTCCAAGCCCAATCTGTAATTGGGCAGATGGTGATCAGCAACTAAATCTTGAATAGTCGCAAGCTACAAAATATTTCCTTATTCAGTACTCACCATGGTATCTAAATTGTACTGTATTTCTTATTTGTACCTCGTACGAATGAATGTTAAAGAAGTACCTCAAATCAGAATGGTAGAATGTTATTGTTGTGCTTATCAAAACAAGTTGTGATTCTTTTGTATGCAACAGGATGAATATGTCGGCAACATTTTAAAGAATGAAATAATCAATCCCACAACATTATGTGCTGATGTGTGCTGGGGAAGAAGCATGTATTGCCTTTCAACTTACTAATGAATAACATTTTCTCAGTTTTAGCAGCCCTGTTTTAATGTGGTTCAAGTAACATGCCGAATCAGTTAGACGAGTAGACTGAAAACAAACCTTGAAGTAATGGTATGAGCAAAGATTTTTATGTTGTGCAGTAAAAAGTGCTCATCTTTAATCAAGATTTTTCACTTTTTTTTCAGAAAAAGCAGCAGCTAATGAGAATGAAGTTCAAAAGGCTGATATCTCATCTACTGGCCAGAGTGTTATTGACAAAGATGCACTCGGGCCAATGATGCTTGAGGTAAGTGGTGTGCCAAAACATCTGTTTAAGTCTTAGAGTTAACACTAATGTAACCAGTTTTGCAGTGATTTTCTGTCCTCTGGGACTGCAATACATAGGTTCTTGTTTTATACGGCATTGGTGTAGTGATCTCTTTACAAAGGTTGCCGACATAAGTAGCTCCTGATTTTGTAGGAAAACAGTGCAGCTTTAGATGTGAGTAGTTCACGCAATCCGATTTTCATGCAAAAAACAAAACTTCCAGTAGCAGAATACAAATAATAAAATAGAAACACTACTCATGCCTGCCATAGAACAACCAAACAACCATAAAATTATGAGCTTTCTATCTAAAGTGTTCACTGTTTAAAGATATACTGTAATTTGCTTAAATTCAAAACTTAATGTGCACTGTGTGTTTTGGTTGACTGAGTTGTGGTTATGTAGCAATTTTTGTTTTGAGAAAATTAGGTTTTGTACATTGTTTAGGTAGCCAGTGTGACAAATGGTCTTATAGGTTTCATTGAAGTTTGCATTCTGCCAAGCCAACAGTTTGGATTTAAAGTATAAAAAATAACCGACAAAGAAAAGGGTGAAGTCTTTGAGAATAGACATCACTCCATGAAAGGGAAAAATAAGAAGATATTTTGAAACCTGATTGGAAGACTATGGGAATGAGGAAAACAATAAATTACATCCAAATAAAGGAAAAAAAACTGTCTGGATTGAGCACAATATGGAATTATTTAGTTTAAAATATGATAGACCAGAGTAAAATAGACCAGAGGATTTATACATCTTGTGATTCTATCTCTAATATTTTTGGAATAATTATTTAAATAATGACAGTAAAGTGAGGTGACTCTTCCTAGAACTGCTTTGGAGATTCAAGGTGCTTCTTTTAAGGAGTTTGAGAAATATAGAAGAAAATCTAAATTCTTACAAGCGCAAGGTCTTTATGGTGTTATATCAGAACTTAAAACTTGGTCTGCTTTGCTTTATTATCTTTTCGTGGCAATCCTGAAAATAAATAGTATTCTGTAGTAATAAAAGACCAGTATATGAATCTCTATTTTCAAGAAGAGGCTCAATTTGACCTGAAAACTACAGGATAAATGACTTAATGGATGTTTCTGGTAAACTGTTTTGCAGACACTAACTTGAGTTTTTTAAAGGACTGGGTTGACGAGAAGGCTGTGATGCCAAGAAATCACTTTGACTCGACAGTCAATGATGAATGGATGGTTGGCATATATGCTGTTAGCGAAAAATATTTTAAATGTACGGGCTCTCCCCTACATGCTTCTTTTATTATTTTCCAGTGGTTTTGACTTAGTTGATTGCGAAACTGTGGAAATAATTGGTGTCCTGTGGCAGTCCAGCTTATTTATTTAAACTATTGATTAAAGTACACTGAGGTTTTTAGACAAGTAGAACTGAGTGAGAATGGAACTGTGACAAGACAAATTGATACTCCAAGCGGTCTGCATGTAGTCTCTATAATGGCTTACCTGTTATTTTCAATATACATCTCTGACGCAGCAAAAATATTAGCCTGTTTCAGCACTTTCACAGCAGTTAGCCCGTTGTATGAAATGGGGTTCCTGGTTGGCTAGGGTAAACACCTAAGGCAGGCACTAACCACCACTCTAATCAGGATGAGAGTTACACACCAAAGATAACCAATGCTCACCCCTGGTAGCTTGGCACTGAGTAGTCAGGCTTGTCCCCAGAGGTCATGTGCAAATTGTTTGTGCAACACACTCTTGCCAGTGGCCCAATAACTACACCACAAAAGAGACTCCACGCCATGTTATATAAAAGTAGGAGGTGTATTATGCACAAATCTTTGGCCTATACCATATAAAGCAGTGATTGCTTTCCCACTTAGGTGATTGTCACAAACATCACAATGAGTGCAACGAGGTAACTGCAGCCAGGTTGTCCAACATCATGAAAGGAAAACATTAGTTGTGCATTTTATACAGCACATGACATATCACTCATTATCCCGACCATACAAGGCAAACGCTGTATATTATAGTGAATATTGAGGACATAAAATGCAGCAAGTTGCTTATAAACCACACACAAATGATGAATTACTATTGCATAGCCCTATGTCATCTAGTATCACCATGAATCTCTAAATCAGAAATAGTTCGTACATTAGGGCTGAATCATAATTCCCCTGCGCATAGTGCTAGTTGGCATAGGAATACCGTACACATGTCACCATGTAAAAAGATCATGAATACACTGGGGCCACTATTACATTGACTACAGTAATTCTTTGATTAATTTACTGATAGGCCTGCGAAGTACAATGCAAAAGCAGCAGCGCACTTATTGTGGTCTTTGCGGGCCTGAAAATGTGACCCACTATCTCCTTTAGTGTGCCCAGACCCTCCCTTTGACCTAATGAGATGGGCTTCCATGAGCTACTTCAAGGGAGCTGGTGATCTACCAGTAGCTGTCAAGCTACTGGTTGGAGACCCCTGCCCTAGGGGCTGGGTAATCACTTGCTGGGTCTCCGGGTGCCGGCGCACCACATCAGACCGCTCTCCCCAGCGAGGCAGAGTTGTTTCCCCATAATGGCGGTGGCAGTTGCCCTCCGCTAATTCCCACAACGCCTTTCACGATGGCTCAGGAAAATTCCGGCATTGTGAGGTTGGGGCTTCCGGTGCAATGGCGTCCCTCTCCTGCTGGAGTGTGCCACGCTGAGGGGAGAAGCACAAAGCGCGGTGGGCATGCACTATTACTCCTCGCGCCTGAGCACTTGCCTAACTGGAGAAAAGAAGATATGCAACACACCTGTCCACTATGTGAATGAGGGACAGAAACCAGCTTTAACCATGCGCTAGGTTGGGAAAGGCAGTCCAAGGGGCTGCAGACAGCATTTCACAAGCATTGGGGAGTAATGAAAAGTATAAAGTGCTCGCCACGCACTAGTAAGAGGGTGAGAGCAAAATGACTTGGTTAAGCTGGGCAAACCCATCCCAGGAAAATAATTGGTGGTCACGCAGGGTCTGGCAGGCCAGCACATCAGGAAAAGCAATGGCGGTTCCTCCTGACAGCCCAACAGTGCCTGGGTCAAGGAGCACTTGGCAGCAGGGCAACAAAAGGAAAAGCAATCCAGTGAGTCCTTTATGCCACCCAGCAGCAGCAGGTAGCAGGGCAACCTCATTAGAGCAGTCGAGATGAGTCCTTTGCACAGTCCAGCAGTACTTCTGGCAGAGGTTCAGTCCCAATTCCAAAAGTGCCCTGCCCATCAGGAAAAAGAGCCCCTCTATTTATCCTCTAAAATTGCCTTGTTTAGGGGTAACTTCAAAGGAGTCCTTTCATGTGAAGCACTGTCGCGTGGGCTCTCTTTATCTTAATGAGGCTGCTGGATTCGGGCGGCAGCATCACCTGAATTTTGGGGAACTGAGCCCAGTCCCACACAATGTGACGACTGTTGGCCTAATCCGTTTCCGGGCAACTAGCAGCTCTTCATCTCCGCTCAAGAGCAGGGATGATTTGTTGCAACGGGCGCATGACATAATGACTTCTCAAGAAAACCGTGGTGGATCAGATCTCATCCTTTTCTCTGTTACTTTAGTCTTACACATGCAAAGACCGAGGCAGAACATGTTTTAAGAATTATTGAATCAGCTGCATCTTGGATAAAATGGCATGCAATACAATAATGATGAAACACACAAGAAGCAAAATGGTGACCTAGAAAGTGAAACACAGGAAATGTCCCACTATTCTGTCACTATGCGCACTATATGCAGTTCCTACCTATGTTAGAGCACAGCAGGATAAGCCCTAATCCGCACTTAAGGATTCCCCCTGGAAAAACACCCTCCCCGTACCTGAATATGACAGTGGTGAAGATGCCTGCTGTTTATAGAGACACCATCCCCATGTGTGCCAGGGAACCAGTGGTCTCAGCAAGCAGCTGTAACAAAGTCAAGCAGCATGCAGTTTTGGTCATCTGGCTGGAAACTCCCTCTAACGTGCATGGGACAGGGAAAATGTTTTATAATAACACAGCTGATGTTCTGAGAAATGTCCCTACATAAGGATACATGTTTTTATTTGAACGTTAGAGACGCAGTGTACCTCTTGTGCCGACAATTCTTTCTTGCTGCAGCTTTGAGGAAAACACAGAGTGAAAAGAATATTGTGTTACGAAATGTTATATTTTCCTAGGCAAAAGAAAAGCTAGATTCAGAAAATAAAATACCACCAAGAATGTGGCCTATTCTGAAATAATAAAATCAAGCAAAATAAAATGTTACTAGGCTAAAGGGCACAAACAGCAGGCCTAGTTGCTAAAATAACATGCCCAGAGAAATCACTAAAATCGCTTTACAACAGCACAACACCCTTTCAACAAGGCCCTGTCTCCAGACATTAGTAGAGTGTAATCAGTCTATTGTGTGGGAGCAGGACACAACCTATTCACATGTAAGGTGTAGACAACCCTCTCTCTCCCCAGCACAGGAAGACTGTCAGTATAGAAGTGCCTCTTCTGTCACACCCAGCCCTTCCTGTGTGATGACTGTCTGGAAAGTATGCACCATTTGGAGCGGTCACTCTGCCCCAGATGTGGATTAGAATGAGGCTGTAAAAGCACTAGAGTTATAAGCACAGAGAAATGTATACTTTCTAAAAGTGTCATTTCTACCATGGTAATAAAAAATCCACCAACACCAAAAAGCAGGATTTCTCACTAGCGGACATACTAAACATGCCCACGCTAATCCTCATAAATCAGAATATATCACGTAGACATAAGTCAGGGCATTTCCAACGCAGTCCTATGACAGGAGCAGTGCTCATAGTAGTTAGAAACTAAGTAGGCTGTTTGTCACTACCAGAAGATGTAGTACATACAGACATATGTCCTTCCTTTTACATACACAACACCCTGCCCATAGTGCTATCTAGGGCATACCTTAGGGTGACATAGGGGTAGTAAAAAGGGAGTTTGTCTTGGCGAGTAGTATGACTTGCCAAGTCAATGTGGCAGTGATCTGCGCATGCAGGCCCTGCATCGGCAGGCCTGAGACATGTTCGCACCGTGTTTGAAAGGGTAGCACATTCAGTGCTGCAGACCCACTAGTAGTATTTACTTCACAGGCTCTGGGTATATGGTATACCACTTTACAAGGGACTTACAGGTAAATTTAAAAAGCCAATCATACAAAGTTTAGACGGGAAGGCACATGCATTTTAGCACTGATCAGCAGTGATAGTGTTCAGAGTCCTAAAGCCAACAAAAAAGGAAAAATTAGGAGGAAGGCAAAAGGTTTGGGGTTGACATTGCAAAAAGGGCCAGGTCCAACACCAGTGGAAAAAATAAAAAGTATTTTGTATGCTGTTGACACCTTAATTCCAAATATTATGGCAACAAGTCTACAATGAATATTAAATATGTCCTTTATATTGCATAGAAATAAATCTAAAATCAATACAGTTAAGTCAAAAGGTGTAAGGAAGCAAAAAAAAGTATATTTAAATGGAAATTTGACTTCAGGGACTTCTCCTTTTTAAATTTCATGTGATTAACCATGTGATTAACCAAGTAAGCTGTGCTGAGATGATGATAAATACCAGTGGCGGCTGGTAAGTGCAAATGAGAGGGGGGTAGGGGGGGTGGCGGGAGTGTGGAGACGCGCACACAAAGGCTCAGTAACATCCATGCATTCACATGCAGACGCACATACACATTCATTCCCAACACTCACTTACAAATACACATACGCTTGCACATGCAGCCACCAAATAGTCAGTAAAAAAACAACACAACTGTACTGCAGCTCGCGAAGAGAAGCCTCGGTGGTGCGTGGAGAGTTGGGACTGCTACCTCCCCTTATTGGCTGCCTTTAGGCAGCAGTCCTAACCTCCTCACAGAGTAGGTTGGGGTAAGAGAGACTGCTGACCCCACCCACTTTGTGGTGAGAGGTCAGTGACAGGCCCTGGGCTCTTCAGGGCTTAAACTTGAAACACCCAGGTACAAGGCTATCACTGACGCTCTCCCTTGTCAGGAGGGGGAGGGCCTTGAGGACCTTTACTGAGCTGAAGCGGTCACGCTCACAGGAGTTGTCCTTCTCAGCCCAGCAAAGTTTAGCTTGGGAAGAGAGGAGCCTGTGCACTTAGCACATGTATTGTTCCTGGCTGCCTGACCTGAAAATTGGATGCCTGTCAGGCTGATCTTTGCTCAGCCTGACAGACAATCTTTATGACCAAGAGGTGCTGGGGTGTGGCCCCTCCACTCTTAGACTGGCAGCTTCTGATAAAAAATCTGGGTAAACTGGATGATAAATAGCACACACATTCATCGAAGTAATAAAGGAAACATAGGAGATGAAAATCCCCAGTTCTCTACTACATGAGAGTAAAAGTTTGGATGGAAAGGATAATAAGAAAATCTAAACTGCTAAAATGGTTATCTAGAGAAATTGATGGGTTTATTCAAGGATCCCCAGGGTCTGTACTGAGATTAGATGTTGGTGTGGAAAGCATAAAGTATCAATGTCTTGTAAAAATCTGAAAAAATGTCCTTTAGAGACCAGCTGAAAAGCTATTAAGAAATTCCACAGGAGGCATCATGGGAACAAATCATGTGAAACATCATGGCTTGCTTGAATATATCTGATCATTTTTATGACTACCAAAGCAAGATTGTTTTGAAAAAGAAACAAATTCTTATTGTTAAGCAGGTTTTTTTAGTGAAACTATGACCATAGTCTTAAAGATAGGAATTATGCCCCTGTATGTCAATCTGATGTAAGCTACGTTCCTTTCCCATATCTTCTGAAAATTGTCTCAAAAGAAAGTCATCAACAAATGTTGAAATAAAGGCTAGGACCGATTCTAAATTGGATCAAATGGTGTTTCTCTAATAGACTTAATGACATTTTGTTGTCCATATAATGCGCTGACCCTTGGAAGTATAATTTTTTCCTGGTGACATTTTACTATTGCCAGTTATGCGAGTGATAGGTACTCATCAGGGTTATGTAATGCTTGATTAAGTAAACAAATGTGACATTACATTTTGGTGTAAATTCGGAAAACATTTGACAAATTTATATAACCCTTTGAAAGGAGTTGCTGAATTGACCCAAACTAAGTGATGTTGCGTCTACTGGGGTTAGGGCAGGTCTACTGGGGTTGAGGCAGGGAACCCCCTCTCCCCCCTCCGAGAGCCCTCTTTGCAGAATTAAGCCTGATACCGATATTGGAGTTAGCAGCCCTAAGGCCAATACTGTATTGGGTGAGGCTAGTTCATAACCCTAGGGCAGCGGTGCACCTAGAATACTTGGAAGAAGCCACTGCGTATGATGGATCCGGGGGGGTGCTCCTGCGGAGCTCATGTCAAAAAGACTCTGGGTAACCTTTGGTTGGAGGATCTATGGGCGGACCTGGGCAGTGTCAGCAAGGATACAGTGGGCCTGGTAAAAGATCAGTACCGGGAATTCAACATAAGGGTGTAACGGGAACTTAGGCCTGACTCGATTACACATTACTGTTTTAATAACGTTCACGATATAGTCCCCCAGGTATACTTGGATATGTTGTATCCTGAATTGAAGCGGACTCTTTATATAAAATACAGGCTGGGAGTGCTGCCCTTAAGAGTCTATCTGGTCCGCCCTCGCAGGTTGGCAGCAGGTTTTGAGTTCTGTGACTGCACTACTGGGAGGTGGACAACGTGGGTCACTTTACCCTGGCCTTCAAGAAATTTGATGAGGCAAGGCACTGGTGGCTCCTACCTCTTCAAGTCTAATGGAGCAAATTGCGCTAAAACTGCACTCGCACTTTGTATAAGGCCGAGCAGCATGAGCGAACACAACTCAATCACTTCATATATATGGTCCACTTGGCCCCTGTTAAGGGTATTGCCAATTAAACTAGGGGTGGCTGATCCATTAAATCCTATAAAACCTAATAGGGCCCCAGGCGCTGGTGGTGAGATGGAATTATGGCTCTCCCCATGCTACCACAAGGCTTTCCCTTTTTTCCCTCAGAAATCCTTGCAGCCATGAAAATCATTGCTGCTAACATAAAACGCTGCGAGCACAAGGGTAGGCACTGACAAGAGGCTGCCCCTCTCTTAAAATGTGTATTAGGGGAGGGTAAAGGTTTATTAATTATTTATATTAATTGTTTAGGGTTTGTGACTTCCTTTTTATGAGTAATGGACTTCCCAGATTAGAGTTGATTGCTGCAAATGTGTTTTTAAGCTATGATCACGGTTTTACATGGATTTAAGTTTATTGTTGTGTGCATCATTTTATATTATTGTAAGGCTTGTTGCTGATACAATTTAATAAATTAAGTGATGTGTGGATTATTGATGCTCATTAGTTGTTACTGTGATGGTGAAGAGATGTTATTAATTGATATTCATTCATGATATTTTTAACTGTAGTTTTATAATCTTTCAAAGTCATTTTGGAGTTTTCAGTTTAATATGTTTAAATTAGGTGTGTATTACTTATATTGGATTTTTATCAAACTAATAATATTTGATTTGACATACTGCCAATAATGCATCCTCCTTGTGGAGGAAGGCATAGTCCCAGCATTCAATCTGATTGCAGCATTCTGTTTAACCTGGACAAGGGAGGTATTAGGCGTTGGTAGACCCTTAGTGTATCAAAATTGGAGTTGAAGATTGATCCTGGTGTTCCCTTTTTTTTTTAGAAGGATAAGAGGAAACAAGTGTTGTAGGGGCACAGGAAGTGTTGATAAGGCATAGATGCATCAGTAGTGTCATTGCTGAGTGGTGAGCATCCCCTAGGGTTTTGGTTTTAGGCTTAGTGTAATGTTTTTCCTAAGATAAAAGGTGTAATTCAGTTTGTGTGAGGGTCAGTGATCTAGCAGAAAGTGGGAAGGGGGAGCCACAAGTAAATGTTTTTAAAGAGTTCTAAGGTTGAAGGATATTTATTATGCACCTAAAAGTGTTCCTTCTAGAATGTGCTCTTCAATTCAGCTTATCCTTCCTTTTTGAAGATTGCTACACATTCTTTTGAACCAGTGCATACATATATTTTATCATTTGTCCCTCAAAAAACCATTGGGTTAAACTAGGAAATCCAGTTGTGAAGCTGGAAACAGGAGCAATCTTACACTCTTCTTTGGGCCTACATGTGCCCTTTCTAAACCTTCCAAAACTAGTCTTCTGTGATGGATACTTTGAACTGCAAATTCCACACTTTGGTATTCTTCCCAGGTGCCATACCAGATCCGAAACCTTTTCTTCAGAAGTGCTCCCACATGTTGGTAGGTGATGCTGTGTGGCTCCACACCGGATTCATACTACCCTGGAAGTTATTGAATAGAGCTCTGAATATAAGCTCAAATCATGTGCGTTGGCATCAGTTCCTTTCTTTCTGCGCCTTCTGATTCTGATCCTCTGCTCCGCTCTCAATCTTGTGGTTGTTCTAATGCCTCTTGAAAATATTTCCAGTGTGCTAGGGAATGATATTCCCACCCAAAAGTAAATGAATGTCCCCACCCAAAATAGCAGGTTTCAAACCATGCTGTGACTGCAGACAAAAGTGGTCACTGACCCACATGAGGTGTTTCTGGGGTTTGAGTTCGGGCCATTGCAGTTGTACAATAAATGTGCCCTCAAGCACCCAAAAGTGATCTAGGACTGGGGGGAAGCTGTATGTTGCCAAACATAAGTATCAGACTTTGCGTTAGTAACACTTTAAGCTATGGGCACAGATTTTGTTCCTGTCCCATGGCCTTTCCCGCGAGCAACCAACTGAAAGTCCTCTAGTAAATCGAAATTAATGTCCAAGTAAAAATATAAAAAAAGTGAAGCGGGACTTGACCCCATCCCCCACTCAGAACCTAAAGAGGGGTGAGGGCATAACAATCTTAATCATACATTTTCAAGGTCTCTCATGGAGCCAATTCCTCAATGTATCCTTGCGCGCCTTCGTTTTCCAGGTTATCAGTGACAAAGCAGCAAATTGAAGCCATCACAAGAAGCCATGCTGTGAATTTTTGGTGTGCTTCCGTCTCCCTCTAGCATACCTTTTGGTCCCAAGGAATGCAGCTCCCAGTCTGGTTACCCATCACAGTCTCTGTGCCACCATTACAGACTTAAACTCCTGGAATCCATGCCAATCCCTTCCATATCGATGCTGGTATTAATAGCCCCAGAAGAGTATCTGCTAATTATACCAATGTAGGACACCTAACTGGCTTTGGCTTGATCTTAGCTGATGTCATACTATGAAATCACAAAACGCAACCAGCCAGACCCTAAAAGATATAGAGACGAGGTTGGCACTGTATGTTTTGGAAAATTAAAACCCTCCAAGGGGAGATGCCTTCTCCTCTGGGGATGATTCTGTGAAAAGAGCTTCACCAAGCACTTCCTTGAAGACAGTGCCTAAAAGAAAATGTAGGGTTTCCAAAGCGGGACTCAAAATCGTAAGTGTTTGCAGCCACCTGATAACAGGAAAAAAGCGGAAGTTTCCTCCGTAAAACACTAGAGAAAGGAGGAAGAAAAACACAACCTGCTAAAAAAAAAACAGTGAGATTCCTATACCATCCTATCTGAACTGTTGTCCACACTTGTGACTTTTAAACCATCCTCCTTGGTGATGAAGGAAAAAAAACAAAAACATTGCAGATGACCACATTCTCATTGTTACCTATGGGACAAGCCTTTCCGAAGACCATAAAGAGACCATTCCAGTGATTCTCCTCCATCTGCCACAGATTGCAAGTCCAGGAATGATGCCTACCAGCTTGTCGACAACACCATAGATAGCAGATTTTTCTACAACAGATAATTTTTCTTTACCCCTCAAGGTGACCACAGGATTACCTACCTAGATTCTGTACTCCAAACAGGAGGCAGATTTCAGTGACTAAAAGCATTAGAGACTGGCTATAGTTCTGAACATCTGGATTTGCAATATCTGCCTGAGTTTGACACAAAAACCCTAGATGAAAAGGAAACCTACCAGGGCTATGACCGTCAACCACAGACCTTCGTAGCGCCCACACGTCCTAACTCTTATGGATCTCCTTATTACAGTAGAGAGCCAGACGTCATGTATGTGCCAGGTGCATTTTTGACAGCTTTGTGATGAAGCAGTCTTTGAAAGGTGTCCATCATTTGTTGCAACCTACGCCTGCCCCGACAACACTACTTACCTTACCTGCTCTATCTCTGCCTCAGCCACTCCCATCACCAACGTGCACACCTTTCAGAGATGTCAAACAGCCACTTGTCCCATTGATTTCTGTGTATTCTGATTTGGAGTAAGGGGCTAAAATCCCACAGGGAGATGACTGAGATAAAGAAGACTGAGATACCTTCATCATACCCAAGAAGAGTGACAAACCACCCAGCCAACCAGATACCCCTCCGTATGACCACACCCAGGTTTATGATCTGATGGAAAGGAGTGGAGCAGCAGTAATTTCTTTATGAATTTAAATAACAGCCACACAAGGTTATAAGATTTATATTCATTGTCTAATTTGTCTGGTCCGAAGGTCTAAAATTGATGAGGATGCTGACAACTGTTCCAGCTGGGGTATTATGTCTTGTGAAAAATTACAGGGTCCCAGATTTGGCCCCTCCTTGCTTCATGGGCTAGCCGAAGACTACATTTAAGTTTGTACAGAGACCACTGCTCTCCTTGCCCAGGAAACCCTCCTTCTCCTCTTCGCAAGGGATTGATCGATACTGTCTGTAGACCCCAGAGAAACCCAAAATTGTATTCCACATTCTTTTTGATAAAGTAGAAAACAGGACAGTGAAGACCAATTCTAGACCTCTGAATTGAAAATGTTCCTGACTAAAGTCTTCTCATGATAATCTTCCAAGAAATCCTCCTAAGAGATAAATTAGGCCTCTGGATCTTCAAGATGCACATTTCCTCATCACTTTACAACTGAAGCACAGGAATTATCTCCACTTTTCAATGGTGGAGCAGCACTACCATTTCAAAGTTCTTCCCATTTGACCTCAAATCAGCACCTCAGATACTCACCAAGCGCCTACCACCAGTTGCTGCTTTCCACAGACAAGGTCACCAAGTGCACCTTTACATGGATGACTAGCTCATCAAGGCTTCTTCAAGGGAAGAAGCAAAGGCTTCTATAGCCACCTGTAGCAGTCTCTTTCACGTGTTGGGACTAATATGCTTAACATAGACAGATCCTCAGTGCAACCATAAATAAAGCTTCAGTTCTTAAGAGTGATACTAGTCAAGCAACTGGGAAAGGCACGTCCCTCGCGGACAGAGTGATGAAGCTCCACGCCATAGTAAAGTATTTCTCTAACACGCATTCAGTCACAGTCAGAGAATACAGCGCTCTGATTGGACTGATGTCATATTTCATAGACCTTATACCCTCTTGCAGGCTTTAAATGAGACCCGCCCTACAGGAATGGGTCAATTAATGGAAATTAGTAGAAGCCTCATGTGATGAAATGGTCCAAGGCCCAAGACTGCCAAGACAGGCACTTCTATGATGAAGTTTCTCACAAATCTTAATGTAGGCCTCTCTATTTACGAGTAGTGTTAACAATAGATTTGTCCACGGACGGCTGTGGAGCTTGCATGCATGAACAGGTGACCGGAGGCCTCTGGTCAGATGCAGAAAAGATACTCTAGCTCAATATGCTGGTGCTTCGGGCTATTAGACTTTGCCTAAAAGCATTCCTTCCAAGACTTGCAGGTCAAGCAGTCCTCACCAGAACACAGCATCGATTTTTTTTTTTTTTTACCTCACCAAGAAGATGGGAACGAGATCCAATCAATCAAAGGTTCTTGTAAAGTGTGGCTTATCAACTGTTAGGGTCTCAAGGTGCTGGGTGAGGGGGTGCTGCAACTGCTTGGGAATGGGCAATTTCTCACCATGCTGACATTGCTGTGGAACATCTACCTGGGCGCCAGAATGATCACACTCAAACACTGTCAGACTGCCACGAGTGGGAGCTTCACAAGGAGCAAATGGACTACTTCTACAAGTTGCGTCACCCAAAGCAACAGGAAATGCTGGTGCTGTACCAGCAGATTTTGCCAAACTAGGAACTAAGGGCAATACCTTTTTGATCAGCTGAGCCAACATCTTAGCATTTGCCTTTCCTCCACTTCCCCTGATCCATAGGGTACTGTAGAGGCAGATCACTGTACCCTGATTCTCACTGCCCAGTGTGGCAATACCAGTGATCGTACACTCCAGACTCCTCCCCAGACATAATAGAGGTATACGCCATCATGGCCTTAAGAAGCAGAGCCTGCATGCATGGTTCCTGATCACTTTGAGTTCTGTCACTTGAATACAGAAACATCCATGTGTTAGGGGCAAGTGCCAGCAACCACTAAGACATATAAAGCCAAGTGGAAGCATTTTTGTGTCTTGTGCAAAGGATCCCATCCAGAGTAGATGCAGCCCTACCAAATACTTCCATACTTCTTGAACCTAGCCAAGAACAGTCTTAGATACTCATGGTGCGAGTTAATTTGGCAGTATTATCAAGGTTCAGATTAATAGAACTCTTTGCGGATCATAAAGCAGTTTATGAAAGGACTTCCCTTCTACAAAGCTTCCTCCAGTCCCCTGGGAGCTCAACAGTTTAAGCCAACTTATGCTACTGCCCTTCGAGCCAATCCACAGGATGCATCTGAAATTAATTTCCTTGAGGACAGTACTTCTCCTTGAGCTTACATCAGCAAGAAGATTAGGAAAGATACAAGCATTTACCTTGTGCTTACATCAGCAAGAAGTGTAGGAAAGATACAAGAACTTACTGTGAAAGTACCTTTTCTGTGCTTTTTAAGGAACAAAGTGGTTTCACAGACTAACTCCAAATTCATGCCTTAAGTCTTTGACTTCCATTTGAATGAGTCTGACATTTTGTTCTTTTTTTTTTCTCAATCCTCAGTGGAGAGGTAATTGCACTCACTGGTTGTGCCCAGGTCCATTAAGTTGTATATTGGTAAGACAAAAGACACTGTCTTCTGCCAGCTATTTGTGTCCTTCAACCAACCAGAACGAGGAAGAGCCAGTCCAAACGAGGAGTCACATGTTGGTTATCAGCCTGGACCTTTTGCCACAGCAAGGACAATCGTCTCCTCCAAGAAACAGTGAGGGCGCAGCTCACCAGAAGCATGGTGACAACTACAGCACTCTACGCTAGGTTGCACTTACAAGATCTATGCCGTTCAGCTACCTGTAAGAGCAGGAGCAGGCACATGTTCACGAAGCACTGCTGTCTAGATGTGGACGCATTCACCGACTCAGCAGTGGGTCAGGCAATCTTATGCAACCTCTTTCATTAAAGGTGAGCCTGCTTCCCTCTTTGGTATAATTGTTATGTATTGCTTACTATTGTGATTCAAGCACGTGAGTATATGAAAAGTCCACTACTGGAGAGGAAATTAGTTACTTACCTGTAAATAATGCTCCAGCATTGGTAACATTAATATGTTCATATGCGACCCTCCTTCCTCCCCGGTTAGAGGCTTACTTATTAGGTACTCTATCACACATTGTGCTATTAAATCTGAGCTATAGTGGCTGTTAGAGCGATTAAGAGACCTTACCACTGCCACCTCCATTGACTTAAGTTTGGATTGTTTCAAATGAGGTGGATATGCTACTAAACCCACTCTTGTTGACTCCTATTGCAATTATTACACTGTTTACGGCTATTTCAGCTTGCTGGGGAGTACCAGCCTGAAAACGGGAAATTCTGAAACCCTTTTTAATATATGAAGGATACCAACACTGGAGATACAGGTAAGTAACCAATTTCCTCAAATATACCACTCACAAGTCTGACATGATTTATATTCTGCCTCAGCCCCCTTTGTCACCTTCTTTGGCTGCACTGAGGTGCTACACAAGGACATTCCCAATGGACACGAAGCACCGAATTTGCTAAAAGCAGCAAAATCCAATGTCGAGGCTGCTGCTTTACTAACTTTAGTCATCTGAACAAGCATTAGCAAAGCCAAAAGGTCACATCTTGTGGCTTTGCCAATGCATTGTGCTGCTACGGTTCAGCATCGACAAAGAGGAAAAAAATGTTATTTGCCAATGCTGAACAGTAGCTGAAGAAAACATATCCACATTATTCACAGGTATGTCCATCCCTATGGATGTGCACATTCATGATGCAGCAGCAGTTTTCTTTTTAATTTATTGTTTCAAGATGGAGCAGAATGGTAGCAAATTACATTAAAGCTGCCAAATCCTCCAATAAAGGAAAATTGGACTAGGTGAGAAAGCATAACTGGGTAGGGGATAAGAAGAATTAAACCAGTAGTGTTGAGAACTATGAAACAGAGGAAGGAAGTACAACGGAGGAGCTAGGGATAGAAAAATAAAACAAAAAGCAAAGCAAGACTGCTGGCAAGAGGGAAGCAACACAGCACACAGCGCCAAGGTTTTGAGAGGTGATAGAGCACATGGGAGAGAATTGACACACATGCACTCCTATAAAGTACCAAAAGTAAAAAGTAGTTACCAGCTAAGTGGTGCACAAATACAAGTCAGCGGCCTGCAAAGAAGCTATGGCAAATACAAGAAGAGGAGGGCAAGCCATCGCACAAGAAGCACACACATAACATTGGCAAGAAAGCTAAGCAATGGGCTAACCCAGAGCCCCTTGTAAGCATTAGTATGGTAAACAATAGGTCTTTCACCAACAGACACCTAAAGCCTCCTCTGTCTATTACTTCTTCCTGCAGTCATTTAAGCCCCCGGATTCATGCTCTCCTCTACAAGGGATATGGATAGGTTGGTCTGAGCTGAACACTGCCCGGAGTCCTGTTGTGTGGGGTTTACTTCTTAGTTAAGACTAGCTGTGCCAAGCGAAATCTCCCTGTGACTCCAGTATTCTGCTTACACAGGTTAGAGAGACCAAAATTTACAGCATGGTCTCTGTCATCCTTTTCATTATTCGCTTTTTTCTCCATATATTTTCTGCACAGTGTATATTTGAAACTCTTCCATTGTAGATATTAACAAAAAAATTACATTGGCAGTTCGAGTCATGAGAACTTTTGTAACTTTCATCTTACATGGATTATCAAAGAGAACCAACGTACTAGAGTTCATTATTTCAGCAGCATCTAGTTCAATCTCAGGTCCTTTAAGAATAGTTGGTAATTATCTTTCGCAAGTTAATACATTTATTTCGTGAATTTTAGATGGTATAATATTGCCAATTGCTTCACCTATATTAAAGAAGTGGAATTGTTGATTTAGAGTATGTATGTGAAACTAAGTGTTTTTTTTTTTTTCGTTTTTGGCTTTCACGCAGGCTCTTGACGGGTTCTTCTTTGTCGTCAACTTGGAAGGGAATGTTGTCTTTGTGTCAGAGAATGTGACCCAGTACCTCCGATACAACCAAGAAGAACTTATGAACACAAGTGTTTACAGCATATTGCATGTTGGGGACCATAACGAGTTCATCAGAAACTTGCTGCCAAAGTCTTTAGGTAAAGTATTTAGAACATATTTGACATTCCTATTTTTACCTTAATTGAGACTTTTAAAGAAATGCGCACATTTAAGCATGTCAGACATAACATCTGAAGTGGGTTTGTGCTGTGGCATGTTGTGTAAATTTGAGTATTGCGTTCAGTGATAGAATGCTATGGAAAGCAAAATGTTCGAACTACAGCTTTGGAATGCAATATTCTGCAGGAGGGACTTCTAGTGTCTGCAGAGAAAGCTGCAAGATTTATTTTACCTAGCCATTCGAGCACATCCTCTGCTGCCAAAACGATTTACTTTATAGACAGTAAGTGCAGAAGGCAAAGTCACAAATAAGTACCCAAATCACCGGCTTTGCTATTTTGTTTTAGGTCTGGTGTTAAAGACCGCTTTAGCTAACTCACTAGACTATTTTTTTTTCCTCCAAAATTTAATACATGATAACATACAGAGGTTTTTTTTGTTCATTGGGCTTCCTGCACTAATCTGCTAAATTTTTTGTCAAACTTTGCTTCCGTCCACCACAGCATACAGCGTTGGGAAATTGATCTGTTCACTTTACCCAAAGGCTTTCGTTACTTTGAGTGACTGGGCAAAGCTTGTTATATCGAACACAAAATAGTTACTCATTCTTCAGTGACAAATCTGGCCCAGGATGTGTTTTTTTATTTTTTATTTTATTAACTGTAAATAGCAGCTTTTTCCTAATACAGGAGTTTTGTAACATGCTGTAAATGTCATCTGCTGATTACAAAGTGAGCTTGGTGTTCTATACATTTTGTTAAAACTTTATTTTGATTTTATGTTGTATCATAAAGCAGCAAAACATTACAAATCTGAGCACAATCACAGCAGTCATCATCATAGTCCACATCTGAAGTCATGAAGCAACAATTCAATAGCTATTGGATATTAATAAAAAGGGCAATAGGACGCGGGGGGGGGAATGCAGCAAGAAACAGCAGTATGAAGTGTAGTCCAGACAGTGTTCTATATGTTTAAAGAAGAGGTATTCCACCTCCTTTAATAATCTATAAATGGTGGAACTGGGGAAGTTGTGACTTATGTTTTAGGTTAAAGTCCTATGTCAAAAATGGTTAGGTGGTTATGGACTGCTTACCTGAAGAAGTTTGCCACGTATCTGAAAAAGGCAGTTTTCTGGCCCAAAGGCCTGTCAGGCTCTAACAGGCTGAGACCTGTAAGATGTTGCTGGGAGGTGCCCTTAACCTTTCACCCATCACCTAAATGCCTGAGCTTGGGTGCCTTCGGAGACAGTGTAATGTCAGATAGACAAGTAGGTCACCTGGCCTCTGTAGCACCCTTCAACAGACAATCACATTTCTCTAAAATTCAAATCTGATTGATCGGAGTTGCGTATCACAGGAGCATGGCATTAAATGTCAGGGATAAACAATGGTGTTATCTTTTTCAAGCCAGCACAACTCCTTTTTGAAACATCTATTTCTCAAATCTGCTCAATCTGTTTTAACCAAACCAGCAGAACCATGCTTTCGGAGTAAAGTTCTGCTTTCATGCCAAATCTAGTACTAATCAGTTCAGCAGTTTTTGATGTAAGCACGAGCATTGATTCCTGTTGGAAGTAAAGTAGAATAACCCTCTTTCTCATCCCCCGCCCCCCCAACACCCTACCCACCACCAATTAACTTTTTCCCCTTGTGCGAAAGTGCACAAAATTTGGTCTTCCTTGTTTTTTGCCCTGAGCTGTGCCCTCTGGGCAGAACTTTCTGCAATTCAATATTACTACTTTTCAACCCCTCCTCAAAATCCTTGGGAAATTTGACTTTCCCCAAAATATTCCGGGGCTGGAGTTAGAACAGTAAATACAGCTCCTGGAATATTTGGAGGGGAGAAAGCTGCTTTTTCTCTCAAATAGTTTAGAGCTGGAGTGAGAATAATACATTTGACCTTCCAGTGTCTGCAACGACCACTGCTACCCTGTGGGTATAATTCAGGGCCAGAAACACCAACAAGCACGAAATGTGTCATGCCGATCCTTAGCTGGCTACACTATTCCATTGCCACACTTCATGCATTTGTGTTTATGGTCCACAAAACTACAGGCAAATCAACAAATGCCTTTCTGTTAAAAATTCATCTGGAATATAGGTACTCAGAGGTGATGGACAGTGTTTAAAAAATGTGGTTTTGTCTGTACGTTTAATGCAGGTTAAGAAGATTTTTTTAAGTAATGTTAAAGAAAATAAACCTACAAAATAGGGATTACTAGGAACCGTGTAATCCTAGAAACATGTAAAATTATGAATGAATATCAATCATGAAACAAAAAGGCATGTCGGTGGCAGTAGATGTAGTTTAATAACGAAAGTGTCTCTTCTGTCATTGATGGATTAGGGCACTCAATAAATCACCATACATGCTGCCACGTTACCATTGGCAGGCATATATGCTTGCAATAATAAAAAAGTAAATATAGCAGTAAGTGGACGTCTGTAATGGTATTCTACATAGTGTATTGTTGTATTAAAGTTCCAGCATGTCCACCATGTTTTAAATCAGTGTGTTGTACATGATATGCTATAGACAATGCCATTCCATGGTGATCGCCATGTTTTAGAGGCAGTAGCCTTGCAAGTTGTGGTCCACTGCATATGAAATGAGCAAAAAGCAAGCAGCCCGTTAGCACTGCCTTGGGAACTGCAGTATCCTCTAAACATGAAAATAAAAAGAGCAGAAGAAGATAAAAGAAAGGGTATAGTGTATAAGGGTAACCTTTAAAACTAAAGAACTGGCTTACCAGCCCTGGTATTGAAGCACACTTCTTTTCAGGCGGATATGCTCATGTGATCAGGCAAATGCCATCTCTCACAGGACAATAGGAGCAGTGGTGGAAGTGGGCTGACCCATAGTCCCATCCTGTATGCTGTCAAGCATAATGTGAATGCCACTCATACAGCTCAGTGGCAGGCAAGGGCAGAGGGGGAGAGAAAGAAAGGAGGGAGAGGGCAAGATAGAGATATTCAGTTTGACTCGAGGATACCAGTGAGCTTATTTGGATAAGCCTCTCACACCACATTTTGTGAGGTGCTTCATCCTTTGCAACCATATGCCACCCTTGAAAGATACTACAAGGAAAGACTTAACCTCTATTTCGAGGGAGTTCTTGATAAAGCTTATGTCTGGATAAGGCTGGGATCAAGATAATTCTAAACATACATTGGGTTATACCTGATGGAGATTGCTTTTGTTAACACTTATCTCCCGTATGGTTAAAACAATGTGATGGATGGATTTAGGTGCAATGTCCCTGTCATCCCTTAAAATGACAACATGTTTCAGCCCTCACAAATGCCTGCTAGCAGGTCAGGGGCATTTCTCAGGGCTTGGAGAGGATCCCTTCTGTGCTTCTATTGCTCAATTCAGATAACCTATGGATTAAGAAATAAAAAACTTATGCATAAAGCACATTGAAAGCTTAAGGATAAAAATAAATGTGGTCACGGCTAGTAGTGCGAAGCTAATGTAACACTTGATACTCCTCGTCACACAACAACCCAACACTGCACACATGTGACAAGTGAGGAGTGAAAAATCAAAGAATTCAGCCCTTCAGTCATCCTTCTTACCTTAATTTGGGTTTATTAAAACTTCATGGTCCTGTTATTGCACACTGGGGTCCAGAGAATACACAATTAAGTATGAGATCCACATTTGTTGTTTCTTTTACGGCAGTGGAGTATCCCAAATTGAGTCTTACTGTTAACCAATACAGACACTTTTGTCCTTTTAATCATCTTTCTTGTAATCTGTCTATAAGTTTTTTATGTCGTTGGTGGCACTGGGGGACTAATAGATGAGAACTGATCATAAACCTGTACTTATGTTGATCACTTCAAATAAATTGTAATTGTAAATTGTATTTGTATAGCTCTTACTACCTCGAGGCATTGAGCTGCTTTCTGACAAGTAGCATGAAAACAGATACAGTGTACCAAACATAGCCATGGTCGCTGACCTCAAATAAATGCCAATAGGACCACACTTGTGGGTGCTGTAAATTTGTGCAAGCAAATCCTAACCCCATTTTTTAAAAATATCCTCCATTTGTCAAGGAGTTTTTAAGGTGTTTTACCAACATCAGACTGTATTTCCAGCTGTAATGCTCTGAAATGACAGGGTGTATCATGGCATCTGCATTACTGAAAGTGTGGATGCACATCATCACACTTGCACACCAATTGTAACAGTCTAATAGGAATTGTAAATCAGTGGCTCCTCGTATTCTTGGAGTGCGCATGTCATAATATTCCTTTTGATGTATGCTGAGAAATTTTGTGAAAAATTAGTTAGTGCTTAGGTTATGTGAACCTAACTGGGGTGGGGGTGTTTAATTCAGATACACTGAGAACCATCATTACTATGTATTAGTAGCGAGTTCCCAAACAACAGTCAGTCAACCGACCTCCTACGTCACAATTGCGCGACAGTGGCATTATCTGTGTTTGTGCGTGCTCGTGGTATGTTTTCTTTCAGTTTTTTGGTGATGGTTCTTTGCTTTTAAATCCAAAATTGTTCTTAATACAGAAGTGATCTCTGTGCAGTGATTTCAGTTTCTCAATAACGGACCACTGGAGGTCATTTTCAGTGTTTTATTTTCAAGAAAGTGTTTTTTCATCTTTGTTTTATATTTCTTGCTCCTTATGGTACTCCTGTCCTGAATTATTCTAGTGTGCACTTTTCTTGTGGTCGTACCTAGGTACATCATGCGACACAGACAGGTGATGACAAAGATTGCATTTTTGTTGAGTTTTATATTTGGTTAAATATATCAGTTTCCAAGGGATCTGAAGGCTGAGATCTAATTCCATGGTTTTCTGTGTAAAGCTACAGATGGCACATTTACCACATGAGCAGTGTCCAATTACGGGGGGGCAGATTCCATAGGGTAATTTAATTGCCTGTTATTGTTGCATTTAGGAAAATTTATCGAGTTCAACCAAATTGCACAATTATCTGTCTCATCTGTATTGCCCTTGTAGATGAAGACTAAATTATCGATATACCTCTTCCAAATGACTTACTGAAAGAGTTATAGTGCTGTATATTTAGTTTCAAAGCCACGCCCTTACAAACAAGGTAGACTTTGAGAAAAACTGCTCCCCAGAGATATGCTGTGTTTGTAGGATGAACTCCCCTTCAAATACGAAATTGTTCTGGGTCAAGGCAACATGTGCACAGATGAGTACAAATTCTTGTGGAGTTATGTATACTAAGTGAAGTTAACAAGTTAGTATCTTCAAACCTGCTTTTGTCTCTGGTATTTTGAAATTGGTGTTATGAGCATTGCAGGTGGTGTGAATAGTACTGCATGTTGAATGCACTGATGAGTACAGCAAATCTCAGTGATTTTACAAGTTTGAGCCAGAACATAACTCACATGTTCAGTGGCATTTGTGGCTGTAGATGCACATGCTTTGCATACTCCTGCGATCTAGTGTTTGGTCTGGAGTGGTGCAAGTTGTTTTTCTTTAAAGAAGTCTTTTGAATCACTGGATCGAGTAAGGTTTTTATGGAAGGATTCAAAAGTATCATTCCCCGGCCCCCCCGGACAGACATGTGAGTGAGCTCCAGGCACTAACTTTGGAAGAACCTTTCTTCCAGCTTCATAGGGATAAAGTAGTTCTTCAAACTAATCCCAAGTTCGTCCCCCTAAGGTGGTTTCCCAGCTTCACATTAACCAATCCATTGAACCACCATTCTTCATTTCCCAAACACTTTTGCAGAAATAGCCCTACACACCCTAGATGTAAAAAGAGCACTCATACTATAATGATAAAACCAAAGTCTTTAGGAAGACATAACAGCTCTTTAGAACTTTTTCACCGCCTCAAAAAGGTAATCCGATATCTAAATCTGGCATAGCCAGATGGATAGTCAAATGTATACAGACTTGTTGTGCGAAGGCTAAAAGGCCTTTACCTGTTACCCCTAGAGCACACACTACCAGGGAAAAAGGAGCCACTATGGCTTTCATTGGAAACATCTGTAAGGTGGCAGCTACATGGTCTACACCACATACATTTACAAAACATTATTGTGTGGATGTACTAGCAAGCCAATGTAGGCCAAGCAGTAACGCAAACACTTTTCCAGTCAACTGCAACTCCCACAGGCTAGCCACTGCTTTTATGGAGGGACTGCTTTACAGACTATGCAGCGCGTGTGTATCTACAGCCACACATGCCATTGAATAGAAAATGTTACTTACCCAATAAGCATCTGTTCTTGGAGTGTAGTACTGTAGATTCACATGCACCTAACCTCCTCCCCGGAAGCCTATAGCCATTCGGTTATATTTGTATATATTTGTACATATGCATTTACATTTTGCATGGACATCATATCTATACTCTATGCCCGTGTGCAAAATCACCGAGAGTAGTTGTTACTCGATCCCTTGAGTCTTTTTGAAGAAAAACAACTTGCACCACTCTAGCCCCAACAATAGATGGCAGGTGTATGCAGAGCATTTGAATCTACAGCACTACATGCCATGAACAGATGCCTACTAGCTAAATACCATTTTCCTTTAACTGTGGTTTCTCTCTAAGTTTTTTTTTTGTTTTTTTTTTTGCTCAAATTCCAACCCCAACTGCACATTGTCTTCTGTTGGGGTTGGCTCCTGTTGCCTGGTCCTCAACCAGATTCCTACGCCTTGCCTCACTGTCTCACAACACTCACTGCAGCTTGTTTCTGGTGGATACTTCTAACTGCAAATTACCTCAGTTACCAACCAGGAGCCTGTGAACTTCAACAGCAGTTCTATCTCCCTGCCTGCAAGTAGGTGGCTTCTTGCGCCTCTGCTGGCTTCTTCCTGACCCAGAGAGATGAAGCGGACCTTCATATAAGCTTCACACCTGTGCGCTGTCAGTCCCTTTTTTCTATGCTTTTTGACATGGATCTGGAGCTCCTTCCCATATTTTGTTGATTTTCTGACGATTTCCAAAATTATCAGATAATGTGCAGGGGATCTGTGTTTCTTCCAAAAACGGGCTTCAGCACATTCCAAGACTACAGGAGGAAGTCTGTTGCAGACACACAAGAGGTGCTTGAGCTTTGGTCACAAATATTAATGTGTGCAACATAGATGCCTTCATGCACCCAAAGACGATCCAGGACTGGGAAACTGAGCTATGTATCACTATGTATAACTGAATACAATTAGTTTCAGCCGAAGCATAGGCCTAGCTTCCGCTCCAAGTTGTAAGTCCAGTTTCACTCCAGGTCACACAGCAGTCTCTGCAAACGATCCACTTCATGTTCAAACTTCTCTGGTTAGTCAAAGTCCACAAAAAGACAAAGGGGACTTGAGAAGGGAAAGTTAAACATTGCACCCCTTCAAAATTCCCAGTTTGTGATGGATGCTAACCGTAGATTCCTCACCCAATGAATTTTCCCAAGGCATCACACTGGATCCGGGAAATTTAAAAGTCCTGTGTATTGGTAGGTGACAACATGCAGCTCTGCGCCAAAGTCGTTCTGATCTGTAAGTGATAAGCAGAGGTGCATATAAATGCCACCCATGCACGGGGATATCAGTTCCTTTCTCTCCACTCCTCGCAGTGCTGCTCCTTGGACTTCTGGCTATTCTTTTTAGCAAAACTAAGTGTTCGATGGCATCGGTCGCTGTAGATACACATGTTCTGCATAGCTCGCCATCTGGTGTTGGGTCGGAGTGTTACAAGTTGTTTTTCTTCGAAGAAGTCTTTCGAGTCACGGGACCGAGTGACTCCTCCTTCTGTCTCCATTGCGCATGGGCGTCGACTCCATCTTCGATTGTTTTCTTTCCACCATCGGGTTCGGACGTGTTCCTGTCGCTCCGAGTTTCGGAACGGAAAGTTAGTAAATATCGGAAGATTTTCGTGGGTATTGTTGCGTTCGGGATCGGCGTAGTTAGATTCAACACCACATCGAAGGTCGACGTGCTCCGGTGCCCTTCGGGGTAGTTTTCGATCCCCCGTTGGGGCCTGGTCGGCCCGACCGCGTGTAGAACAACGCCGATGGAACGGACCCCGTTCCGTTTTTGTCCCAAATGCCACAACAAATACCCGTATACAGACCAACATTTGGTCTGTAACTTGTGCCTGTCACCTGAGCACAGTGAGGAGACTTGCGAGGCCTGTCGCGCGTTCCGGTCCCGAAAGACACTCCGTGACCGTCGAGCCAGGAGACTTCAGATGGCGTCCACGCCGACAGCGCACCGAGAGTTCGAGGAACAAGAGGAAGAAGAAACCTTTTCGATCCACGAATCGGACTCCGAGGAATTCGACGATCAAAGAACCGTGAGTAAGACGTCAAAAACACCGCATAAGAAAAGTGACAAGGCCCAGGGGACGCCACTGCCACCAGGCCATGGCTCCACCCATAAATTCGGTGACCGACCATCGGCACCGAAAAAGGCCCAAACAGTGCCAAGATCGTCCGACTCCGGTCGAGACACCGGCACGCAGCCTTCTTGGGATCGAGAAAGTGCTGGAGAAAAGCAACGACACCGAGATAGCGGTGTAGAAACGGCTCGACGCCGAGACAGCGGCACCGACGAAGATCGACGCCGAGAGGTTTCGACTCCAAAAAAGAAAAAAGCCACCTCGGAGCCGAAAAAAGATACAGACAGGGTTTCGGTGCCGAAACAACCCGTAACCGACCCAGGTCCAGGCTCTTATACAGAGGAGCAATCACTGTCCTCTCAGATGCGAAAGCATAGGTTTGAGGAAGAGCTGCAATCCACCGAAGTGGACCATACGCAAAAACGTATTTTCATACAGCAGGGAACAGGAAAAATAAGCACCCTTCCCCCTATTAGGAGAAAAAGGAGACTGGAGTTTCAAACAGACCAGGCGCCACAAACCAAAAGGGTGAAAAAGGTGACTCCGCCACCCTCTCCTCCACCTGTAATTAACGTCTCACCAGCACAAACTCCGTCACATTCCCCGGCTCACACCACCATGAGCCAAGGTGACCAGGATCAAGACGCTTGGGACTTATATGACGCCCCAGTGTCGGACAACAGTCCGGAGGCATATCCAACAAAGCCCTCACCACCAGAAGACAGCACAGCATATTCTCAAGTGGTGGCTAGAGCGGCACAATTCCACAACGTAAACCTCCACTCAGAACAAGTCGAGGATGACTTTTTATTCAACACCCTCTCCTCCACCCACAGCTCCTACCAAAGCCTGCCTATGCTGCCAGGTATGCTTCGGCACGCAAAGGAAATCTTCAAGGAGCCGGTCAAAAGTAGGGCAATAACGCCAAGGATGGAAAAGAAATACAAGGCACCTCCTACAGACCCTGTTTTCATCACCACTCAGCTGCCACCAGATTCCGTCGTAGTAGGAGCAGCTCGGAAAAGAGCCAACTCCCACACATCTGGGGATGCACCACCCCCAGATAAAGAGAGCCGCAAGTTCGATGCAGCTGGGAAAAGAGTCGCAGTACAAGCTTCAAACCAGTGGCGCATCGCTAACTCTCAAGCACTACTTGCGCGCTATAACAGAGCCCATTGGGATGAGATGCAACACCTCATCGAGCATCTACCCAAGGAACTACAAAAGAGGGCAAAGCAGGTGGTTGAGGAAGGACAGAACATATCAAATAACCAGATACGATCCTCTATGGACGCAGCAGACACAGCTGCAAGAACAATTAATACATCTGTGACCATTAGAAGGCACGCATGGCTAAGAACGTCTGGCTTCAAACCAGAGATACAGCAGGCAGTGCTCAATATGCCATTCAACGAAAAACAACTGTTCGGACCAGAAGTGGACACGGCAATCGAAAAACTAAAAAAAGACACTGACACTGCTAAAGCCATGGGCGCACTCTACTCCCCGCAGAGCAGAGGAACCTACAGCACCTTCCGCAAGACACCCTTTAGAGGGGGGTTTCGGGGTCAGGCCACACAAGCCAGCACCTCGCAGGCAACACCGTCCAGCTACCAGGGACAGTACAGGGGAGGCTTTCGGGGCCAATACAGAGGAGGGCAATTCCCTAGGAATAGAGGAAAATTTCAAAGCCCCAAAACCCCTACAACCAAGCAGTGACTCAGATGTCACTCACCCCCTCCACACAACACCAGTGGGGGGAAGAATAGGTCATTATTACAAAGCATGGGAGGATATAACTACAGACACTTGGGTCTTAGCAATTATCCAACATGGTTATTGCATAGAATTCCTAAAATTCCCTCCAAACATACCACCAAAAGCACAGAATTTATCAAAACAACATTCCGAACTTCTGGAAATAGAAGTTCAAGCACTATTGCAAAAGAATGCAATCGAATTAGTACCAAACACACAAACAAACACAGGAGTCTATTCACTGTACTTCTTAATACCAAAAAAGGACAAGACACTGAGACCAATCCTAGACCTCAGAATACTAAACACCTACATCAAATCAGACCACTTTCACATGGTCACGCTACAAGAAGTGTTACCATTGCTAAAACTACAGGACTACATGACAACCTTAGACCTCAAAGACGCGTATTTCCATATACCAATACATCAATCGCACAGAAAATACCTTCGGTTCGTATTCAAAGGAATACATTACCAATTCAAAGTATTGCCTTTTGGTTTAACAACCGCACCAAGAGTCTTTACAAAATGTCTAGCAGTAGTGGCTGCACACATCAGAAGGCAGCAAATACATGTATTCCCGTATCTAGACGACTGGCTAATCAAAACCAATTCACTAACAAAGTGCTTACACCACACAAATCAAATCATACAAACCCTCTACAAACTAGGTTTCACCGTCAACTTTGCAAAATCCAACATTTTGCCGTGCAAAGTACAACAATACCTGGGAGCCATAATATACACAACAAAAGGAGTAGCCACTCCAAGTCCACAAAGAATTCAAAATTTCAACAAGATCATACAACGCATGTATCCAACACAAACAATACAAGCAAAGATGATATTACAACTCCTAGGCATGATGTCCTCATGCATAGCCAATGTCCCGAACGCAAGACTGCACATGAGGCCCTTACAACAGTGCCTAGCATCACAATGGTCACAAGCACAGGGTCACCTTCTAGATCTGGTGTTGATAGACCGCCAAACTTACCTCTCGCTTCTATGGTGGAACAGTATAAATTTAAACAAAGGGCGGCCTTTCCAAGACCCAGTGCCACAATACGTAATAACAACAGATGCTTCCATGACAGGGTGGGGAGCACACCTCGATCAACACAGCATACAAGGACAATGGAACGTACATCAAACAAAACTGCATATAAATCACCTAGAAATGCTAGCAGTTTTTCAAGCGTTAAGGGCTTTCCAACCAATTATAACTCACAAATACATTCTTGTCAAAACAGACAACATGACAACAATGTATTATCTAAACAAACAAGGGGGGACACACTCAACGCAGTTGAGCCTGCTGGCACAAAAGATATGGCGATGGGCAATTCACAACCACATTCGCCTAATAGCACAGTTTATTCCAGGGATCCAGAATCAACTTGCAGACAATCTCTCTCGAGATCACCAACAGGTCCACGAATGGGAAATTCACCCCCAAATTCTAAACACTTACTTCAGACTCTGGGGAACACCTCAAATAGACTTGTTTGCAACAAAAGAGAACGCAAAATGCCAAAACTTCGCATCCAGATACCCACACAGGCAGTCCCAAGGCAATGCCCTATGGATGAACTGGTCAGGGATATTTGCCTACGCTTTTCCTCCTCTCCCTCTCCTTCCTTATCTGGTAAACAAATTGAGTCAAAACAAACTCAAACTCATATTAATAGCACCAACTTGGGCAAGGCAACCCTGGTACACAACACTGCTAGACCTATCAGTAGTACCCCACATCAAATTGCCCAACAGGCCGGATCTGTTAACACAACACAACCAACAGATCAGACATCCAGATCCAGCATCGCTGAATCTAGCAATCTGGCTCCTGAAATCCTAGAATTCGGACACTTACAACTTACCCAAGAATGTATGGAAGTCATAAAGCAAGCCAGAAGGCCGTCCACTAGGCACTGCTATGCAAGTAAATGGAAGAGGTTTGTTTGCTACTGCCATCATAATCAGATCCAACCTTTACACGCAACTCCAAAGGATGTAGTGGGTTACTAGCTTCACTTACAAAAATCTAACCTAGCCTTCTCTTCCATTAAAATACACCTTGCAGCAATATCTGCATACCTGCAGACTACCTATTCAACTTCCCTATATAGGATACCAGTCATTAAAGCATTCATGGAAGGCCTTAAAAGAATTATACCACCAAGAACACCACCTGTTCCTTCATGGAACTTAAATGTTGTCTTAACAAGACTCATGGGTCCACCTTTTGAACCCATGCACTCTTGCGAAATACAGTTCCTAACCTGGAAGGTTGCATTTCTCATCGCCATTACATCTCTAAGAAGAGTAAGCGAAATTCAGGCGTTTACAATACAAGAACCTTTTATACAACTACACAAAAATAAAGTCGTCCTAAGGACTAATCCTAAATTTTTACCAAAGGTTATTTCACCGTTCCACCTAAATCAAACAGTGGAACTACCAGTGTTCTTCCCACAGCCAGATTCCGTAGCTGAGAGGGCACTACATACATTAGATGTCAAAAGAGCATTAATGTACTACATTGACAGAACGAAGAACATGAGAAAGACTAAACAACTATTTATTGCATTCCAAAAACCTCATGCAGGAAACCCAATATCAAAACAAGGTATAGCCAGATGGATAGTTAAATGCATCCAAATCTGCTACCTTAAAGCAACACGACAACTGCCCATTACACCAAGGGCACACTCAACCAGAAAAAAAGGTGCTACTATGGCCTTTCTAGGAAACATCCCAATGCAAGAAATATGTAAGGCAGCCACATGGTCTACGCCACACACGTTCACCAAGCACTACTGTGTAGACGTGCTATCCGCACAGCAAGCCACAGTAGGTCAAGCCGTGTTAAGAACATTATTTCAAACCACTTCCATTCCTACAGGCTGAGCCACCGCTTTTGGGGAGATAACTGCTTACTAGTCTATGCAGAACATGTGTATCTACAGCGACAGATGCCATCGAACTGAAAATGTCACTTACCCAGTGTACATCTGTTCGTGGCATCAGTCGCTGGAGATTCACATGTGCCCACCCGCCTCCCCGGGAGCCTGTAGCAGTTCGGAAGTTAGCTTCAACTTTGTACATTTGTATATATTATTTTAACCTTAAATAGGTACGTACTTAGTCACTCCATTGCATGGGCACTATTACTACAACACAACTCCTACCTCACCCTCTGCGGGGAAAACAATCGAAGATGGAGTCGACGCCCATGCGCAATGGAGACAGAAGGAGGAGTCACTCGGTCCCGTGACTCGAAAGACTTCTTCGAAGAAAAACAACTTGTAACACTCCGACCCAACACCAGATGGCGAGCTATGCAGAACATGTGAATCTCCAGCGACTGATGCCACGAACAGATGTACACTGGGTAAGTGACATTTTCATTATAAGGGGGAATGTCACCCCAACAGGGTAAAAGCCAGATAGAGGCTGTCACAAACAGATGTCAATATGTGGACCCACATATAGTCTGTCTGTGCGACTTGGAGCATGAGCCCCTAGCCTGTGATGGCTGCTTCAACATGAATCCAACAGCCATATGGGAATATGAGGCCAAACTTTCAGGGCTGGACAGGACATTTATCATCACGTGTTTCTCAGTGTGCAGGTGCCTTAGGAGGCTGTTTTATTAAGACCCAGAGCAGTTGCTGGTGCCTCTGTCACTAAGCTGTCACAGGCACAGAGGGAGGCATAAGTAAATACAGAGGAGGGAGGAAAAGAGAAGGGGATATGTCAGAAAGGGAGACGAGAGGATAGGAAAAATGAATGTATGGAAGGACAGAGTGGTGAAGAAGTGAGAAGGGCTGCTTTTAACATTTTTTTTTGCCAGGGCTGCATTTGGTTCTCAGTCCAGCCCTGCAAACGTTACATTGCCAAGCACGGCAACACTCCACGCTGTGACCGGTCAAAAGTAAGATCCAGTTACACAGCAAATCATCATTTTGATCTTAAGTTAAGTGCAAGAAGAACGTAAGAAGTCGATGTGTATCAGCTCCCTTTCCGCCACTCTGTAGATTACAGGGAGGACACAAGGGTGTCCGCATGTATCCTAGCCTCGCTCCCAAACTCTTTCAGAGATGATATTGAGCTTAGTCCCGGTGCACCATGGATTCCCAGTTCCATCAACAACATTGCAGTAAGTATACACCAATTCCAACACCATTGACACTAGAAGAGGAGGGACAGCAAATTGTGCTGTCTGTCTCTGTGCAGAATCCACCACTAGCTTGACCAGGATTACAGCTGGCTCTAACCGGCACACAACCACTAGGCAGTCCTTCAGATTCTAATAGTTTGCCCTTACCGCATAGTAGGGCCTAGACTTTACACAAGCTTTTTGTCACAGACTTGGGTAATAACAGCTTTGAGAAAGGGGACAGAAAAAACATGTTCCCCCATATGACATAACTGGGATGCAGAACTTGGTTGCCTGTGGGCTTGATACTTTACCATATACTGGCCTGAGTCCCCCAGAAGCCCCTCTGTTCTGCCATGGAGGAAAATGGATCTTTTACTGTCATTCTAGATCGACAACTACTCACCATAGAAGTGAAGATCATTGTGTTGACAGAGTACTGCAACATGTCCGGCTCCCACAGAGACACTGTTGTCATTTAAAGAGGCCCTAACAGGTACTCTTTTGGGCACTTGGTCAAAACCTTGTTCACATCTTCCTGTTAACAGACAGGTTGTTCTTCGCCTTCACCCTGCACCAGGCGACACAGCCTTTCCTGTTCAACACCCAAGAGGCTGGTAGTACAGGTGCCCACCAGCAAACTTAATTCCAGTGCTTTTCCTGTTACTCCAACTGACCATGAATATAAACTAATAGAACCATTTGGAAAACAATTTTTATCATCAACCAACCTGGCCCTCAAATCACACATGGCTGGCTCTTTCATAGATGCTCCTGTTCATCAGAGCTATTCTAGGTATCATTTGTGCATCCACCCCCTCACCCCAAAGCGGAGAGTCCGGGGTATTCAGACTATGATCTTGATGCAATTGACACATGGGCTTTGCAGTGGGACCGCAAATCCCAGTTGCACAACATAAGGGGAATCTGTTGGATTGTATCCATCTTTCAGAAAAGACTGCAAAATATCTGCAGTGGTGGCTACTGGACCACGATTGGGTCAGTGAGTCTCCTTACCCCAACTAGAGCTGATGGTGCTCACTGATGGATCATTGCTGGGTTGGTGAGGCCATCTGGGAGAGGTAATCATCAAAAGCCTCAGGTCTCCAGCAGAGTCTCACCTCAACATCAGTTTGTTGGAGTTGAGGATGGTTCACTTGGCATTAAAGACGTTCCTGCCCATCATCAAAGGAAGGCTAGTACAGGTGCTCACAGACAGTGCCTCTGCCATGTGGTACTGCAACATTCACGGTGAGGTGGGGTTTTGCACTCTATCAGGAGGCTCTATGCTTCTGGAAATTGCTTGACCTCCTAGATATTTCCTTAGTTGCAAACAACATGGTGGGATGTTTAAATGGTAGAGCGGATAAACTCAGTTGCAGGTGCTTAGGAAATCACAAATGGCATTTGAGCTTGAGGTGGCATAGAGCAGAAATGGGGAGAACATCGGCTCAGTCTTTTTGGCACTGCTGAGAAAGCACACTATCTACACTTTTGCGTGTTGGAGTTTCCAAAGCAGCTCTTCTGGACATGCCTTCCATCTAGAGTGTAGCTCAGGTCTACTGTATACCTTCCTGATACTCCTAGCTAAGTTTTAAAGATCAGGCACGACTGACCACAGGTCATTGTAGTGGTGCATGAGCATCTGTCCTCCTTTGGGAGGATCCTCTGTTGCAACAGTACGGCAGCCGGTTGCACCTGGGCCTCCATAGACTGGATCTCAATGCTTGGAGATTGGGCGGCAACAGTTGTCGTCCTTTGATCTGCCTCCTGAGGTTGATGTCATCTTGGCAACGATGCATCCCTTCACAAAATCAGTGAACACCAGTCGTTTGACAAGTTTGTGAATTAGCATTACACCCATCAAATTGACCCATTAGAAATAAAGTTATCCGCAGCTTTGGTTTGTTCTCTCCCTAGCCCAATAAAAACTTGCTTTTGGCACTGTAAAGGGCTACTTCTTGGTACTTTCAACTTTTTGGATCAGCCCTCGTACTTTGTCACCTTTCGTGATGAGGCTTTTGAAAGGTTTGTAACATACGTTTCTTTCAAAACCCTTTTTGATGACTCTGTGGGACCTGCGCTTCGTTTTTGAGCCACTGAACGCTTGTCCTTTGAAGCTTCTGACTTTGAAACAGTCTTTCTCATCATATTGGCAAGACATGTGAGCAAGCTGCAGGCTTCCTTTCAACCCACCTTATACCACTTTCTTCCCTGTTAAGTTGGTGTTGAGAACCCAAAGTTCCTTTTTCAAAAGCGGTCAGCCTTCTGGCATTCTTTGCTCCACCTCATCCCTCTGGGGAATAAGCAAGACTCTATTGTTTGGACCCTAAGTGGGTTCTAAGCTTTCATATTGATTATACCATTGACTGAATGATCAGCTCTTTATAGGGTTTTCTAGAGCAGAGAAGGGCAAGGCAGTTCAAAAAGAACCATGTCTCAATGGATTATTCTCAGCTTAAAGATCACTTGTGGTGTAGCAGTCCCTAGAAGTCTTGGGGACTAATGCTACCACAGCCAAAGCTACTTACCACTTTGTTAGCACCCAGAATGTCTGTCCTGGATGCTGTCAGGCAGTTACGTGGACGCACATGTTTCCAAAGCACTATTGTCTCAACAGTCAGATCTGTCAAGAGAGGCATTTTGCCTGACGTTTTGTTATGTGCCAGTTCACAGATCCACCACCTTGGGGGAGTAGTGGGACTACTATGGTTTTTGTTCACAAGGTGAGAAATCTGCAGTTAGAAGTAGCCATCAGAAGAACAAGTTACTTACCTTTTTGGTAACCTTCTTTATGATGGATTCTCTGTCAAACTGCAGATTCATTAGCGACCATGCCATCTGCCTCTTCTGTGAACTGGACTCCTCTTCGCCTGCTGCATTGGTTAATAAGCCTTGTCTGGAGATCTGTTAAGTCAGAAAAATAGTTCTTTTATCTCACGTTCAAAGGTGATATGCACTACCCCTCATTGCTACCCCACCCCATATACTTCCCACACAAGAACATATTTTTAAGGAGCACTTATCAATCCTGTTGAAGGAGGTACATCTTATAATATTCGAGGTGCTGTTGAATGTGTACCGGACTTGGCAAAAGGTTTTCAATAATGTTAATTCTATAAGTTTGGGAGCCTCAAGCTTACTGTGGACCTTCATCCATTTTTTAAGTCCTTTAAGCATGTTCAGGGTATAAAATACAAAAACAGCAAGTGGAACATTTGCCAGTTCTATTGGTAGTTGGTACAGGTGGCATATCATGATATATATATATATATATATATATATATATATATATATTTTGTTTTTTGAGATTGTGAGGAAGTTAACATTATATCTCATTGCAAAGTATACACATCGAGTCTCTTCATGGAGTGTCAAAAGGTAGGCAGTCATGGGAGCCCAGAATGCTTTGGGGCACGAAATTCTTGGCAGCTTTTCTGCATAAGTCTTCAGTTGGTCTCTACTCTGTGGAACCACTGCCTTACTTTTGGGCATGTTATTTTCCCCCAATGTAAAGCCACCTTCCACTTGGCCAATAATAGGGTGATAGCTACCAACTTACGGTTGGCAGACTGCAGGGGTTTAACATATCCCAGTAGGCATGTGCGTGGGTCTCAAGTTATGGGTTCAAGTGTCACATCAGTGAGGGTCGACGTGACTCCTTCACAATACTGAAAAATCTTAGCACACCCCTATGCCAGATGCAGGAAATCTGCGCCAGGTGTGCCGCACCTCACAGTTATCGTCAAGCCTAAGCCCATATCTAAAATACATTGGTTGCAGGAATTTAAAGTAGATAATTCACAAATTCCTGTTTCATGTGAGCCTCTCTGCTAAGGTGCAACAAAAAGTCCACTCTGTCCCAATGAGAGGAGGGCCTAATACAGTGTTCCATTTATCTAACATTGCATTGTTGTTCTTTAATTTATCAGAGTACGTTGCAGTATAAAAGTTAGTAATAATGCTTTTGTGAGTGGAACTAGTGAACAGGGTCTGCGTTCTTTTGATCCCTTGGTGTTTATTCAAGTGAAGGTGATGATCGCTGATTGTTCTCAGAGGTCTGGTGTACATGTATTACCTTACGTTGATGACTGGCAGCAATTTGGGGTGGGGGGGTAGCTTGCTGCAGTCAGTCACAGACCATCTCCAGATGGTGGCCAGTTTCTTGGCATCACTGGATGTTCAATGAACTGAAGTCCGAGCTGAGCCCCTTGCAAGCGGATGTCATTCATTGGGGTGTTCTCAACAGTGGCCTTCAAGACTTTACTCCACCTCAGCCAATCTGGCTTGTACAGGATTTCTTAGCCAAATGTTTTGGAACCAGGTCTCAATTTAGTGAGGGTGGCGTCCATGATTCCTGGTCTCCTGGCTTCATGCATTCTCCTTATCCCTTATACTAGGTGGCACACAAGTGGATCCCCAGTTCCTTGTGAGCTCGCCTCTATTACACCTTTCTGATATTGCAGGAGGTGGCTCTGGATCTACAGTGGTGCTTGACAGATGCCCACTTAACCTGCCGCCGGCCACTCTTCCTTCCCCACCTAGAGTTCACAGTGACAACAGATGAGTCACTGCCGGGTTGAGTTAGAGGCACCTAGGGAAGGTTGAGATCAGATGCCTCTGTTCTCCAGGGGAAGGCTGACTCCAAATCAACCTGCTGGAGCCATCCACTTGGACCTAAAAGCCTTTCTATCAAGGGTGGGTTGCTGCAGGTTCTTTTAGACACTGTTGGCCTGTGGTGCTGCAACAATCTGGGAAAATAGGGCCCCATGCCAGGAGGATGTACACCTCTGGAAGTGGGTGGAGCAACAGAACATCTTTCTGTTCACCAACCATGTACCAGAGTCTCTCAATGCCACAACAGATAAACTGAGCAATCATCGTCTGGTGGACTACAAATGTGGTTTTCACCAATTGCTGGAACAGGGCATCCTCAAATGGTCACTATATAGTTTCACTTCAGTTTTTTTCCAGTTTAGGATAGTCAGTTCTGCCATACCCAGAGCTGTACGTGGGTCAAAAACCCGACTAGCAGTTCCACAAACTTTATCCTTGTAGATGGTGTATTCTGTTCATTTCTAAGTATTCACCATTGATGTTAATTAATTGAAAGGATTGGAACAGAATTAAGTGAAAGGCACGCCCACAGCCCTACACAGCATTTCCCCAGCATGACATCCAATTTCAGTCAGATTGACCTTACAACAGAGCTTGCGGTAAGAAACAGTGTACACGTGAGAGTCGAGAATGCGTCAATCATTGTTGCACTGAACACTTAAGTTTGGTTGAGGGACATTACATTTACCATGAACCCATGCCTAGAATGTAAGACAGGATGCAGTTTTTTAAAATGATCGTACTAAAATCAAACTTCTTCCTGAATAGTATGTAGTACTTGTTTGTGCCAACACTATCTAGTACCCATGGATACCTTGGTTCTGCCCGTATGAAGAATATGAAGTGGAGTGGACTCTGCATAATCTCATGAATGCCAGCAGCTAGAGTGAATCTTTGCCTTTCTAGGCATAAGGAAATCAATGTTCATGTAACGAGTAATGTTTGAAAAGCACACTTAGGAAGGACTTATGATTTTGTCATCACCACATGCAGCTTTGGCACACAATTTGTAGACCGTCGGGCCTAGGAGAGTTTAAAGAAACAAAGACTTCAATTAACAGTATGGTGCACAAATCTATAATATGAAGTTTTTAAATTAGTAAAGGAAAAATCTCATGCCTCCTTCACTTCATGCAGTCACTGAGAGGTGTTAAATGATTTGATTCTTTGGCGAGGGGTGTGATGTAGCATTGCTAGTGCCACACTACATTGTCTTAAGCAGGAAGGGATAGTTTACTCTATGCATTGCATTTGTGGGGCGTATAACCTGTAGGAAAAAGTCTCAAGAAAGCATTATCTCACAAAAAAAATTAAAGAAATTGATTCGAGTTTTAATAGCTTTAGGTGTGACTTTATCCTTAATGCTCGTAACAGCAGCAGAACTAGTAAAGAGAAAATTAATCTTTGAACGCCTGGACCTGACAGAAGGCATTTACTAGTACTTTCGCAGTGTGAATCTTTTCTTGATTCACATGCTGTGCATTATTCCGCCATCTAGTGGTTGGGACCAAGTTTGTCTCCAAAAAGTTTTTGTCCTTTGTTTGTTTTTGTGTTTGTTGTTGGATGTCGACGTATCACCCTATGGTGTTCGTGTGACATTGCTGCACTTCTTCTGGAAGCTCCCACCTTTTGTCGCCGGCTTCAGATTTTTTTTTTTTCCCCCCACCATGGGGTCTGCACACACGTCGAAAGATCTCCAACACTCAGAAGAAATATAAAGAAATATTAGTGGAAAATCACAGAAGATCAAAGGGGGACAGCGGAAAGGGAGAGTAACCGCACAGAGGATCGAAAGGGGGTGTGAGGAGGGGAGGAGGAGGTGCAACAGTCTTCTAGAACACACCCTTCCAGTTATGCAGAAATTGTCACAATTGCTCGCAGAAGGACAATCACCAGGTCTGTAACCTGTGCTTACCGGTGGATCATCAAAGTGAAGACTGCAACGCCTGAGCTGTCTTCGCACCGAAAACGCTGAGGGATAGAGAGAAGCAGAGTCAAGGGCATCATACCATGCAAAGCCAACAGACCTCACACTTGCTGCGGGATTTGGGCCTGTAGAGTGATGAGGAGGAAAACGTGGCCGAAGGAGTGGAAGGAGAAGCTGCAGATGTTGATCTGTAGGTCATGGAAGTAGATGCCCAGAGGGTCAAAGACTAAGGAAAACACGAGGTAAGAGAGACAGCCTCCTCGAGAAAGATCAGGTGAAAACATTTTGTAGACCTTCAATGGAGCCTTGGCATCGAAGAAATCAACGACCGCAGCTGCGACCTGGACTAAAGAGCCCCTCGGAACCCAGGAAGTGGGTACAGCTGGAGGGGAAACCCCCTGTAAATACGAAGACGTCAAAAGACAGTCAGGGGAAAGAGGCCTTGATGGTAAGCATGAGACGTCATGACCGGAGCATGGAAGCTCGGTGACCTAACCATTGAAGAAACAATCGACGACTATGAAGAGTATGTCATCTGGCAACATCGAGGGCGAGCATTGGGTGGCCGAGCTGGGAAAGAAAAAGCTTGATGCCGAAATGATGGTGTTAATACAAAAGCGCAAAGAATTTGATGACCACTTAAGGGAATTTTGGATAACCAAGGTACCCTTGACAACAAAGAAGTAAGGAGACTTAGGTGTCAAAAGAAATTGATCCTCCATTAACTCCCGAACCACAACCTGAAGAAGAGGAAGACCACTATTATGAGGTGGAAAATGAATAAAATTTAGGTCTGTAGCAAGGCAGCGAGGGTGCAGAATATTCTGAGACCCAGTGGCAGGACTTGGAGACTGATTTACCTGAAGGAGTCAATACGTTATCCTTGCAAACCTCACCACTTGACGACATAGGTATGTACAACCAGGTGATAAAGATAGTAGCAGATAAATATGGAGTGCAACTTGAGGAGGAGAAACCATAGGCATGTTTCTTACTAGAGACACATTCACCAATTCAATCAAGAAATCAATATCTACCAATGCTTTCAAATATCTTAGACCAAGGAAGGGAGGTTTTCAAGGAACCAGCCTTATGCACAACAGTAATTCAGAGGACAGAGAAAAAATATAAGCCCTCATTCTAAGATTCAAATTACGTAAGGTGTTCAGCCTGGTGATTTTATTATTGTGGCTACTTCTAGAAGAAAGGTCAACATCCTGTCAACACCAAGTCCACCTCCAGACAAGGAGAGTAAACGAGATCTTGTGGACAGGAAATTTGAAAGAAGTGCAGGGAATCAATGGTGAATTGCAAACTCAAATGCTCTACTGAACCGCAATGCATATCAAAACTGGGATGAGATGGCAGAGTTGATGAAACATCTCCCAGAACAATACAGGAAAAGGGCAGCACTCTTAGCTTAAGAGGGCAAAAACATCACTTAGACTTGCCTGAAGTCTGCATTAGATGCAGCTGACACATCCAGCAGACAGATGATGACAGCTGTTGTGTTACATCGTTACTTATGGCTGTGAATATCTGGGTTAAGCCTGAAGTGCAGGCAAACATCCAGAATGCCTTGTTCAATGGTGAACATCCTTTTGGAAGCAATGTGGATGACACTCTAAATCAACTGAAAAATGACGATGAGACTGCCAGGTCCATGGAGCACTCCAGTTTGGAGGGAGCATATGAAGGGGTACAGCACCTTCAAGAAGACTGGCAGAAAGAAGCAACTTCCAAACTAGCACATGCCAAGCATTCCAGGGAACCAGTTAGTCGTTAAAACCGCAGGAAAGTTGTCAGAACAACCAGAGAAAGCCCTTTTGCCGCTGGACCTGTGGAAGACAACTTCCACAGAGGTGGAGCTACCCCTTCAAATAAGTAACTTAAAGGTTTTTCAAAAACATCCACAAGCAACATCTCAGAGGGAGGAACACAAAGAACACCTTTTCCTACACAAACCACTAGTAGGAGGAAGAATAAAGAACTTTCTTAAGGAGTGGCGCAAGAGTACACCAGCCAAAAGGATTTTAAACCTAATAAAATTAGGATATTGCCTAGAGTTGGTAAGAACACCAAAAAGACCAAAGACAAGTGCTTTCAAAAGTGAACCAGCCAGGCTAATCAAGGAGGTAGACAAGTTACTAGAGATAGACTTTACAAAATTAGCAATCAACAAAGGAAACAACTCAACATATTTTCTAATTCCAAAAGTAGATGGATCTCTACAACCTATTTTAGACCTAAGATTTATAAATAAATTCATAACACAAATTCAAAATGACAACTTTACAGGAAGTTATACCGCAACTACAGATGGGAGATTACATAGCAACAATGGACTTAAAAGATGCCTGCTTGCACATCCCAATAAATGCAAAACACAAGAAATACCTCAGAAATCTGGTAAACAAAGAGCATTACCAAATCAAGGTTCTATCCTTTGGAATAAAATCAGCACCAAGGGTTTTCACAAAGTGCCTTGCAGTGATGGTGTTGCATATGTGAAGACAAAGCATTCACGTTTATCCTTACTTAGGTACTGGCTAATAAGAGCGAACTCGCCTACAAAAATGCAGAGAACACATATAGAAAGTGACAACACTATTCATATTGGGATTCGCAATACATACAGAGAAATCATCTGCAAAACAGGAACAAAAGAATGTTTTTGGGAGCAAGGATCAACTCAATCCAAGGGAAAGTCTACCCCAGCGAGAAGAGAATAAAGACCCTACTCATGGAAACAACTCTACCAGAAGGGGTTAGCTCTGATTGTGAAGATGGTGGGAAAATTATTGGGAATGACGGCTTCCTGCATTCCTCTAATCCCATTTGCAAGATTTCACAGGAGACCATTACAGGAATGACTCCAAAATCAACAGTCACAGGCATCTGTATGTTGGGAAGGTGTAGTGGTAGTCAAGCGGAAAGTGAAGGAGGAGATAGCGTGGTGAAGCAGAGAACACATTACTCAGGGAAAGCATACTTAAAAACAACTCCTAAGTTGACCAGCACAATGGATGCCTTGCATATGGGGTGGGGAGGGGCACACATGGGCAACCTCAGGAGTGCGAGAAGTGTGGGAGGAGCAGGAAGCAGTTCAACTGATCAACATTTTGGAACTAAAAACTGTGTTCTTAGCCATAATAGCCTTTCAGAAAGAGCTTTGGGGAAGATCAGTATTGATCTAAATGGACAATGGGATGGCCATGTTTTATATCAACAAACAAAGGGGAACACAGTTTCCACCCCTTTCCCAATTAGCACAAGAAATTTGGAGATGGTCAGTCCAAAGGAAAATGGACATATTAGCAGTTCATCTACCAGGGAAGAAAAATATTGAAGCCAACTGATAGAGCAGACAAGCTTCATGCTCTCAAGTGGGAATTCAACCAGACAGTTCTTCAAAGGATCTTTCAGGAATGGGGAACTCCAGAAATAGATCACAAGGCAACACTGTGGAACGCAAAACGCCAAAGCTTCGCCTCCAAATGACCATACAGACAATCTCTGGGGAATGCACTGTCGATAAATTGGTTAGGCAAAATTTGCATACTTTTCCCCATTGCCTCAGATTCACAGTACGATCAGAAAATGCAAGATAAGCTAAATGATTTGAATTCCGATTGTTCCACAGTGGGAGAGACGAACCTGGTTCCAGAGCTGACTGAGTTGGCACAAGGTAGAATAATCAAACTACCAAGGAAACAAGCTGTTTTCAATGGGGAAAGGAGATTCGACACCCAGAACCAGACTTTTTGAACCTGGCAGCGTGGCTCCTGAGGACTTTAAATTTGGTCATTTTAAGCTTCCAGAAAATATAATGGCTACCCTTAGAGAAGCAAGGAAACCAATAACTATTAAGTGCTATAATGTGAAATGTAAGAGATGCACATTGTGGTGTTATAAGCAAGGTTTACTAAGAAAAAATACAAAAGAAAAGATGGTGTTGAGATATTTAACATACCTTCTTGATTGCAAACTAAACTGTGCTTCTTCAAAGGTAAATTTAGCTGCTTTAGTGGCTTATATAAGAGGACACTTGGTAAGAAGTTTATTCACAGCACCAGTAGTAAAAAGATTTTTAGAAGGCGCTAAAAAGGTTGCTCCATCAAAAAAGGTGCCAGCCCCTGCTTGGAAATTAAATGTGGTCCTCACGCAGTTAATGAAGAGCCTCTTTGGACCTTTACACAAAGCAAATCTGTAAATGCTCCCTTTAAAGATGGCCTTTTTAGTGGCTGTAACTTCATTGCACAGGGTGAGTGAATGCAAGTGGTCACCCTTCAAGAACCATGTTTTCAAATACACAAGGACAGAGTTGGGTAAAGAACCGATCCTCAATTCCTACCTAAGGTAATCTCGCAATTCCTCATAGATCAAAAAGTTTTTTTCAAAACCCAAAGAATCAAGTGGAAAAAGCACTGCACACGATCCAGGATGAGCAATCATGTTCCATACTGATAAGACAAAACCCTTTAGGAAATCAAAACAGTTTTCTAGGAAGACCAGTAACCAAGAATTAATTTGCAAGATGGATAGGACACACTATTACAAAAGTGCAGTCAGCTCCAGGAGCACACTCAACAAGGAAGAAAAGGAGCAAATGTGGCCTTCCTGGCATATACACAGTTACAAGACATCTGTATGGCTGCAACGTGGTCATCAGTTCACTAGAAATTACTGCATAGATGTATGAATGAATAAAGAAGCTCAAGTAGGACAAAAAAAATTGCAATAGCTGTTTAGTAATCAGTTTTCATCTTCAACCCGTCCAGTCCAAGAAGGATGGCCACTACAAAGTCAGTGCACAGCATGTGAATCCAGGAAAGATTCACGCTACAAAATGTAAAGTTTCTTACCTGTTGGTGTAGTTTTGCACCTTGAAGAATTTTCTGGATTCACAAGTGACCCACCCACTTCCACCAGGAAGATAGGGGAAAAAAAAACTGAAAATGCCGACAAAAGGTGGGAGCTTCCGGCGGAAGTGCAACAATGTCATTAGGGGCAGGAAGTGGTGATAAGTCAGTGCCCAATAAAAACAAACACAAAAACAAAGAACGGACAAAAAGGTTTTGGAGACAGTTCTGGACCCAACCACTAGATGGCGGAACAATGCACAGCATGTGAATTCAGAAAATTCTTCAAGCTGCAAAATCACACAGACAGGTAAGAAATTTTCCATTTTACAATATGTGTAATTGGACAAGTGAGGGATACATCTAATAGAAATGATTTATAAAATAAAAGCTCAGAAATGCATACATGGTGTCCTACCAACATGGAGAAATCTGTTAATCCTCAAGTTGAGAACAACAGTCAGTTGAGGAATAACTATATGGGAGTTAAATAGAGCAGTTTGTGTTTTTATGTGGTGATCTCAGTTTGCTGTTAATGTGTATTACTTGCACAATAATGCAGCAGATGATTAACTGTCTAGTGTTAAGTCACTACACTGTGGTATAATGCAACGCTGAGCAGTATTGTTTGTGGGCAAGAGAGTCCCAGTTTGTGCAGTAACTCTGATTTACCCTAGCCATGTAGTCCCCAACCTGCACAGTTACATGGTGGTTTGAACCGGTAGATCCTAACATTCAATTCGCAGTGAGAATTCAGTTCGCAAAACAACCGGATAAACATAAAAATGTTGAATTGGCCCTTTAAGCTACTCCCAAAGCATAGTAAAAAATTGTAAGTGGCTTAAATGGGTAAGGATTGGTTGTTTCTATACTGAAAGCGTATATTTAACAGGCAACTTCAAATACATAGTTGTGGAGTTTCTGTCATCACTGTCCCTAATTGTATTAGACTGTAAGAGTCATCCAACCATTGTTGCAGATAAGCCATATCTCCTAGTTATTCATTTGGGGTTTGAGGTAAGTAAACCCATCCTTATCAACAGGCTAATGAGTAGAATCTGTTTAATCTCTTCGTGAACAAAAGCATTGGAGTTGTGGAATGTCTGACATTTTTTCTAAGATGAAATATAGCAGGGCTGGTACCCTCTAAAAAGCTTCTTACCAGGCAATAGCTAAAAAGCTTTAATTAGGCTTCAGTTAAGCAGTATCAAACTAAGTGCAAGGGAAATATTCAGAACCAACTTGGCTTGCTGGGCCTTTGGCACAGAATGTGGAACCCATGACATTCGTTTGTCACTGGCAAAAACACTTTAAATGCCAGGTGCCCATGTTTTTTTGTAGTCCTGGCGTTAGTGATTCAAGTCTAAACTGTTTAGCACTTGTACAGTTAGTCCCATTTTCACGTCTCGCTTGTACGAGTGGAATAAGTTTAGTAGGAAAAAATATTCATAAAATGACAAAACATATTTTCTGATTTCCAAATCATACGCAGTCTTTGTATTGCAGCGGGGAAAAAAGGTCTGAACCAGGAATATGTGCCTGCCAAACTCCACTTAAATGTGCATAACGTCAGCAGTCTGAAGTTATGCTTCAATGTGTCAGGAAGTTTTGTCAATCAGTGAACCTATTGTAAATCTCCACAGAGCGTAGGCATACACTGTGCATCCTTACATTTATTATTTTTTTGTGATTTTGTTTTTGTGAGATCGATCAGGTTTTCTTGAAGTCCTTAGATGTTGATCTGTGTTTCCATCACTAATGTGCTTTCATAATGGCAGTTCTAATGGGTCCAGAGTTCTCCAGCTCTTGCTTTGCTCTTTCATCATTAAGTTATATGTTCTTGTTTTTCCTTTGTTTTTTTTAGGTCTAGTGTAGAAAGAGCTGTAGCTGCATGCTTTCAAAGACCTATTGTGAACAGTATAATGCTGTGGGTGAGCCCCTTATTCATGACTAGAAGACTTTCTCATCTGTCTCAGTTCTATAGTCTTGATTTGATGGTTTTCATCCCTATTCTTGTGTTTTTGTCCTTCCCTTGCATTGCTTGTCCTCAATGGTATCTTCATTATTGAGGTGGTCTTGTGGGAAAAAGTACAATGGTTTTGAGTGCTTCCTCAATTGTCAGTGGCTAGTCAAATCGCAAGCATTGCGCCCATCATAGTTTGTGTTTATGATGTAACACCCTAAGTGGTTGAGTGTATGGAACGGGAGTCCCTTGCTCTCTGTGCCACTGGAATCAAGCTGCACATGGTTACGAGGCCCACTCAGACCGAAACCCATCTTGGGTTCCTTATGTACCAGTTCAGAAAGGCCCTGGCTTGGCAATTCGAGGTGGACTGTTCCTACTGGAGCAGGACAAAAGCTGATTTGCATATGGGTGGGTCTAATCTGAGGTGGCATGGTGAGCAGAAGAACCAATGGGATGGTATGCTACCCGAGCCATTGCCAGTGTTTAGCTAAATTGCAAGCATTCTGCCCATCACCTTTTGTGTGTTTGATCTTCATTATTAGTCATAAGCAGTATATTTACCTGCCATGTGCAGGATCTAAAAAAAAATATAAATGTTTAAAAAAAACACTTTTTGGGGGAGAAGAATATTTTAAAACGGCCTTTGAAAGGCTATATTAGTCAGACTGTGACCATTTACTTTAAAAAGTAGCCAATTTTAATAGAACCATATTCATTAGAAAAAACATTTACTAAAAAATACTTTTAAAACCCCTTTTAAAGGTAAGGGTGAGAAAATGGGAGCGGTGTATCCTAATAAGCTAAAATCTGAAATGTTGTTAAAACTGGTGCTGCTCCTTTAAGGAATAGCATACTACCTGTATCCCATCATAACATGTATTTATAAAACTGCCTTCACGCATGGGTGCCTTGGCGCTGCAGTAACACGCTCATGCCGTGTAGGTGGCAGAGGAGCCCCTTATTTTTTTATTTTTTTACCCAATATAAAGCATCATAGCAAAAATAGAAAGTTATTCACTTTGCCTTTCTCAATGAATGGGGAAAGGGTTGCTTATGATTATAATAATGTCCCTGGAAAAGAATTAAAGTTACAAGTAACTATTCTTCCTCTCCTTGAAATCCTCATTATTAGTCCTAAGTACTGAATAGAATAGAAAGCATATCCCTCAACAAGTTGGAGAAAAATGCAATGGATAAAAACCTATCCCAGAATTAATTTAAAAAACAAAATCCACAGAGAGGCTCGACCCAAGGTCATCAGAGCTCTGTCTTGTTTGTCAGGAATGTAATGTCTTGTGAAAGTGCGCACTCACCTCTGGGTGGCTTCGTTAGATGCGCTTTAATGGAAACAGTAATCCTCAGTAGTGCATCCCGCCTTTGAGTGGTCTCACTGCCTTCCAACTATGCAAGAACTTGTTGGTATTTCTATAACCTAAGGAATATTAAAAATCTACCTAGAAATGGACTACGTTTAGGTTGTTTGACTAGTTCTTATAAGACCATAATTAAAACAGATGGTCAGTTTGTTTAATGTTGTTAGATCTGTCTTGATAGATTTTTAGAACCAAGTTTCAATGAATATTTGCTGGTGTAGAGATTTTGGAAAAAAGTCGGAAGGGAAATAATTTGATTTAGATGAAAATCAAATAATTAAAGAAAGAAAGCACCTTTTTGGGTTTGCATGGAATCACTTTTACCATTTTAAAGTGACAGTTTACCATCTTGCAACAATAAATTGAACTTCAAAAGAAGTTTTACAATGGTCGCTTTTGTGTCACATTGCATGTATCCGTAGCCATCTAGGAACACATTTTCTTGATTAGGGAAAATATTCCAAGATAGCTGTCTATGTGTGAGTATGTGTCATGACTCACCGGTGGCCATCTTAGAATTTTTTTCTTAAAGAAAACATATTCCAAGATGGCCATAATTTTGTTGTTTTTCTGTATGTTAATGCAAACAGGCATTGGTTTAGCCAGTAGTTCAGCAATCACATTTTAAGAAAGCAACCTGTTGTCTTTGCCGATGCTTATTACTTGGAGTCTTGCCTTACTAAAATAAATTGCACAGTTACATAGCTTTGAATGCCAAGAAATGCGGAATTAGAAGAGCTACTCTAACTTGATGCTGGACAATTCAGAATCCTGGGAAGACGTGGGATTTCCAGATTTTGATTGGGTGCAGTTTGTGCGTGAGACTCAAGTAAAATCTATAGTACTTCTTAATCTGTGATTCCACTATCAAGTTAGTTGTCCTCAATGATATATTTGCTTTTACAGCTTTTTGCAAAATAAAACCGGTTGTGTCTAGTCACTGCAAGTTTTTTGCGCTGATGTATTCAAACCTTAAATATTTTCTATTTATACTGCTCAGTTAATGGCGGACCCTGGGTCAACGAGCCTCCTAGGCGTAACAGTCATACTTTTAACTGTCGCATGCTGGTGAAGCCGTTCTCGGAGTCTGAAGAAGGTCATGACAACCAGGAAACACATCAGAAGTATGAAACTATGCAATGCTTTGCTGTTTCTCAACCAAAGTCCATCAAGGAGGAAGGTGAAGGTAAGCTTAATTTGCATTAATTATATGCATGTTTTCTGGCTAATTGTACCCCTCCTTACTTGATCCCTGCTCGGGGATTACAACAGGAAGGTGATCCCGGTGTATGTATTCACCTACTGTACCAACAGGTAGTTTTCAAGAGGACTCCATCATGGCCACTTGCTTCCCCATGTTGCCTACAGTGTCCCCCAGACTTCCTGCCTCGGTGATGGATTCAGAAGGTCCACTAGACCCCCTAGAGTTTGTGGATTAGAGAAAAAACATGGGATTTAGGTCAATCCATCTTTGTATTGGGTTGCACCACCACATCTAAACTCAAATGGTCTTCACCCACCGGGCCAGAGTGGGGAATTAGCCTTATTCTCCCCTCCCTGGATTTGTGGACTTGTAAGGAAAGCCCACTAGACTATGGGGTTTAATTATTATTATTTTTGTGTGTGTAAATAATGGGAAAAGAATGGATTGTTGCAGACCTGTCCTGGCTGTGAGTCGTGCTCACCCCAAAAGCCCAAACAGCACCTGCCACGCTAGGCACAGATTATTTTTATTTACTTAGTTATTTTTAAAAAGAAGGAGATGGCAGCCAAAAAATTATTTTTGAAGCCAGACACCCCTGGCATCAGGTCGCACCCACACCTATAGAGCCTAGCAGTCTTTGTCCCCATGGTGGAGCAAAAAACATACACACCAGGGATAGATTTTAATGATCACTGTCAGCCAGTCCTGGCTTTCGCCCGCAGCCCTGTCCCTGAAGCCCATAGTTTTTTTTCTGCCTGCCATCCCCTGGGGGGTGGAGGGGGCGGGTGGGCAGCGGACAGATTGGTGTTTTATCCTCATCTGCCTACAGGAAGAGAACGCCTATTCGAGCTTTCTAGCACACCTAGAACAAATTAAAAAAAACAATGGGCTTAGGGGGCCACCCTGTCCTGGTATCAGGCCACCCATGTGACCTTTGCAGGGTTTCTGACTCCAGGCGTGTGATTGGGGCGTTCTCCCCCTAGTTCGCCACAGAGAAGCAGAAAGCCTGCCAGTTACAGGATTTTAAAAAGGCACAAAGTGGAGCCTGGAACATCCTGGCATCGGACTGACAACCCCCAAAACCACATCAGCCCTAAAAAGTCTTTCTGAAGCCAAGGGTTCTTAAAAAGCAACCATCCCCATAGCAAGTGAGAAGAAATAGAAATTTGAACTCCATTGGGCATAGCTTTGACATTTGGGCTGGGGGAGATGGGTAAATTCCCTTTTGTGGCTGTCTGGTGCCTTGGATAGGAACTGATACCAATACGGATAGGTGGCCCACTTCATTGCTTTTTTGGACATCACTCTCCTTATGGGGGGCAGAAGGACTGTGTGGTGCCCTGGGGGTGTAGCAAATTACCAGGGTGGGCAAGCCCTGTACCCCATTCCGTTTCTCACTTTTTTTCTTATGGTCTAAGGGCCTTTTGGGGTTAAAACCCATATCTGCCCATTGAACAGTCAATAAACCCTTGAGACCAAATTAAAGAAAAATTACAAGATTGGATGAGGGCAGCTCTATTCTGGCATTAGGTGGCTCACATTCATTGGGCCTTAGACATCTTTTCTAACCCCCTTGGAGGGCAGATTGGGGAATTAACCTCCGCTCTGACCTTGGCCACCACACATGTTGGGCAGAGACAGCCAAGACTAAAATTACAGCGTTTGCTCACGTTTCTGAGAAGGAAAGTTCTGGCGTCTGCAGGGATCATGACATCCTACCAACCAAACTGTGCCAGCACTTGTGATAAATACAGAATGGTACCCCGCTTGTATAGGTGGGCCCATCACCTGCTATATGTTGACATATGTGACAGATCTTTTGATAATACATGAATGTTACATACATGCCAGACCTAATTGTATGCCATCATGAAGGGCACTAACTTTGTGTGTGTGTGTGTAGGGCTTAGGGCCTAGAAAACTAATGAATGGTAATATCAAGTGTGTGTGAGATGGTCATATTATTTCAGCTGCAGGTTGGCATTGGTTAACAATATGAGAAAAACACCAGAAAGACATAGGTTCTCCAGTCCAGAGGTCAATATGTAGTGATTAGCACTGCAGAGCCAACCTGCCTCACCTAAAACAAGCTTAGAAGGAAGCAGAATTGGTTACAGTTCTTGCTTTTTGAGGGTGTATCTAATCAAAACATTGTTTGTGTTCTGAAATGGATACATGAGGCTGTACAGAAGCTTCCCCTCCCCTTTCTATAGAGACTCTTTGACAAGAAAGACGTAAAGACACCTTTGAATTTGGGAGGGGCAGACACAGAGACTGATTGGTAGAGGGGACATGCCAGAGCAACATTATTCCAACTGCAGGCCCCACCGTTTTCTAGATATGCAGGGATAGGTTTGTCTTGGCATAAAATACTTTGAATGATTACTAACTACTACAATAGCCATGAGACTGACAACATTTATATAATTGTTCCATAGTGGTTAGACTAATTGAATCAGGGAAGTAGGGATATGTGATCTAAAAGCTTTGGGTTTAGTTGTGTTTAATGTTAAGAATGCTGATTCATCATAGAGAAGAGTGAGAGGCACTTGCCTGTTCTCATTTTATTCGGAGGTGATGAAACACATTACCACTTTAGGTTGAGGAAGATCCAACGTGATGTGAACTCCACCTGCACTATGCGTACCCAAAAATTGGAGGTTGATCACAAGGTCAACATATCAGCTTGAGAATTCAGTTCAGTGTTTTGGTCTTTAGGGAAAACAATCATATACACAATTAGTTTTTAGATTGAAATAATGTTAATGTTATTTTATTGCAAGGAAAAAGATTTAGTTTGCCCCCTTTGTGATGAAGAGAAAGCTCCATCATGGGTTCCAAAAGTTAATTTCAGCAATGAATATGTGCTATTAATAGTTCCTCATGTTTGTTCTACGCCACCCTCTCGTCATCAGTGTAAACAACTGACTGTTGAATTTGTAATAATGTAATGATGTCTTGAAAGTAATTGTATACATGCACCTGTGCTGCAGAACCCTCAGATTTTCTGTCTACTCCGGATAACAACTGATCACTACCTGAAACACTACCCCAAAGCTTAGTCATCCCTTTCACCAAATCACTCACATAGTATAACAAATCATTTTACCTTGGTACAGACCTATATCAATATGCTTTTAAACTGGTCACCCACTCTTGAATGCAAAATAAAAGCACTCCATGTTGGACCTCTTCCTGTCTGCAGGATATGTTCTAATGCTGAAGTCTACTTTTCACGTAAAGTTTAACTTTCTGAGAGTCTCAGATGTACAGAATACGTGGTAACTGTTAACCATTCTAAATTGTTTCAGATTTGCAGTCATGCTTGATTTGCGTAGCTAGACGAGTTCCAATGAAAGAGAGACCTTTACCATCTACTGAGAACTTCACCACACGCCAGGATCTGCAAGGTAGGGTGGAAGACCATACACTGCAATAATACACAGCCTGAGAAAACAAGAGATGACCTGTCTTAAACAACCTGTAATTGACAACCTAGGTAAAATCACTTCTCTGGACACCAGTTCCATGAGGGCATCAATGAAACCCCGGTGGGAGGATTTGGTTCGAAGGTGCATTCAGAGATTCCATGCACAACATGAAGGGGAGTTATCATTTGCCAAGAGACATCATCAAGAGGGTAAGTTGTTCACCTGTGGGAAAAATGATTCCATATTGCTGCATAGGTTAATGGTTACGAGAATGTCCTTCCTCTGAACTCAAATAAGGTATTTGTAGAGGGATGTGAGAAGAAAGAGGCTAGCATGTACAATGCAAAAGCCATGTTTGCTTTTGTGTCATAAAAGTTTTCTTCACTCTTGATAGGGCACGCAGAATAAGTACCACACACATGATGAGCAGCAGTGCATGCTTGTCCTTCAAGTGCAGCAAAAGAAGCAGCAGTTGAAGCTTCTCTTTCTCTCTTTCCCCACATTAATAGCTAACGTAGTACTACATAGGAAATAAGAGGGTACAGAAAAACTCAGAGGACCGCCTGGCAATTAGATGCAAGGTCTGCATGTGTGTGCATGAATGCAGAGAGCCCAGGGACCTAAGATGGAAGTAAGGAAAGGAGATGTTTGGACACAGATCACAGGTGTGGGTGTATGGCCAAAGCCAGGAATGAGGGCCAAAGAAGACATGTAAATGCAGCAGGCAATAGAGGGAGGTGACAGGAAGGTGCAGGAGGTAGTAGGGCGGCAGATTGACATGGGGGGGGGGGGGTGTGTAGGTTATTCTGGGTTGTGAGGGGTACATGTAAGCATTGGGAAAGCACAAGGAAGCCAGAGAGGTAGAGGCGAGTACAGGTGGGTGCCTCATGGCCTTCAGCTTGCCCACAGCTTGCTGCAGAAGGGGCCATTAACCTACTCAGCTAGCTAACCAGCTGTATCTGTCAGCTATGTGTATCCACTGGTGGTACAGCATCGAGTGGCAGGGAGTTAAGGCACCCACTACAGAGATATTTTGATTAGAGTCCGAACCTAGTTAAAACACTGGCTAAATTATAATATGTTAATGGGGAAGATTATTCCTATGGAATTTGTCACGGTAGTTTGTGTTCCATTTATGTATCCTAGAAAGGGAAAAGTAAAACCCATAATATATGTAGTGGGGCAGTTCACTATTACCTCTCTCTGCTCCTGTATCATCATTGGATCACCTTACAATCTTATGAAAGTCGTATTTGTATCAGAACGATGTTTACCAATGAACCCTGTGGTTTCTTTTATAAAAGTATTGGGAAGTTGTTGTGCTGCCTCCCTACTGTGTACGTATTTGGCATAAACCACGAGCCAGTGGTTGAATGGTACCTCACTGTATTTCAAAGAATCAACGTATCTGGAGGGGGGTGTGGTGCATGCAAAAATATGGTACTGTATGCACTTGAACCAGAGTGCTTGCACAGAACCAACAATTTAGTTTGCTACGGTAGTCAGTTACAAGTTAAAAAAAAAAAAATCACAGGCACATGGTTCACAATACAGTGCAGTCAACATGTATTGCCAGTCAGCAAAATCAAAAAGGTCCAACACCTTCTTTATCCAGTTGCATATTCCAGTAAGTGGGAGAAGTAGTTTATTTAATTCTGTCTGCATATTGAGTAAAAGGATGTAGTTACGTGTTAGACACAGTGTCAGGGGAATTGTTCTCCTACCTCTTTTCCTGAGAGAATAAGATGCTACACAAGTTAAAAGATTGCAGGATATGAGTTGTAAGCCGTTAGTGTAGTTTACCCGGGGGGATGGTGTCAAATTGTCAGATTATACTTTTCCTGCTGTTTCATTAGTATATTATTATATGGCAATAATGTGAAAGCATCCAAACAGCAATTGACGGTGCTTGTTATGCGGAAGAGTTGATAATGATACCCTCACTTGTTTACTCATTATTGAGTATTTCATGGATTCCCATGCTTGAACCTTCCCCGTCGACATGATGGGAGCTCCATGATAGTAACAAGCAATGCCATAGTTAAGCATTGAGAACCAGGAAGAACTTAAGTGACATTGGTAACCAATTCACATTGGCTGAAATTTGGTTCTTATAAAACAATCAGAGCATAAAGCACTCTTCACCTGCAGGGCCACCATACCTCAGATTTCTAACCGCACAGCGTGTATGAGGGAGTATGCCTGAGCTCTGCTCAGTCTTCAGTGCTGAAGTCAACTTTTGAGCTTCGTTTCCGTCCGAAATATTTGATCCTACAAGCAACCCAGAGCTAACACCTGTTATGTTTGCTAACTAGCATCATGTCAAAGGGATCTAAAAAGAGGCTTTTCAGACCTTGTAAATTCTGTGGGAAACCAAGATTATTTTCTGAGGACCCCCATAAGGAATGTTTTTATTGCTTATACCCGCACAAGACACCAAAAGAATGTAAGAATTGCATTACTTTTTCTGTTAAAACTTTAAAAGACTGACAAGCTAGGTTATTTCTATGGCTTCAAAAGAAAGACACATGGTGACCTTACTTTAGTAGATGAGGGACAGGTCAATCTTCACCAGAGAGAAAGCGTAAAAATGAGGGCCCAACCTCATATGAAGGGGCAGTAAAGAAAACGGTCTCACAGCAAAGAATCTGAGACTGAAAAGTCGGTGAGTGAGTTGTGAATCACCTCCCTCTCATAAAAGGGCTTCCACGTCTTCTTCAGTGCCTGTAACCCATTTTAAGGAATTCCATTGGTGAAAATTGATTTGTTTGATGGATCTGCCGCCGCCGATCAAATTGTCAATAGGTAATGTGTCAACGACAACGTAAGCCGCCTTAGTGGTGACTACAGTGTCGATGACACTGGCTTCGAACAAGAATGACATCTTCATGGTTGTAGAAAAAGCTGATGACGCCCCCCTCCCCCCTCGTTGATGGCGACAAAAGCAAAAGTCCCAGTCAGTTCCAAGGAAAACAATTGTGTTCGATGGCATCTGTCGCTGTAGATACGCATGTTCTGCAATAGCTCGCCATCTGGTGTTGGGCCGGAGTGTTACAAGTTGTTTTTCTTCGAAGAAGTCTTTCGAGTCACGGGACCGAGTGACTCCTCCTTTTGTCTCCATTGCGCATGGGCGTCGACTCCATCTTCGATTGTTTTTTTTCCGCCATCGGGTTCGGACGTGTTCCTGTCGCTCCGAGTTTCGGAGCAGAAAAAATAGTTAATTTCGGAAGATTTTCGTCGGTATTGTTGCGTTCGGGATCGGCGTACTTAGATTCAACACCGCATCAAAGATCGAAGAGCTCCGGTACCCTTCGGGGTAGTTTTTCGATCCTCCGTCGGGGCCTGGTCGGCCCGACCGCGTGCTGAGGAACGCCGATGGAACGGACCCCGTTCCGTTTCTGCCCCAAATGCCACAATAAATACCCCTACACAGACCAACACTTGGTCTGCAACCTGTGCCTGTCACCTGAGCACAGCGAAGACACCTGCGAGGCCTGTCGTGCGTTCCGGTCCCGAAAAACACTCCGAGACCGTCGAGCCAGAAGACTTCAAATGGCGTCCGCACCGACAGCCCGACGAGAGTTCGAGGAACAGGAAGAGGAAGGTACCTTCTCGATCCAAGACTCAGACTCCGAAGGATTCGACGATACACAAACCGTGAGTAAGACGTCGAAAACCACACAAAGAAACATTTACAAGGCCCAGGGGACGCCACTGCCACCAGGCCATGGCTCAACCCATAAAATCGGTGACCGACCGTCGGCACCGAAAAAGGCCCAAACAGTGCCGAGATCGTCCGACTCCGGTCGAGACACCGGCACGCAGCCTTCTCGGGACCGAGAAAGTGCTGGAGACAAGCCTCGACACCGAGATGCCGGTGTGGACACGGCTCGACGCCGAGACAGCGGCACCGAAACAGATCGACGCCGAGAGGTTTCGGCCCCGAAAAGGAAAAAAGTCACCTCGGAGCCGAAAAAACACGCAGACAAAGTTTCGATGCCGAAACAAACTGCAAGCGACCCAGCTTCAGGCTCTTATACAGAAGAGCACTCGCTAACCTCCCAAATGCAGAAGCATAGGTTTGAGGAAGAGCTACAAGCAACTGATGCGGACCATACGCAAAAGCGTATCTTCATTCAGCAGGGGACAGGAAAAATAACCACCCTTCCCCCCATTAGGAGAAAGAGAAGGTTGGAGTTCCAGACGGAACAAGCACCACAACCAAAAGTGGTGAAAAGAGTTACACCACCACCCTCTCCTCCGCCCGTGATTAACGTTTCACCAGCACAAACGCCATCACACTCCCCAGCTCACACCACCATGAGCCAGGGTGACCAAGACCAGGACGCATGGGACCTATACGACGCCCCAGTGTCAGATAACAGCCCAGAGGCATACCCTACAAAACCATCTCCACCAGAAGACAGCACCGCGTACTCTCAGGTGGTGGCTAGAGCAGCACAATTTCACAACGTAAGCCTCCACTCAGAACAGGTCGAGGATGATTTCTTGTTCAACACACTCTCCTCCACCCACAGCTCCTACCAAAGCCTGCCTATGCTCCCTGGTATGCTCCGGCACGCAAAGGACATATTTAAGGACCCGGTCAAAAGTAGGGCAATCACACCAAGGGTGGAAAAAAAGTATAAGCCGCCTCCTACGGACCCGGCTTTCATCACTGCACAGCTGCCACCAGACTCTGTTGTTGTAGGAGCAGCTAGGAAAAGGGCCAACTCTCACACATCTGGAGATGCACCACCCCCAGATAAAGAAAGCCGCAAGTTTGATGCAGCTGGTAAGAGAGTCGCAGCACAAGCTGCAAACCAGTGGCGCATCGCGAACTCCCAGGCACTACTTGCGCGCTATGACAGAGCCCACTGGGATGAGATGCAACATCTCATTGAACATCTGCCCAAAGACTTCCAAAATAGGGCAAAACAAGTGGTTGAGGAGGGACAGGCCATCTCCAACAACCAGATCCGCTCCTCCATGGACGCTGCAGATACAGCTGCACGGACAATTAATACATCTGTAACTATCAGAAGGCATGCATGGCTCCGAACGTCTGGATTTAAACCAGAGATTCAACAAGCAGTTCTCAATATGCCTTTTAATGAAAAAGAACTGTTCGGTCCAGAAGTGGACACAGCGATTGAGAAACTCAAAAAAGATACGGACACTGCCAAAGCCATGGGCGCACTCTACTCCCCGCAGAGCAGAGGGAATTACAGCTCATTCCGTAAAACGCCCTTTCGAGGGGGGTTTCGGGGTCAAAGCACACAAGCCAGCACCTCACAAGCCACACCGTCCAGTTACCAAGGACAGTATAGAGGAGGTTTTCGGGGACAATATAGAGGAGGGCAATTCCCTAGAAATAGAGGAAGATTCCAAAGCCCCAAAACCCCTACTACTAAACAGTGACTCACATGTCACTCACCCCCTCCACACAACACCAGTGGGGGGACGAATACGTCATTATTACAGAGCATGGGAGAAAATCACTACAGACACTTGGGTTCTAGCAATTATCCAACATGGTTACTGCATAGAATTTCTACAGTTCCCTCCAAACATACCACCAAAAGCACAAAATTTAACAACACACCATTCAAATCTCCTAGAGATAGAAGTGCAGGCACTATTGCAAAAGAATGCAATCGAATTAGTGCCAAACACACAAATAAACACAGGAGTTTACTCACTGTACTTTCTGATACCAAAGAAGGACAAAACACTGAGACCAATCCTAGACCTCAGAGTAGTCAACACTTTCATCAAATCAGACCACTTCCACATGGTCACACTACAAGAAGTATTGCCATTGCTAAAGCTGCACAACTACATGGCAACTTTAGACCTCAAGGATGCTTATTTCCATATACCAATACACCCATCGCACAGGAAATACCTAAGGTTTGTATTCAAAGGAATACATTACCAATTCAAGGTACTGCCTTTCGGATTAACAACCGCACCAAGAGTCTTTACCAAATGTCTAGCGGTAGTCGCTGCACACATCAGAAGGCAGCAAATACATGTGTTCCCATATCTAGACGACTGGCTAATCAAGGCCCATTCGTTAATAGAGTGCTCAAATCACACAAATCATATCATACAAACCCTCTTCAAACTAGGGTTCACCGTCAATTTCACAAAATCCAAAATTCTGCCACGCAAGGTACAACAATACCTGGGAGCCATAATAAACACATCAAAAGGAGTAGCCACTCCAAGTCCACAAAGAATTCAAAATTTCTACACCATCATACAACGCATGTATCCAACACAAAAGATACAAGCAAAGATGGTATTACAACTCCTAGGCATGATGTCATCATGCATAGCCATTGTCCCAAACGCAAGACTGCACATGAGGCCCTTACAACAATGCCTAGCATCACAGTGGTCTCAAGCACAGGGTCACCTTCTAGATCTGGTGTTAATAGACCGCCAAACTTACCTCTCGCTTCTGTGGTGGAACAACATAAATTTAAACAAAGGGCGGCCTTTCCAAGACCCAGTGCCACAATACGTAATAACAACAGATGCTTCCATGACAGGGTGGGGAGCACACCTCGATCAACACAGCATACAAGGACAATAGAACGTACATCAAACAAAACTGCATATCAATCACCTAGAACTTCTTGCAGTTTTTCAAGCACTAAAAGCTTTCCAACCAATAATAGTTCACAAATACATTCTCGTCAAAACAGACAACATGACAACAATGTATTATCTAAACAAGCAGGGAGGGACGCACTCCACGCAGTTAAGCCTGTTAGCACAAAAAATTTGGCATTGGGCAATTCACAACCAAATTCGCCTAATTGCACAGTTTATACCAGGGATACAAAATCAACTCGCAGACAATCTCTCTCGAGATCACCAACAGGTCCACGAATGGGAAATTCACCCCCAAATACTGAACACTTATTTCAAACTCTGGGGAACACCTCAGATAGACTTGTTTGCGACAAGGGAGAACGCAAAATGCCAAAACTTCGCATCCAGATACCCACACAAACAATCCCAAGGCAATGCCCTATGGATGAACTGGTCAGGGATATTTGCTTACGCTTTTCCTCCTCTCCCTCTCCTTCCTTACCTGGTAAACAAACTCAGTCAAAGCAAACTCAAACTCATATTGATAGCACCAACTTGGGCAAGGCAACCCTGGTACACAACGCTGCTAGACCTATCAGTGGTACCCTGCATCAAATTGCCCAACAGGCCAGATCTGTTGACACAGCACAATCAAAAGATCAGACACCCAGATCCAGCATCGCTGAATCTAGCAATCTGGCTCCTGAAATCCTAGAATTCGGGCACTTACAACTTACCCAAGAATGTATGGAAGTCATAAAACAAGCAAGAAGGCCATCCACCAGGCACTGCTATGCAAGTAAATGGAAGAGGTTTGTTTGCTACTGCCATATTAATCAAATACAACCATTACACACAACTCCAGAACATGTAGTGGGTTACTTGCTTCACTTACAAAAATCTAACCTAGCTTTCTCTTCCATTAAGATTCACCTTGCAGCAATATCTGCATACCTGCAGACTACCTATTCAACTTCCCTATATAAAATACCAGTCATTAAAGCATTCATGGAGGGCCTTAGGAGAATTATACCACCAAGAACACTACCTGTTCCTTCATGGAACCTAAATGTTGTCCTAACTAGACTTATGGGTCCACCTTTTGAACCCATGCACTCCTGCGACATACAGTTCCTAACCTGGAAGGTGGCATTTCTCATCGCCATTACTTCCCTGAGAAGAGTAAGCGAGATTCAGGCGTTTACTATACAGGAACCTTTTATACAACTACACAAAAATAAAGTCGTCCTAAGGACCAATCCTAAATTTTTGCCAAAAGTTGTTTCACCGTTCCATCTAAATCAAACAGTGGAACTTCCGGTGTTCTTTCCACAGCCAGATACCGTAGCTGAAAGGGCACTACATACATTAGATGTCAAAAGAGCATTAATGTATTACATTGACAGAACAAAGAACATCAGAAAGACTAAACAACTCTTTATTGCATTTCAAAAACCTCATGCAGGAAACCCAATTTCAAAACAAGGTATAGCCAGATGGATAGTTAAATGCATCCAAATCTGCTACCTTAAAGCTAAACGACAGCTGCCCATTACACCAAGGGCACACTCAACCAGAAAGAAAGGTGCTACCATGGCCTTTCTAGGAAACATCCCAATGCAAGAAATATGTAAGGCAGCCACATGGTCTACGCCTCACACATTCACCAAGCACTACTGTGTAGACGTGTTATCCGCACAACAAGCCACAGTAGGTCAAGCTGTATTAAGGACATTATTTCAGACTACTTCCACTCCTACAGGCTGATCCACCGCTTTGGGGAAATAACTGCTTACTAGTCTATTGCAGAACATGCGTATCTACAGCGACAGATGCCATCGAACTGAAAATGTCACTTACCCAGTGTACATCTGTTCGTGGCATCAGTCGCAGTAGATTCGCATGTGCCCACCCGCCTCCCCGGGAGCCTGTAGCAGTTTGGAAGTTACCTTCAATTATTTATATATGTATCATCTCAACCTTAAATAAGTGCATACTTAGTCACTCCATTGCATGGGCACTATTACTACAATTCAACTCCTACCTCACCCTCTGCGGGGAAAAACAATCGAAGATGGAGTCGACGCCCATGCGCAATGGAGACAAAAGGAGGAGTCACTCGGTCCCGTGACTCGAAAGACTTCTTCGAAGAAAAACAACTTGTAACACTCCGGCCCAACACCAGATGGCGAGCTATTGCAGAACATGCGAATCTACTGCGACTGATGCCACGAACAGATGTACACTGGGTAAGTGACATTTTCATTCCTCATCAGCAGCACAGATGGAGATAGTTTAATAACCGCAGAAAGGATTCCAGTGACTTTACGGCCCAGGTCAGACATCTCCTAGTAAGGTGTCAACACTGCCTCCTGTGTGTCTCACAGAGATGGAAGACTCTGGTGATGAAAGGCCATTTGGGCCAGAGCACGTAGTCCCACGGAACTTTACATCAAATGCCAAGATGGAAAAGACAGTTCAGCTTTCAGTTAAGGAGATGACTCCTTTCAAGATAAGCAGCAATATGGCTAACATTGTTAAGACTTGTTCAAGGAACACTTTCCATATGATAAACCTCATCAAGAACGACATGGCTTGCTAGAGGATACACTGTTCCTGTGCCCATTTCTTTGGTAACAGATTTGCAGCACATTTTAGATTACTATTACAAAATGTTCCCTGAGGGTAATGCACTGGCTCAACATACTCCAATGCATTCTGATACTCCTGGTGTTGCATCGCTTCCTAGAAGCCCATTAGGCTTGCAAGCACAGAAAGAGAGAATAGTTTTGCCTGTGATTAGTATCAGCAATGATTATATCGAAGTGATGTGGACGACTAGCTGAAAGGAGAGATTCCTCAGGATCAGTCGGGGAGATGATTGTGTCACCCCTCTGCCTGCATCTCCCACACTGCCACCTGCTAACCTCCAGACAACATAGAAGGCTTTTATGAACTCTTGAAACAGGCTTCTAGGTGTTTTGACCTGCCTTTGCCAGTGAAGCAGAAATAATTAGTTTGATGGCATCTGTCGCTGTAGATACACATGTTGTGCATAGCCCGCCATCTGGTGTTGGGTCGGAATGTTACAAGTTGTTTTTCTTCGAAGAAGTCTTTCGAGTCACGGGACCGAGGGACTCCTCCTCTTTGTCTCCATTGCGCATGGGCGTCGACTCCATCTTCGATTGTTTTCTTTCCGCCATCGGGTTCGGACGTGTTCCTTTCGCTCCGGGTTTCGGAACAGAAAGTTAGCTCAAAATCGGAAAATTACGTCGGTATTGTTGCGATCGGGATCGGGTTAGATAGCATCGACATCGCATCGATACGATAACATCTCCGTTGCCCTTCGGGGTAGTTGTCGATCCCCCGGCGGGGCCTGGTCGGCCCGACCGCGTGCGAGTTCGGCGCTGATGGAACGGACCCCGTTCCGTTTCTGTCCTAAATGCCACAACAAATACCCATATACAGACCAACATTCGGTCTGTAACCTGTGCCTGTCGCCCGAGCACAGGGAAGAAACTTGTGAGGCCTGTTGTGCGTTCCGGTCCTGAAAAACGCTCCGTGACCGCCGAGCCAGAAGACTGCAAATGGCGTCCACGCCGACAGGACACCGAGATTTCGAGGAACAAGAAGAAGTAGAAGCCTTCTCGATCCATGAATCGGACTCGGACGAATTCGACGACCATGAAACAGTGAGTAAGACGTCGAAGATAGCACATAAGAAAACTGACAAGGCCCAGGGGACGCCACTGCCATCAGGCCATGGCTCAACCCATAAACTCGGTGACCGACCATCGGCACCGAAGAAGGCCGAAATAGTGCCGAGATCGTCCGACTCGGGTCGAGACACAGGCACCCAGCCATCTCGGGACCGAGATAGTGCTGCCGGCAAAGATCGACGCCGAGATAGCGGAGCCGAAGCTGCTCGACGCAGAGACAGCGGCACCGAGGAGGATCGACGCCGAGAGGGGTCGACTCCGAAATAGAGGAAAGTCGCCTCGGAGCCGAAAAAGAGCGTGGACATGGTTTTGATGCCAAAACGACCCACAACCGAGCCAACTACCGGTTCCTATTCAGAGGAACAATCACTGTCCTCTCAAATGCGAAAGCATAGATTCGAAGAGGAATTACAATCCACTGAGGTGGACCACACTCAAAAAAGGATTTTTATACAGAGTGGAACAGGGAAAATAAGCACCCTTCCCCCTATTAGGAGGAAGAGGAGACTGGAATTCCAACAAGAACAAACACCACAAACTAAACTGGTGAAGAAGGTAACTCCGCCACCCTCTCCTCCACCTGTGGCTCCCATTTCACCGGCACAGACGCCGTCACATTCACCGGCTCACACCACCTTAAGCCAAGGTGACCAGGACCAAGATGCTTGGGACTTATACGACGCCCCAGTGTTGGACAACAGTCCTGAGGCGTATCCTACAAAGCCCTCACCACCAGAAGACAGCACAGCATATTCACAGGTGGTGGCTAGAGCAGCAGAGTTCCACAACGTGTCTCTACACTCGGAGCCTGTCGAAGATGACGTCCTCTTCAACACCCTCTCTTCCACACATAGCACCTGCCAAAGCCTGCCTATGCTCCCAGGAATGCTAAGGCACGCAAGGGACATATTCAAAGAGCCTGTCAAAGGTAGGGCGATAACACCGAGGGTGGAAAAAAAATATAAAGCACCTCCCACAGACCCAGCTTTCATCACCTCACAACTGCCACCAGATTCGGTTGTGGTAGGGGCGGCTCGCAAGAGAGCAATCTCCCACACATCGGGCGATGCACCACCCCCAGATAAGGAGAGCCGAAAGTTCGATGCAGCCGGTAAAAGGGTCGCAGTACAGGCTGCAAACCAGTGGCGCATCGCAAACTCTCAAGCGCTCCTAGCGCGATATGACAGAGCCCACTGGGATGAGATGCAACACCTCATTGAGCATCTACCCACAGAACTACAAAAGAGGGCGCGAAACAAGTGGTTGAGGAGGGCCAAAACATCTCCAATAACCAGATACGCTCCTCTATGGACGCAGCGGACACAGCAGCAAGAACGGTTAACACGGCAGTAACCATCCGAAGGCACGCGTGGCTACGAACATCTGGTTTTAAACCAGAGATACAGCAGTCGGTGCTCAATATGCCATTCAATGAGCAACAATTGTTCGGACCTGAAGTGGACACGGCAATTGAGAAGCTAAAAAAAGACACGGACACTGCAAAAGCCATGGGCGCGCTCTACTCCCCGCAGAGCAGAGGCACTTTCAACAGCTTCCGCAAGACAACCTTTAGAGGGGGGTTTCGGGGTCAATCCACACAACCCAGTACCTCACAGTCAACACCGTCCACCTACCAGGGACAGTACCAAAGGGGAGGCTTTCGGGGCCAATACAGAGGGGGACAATTCCCTAGAAGCAGGGGAAAATTTCAAGGCCCCAAAACACCTACAAACAAACAGTGACTCGCACGTCACTCATCCCCTCCACACAACACCAGTGGGGGGAAGAATAAGTCAGTATTACCAAGAGTGGGAGAACATAACAACAGACACTTGGGTCTTAGCAATTATCCAACATGGTTATTGCATAGAATTTCTACAAATCCCTCCAAACATACCACCAAAAACACAAAATATATCAAAACAACATTCGGACCTCCTAGAAATAGAAGTTCAAGCATTACTGCAAAAGAACGCAATAGAACTGGTACCGGATACACAAACAAATACAGGGGTTTACTCACTGTACTTTCTAATACCAAAGAAGGACAAAACACTGAGACCAATCCTAGACCTCAGAACACTAAACACATACATCAAATCAGAACACTTTCACATGGTCACGCTACAGGAAGTGTTACCATTGCTAAAGCAACAAGATTACATGACAACCTTAGATCTCAAAGACGCGTATTTCCACATACCAATACATCCGTCGCACAGGAAATACCTACGGTTCGTATTCAAAGGAATACATTACCAATTCAAAGTATTGCCGTTCGGTTTAACAACTGCACCAAGAGTCTTCACAAAGTGCTTAGCAGTAGTGGCTGCACACATCAGAAGGCAGCAAATACACGTATTCCCGTATCTAGACGACTGGCTAATCAAGACCGACTCACTGACAAGGTGCTCACACCACACAGATCAGGTCATACAAACCCTCTACAAACTCTGTTTCACCATCAACTATGCGAAATCACACATTCTGCCGTGCAAGGTACAACAATACCTAGGAGCGACAATAGATACAACAAGGGGAGTAGCCACTCCCAAGTCCACAAAGGGTTCAAAATTTCCAAAAACGTATACAACGCATGTATCCAACAAAAAGAATACAGGCGAGGATGATATTACAACTCCTAGGCATGATGTCCTCATGCATAGCCATTGTCCCAAACGCAAGGTTGCTCATGCGGCCCTTACAACAGTGCCTAGCATCACAATGGTCACAAGCACAGGGTCAGCTTCTAGATCTGGTGTTGATAGACCGCCTAACATACCTCTCGCTTCTATGGTGGAATAATATAAATTTAAACAAAGGGCGGCCTTTCCAAGACCCAGTGCCACAATACGTGATAACAACAGATGCTTCCATGACAGGGTGGGGAGCACACCTCAATCAACACAGCATACAAGGACAATGGGACGTACATCAAAGAAAGCTGCATATAAATCACCTCGAACTACTAGCAGTTTTCCAAGCATTAAAAGCATTTCAACCAATCATAACTCACAAATACATTCTTGTCAAAACGGACAACATGACAACAATGTATTATCTAAACAAACAGGGGGGGACACACTCGACACAGCTGTGCCTTCTGGCACAAAAAATATGGCAATGGGCAATTCACAACCACATTCGCCTAATAGCACAGTTTATTCCAGGGATCCAGAATCAACTTGCAGACAATCTCTCGAGATCACCAACAGGTCCACGAGTGGGAAATTCACCCCCAAATTCTAAACACTTACTTCAAACGTTGGGGAACACCTCAAATAGACTTATTTGCAACAAAGAAGAACGCAAAATGCCAAAATTTCGCATCCAGATACCCACACAGGCAGTCTCAAGGCAATGCCCTATGGATGAACTGATCAGGGATATTTGCGTACGCTTTTCCCCCTCTCCCTCTCCTTCCATATCTAGTAAACAAATTGAGTCAAAACAAACTCAAACTCATACTGATAGCACCAACATGGGCAAGGCAACCATGGTACACAACACTGCTAGACCTATCGGTAGTACCCCACGTCAAGCTGCCCAACAGGCCAGATCTGTTAACACAACACAAACAACAGATCAGGCATCCAAACCCAGCATCGCTGAATCTAGCAATCTGGCTCCTGAAATCCTAGAATTCGGACACTTAAACCTCACACAAGAATGTATGGATGTCATAAAGCAAGCTAGAAGACCATCCACTAGACACTGCTATGCAAGCAAATGGAAAAGGTTTGTTTGCTACTGCCATCATAATCAAATTCAACCATTACACGCATCTCCAAAAGATGTAGTGGGTTACTTACTACACTTACAAAAATCGAACCTGGCCTTCTCTTCCATTAAAATACACCTAGCAGCAATATCTGCATACCTGCAGATTACCCATTCAACTTCACTATTTAGGATTCCTGTCATTAAAGCGTTTATGGAAGGCCTCAAAAGAATTATACCACCAAGGACACCAACCGTTCCTTCATGGAACCTCAACATCGTCTTAACAAGACTCATGGGTCCACCCTTTGAACCTATGCACTCTTGCGAAATACAATTCCTAACCTGGAAAGTTGCATTTCTCATCGCCATCACATCTCTAAGAAGAGTAAGTGAAATTCAGGCGTTTACAATAGAAGAACCTTTTATCCAACTACACAAAAATAAAGTAGTCCTAAGGACCAATCCTAAATTTTTGCCAAAGGTTATTTCACCGTTCCACCTAAATCAAACGGTAGAGCTACCAGTGTTCTTCCCACAGCCAGATTCCATGGCTGAAAGGGCACTACATACATTAGACGTCAAAAGAGCACTAATGTACTACATCGACAGAACTAAACACATCAGAAAAACTAAACAACTGTTTATTGCATTTCAAAAGCCTCACGCAGGAAACCCAATATCGAAACAGGGTATAGCCAGATGGATAGTTAAGTGCATCCAAATCTGCTACCTTAAAGCAAAAAGACAACTGCCCATTACACCAAGGGCACACTCAACCAGAAAGAAAGGCGCAACCATGGCCTTCCTAGGGAATATTCCAATGCACGAAATATGTAAGGCAGCCACATGGTCTACGCCTCACACATTTACCAAGCACTACTGTGTAGACGTGCTATCAGCACAACAAGCCACAGTAGACCAAGCCGTACTAAGAACCTTATTTCAGACTACTTCCGCTCCTACAGGCTGAGCCACCGCTTTTGGGGAGATAACTGCTTACTAGTCTATGCACAACATGTGTATCTACAGCGACAGATGCCATCGAACTGAAAATGTCACTTACCCAGTGTACATCTGTTCGTGGCATCAGTCGCTGAAGATTCACATGTGCCCACCCACCTCCCCGGGAGCCTGTAGCCGTTTGGAAGTTAGCCTCAACTTTGTACATTTGTAAATATATTAAATCTTAAATAGGTACATACTTATTCACTCCATTGCATGGGCACTATTACTAAAAAACAACTCCTACCTCACCCTCTGCGGGGAAAACAATCGAAGATGGAGTCGACGCCCATGCGCAATGGAGACAAAGAGGAGGAGTCCCTCGGTCCCGTGACTCGAAAGACTTCTTCGAAGAAAAACAACTTGTAACACTCCGACCCAACACCAGATGGCGGCTATGCACAACATGTGAATCTTCAGCGACTGATGCCACGAACAGATGTACACTGGGTAAGTGACATTTTCATTTCTGGACTTCAGTGATTCAGCTAGAAAATAAGTTAAATCAATTTCTATTGTTGATCACACTTGGGAGGAAGGATTAAAACTTAGGAAGAATCCTGTTTCTGTCACAGCAGTCATTCCTTGGTAGAATAAAAAATATAGAGTGCTAGAAAATTCGCTCTCATATTTGATAAGCCATCTGCTTCCAGATCCAGTGGCGATGCAGCGGCCCAAAGAAAGTCCAGAAATCCTTCTACCCCATATTTGGTGTTGCTAGACAACAAAGGCTGATGTCTAGATAACACTAGCAAGCGGTTTCCAGTGAAGGCAGCAACATCCATTAGAGCATCAAACACGTTGGTTATAGCAGGAAGGTTTGACAGACAGATGTGGTTGGATATGGCAGCTTTCTTAAAATTTCTGCTGGAGGATAAAAGAAAGGAAGCTAAAGAGATATTACAGAAAGTAAGAGAACTTCATCAGAAATAATGGATAGGGCAATGGCTGTGTCCTTGAAGGCTTTCGGACAGATGGCAGGTACGGCAGTTTTATGCCAGCAAGAATGGCTGAAGACCACTGCCTTTAGTCATGACGTGCAAGCCAAAATATTAGACATGGCTTTTGATTGAGAAAACCTTTTTGGAAAGGATGTTGATGATGCCCTCCGGTATATTAAGGCAGACTAATGCATTACATTCATTGGTAACATTACAACTGCATTGTTTTCAGACTTTTCGGGAAGGCAGAGGACAATTTATGCCCAGAGCTCCTTACCAAACTATAGGTACCAAACCTGTCCTCAGTTTCAACAGGGCTAGCGTCCACAATACACCTCGAAATAACAATACAAAGAACTCTAACAGTGATCTATTCATGACAGCCTGCTCATAGACAACATCTGGTCCAGAGGATAAGGCCATGAGGTCTCCTGGCATCAGTGAAAATTGGCAGGTGCTAGTACCTAAAGTCTCAACCACAACGTCTGAACAAAGTCCTTTTCAGCTATTACAATCGTTGGAAGATCATCTCTTCAGATAAGTGGGTGTTAGATGTAATGCACCACGGTCAGACCCTAGAATTTCTTCAAAAGCGTCCCAGACACCCTCTTTGCGAAAGGTTTCATGAAAATCTAGCTCTGTTAAAAAAGAAAATTCTATTGCTTGTCTCCAAGGGTGCAATAGAGGAAGTTCCACTCTTACATCAGAACAGGGCTTCTACTACAACATCTTCCTTATCACTGTGATGCTGCATTAAGTGGGGCCAGGATCAGTGACCCTGGAGGCAGGTTTAAAGATCTAGTTAAAGAAACAAAATATTCTGTAACTTTTTTTTTTAGTCTTTCACCTTAAGGTAGCTCTATATAAAATAAACCGCAGTGTAAATGAAAAATAAATTTAAAAAGTTATGTTAATCTGTGGCAAGTGCACAATTGTACATTATGAAACCTCTGCTCTGCAGAGCTCAGTGTCTAACCAGAAAGCCACAGAATAAAATCTTGGTGTAGTGGAGAATAGATGCTTGTGTATTGTTAGTGGTACGAGGACCCTGCCTGTGACAGAAAGCACTGAGAACATGTAAGTCATTATGTTAAATTTGCATTACATATAGCACAAGACGGACTGCTGCCAAATGTGCAAAAAATTGATTAGATCAACTAAACCTATACCTGCTTCCAAACCCCCCTTTACATTTGCAGATTAGCCAATTGTGCACATTTGCATTTCTTTCAGGTATGCAGGCACTCTGCCAAAAAGGCCACATTGTGCCCCTCTGAATCGACCACTCCATGTAAAGCATTGGAAGACGTACGTTTTGAAGTGGTAGGGAGCCATTACCAATACACAGTTCTTCCCTTTGGGGTCTGATTGACTCCCTGAGTTTTCACAAAATACATGGCGCTGGAGCTGACATTCTTAAGAAGAAACGATCATCGGGTGTTCCCATACCTGGACCACTGGCTTATCTCATTCTGCTCGGCAAAAATAATCTACTTTAATCTGTCTTCACTTGTTCAAAACATTAGTCCTAAAATTAAACGGAGAACAGTCATCCTTTTCACCATCCAGGTCATCAGTTTTCCTGGGAGCAATTAGAGATACAAAAGCTTACAAAGCTTATCCAACTTTCGAGAGAATTCAATGCATAATGGCATTTAGAACTTGCCTATCAAAAAGAATGTTCACTTCTGTTTGGACGTTCAAATCAGTGTTGGGAGTGATGTCTTCTTACATCCCATAAATCCTCAATTGTCGACTCTGGATGAGACAGTTGCAGGAACAATTGGATATGCAGTGAATTCAGACCCAAGGAACATTTGAAAACATAATAAACATTACACCAACTATGAGTATAGTGATGGCATGATGGGGAATTAAAGAAAATATCTCTGTGAGCTGATCGTTCATCCCAGCGCATCCTTTCTTTTAAATGACGACCTATGCTGCCCTGGAGGGTAGGGGGACACATCTTTAGGACCTAGAGATTCACAGAAAATGGTCTTCTCAAAAGGCAAGAACGCACATGAACCTCCTGGAGTTGAAGACAGCTTAGGCGTCTCAAATCCTTTCTTCCCAGAATGCGCAATTCCACTGTTTTGGTATGAGCAGACAATATCACAAGCATGTTCTATATCATTAAACATGGAGGGACAAAATTAAAGATTTTGTCTATGAAAGACCAACAAAATATGGAAATGGTTTCTGCTTCACATTTCCTTAGAAGTTGAACATGTTACAGGAGTGGAAAACATATGGTCAGATCCCTTGAGCAGAACTTTGAGATAGTGTCATGAATGTGAATTAACTCATCTGCATGCAATACAAATTTTCCAACAATGGTGAGCTCCAAATTGTTCCTCTTTGCAATACTTCAGAACAAAAATGCAAGTTGTTCTCAAGAAGATTTCCTCCGAGAAAGGCACAGAGAAGCACATTTCTCTTGGCCTGTCTAGAGTAATTGCTTACGCCTCTGCTCCTTTTCCACTATTTCCCTAGGTTCTTCAAAAAATGAAACAAGAACTTTGCCACCTTATTCTGATAGTTCCACCGTGGCCTAGACAATTTTTGCTTCACAGAACTGTTTCTCCTTTCAAAATGTCCGTATATTCAGTTAAAATAAACAACAAATCACATTTCCATGAACAAATGCCAGATCGTTCATCCACAAATTGTCACTTAGCTTATCAGCTTGGCTTCTTATGACAGTGAATTTGATCATTGAATATAACAGAGAAATGTTAAACTATTGTGGAGCAATCTTGTGCAGATGTCACAAATAAATCCTATGAAGCGAAATGGAAAAGATTCTGTTATTGGTGTGCAAATAATGATCTACACCATGTTACATGAGTGCTTCAGGGGCTGTGCTATGATAGGTCGAAATTTGGTTCTTTTAAAACAATGCAAACTGGTTACCAATGTCACTGAAGTATTGAGAACCATAGAGAACTTACCTATCGCAGTACTTGTTATTATTACAGCGGGCTCCCACAGTAACGACAAGGAAAAATCAAGCGTGCGATTCTGTGAAAGAGCAATACTAGAGAACCACAGTGCACAGGTGACTTGTTTTTCCTTGAATACATGCAGGCATGTTTCTCCGACCATGCAAAATCTATTGTTTACTGTAAGACTTCAAGAGAAATTACTGAGCGCTCATGGTGTCTATATGCATGGGTTTTGATAAACTCCCTTTCAATAATAAAAGTAGCTTGCAGTCCAGATTCTACCCGTAATTTTGTGGAACCTCAGCAGGAGGGTAAGATTCTAAAAACTGCTCTTAACTGCTGCAAGGTGTTGTCATATGAAGGAGGCTGAAACAGGTGGTAAAGGGGAGGAAATGTATTCACGTTCATTTATCAGTGGTGACAAAAGTGTTCGCCCTCAATCCTATGTGTTTGCCAGGTAAAGTTTGATATTGCAGGTGAAACATGAATGTGGCTCATGAGCCAGAATCTATGTTGATGGCAGTTTATTACAAAACTCAGACACCAAGACTCATTTTGTGCCTATGTGTGACCTGTCCTAGCTCTTTTTTCATTAAAGGGCTAAAACTGTTATAAACCAATAATATGATGAGATGATGTTTTTAATTCTTATCTCCGTTATTGATGCTGGTGGCACATTCTCATAACACATTATGAACTATAATAGGCTAATTTGACTTGTGATGTGAATTAGTCATGATCAAGCACAGTAACATTGAAGCCCAGTTATGATCAGTTTTTGTAGACTCAGAGTCACTCTTTTTGGAGGTAATGTATATGACTGAATTTGGTGGGTTCTGTGTTTCTCACAATACTGGAGGGCATTTTTATTTCTTGTAGCGACCTATTCACTAAAGTCTTGGGAGCTGCAATTACCCATCAGTACTGGTACTTTTGTGTTTAGCTCTGTGTTGTCTGAGTGTACGTCTCATCGTACTAACAAACATTTTCTAGCATAGACATTTTATTAGATACAGAGTGGTGCTAAAATTGCATCTGGTATGATTTTTCTGTTTCAAAGACAGCTCGGGTATCGTTGTCTGGCTTCTGTTTTTTACAACCTCCACAGAAGTGCCAGCTGGTGAAGGGGTGTTCTCCCACAAGGCTGAAACCACTCAAAGTAGCAGTGCCCGCTATACAATTATAAATGCATGATTCAAGGTAGTAACTAAGGCTGTGTCTGAACTTATATTTTCAAAAGGTTTATGGCTCAGATTGTTGCATGTTAGAGCCTCTCAATTTTTAAAAAACAATTGCTGGTGGAATTTACAACCTCACTATGTTCAAGATCTGCCCATATTTAAGCATAATCCATTTTAGCTGCTTTGAGATGGTAATATAAGTGGTGGTGTGGGTTATTGTCTTCAGCTTTTGTAGGCAGGCTTCACAATTGTTGGTTAGGTTTAACTCTATTTTCTTATCAAAGTAGTACACACACCTTTGCCTACAATAAACCAGTCAGTGAGGAGTGTAAAAATGTGAATATCTTTGCAGATATCTAATCCCTCTTTTTCTCCTACATTCAGTTATAGCTCTAAAATGTGCTTTTCTAAGGCTAAATGAGTTCAGACGAGCAAGATAAGTGTTTGCGGGGTAGATTGGGCTAGCATCCTCCCACTTGTTATGTCTAGACCTCTTCATTAATAAGGAGTTGCGGAATATCGGTCTGTATAAGGCACCTTACCCTAACATATCTGTTCTCTACAATCCCCTGCTAAATAATTTAACTAAGGAGAGCAGTCTATATCAAATGCAGCAATCTTATCAGTAAAATGCAGGGGTGTGGCATTTAATGAAATATCTACTTGTCCATGGGATAGGCTACTTCATAAATCTACTTGTCCTGTTAATAAAAAAAAAACAAAAAAAAAAACTACAAATTGTGGCAGCAATCTCAGCATATTAGAGCTCTTATAATAGCCTCTCTGATTATGCCAGGGCTCGTACTATAGTAGGGCTTTAATACTAACAATTTATTTATTTTGCCACCTTTAAGCAGATCTGCATGCTGGGGCAGGAGATGATGGTAAGCAATAGTTCCAGTGGCTGGAATGCCTTTTTCAGTCTGTGCAAACCTATTAACCTGCATGTTTTAAGGGGTTTCACCAGCTCTTCTGTAATCATTTCCCATACTGAGAAAGGTTAGAAATTTACTCCTGACAAACATCTTCCAGGGCTGGGAAAAAACGTGGTTAAAGGGAAAATGAACTTGTAAACTCTCAACAGATTTTTGTATGAGCAAATATACAGCTGCATATTTTTGCATATTTTTGCTCGTGCTAAAATGCAGTCACAAATATTTTCTTGACTAAGACTACTTCTGTAAATTCTTGTGAATTCATGAAATATGCAAATCTGCACTACGGCAAAGACATATACCATGGGTGCACTAATGTGACTTTAACAATTAGGCCCCTGATTAGGTGTGGCGTTAACCAAGACCTTTTGCATTATTAAAAATCTCTCTCTCTCCATCCATCCATCCATCCATCCATCAGTTGGCTTCACTGTGACTGATCCTACTTCCAGAACCTGCTTCTACTCTGCACCTGGATACACTCACATGTGACAAGTTCCACACTCTACAAATCCATGATACATTGCAATACAATGATCAAAATCTGCTTTTTCACAAGGAGCATAGTGCCACACAAAGTAGTTTTGTTCAGTGTCCGGAGCAACTGTGGCAATTTGTGCTTTTTGCGTCCAAAAAGTATTTTTGTTTTTATTTGTATCTGATAGAAACTTCTAGTTGCGTATTTATTACCATAGAATTTCTCCCAGGCATTATGCTGGATTTGGAGATTTTTCTTCGAGCAGTACCCTTACGTGCCATCAAGTGGCACTGGTCGACTTTGCGCCCATCATTGGCATTGTGGTGCTCTAATGGTGCCAGGGTTGTATATAGGCGCCACCCCAGCTCGCTGATGTCCTTTTCTTTTCGTACCAGCTTACGTGCCGATCCAGAGAAGCGCTACCCTCAGTCATTTTTTTAGACTGACTTTTTGGCTGTTTTTTCAAAGTTTTTGAACTGCTTCGTGCATCGAAATGTCTTCCCACAAGACTGGATTCAAGCTCTGACACTGGTAAAATGGCTTCCCTGCACTTAGAAAGTCCAGGAAAATGGAGCTTGAGTTCAGAGAGGCACTTCTGCTCGTGCAGTGGTGCCCTCACACACAGGTACTTGCACCATGCCTTCTGGGCTAGAAGGACCTGCCATAGGGGTGACTTACAGTGACCCGGTGCAGTGACCTATAGTGAAAGGGGGCTTGCACCTTTTCACGCAGGCTGCAGAAGTAGGCCTGCAGACACATTTTACATGGGCTCCCAAGGGTGGAATAATACATGCAACCTGTGGGGCTCCCCTGGTGCCCCAATGCCCTGGGTACCTATGTACTTTATACTAGGGACTTACATGGGGACACCAGTATGCCAATTGTGGGGTGTGCTAAGTCCTAAGTAACCACATTGAGAGGGAGAGAGCACAGTCACTGGGGTCCTGGTTAGCAGGATCCCAGTGAACACAGTCAAAACACACTGGCAGCAGGCAAACAGTGGGGGTAACCATGGGCAAAAGAGGATACTTTCCTACACGTGTTCACAGAGAACAATGCAACAGGCAGGGCGGAGTGGGGTTGTGGACCCTTTGTCAGGTGGCTCTATGCCTCTGGACATGGCTGAAACGTCGGGCGTAACCCTGGGGCTTCAACATCTAGCAGGCTCTCAACGTTAGTGCGGATAAACTCAGCCATCTTTGCATGGTTGATCACGAATGGTGTCTCCATCCGGAGGTGCTTAAGGTCTCTTTCAGGAAAGGGGAAGGGTCTTGGTTAGACCTGTTCGCCTCCGCAGAGAATGCGCAATGTCAGCTGTTTTGCATGCTGGAGTTTCCAAGGCGGCACTCACTCGGTGACGCTTCTGGTCTCGATTGGAACTCAGGCCCTCCTATACGTCTTTCTGCCAATACCACTTCTGCCCAGAGTTCTCAAGAAGATAAAGAACAACCGGGCCCAAGTAATCCTTGTGCCTCCGAATGAGCTTCTAAGCATGGCCATTGATCCTCCACTTAGACTGGCTCTTCCGGAAAATCTTCTGATGCAGCAGCAAGGGATGGTTCTCCACCTGAACCTGTCCAGTCTCCGCCTTCTTGTGTGGAGATTAAGCGGAGGCAGTTGACAGCTTTCGACTTTCTGCCCAAAGTCTGTAATGTTATCTTGGCAGCCAAGCGTCCCTCCACCAAAATGGTATATGCCTGTCAGAACAAAGTCGTGGCATGGTGTACCAACAAGTTTGTTGACCATCACCTTGCCTACTTTTTATGCACCCCCACATTCTTTTCATGAAGAGGAGAGACTCCACTGTCCGGATCTAAAAAAAAAGAGTGTTTGCATTCTACCTCAATCGTACCAAACAATCAATCATAATACTTGTGAAGCGCGACTAGTCACGCGCTAGGGTCTCAAGGCGCTGGGGAGGGGCAGTAAGTGAGAGGTCGTCGATGAACGGAGGGGGATCAGGTGTAGAGACAAGTTGAGGTCCTTTCTGAATTGTGATAGAGTAGGAGATTTTCTGAGGTGGATGGGAAGGGAGTTCCAGGTTTTGGCGGCGTAGTGGGAGAAGGATCTTCCACTGGCTGTGGCTTCCGGATGCGTATTCTGGTCCGGTGTTGTGGAGGGCTTTGTAGGTGTGCGTGAGAAGCCTGAATGTGATTCTGTTGTCTATTGGGAGCCAGTGCAGGTCTCTCAGCAGAGCGGAGGTGTGGCTGTGTTTGGGGGTGTTCATGATAAGACTGGCAGAGGTGTTCTGGTTGTGTTGCAGTCTTTTCTGTACCTTGGTGGTTGTTCTGGTGTAGAGTGCGTTGCCATAATCTAGGCAGCTGCTGATGAGGGCCTGGGTGACCGTTCTTTTGGATTCTGTTGGAATCCATTTGAAGATCTTCCGGAGCATGTGCATGGTGTTGAAGCAGGTGGGGAAGACTGCGCTGACTTGACAGTTTATCAAGAGTGCGGAGTCCAGAATGAAGCCGAGGTTGCGGGCGTGGTCGGTGGGGGGCAGAGCGCTTCCGTGGGCAGTGGGCCACCATGAGATGTCCCAGGCTGAGGGATTGTTGCGATGACGAGTACTTCTGTTTTTTCAGTATTAAGCTTGAGGCAGCTATCCTTCATCCAGGCGGCGACTGCCCTCATTCCGTTTTGGAAGTTGGGTTTGACTGTGCGTGTCGTTGGTGAGGGAGATGATTAGCGGAGTGTCGTCAGCATATGAGACGATGTTGAGTGCGGGGTGTCTGACGATGGTGGCTGGGGGGGACATGTTGAGGTCAAGAGACTGGGGCTCAGAGAGGAGCCTTGTGGGAGGCTGCATATGATCTTGGTGACCTCTAATTAGAAAGGGGGGTGGTGAAGTCAGACTCTTTGGGTCCTGTCGGAGAGGAAGGAGGTGATCTATTCCAGTGCTTTTTTTTTCTTGGATGCCGGTGTTGTGGAGACTAGTCTGTAGTGTGCGGTTGGAGATGTCTGTGGCGGCAGACAGGTCGAGGACGATGCGGATGTCGTCTGTGGCGGCGAGGAGGGTGGTCTCAATGCTGTGGTTACTCTGGAAGCCTGACTGTGAGGGGTCCCGGATGTTGAGTTCAGTGTGTCTGGTGAGTTGTCTGTTGACACCCTTTTTGATGACCTTAGCTGGGAAGGGGAGGAGAGAGAAGGGCCGGAAGTTCTTGAGGGTGTCTGGGTCTGCAGTGGGTTTCTTCAGTAAGGGCTTATTTCGGAGTGTTTCCAGATTTGTGGGAAGGTGGCGGTTTCGAAGGAGCGATTGATGTGCCGGAGTTTGGGTGCGATGGTGCTGCCTGCTTTTTTTAAGATCTGGTGGGGTCAGGGATCGGAGGGAGAGCCAGAGTGGATGGAGTTCATGATGTTGAGGGTTTCTTCATCAGATGTTGGCCCAACGGAGTAGGTGGTGGGGGTTTGGAGGAGCTTCGGTGGTGGGATATGCCAGTGGAGGGAAGGTCCTGAGTCCGGAAGCTGTCGTAGATGTCTGCTATCTTGCAGTGGAAGTAGGTGGAGAGGTTATTGCAGATTTCTTGTGAGGGGAGGTTCTGTGGAGTTCGCTCTGGGGTTGGTCAGTTCGCTAATGATCGCTAAGAGTTCCTTGCTGTTGTGTGCATTGTTGTTGATGCGTTCCTGGAAGGTGTTTCTCTTGGTGGTTCTGATGAGTTGGTGGTGTGTGTTTATTGCTTTTTTGAAGGCCTGGTGGTTGGTGAGGGTTTTGTCTGTGTGCCATTTTTTTTTTTTTTTTTTTTTTTCAGGCGCCTGCATTTTTGATTGGCCTCCTTGAGGGCAGGGGTGAACCAATTGGCTTTTGTTGATGTGCATCTGTTGGAGGGTTTGTCGATGGGGGCTACGGGGTTGGCGCAGTCTGAGATCCAGTTGATGAGGTCTTGGGCAGCTGTTAGTGTCATGGATGTCTAGGGGGTGAGTTGTTGAGGCTGGTGAGTAGCTGGTCCTTGGTGATTTTGTTCTAGCTTCTGTGGGGAGCGGGGGAGGAGGGACATAGTTGAGTGAGGTGTTTGTCGGGGGTTTTGCTGAAGGTAAAGTGGATACAGTGGTGGTCGGTCCATTGGAGTTTGGTGATGTGGCTATTGGAGATGTGGTTGCTGGCGGGGAAGATGGGGTCAAGTATGTGTCCAGTGGAGTGAGTGGGCAAGGTGATGAGTTGCTTGAGTCCAAGGTTGGCAAGGTCTTCGAGCAGTGTTGTGGAGTTGTCATTGGGGTTCTCCAGGTGGAAGTTGAGGTCCCTGCGGAGGATGTAGTCCTTGGCAGTGAGTGCATGGTTGGTGGGTAAGGTCAGTGATTGTGTCGCAGAATGGGTGGTGGGCGCCCGGCGGCCTGTAGATGAGGGTGCCCAGCAGAGGGGTGTTAGGGTTTGTTTCAATCTGGAAGTGGAGGAGTTCCATGTTGGTTGTGGAGTCTTCGGAGCTGGTGGAGAGGTGTACGTACTCTCTGTGGACGATGTCGATGCCTCCCCTGGGGCGGTTCTTGCGGTCTTTGGAGATGATCTTTTAGCAGTCTGGGATGGCGGTGTCTGGAGCCGAGGAGGGTTAAGTCAGGTCTTTGTGAGGAAGGTGACATCCAGGGATGTGGTGTCGATGAGGTTCCAGAGTTCGATGGCGATACCAAAGACTTCCAGGTGGACGATCAACTCTGTTGGTTGTTCAATGAAAGGTCAGGCAGTGCTGAAAAGGCATCTCTAGATGGGTTGTTCTCTCCATCTTCATGGCTCTGTGCTTCTTGCGTGGAAAGTCGTGAAAAGAAACTGGTGTCACTGTGCCAGGGTGGTGCCTGTATACGACCGCAACGTCATCACAGTGACCAACCTGGACCCAGTCGACCAACGCCACCTGACAGCGTGCAAGGGTACTGCTCAAACAAAAAAATCTCTGGATATAGCTAGTTAGTGGTCTGTCGCAGGGTCAGTTGAAGGATCCAGTGTTGATAGACCACCACATTCACCATTCTCTGCAACGGTGAAACACCAAGAACTTGTTGAAAGGCTGACCTTTTCTCAACGCACTTCCCCACATCACTTTTACAGCTGACGCATCACAAAAGGGATGGGGTGTACACCTACTAAATATAACAGTGCAGGGTCTCTGGGGTGCCAAGCACCAGAGTCTCTACATCAACTACCTAGAGCTTCAAGCTGCTCACCTAGTGTTGACTCTCACATGGTTGTCCTAGTTCAGACGGGCAATATGACTGTCATGTATTGTCTACAAAAACAAGCAGGGGAAAAGTTCTCCACAACTGTCACTCCTGTCTCGGACCATCTGGTAGTGGGCTGTACACACAACACATCACAAAATTCACCTGTTGGCAGAATACCTTCTTGGAACAGACAACAGCTTTGCAGACCTGCTCAGCAGGTTGCAGCAACAAGTCCATGAATGGGAACTCCGCCCACAAGTCCTCCTACCATACTTCAAAAAGTGGGTGTTCCCTCAAATAGACCTTTTCACCACAGCACAAAACGCAAAATGCTCTAACTTTGCCTCCAGTTTTCCACTTCCCAAAGGCAATGCACTATGGATGAGTTGGCCAGGGATATTTGTCTGCGCTTTTCCACCTCTCCCTCTTCTTCCGTTTCAGGTTTGGAAGCTCAGGCAAACTTCTCTTAAAATGCTCTTGGTTGCTCACACTTGGGCACGTCAGCACTGGTTTACAGCACTTACTCCAGTAATGGAACGTTCGTAGATTCACATGCTGGATCATTCCTAGTCATCAAGATGTGATTCCCCAGTGTATTATAATAGCAATGTAATGATATCTAAAGTGTATACAGGCCTAAGGCCTGCCACATTAGTAGTCTGTCCATGTCTATTTGAGAAAAAAAGACCCAAACCAGATTTCAGCCAATCAGGCTGCCCTTCCTCTAGAACATTCCTGTGAGAAGCTCCAGTGCCTCAGATTTTCTACCACACGTCGTGCTAGGGAGTCTCCACTGAGCTCTGCTCAGTCACACTTTTCTGAAATCAATTCTGGTATTTATTTCTCCTCAAAATATTATTACTAGGTCGAAGGCTACCAAGTCTCTTATCTGGTCTGCTCTACACCTAACTTCTGTATTTTTCACCATGTCTGACAAAGAGAGGAAGAGTCCCTTCAGGGCATGCAAGACATGTGCTGTGGAAAGAAAAGGCTTCACTTTGAAGACCCCCACAAAGACTGCATATATTGCGTTTATCCAGACCATTCTACTAAGGATTGTAAGGTATGCAGAACATTTTCTAACAAGATTCAGGACAGGGAGGGCAGGCTGCTTATTTGGCTCCAGAGATTAAAAACTAGGAAAAATCCTGTTTCTGGTTTTGACAGTGAAGACTTTTCTATATCCTCTAGAAAAACTCAGAAAAGGGCAGATCACCTCAGACTGGTCATATGGAGGACCAGCCCAAACAAACTTTAAAAAAGGCCAATCATGGGTCTTACGAAGCTCACAGTCCTTCAAGTTCTCCTCACAGGAGGTCTGCATCCTCCCACAGAGAAGAAAACGTTCTGCCTCGTCAGTGTAGTAAAAAAGCGTCTCCTGAGCCTCCTACACCACCTCCAACAACTAAACATTCTTTCAAGAAGCCATCCGTCAAACTGTCGACGACATCGTTGATGAAATCGCGATCGACTACAGCTGTGAAAAATGTGCACGGCATCGTCAAAGACCTTTCACAATGATCAGGGTCTATACAGCATGCAGTACTTCCAATGTGCACGACAACGACAGTCATCGGCGCCCCTCTGTCAGGTTGTCGACGCTAAAAATAACTGTCTCCTTGCCCCCGACGATTAAACCATCGTCGACAATGAGACCCTTGATGCCGACGACTGCTCCGTCAACGAAACTGTCATTACTGCCAGCACCGTCGATGACAACAGCATCGACGACACCGTTGATGGTTAAGATTGTGGAGAAACCTAGAAAATTAAAATCCCTGACACCGTTGCACACTTCCCCTAGTAAAGTGTCACCTTTAATTCCTGCTCATCTTTTGGAGGCCGATGACTCGGATAGGGAAGGACCATTTGGTACTGCCCATAGTCATTATGAACTACATGTAAAGTGTCAGGATTTGGACGACCACAACCAATACGATCCTCAATCCTTTTATTCTCCTGAGGTTCAGTATTTGTACCAGGGACAGAAGTTCCCTATGCCAGGTTCCCTTATTTCAGACCTGCAATTAATGCTGGCGGACTATAGGAAGAGATTTCCACCAGTCGAATCTGAAGACCAGCAGGCATCTATACCTTCACCAGTGCCACCTCCTTCCCCGCCTGTTACACCGCGGTTATTGCCATTGGATGTACCCCCACATACACCTCTTTCTTTTCCACCACAAGACCCATTATCATCCGATGATGACAGGGAAGAGAGAGAGTTGCCAGTCATTCCACTATGCTATAGGATCTATCAAATACCTTTACCATCTTCCCCTTCCCCAGTCCCATTAGACTCTCCACCAGGTGACATTGGTGGATTCCACAGTTTTTTGAAGTGGGCAGCAAAGAGATTTGCCCTACCTATGCCTACAAAGCAGATGGACTGCTTTCTCTAGGACTTTAAGGAACCCTTTAAAAAAAAGTGTAAGATCGATGCCCATAGTGGACTACATATGAAATGAGGGTCTGAAGTTAATGATAAATCCTGTTACTGTTAGCGCGGTATTGCCTGCATGGATAAGAAATATAAGGCGCCAGATGACGCCCCAGCTTACCTGACTGAACACCGCAAGCCAGACTCTGTTATCACTCAGGCAGCACAGCGCTGATCCAGAAATCCTTGAAGTCCAGTCTCTGCTCCACCTGCTAAAGAAGGAAGAAAGCTTGATAATATAGGAAAGCGCTTCTCCTTGATGTCCTCTCTTACCGTTTAATGGGTGTCAGACTCATTAGCTGTAATAGGCAGATACGACAGGCAGCTATGGGCAGACATTGCTCCTTTCATAGACCAACTTCCAGAGGATTCAAAAGCAAAAGCAATCAAGATAATCCTGCTAGAGGAAAGGACTTGCGCTGAAGTAATCAACTGTGCAGTGGATATTGCTACCACTGCCTTTCATCAGCTGGCAGGTGCAGCTGTTTTAAGAAGACAGGGCTGGCTTTGTGCAACTTCTTTTAGACCTGAAGTGCAGAACAAAATTCTAGATTTACCTTTCGATGGAGAAGCTCTATTTGGGAAACATATTGATGTCCTCAAGGCTATAAAAATTGATACGGACAGAGCTAAGTCCCTTGGAACCTGGCAGTTCAAAAGACAGCCCTTTCGGGGTGCCAGAGGAAGGGGATATCCATCCTACAGAAGGGGATTTCAACAATCTAAGTATCCTTCTTCCTTCACCAATCCTTTCATCCCTAATATCAACAGAGGCAGCCTCCACAGGCAGCATATTTTAGAACCACAGACAGAACGAGAGCAGGAGGACAAACGAGAGCAGGAGGACAAACGAGAGAAGCAGGACGCAGGCAATGACTTCTTCCTTACTCCGGCTACTTATCCTTCAAATCCAATAATAGAAGGGAGGATCTCCCAATATTTACACAAATTGGAAAATAATCACCTCCGACAGATGGGTTTTAAACCATATTCAATTTGGCCATACAATGGAGTTAATGCAAATTCCGCCAGGAAGACCTCCTCCTCTGCGCGTTCTGAAACACCTAAATCTTCTCAGAAAGGAGGCCCGGACAATGCTCAAAAAAGGAGCTATGGAAAGAGTTCCTGTTACAGACAGAAACAAGGGGTTTTATTCTCGTTTCTTTCTTATCCAGAAGAAATGGAAAGATTGGTGTCCAATCTTGGATCTCAGGGACCTGAATACTTAACTCAAAAGGCAGTCATTCCATATGATTACCTTACAAGAAATCCTTTCCCTTTTCAATCCAGGAGATTATATGTCAACCCTCGATCTTCAGGGCACATATTTCCATGTTCCTATACGCCAGTCGTACAGAAAATTCCTCTTCTTGGTAGCCGGAGCGCATTTCCAGTTCGAAGTTCTTTCCTTAGGCTTGAAATCGGCCCTCTGAATTTTCACCAAATGCTTAGCTCCAGTAGCAGCTTTCCTCAGAAGACACACATCAAGTCTTTCCATATCTGGACGACTGGCTCATCAAGGCCAAGTCCAGTTTACAGGCTGAGAGTGACAAGGGCCTGCATAGAGCTGTTTGGAAAACTAGGCTTAACTATCAATCACACCAAATCCGCTTTCTAACCCCTGAAAATAAACGACCTTTCTGGGTGCAGTTCTAGACACATCTAATACAAAGGCAGCTCCTACAAAAGAGAGGCAGAAAAAACTAATTTCCTTAGTCTCGTTCAAAAAAGACTCTGTTATAGTTTGCCTCTTCAAGTACCTACTAAGAATTTTGTCTTTCTGCATCACACTTGTGCCATTCTGTCGTCTCAGAATGCATCCACTTCAAGAACATCTGGACAAACAGTGGACGCAGTCCAGGGTGGGGTCTTTCAACGATGTTATCAGAGTTACCAAACCCATGAGATCACACCTATCTTGGTGGACCTAGGAATCTCACCTGTGAGTAGGTCTCTCCTTCCTCCGCCAGCCCAGGGGTTGATCACAACAGATGCATCCCTAGAATGTTGTGTAGCCTTGATTTAGGAGTCCGAGGCGGGTGGGAATCACATCAGAAAGCTTACCATATCAATTATCGTGAACTGAAAGCAGTTTGCTTAGCGCTTCGAGCTTTTCTGCCAAAGATAAGAAATTCGTCGGTACTCATACGTACAGACAACACCACAATGATGCACTATCTCAACAGGCAGGGGGAGAACCAGATCTCTGCTTTGATCTTGAATCTCAGTGTATCTGGAACTGGTCCATCCTACAGGGAGGTCATCCTCTGGCAGAACACGTACCAGGCACTCTGGACGTCATTGCGGATTCTCTCAGCAGGCAGACAACATCCAACCACGAATGGGAGTTAAATCAAAGTGTGCTAGATTGCATTTTCTCTCAATGTGATCTTTTTGTCACGCCCCGGAATGCAAAATGCCTATTTTATGCAAGTCGGGATCACCATCCGGGCTCTTGGGGGAATGCCTTTTCAATGGCATGGTCAGGAATTTATGCTTACGCTTTTCCTCCCATTCCCAGAGTCCTAGCCAAGATCAAGAACGAGCACTGCAACATTCTTCTTGTAGACCTGGCATGGCCTCAACAGCATTGGTATACGGGGCTACTGCTTCTCTCAGAGAGCCACAGCATCCCTCTGCCAGTAATACCCACCTGCTAACAATGAGCGGCGGGCAGGTACTCCACCTGGTCCCAGCATCCCTTCATTTGACTACCTTGCTCCTGAACACCATGAATTCGAACATTTGAACATTCTTTCCGACTGTAGAGTCATTCTTGCCAGAGCTGCAGCTGATAGTACCATTAGATCTTACCACCTTTAAATAGAAAAAATTGTATGGTGTAAACAAACTCAGGTGCACCAGTTCTTGTCAGCGCCAGAGCAGGTGCTACCTTATCTCCTCCATTTAGCCAAACAAAGTTTGGCGAGTGCTTCAATTAGAGTCCACTTGGCTGCAATTTCCCCTTATAGATGATCGGGGAACTCCCATCTTTGTGAGCTACAAGAATTATCAAGCAGTTTCTAAAAGGACTTTTTCATTTTTTCCTGCCAGTCAGACCACCACCGCCATCCTGGCAGCTTAACGTAGTTTTGTCCCAATTAATGAAACATCCATTTGAGCCTATTCACAGGGGCGGACTTAAAATTCTTGTCATGGAAGGTTGCACTTCTTCTTGACCTGATCTCAGCTAGAAGGGTTAGCGAAATACAAGCCTTCACAATCAAAACCTTTTCTTGAAATGTAAAGACAATGTAGTAATTCTTTGAACTAATCCAAAATTTATACCCACAGTACCTTCAGACTTCAACATTAATCAGCCAGTTGTACTAAGGTTGTATTTTCCAAATACTTCAACGCCAGCGGAAAAGTCCCTTGATTCCCTACGTCAAAAGATATCTAAAATTTTATCTGGACAAGTCGAGGAGTTTTGGAAAAAAAAATCTATTATTTCTGTCATTCAGTGCCCCTAGGAAAGAGCAACTGACTTCTAAGCAAGGAATTGCTAGATGGATATCTATTGCAGTTGACTATTGTCACAAAGCTGCAGGGAGGCCTCTGAGCAGAACATTGCATGCACATTCCACTAGAGCCGTTGAAGCATCCACTGCGCTCTTTGCTGGTGTGCCCATACAGGACATTTGCAGAGCGGCCACCTAGAAGTGCAAGCACACTTTCACGAAGCACTATTGCCTGGAAGAATCATCACAAGGTGATGTAGCAGTGGGGCAAGCGGTGCTGCAGCATTTGTTCCAGTAACAGTGAGCTGTGCTATTCTCCTTTTTTCCCTCCTACCCAGTATAATGCTCATCACATTGTATGATAAGGTTTCTTTCCTTCACAATACACTGGTTGTGCTTTAGCTCTGTGTAATAATTCTTTTGTTTCCATAGCAGTTAATCATTTAAAGCTTTCTTTTCTATTCATGGAATTGCATCTATCAATTGATATAAAGTTTTCATCATACAGTGTGCTTCACTACTGCTTGCTACTCTGATTCAAAGATGTGAATCTATGCAAGTTCCAATACTGCAGTAAGAAAATTAGTTACCTGTAACTGCATTTCTCCAGTATTGGAATCTTTTATAGATTCACATACAACTCTCCCTCCTCCCCTGAGAAGCTCACTGTTACAGGTTATATACCTCAAGTACTTCAGCACTTGTGCTGTGGGAAAATCTGAGGCACTGGAGCTTCTCACAGGAGTGTTCTAGAGGGAAGGGCAGCCTGTTTGGTTGAAACCTGCTTTGGATCTTTTTTTCCTCAAATAGACAAGGATAGACCACTAATGTGGCAGGCCTGAGGCCTGTATACACTTTCGATATCATCTCGATGACGGGGAATGATTCAAGCATGTGAATCTATGAAAGATTCCAATACTGGACAACTGCAGTTACAGGTAAGTAATTTTCTTCCAGACCTCTGTAATTCCACAAGGGAAGCTCCCCAACAGGCCTGGTCTTCTCACTCGGACCCACAGACAAATCAGGCACCCAGATCCCAAAACTCTCAACCTTGCAGTTTAGCTCCTGAGGCAGTAGTTTGATTACCTTGACTTACCACCTAAATGTATGGAAATTCTTAAGGAAGCATGTAGACCCACCACAAGAGCCTGTTATGCCACAAAATTGAAACTTTTTGTTTGCTACTACCATGCGGGAAAAGATTGAGCCTTTCAAAGCCACGGTGCAAGGCATTGCCTGCTACAGACTTCACTTACAGGTCAAAATTACCATACACTTCTATATGGTCACATCTTGCTGCAATAGCTCCCCACCTCCAAAATAAGAGGCACCTTTCTCTCTTCAAAATTTCACTCATCAAAGTTTTCACGGAAGGACTAAAATGAGTTATTCCACCAAGGGTTCCTCCTCTACCTTTTTGGAACCTTAATATCGTACTGACAAAACTCATGAGTTACTCATTTGAGCCTCTACACTCATGCCGTTTTCAGTTTATATCTTGGAAGGTGTCAATTTTAGTCGCCATCACTTCACTTAGGCATGTTAATGAGCTCCATGCTTTAAACTCAGAAGAACCCCTTTTACAAATAAACCAAGATAAAGTGGTTTTCCTCACCAACCCTAAATTCCCACTACTTAAGGTAGTCTCTCAAATTCACCAGTCCATTGAATTGCCAGTTTGTTCCCCAACCAGATTCTGTTGCGGAAACAGCTCTTCATACATTAGATGTTAAGAGCACTTATGTTCTACATTGATAGAACTAAAGCATTTAGAAAGTCTCAGCAACCGTTCGTCCCCTTTTCACCACCACACCAAGGCAACCCTATATAAAAATCAGGCCTACCCAGATAGTAAAATGCATGCGGCTAGCTATGCTAAGGCCAAAAGATCTTTACCTGTTCCTCTCAGAGAACACTCTACTTGCAAAAAGAGACCAACCATGGCCTTTTTAGGAAATATTACTATAGCGGACATATGTAGGGCAGCTACATGGTCCACACCACACACTTTCACCAAAGGGTGTGGATGTTTTAGCGCTCCAGCAAGCCAGTGTAGGACATGCAGTGCTTCGTACCTTCTTTCAGTCTATTGGAACACCCACAAGTGAGCCACCTCTTCTAAGGAGGGACTGCTTTACAGAGCATGTGTAACTACAGCCAGGTTACTTACCCTGTAAGCATCTGTTTGTGGCATGTAGTGCTGTAGATTGACATGCGCACACCCTCCTCCCTGGACACTTGTGCCTTTTGCAGTTCTTTACATTTACTAGTTTTCACTATTTATACATTCAGCATTGTCATCACATTACTTACACATACTTTACACTCCTTTCTCACCCGCCTGTGGGAAAACAATCTTACAGTGGAGTCAATGCCCATGTGCAATACCACTGAGAGGATGAGTCACTCAACATCGCGACTCGGAAGTCTTATTCGAAGAAAAAACACTTGCACAACTCCAGATCTAAAACTAGATGGCAGGAGGGAATATGCAGGGCATGTGAATCTACAGCACTTCATGCCACAAACAGATGCTTACAGGACAAGTAATATATTGCTTATCTTCCTAATATTTTTTTTTCACATTGACGAGTCCTAATATTTGTTTTTCACATTGACGATCAAGTGTAAAGCCTGGCTTGTCAGTCAATCAAGCTAGGCAGCGGAGGGCCCAACCGAGCAGCCAGTGTACTTGTGAATATTTTAGTATCCAGGTTTAGCAAAACTATGGGCCTAAGTGAGCAACACTATATGGGATCTTATCTAGATTTAATAATCACAGTAAACACTGCATCCATCATAGTATCTGAAAGAGTCTCCAAACCCCCACAGAAGTTGAATATGCAAGTTTACAGAGCTAGGAGTCAAAAAAAGGTTTTTATATGTACCTGTCTGGGCTGGGGTTATGAATAACATTTAGTTATCATGAGGGTACTTACCACCTCCTCACATGAGATTAGGCCCACAGTTGGTGGTTATCAACCTGTATGCTTTGTTGCCAGATGCAGAATACATCAGTTTTGCTGTCAAAAGAGAAGGCGTGGACTTAAGCAGATCAAGTGTTCTCACCTGCCTTCTAAGGGCTGTGATCCAGTGCCAAGTATTTTTTAAACATGATGGCCTAGCGATCTTTTTCAGAGCAAACTGTGCTTTGATGTCTGCTCTGGTTGTATTTATGCATGCCGCCATTGAGATAAATAATTGCTTCAGTACTGCTTTGAGTGTGTCACAAAGAAAAATGATCACCACCCTACCACCCCTTCCTTGTAGTTGTGTGTTAGAAAATGAAGTATGGTCACTGTAACCTCTTTCCTGAGTGACCCACCTAGAAGCTGGTTGTCACTTAGTTGCCACATCCCCATCCACTGATTCTTTCGGTCTGTGGACATAGTGAGGGCAATTAGTGCTTGGTCAGAGAAAGCTCTGTGGCTGATTGAAGTATCCTCAATTGTCATTAGTCAGCTAGTTTCAACTAAAAAGTGATCTAAACATGCATATCTACCCCTATCACCAGAGTAAACTGCGTAGTTGGAACCCTCTTTGTGTTGTCCCCACCGAACATCTACTAGATCCAATGATACAAGTCATTTTCTAAATGCAGCTAAACACCATGTCCCTACACCCAAATCTTTGATGTAATTGATGTGTAGTTGCATCAGTATTGATATCTGATTGATAATTTCAGTTGCAGATGTCTTACCTTAGAATATCCCCAAGCTGCAGACTGGATCCTGATGATTTTCGAGTAGTACCCTTGCCTGCGGGTAGGTGGTGGTGTTCAGTTCAGCCTCACCTGTGCCGGAAGTAACTTGTGAGGTACCTCTATAGGCGCCACTTCGACTCGCTGGCTTCTGTTTTTTCCTTTCCACGCCAGATAGTGCTGTGCTGGTCTGAGATACCCCTCAGTTTTTGACTGGATTTTTTCTATGTGCTGTCAAATGTTTTTGAGAATTTTCTCCTGGTTGAGAGTTCCTGTCAACCAAAAAACCAACTGGTTTCAAGCCATGTGGGGCCTGTCACAGGCAAATGCCGTTCACAGACCCTCACTGGTGTGTTTGTGGTGCTTGGAGCGGGACAATGACTCCCAAGACCTGCAAGGTCTTCTACACCATGCATCAAAAGATGCTGAGGGAGCATTCCCTCATAACTCCTCGTCATCCAATGTCTGTTAAATCCTCAACACTCTAGGTTGTGTTTGAGCGGAAGGTCCCAGGTCCGATCACAGAGCTCTTCCCAACAGTCTGTCACACTCCAAATCCTTGTAAGTCTGTTAAGTCCCGCAAGCACAAAAAAAATCGAAGACGTCGAAGAGGTCTTCTACTTCGCCACGTCTGATGACGTCTTCCGATGAGACGTGGCAATGTCGGTACTCCAGGCCCCGCAAGTCGACAGAACCTGAACCTGGGTCCGTTCGGCGCTGCCCTGATTTTTCACAGTGACACCCACCCCCTTGCACTGAAAGAGTTTTATGAGGTCATGTGCCTTATTTTTGGGTGGCCTGGCCCCTCTGAAATGCTTTCAGGCCCCATGGTTGTGAGAGGGGCCCCTCCTGGACTCATTGCGACGGATTCGCCCTCAGTGCCAGTTGAGACCCATGCATCCCTTGCTGGATCCAAAGCGGAACTGCAGGCAGGACAGAAACCTTCCTAAACATTCGCTCCAGTGCTGGCACCACCTTCATCTTTCTTCTTGACTGACACGGAGCATGATGGGGCGTCATCCGACACGGCCCGGGTCCATACTTCCTGTAGCGGAGCCAGTGCATTATTTATCTGATAAACCTGGAGAGGTAGACGAATCGAAGGGACCATTATATTTATCAACTCCCAGAAGAACAGGAACTGGACAGCTGGTATAAGGATCTGGCGGAGGCAGTCGGGTTAGACACCTCACTCGATACTGGCCTGGTCTCTCCTACAGAGGAGCGAGCCTGTTTTGAAATGGTGGTGCGTAGAGTGGCTGAGGTCTTGGACCTCCAGTTTCCCACAGTGGCAGTTGATATTAACATCTTGACAGAGGTGCTTCAGCCGGGTATCTCCTCTTCACAAGCCCATACCCCCCTTCAATGAAGCCCTACCAGACCTCCTACTCGGGCCTAGTCCAAGCCCTGCACAGGGGCCCTATGCACAGGATGATTGGCCACTGCCATCTCTGCACTCCTGGGGACCCCAGTTTCCTTTCCAAGTGGAATCCAAGTGGCTGGATAATTTTGGCAAGTCTATTTACTCTTCCCCCAGCCTAGTTCTGCTGTTGGTAAACATTGCATGTGTATTGGGCCATTATTCCCATAAGATAGGGGTCTCTGTTGCGCAAGTGCAGCGTATGGTGTCGGAGGAAGCCTGAGACAAACTTATCCAGGCTGTTGCGGAGTGGCGAGATGCAGCAAAGTTCCCCGTAAGGTCTGGGCTCGACACAACTGATTTGCTGGGCAGAGCAATTTCATAGTCAGTGGCCTTATGGCGCCTCGCCTGGCTCAGGACGTCTGGCTTTTCAGGGGATGTCCAGGCTTCCCTCATGGACATGCCCTCCAATGATTCTCGTCTATTTAAAGAGAAGGCAGATTCAGTGCTGGAGAGCTTTAAAGATAGCAGAGCTGCTGCCAGGTTCTTGGACTTGCCCCTGCACTAACCACATTTCGCCTTTTGCCCCTTTTGTGGTTCTCCAGCCATGCACATACCCACACAGCCAGCATGGCCATTAGCCTTCCCAGCCTTGACATCTGTCAGCCAGCAACGTGTGTTTCACTGCACACGTTCACCAAACAGTACTGCCTGGACAGTTAGGTATGTCGTGACAGGCACTTTGCCTATACGGTCCTGCAAGACTTTCTGATCTAATTGGCTTTTTAGTCCCACCTCTGGGAAGGTATTCCTTGGGTACTGATTCTGTGGTAAAGAATCTGTGGCTATAAGTCGCTATTAGATGAACAAGTTACTTACCTTTAGTAATGCCTTATGTGGTAATGACTGACAATAGCCGCAGGGACTCTTCCCTCCCTGCTGTGTAAACCGATTATGGTTCTCAGAGACTTAGTTTGTTTCTCCAGTAGTCAGTGCTTGTCGTTGCTCCACACTCCTGGTGAAGAAAGTCAAGAAAGTAACATGCTGTCGTGCCGAAGTGGCACCTATATAGGTACCGTGCACATCACTTTCACCATGACCAACGCAGAACTGAATTATGCCACCTACTGGTGCACAAGAAGTACTGCTTGAAACTTTTCCCGATCCAGTCTGACGTCTGGGCATATTCTAAGGTAAGGAATCTGCGGCTAGATAGTGTCTACCAGGTAAGGCAGTTCGGTGGCATGTGTAGCTGCAGATACACATGCTGTGCACATCCCGCCATCTGGTGTTGGGCTCGGAGTGTTACAAGTTGTTTTTATTCGAAGAAGTCTTTTCGAGTCACGAGATCGAGGGACTCCTCCCATTTTGGCTCCATTGCGCATGGGCGTCGACTCCATCTTAAATTGTTTTTTTTCCGCCATCGGGTTCGGACGTGTTCCTTTTCGCTCTGTGTTTCGGGTCGGAAAGTTAGTTAGAATCTCGGAAAAATCATCGGTATTGTTTGTGTTCGGTATCGGGTTAGTTATAACAGATCGACACCGACTTTTGAAGAGCTCCGGTGGCCCTTCGGGGTTTTTTCGATCCCCCCGTCGGGGCCTGGTCAGCCCGGCCACGTGTCTCTTCAAGGCTGATGGAACGGACCCCATTCCGCTTCTGCCCAAAATGCCATAAGTATCCATATACAGATCAGCATCTGGTCTGTAACTTGTGTCTGTCTCCAGAGCACAAGGAGGATACCTGTGAAGCCTGTCGAGCGTTTCGGTCGAGGAAGACATTAAGAGACCAAAGAGCAAGAACACTGCAGATGGCGTCGGCGCCGACAGGACAAGGGCGTTTCGAGGAGGAAGAAGGAAGCTTCTTCATCCATGAATCGGACTCTGACGAGCTCGATCCCGAAGAAACGCCGAAAACCGTGAGTAAGACATCGAAACATAAAACTCACGAGAAGACAACAAAAGCCCAGGGGACGCCACCGCCAACAGGCCATGGCTTAACCCGAAAGATAGGTGACCGATCATCGGCACCGAAAAAGGGCGTGCATGTGGCGAAGTCATCCGACTCCTGTCGCGATACCGCCACACAGCAATCTCGGGCCCAAGACACCGGCCCCGAACAGATTCGGCACCGATACAGTGGCACCGAAATGGCTCAGCACCGAGAAACCACGATGCCAAAAATAAAGAAGGTTGCCTCGGAGCCCAAAAAGGCGACCGAAAAGATTTCGATTCCGAAACATCCAGCATCGGAACCGAAAACAGGTTCCTACACAGAGGAACAAGGATTGTCCTCCCAGATGCAAGGACATAAGTTCGAAGAGGAACTTCAATCTGTTGAGCCAGACTACACTCAAAGAAGGCTCCACATTCAAAAAGACACAGGGAAGATAAGCACTCTTCCCCCAATTAAGATGAAAAGAAGACTTGCCTTTCAAGAAAAGGACAAGCAGCCACAGGCAAAGGTGGCAAGACAAACAACTCAACCACCATCTCCACCACCATCAATGCACACATCACCGGTAGCCACTCCACCACTGATGCAATCTCCGACTCATACTGCAATGAGTCAAGATGATCCTGATGCATGGGACCTTTATGATGCTCCTGTATCAGATAACAGCCCAGACTGTTACCCTACAAGGCCGTCGCCACCTGAAGACAGTACATCCTACACGCAGGTGGTCTCAAGGGCAGCTGCGTTTCATAACGTCACCTTGCATTCAGAACCAATTGAGGATGACTTTTTATTTAATACACTCTCCTCCACTCATAGCCAATACCAAAGCTTGCCTATGCTCCCAGGAATGCTAAAACATTCAAAACAAATATTTCAGGAGCCTGTTAAAGGCAGAGCCATAACTCCAAGGGTGGAAAACAAAGTATAAGCCACCACCAACAGACCCTGTTTATATTACGCAGCAATTGACACCAGATTCTGTGGTTGTTGGGGCAGCTCGCAAGAGAGCAAACTCTCATACCTCGGGAGATGCACCACCTCCAGACAAGGAGAGTCGCAAATTCGATGCTGCGGGTCAAAGAGTTGCAGCACAAGCAGCAAACCAATGGCGTATTGCCAAGTCACAAGCACTTTTGGCAAGATACGATAGAGCTCATTGGGACGAAATGCAGCATTTCATAGAACACTTACCCAAAGAGTTCCAGAAAAGGGCACAACAAGTGGTAGAAGAAGGACAAAGTATCTACAATAATCAGATACGGTCATCCATGGACGCAGCAGATACAGCTGCAAGGACAGTAAATACTGCAATAACAATAAGGAGACACACATGGTTGCGTACGTCAGGATTCAAGCCGGAAATACAACAAGCCGTGCTGAATATGCCCTTTAATGAACAGCAGTTGTTTGGGCCGGAAGTCAACACTGCTATTGAAAAACTCAAAAAAGATACTGATACCGCAAAAGCCCTGGGCGCACTCTACTCCCCACAAAGCAGAGGCACATTTCGCAAAACACCATTTAGGGGAGGGTTTCGAGGTCAACCTACAGAGGCCACAACCTCACAAGTAAGGCCCACTTATCAAAGCCAATACCAGCGGGGAAGTTTTCGGGGGCAATATAGAGGGGCACAATTCCCAAAAAATAGAGGGAAGTTCCAAAGCCCCAAAACCCCTCAAAACAAACAGTGACTTCAAAGTCACACATCCCCAACACAACACCTGGTGGGGGGGAGACTAAGACAATTTTACAAACATTGGGAGGAGATAACAACAGACACTTGGCTACTGGCAATTATCCAGCATGGTTATTGCATAGAATTTCTCAAATTCCCTCCAAACGTGCCACCGAAAACACACAATATGTCAAAACAACATATAGATCTTCTAGGACTAGAAGTTCAGGCATTACTACTAAAAGAAGCAATAGAATTAGTACCAGAACACCAGAAAGGAACAGGAGTTTACTCTCTGTACTTTCTCATACCCAAAAAAGACAAGACTCTGAGACCTATATTAGATCTCCGAACATCAAATACCTACATCAAATCAGATCACTTTCACATGGTGACATTACAAGATGTAATCCCACTACTCAAACAACAAGACTACATGACAACACTAGACCTAAAGGATGCATATTTCCATATACCGATACATCCTTCACACAGAAAGTACTTAAGGTTTGTATTCCAAGGAACACATTACCAATTCAAGGTGTTGCCATTCGGAATAACTACTGCGCCAAGAGTTTTTACAAAGTGCCTAGCAGTCGTAGCTGCACATATCAGAAGGCAGCAAATACATGTGTTCCCGTACCTAGACGATTGGTTAATCAAAACCAACACTCTAGAAAGGTGTTCACAACACACAAAGTATGTAATAGAAACCCTCCACAAAATAGGTTTCTCAATCAACTACACAAAGTCACACCTTCTGCCGTGTCAAACACAGCAATACTTAGGGGCGACAATCAACACAGCAAAAGGGATTGCCACTCCAAGTCCACATAGGGTTCAGGCATTTCACAATGTAATACAGGCCATGTATCCAAATCAAAAAATACAAGTCAAAAAGGTGATGAAACTCCTAGGCATGATGTCCTCATGCATAGCCATTGTCCCAAACGCAAGGTTGCACATGCGGCCCTTACAACAGTGCCTAGCATCACAGTTGGCACAGGGTCAAATTCGAGATCTGGTGTTGGTAGACCGCCAAATATACACCTCGCTTCAATGGTGGAACAGTATAAATTTAAACCAAGGGCGGCCTTTCCAAGACCCAGTGCCACAATACGTAATAACAACAGATGCCTCCATGATAGGGTGGGGAGCACACCTCAATCAATACAGCATCCAAGGACAATGGGACACTCACCAAAAACAGTTTCACATAAATCACTTAGAACTATTGGCAGTATTTCTAGCGCTGAAAGCATTTCAACCCATAATAAGCTACAAACACATTCTTGTCTAAACAGACAACATGGCAACGATGTATTACCTAAACAAACAGGGAGGCACACACTACACAGTTGTGTCTCCTGGCACAGAAAATATGGCATTGGGCGATTCACAACCACATTCGCCTAATAGCACAATTTATTCCAGGAATTCAGAACCAGCTAGCGGACAATCTTTCTCGGGATCACCAACAGATCCACGAATGGGAGATTCACCCCCAAATACTGAATACTTACTTCCAGAGTTGGGGAACGCCACAAATAGATCTATTTGCAACAAAGGAAAACGCAAAATGCCAAAACTTCGCATCCAGGTACCCACAACATCAGTCTCAGGGCAATGTGTTATGGATGAGTTGGTCAGGGATATTTGCTTACGCTTTTCCCCCCCTCTCCCACTCCTTCCATATCTAGTAAACAAGCTGAGTCAAAACAAACTCAAACTCATACTAATAGCACCGACATGGGCAAGGCAACCTTGGTACACAACACTACTAGACCTCTCAGTAGTGCCTCATGTCAAACTACCAAACATACCAGATCTGTTAACGCAACACAAACAACAGATCAGACACCCAAATCCAGCATAGCTGAATCTAGCAATCTGGCTCCTGAAGTCCTAGAGTTCGGACATTTAGACCTTACACAAGAATGTATGGAGGTCATAAAACAAGCTAGGAAACCTACCACTAGACATTGCTATGCAAATAAGTGGAAAAGATTTGTCTATTACTGCCACAATAATCAAATTCAACCCTTACACGCATCTGCCAAAGACATCTTAGGATACTTACTACATTTGCAAAAATCAAAGCTAGCTTTTTCTTCCATTAAAATACATCTTACAGCAATTTCAGCTTACCTGCAAATTACGCACTCAACTGCTCTATTTAGAATACCAGTCATAAAAGCATTTATGGAAGGTCTAAAGAGAATTATACCACCAAGAACACCACCAGTTCCTTCATGGAACCTCAACATTGTCTTAACACGACTCATGGGTCCACCTTTTGAGTCCATGCACTCTTGTGAAATGCAATACTTAACATGGAAATTGCATTTTTAATTGCCATCACATCTTTAAGAAGAGTAAGTGAGATTCAAGCATTTACCATACAAGAACCATTTATTCAGATACACAAGCATAAAGTAGTTCTACGAACAAATCCTAAATTTTTACCAAAAGTCATATCACCGTTCCACTTAAATCAAACAGTAGAATTACCAGTGTTCTTCCCACGGCCAGACTCTGTAGCTGAAAGAGCACTACATACATTGGACATCAAAAGAGCGTTAATGTACTACATTGACAGAACAAAACTAATTCGCAAAACAAAACAATTATTTATTGCTTTCCAAAAACCTCATACAGGAAATCCAATTTCTAAGCAAGGCATTGCTAGATGGATAGTTAAGTGCATTCAAACCTGTTATCTTAAAGCTAAAAGAGAACTGCCTATTACACCAAAGGCACACTCAACTAGAAAGAAAGGTGCTACCATGGCCTTTCTAGGAAATATTCCAATGACAGAAATATGTAAGGCAGCTACATGGTCTACGCCTCATACATTTACCAAACACTACTGTGTAGACGTGCTAACAACACAGCAAGCCACAGTAGGCCAAGCAGTACTACAAACATTGTTTCAGACAACTTCAACTCCTACAGGCTGAACCACCGCTTTTGGGGAGATAACTGCTTACTAGTCTATGCACAGCATGTGTATCTGCAGCTACACATGCCACCGAACGGAAAATGTCACTTACCCAGTGTACATCTGTTTGTGGCATTAGTCGCTGCAGATTCACATGCGCCCACCCGCCTCCCCGGGAGCCTGTAGCCGTTTAGAAGTTGATCTTGAACATCTGTATATTTGTAAATATATATATTACTTTAAACTACATTATGTACATACGTATTCACTCCATTGCATGGGCACTATTACTAGCATATACAACTTCTACCTCACCCTCTGCTGGAGAAAACAATCTAAGATGGAGTCGACGCCCATGCGCAATGGAGCCGAAATGGGAGGAGTCCCTCGATCTCGTGACTCGAAAAGACTTCTTCGAAGAAAAACAACTTGTAACACTCCGAGCCCAACACCAGATGGCGGGATGTGCACAGCATGTGAATCTGCAGCGACTAATGCCACGAACAGATGTACACTGGGTAAGTGACATTTTCCTTACTGAAATGTAAGTAACTTGTTCATTAAGATCACTCCCATTTAGCACATTTTCCTCAGCAGAAGAGAATGTATTTGAAATTCTGGACTTACAGAAAGTGTTCTTGTTCATCATTTGGGGACTAAATGTACATTAGGGACCCTAAAGTTAGCACAAGGCCACAACATCTGCTCTCTGTTCGTCAATAGAATCCTCAAGCGCGTGCCTCTGAAACCCTGGACTAATAGTATTGCTACTTCTACTTTCTTTTATGACTCTGATACAAAGTAATGTAAGAGGGAATCCACTGTTTTCATCCTTAACCAGTCCACCTTGAGAAAGTATCTCTTCTGTAATAGGCAAACATCCACCTCAAAGTTTCTGCAGCCCTCCCTTTGTTCTTTGTATGACTTATCTCTCTTGTCTAAACTGATGCATGGAGTGTAGAACCGACCCTTGTAACCCTTGTAACCCCTTAACATATGCCCGTATATGTTTTACCTTTAATTAAACTTAGTCAATTGCACCTTTTCCAGGAAAGCTTGGTCTTCTTGACCCTCTGGTAATATTAGAGCCTCAGTTATGGAGTGCTCCTTCCCACCTCCCTTTAATCTGACACATGTGGCCTCTGCTGAGAGACCTCCCAAAATCCCGCCATTAAGCCTGTGCTTGTGGTAATTACAGCCGAGGCCCCCAGAAGCCCATGTTCAGCTTTAATTGATGCACTTGACTTCAGTTAGGACATGCTATCTGGCTCTATATTCCTCTCTAGCTGTAGGTGGTCTTTTCTTGTGTTTGGATTGAACCCTTTGCCCTGTTTCCGAGGGTGAATGAAGTTCGATCTCAAAATAGTTACAGCTAGTACCCTTCAAACATCATACAGTCTGTTTCTCACAGGTACATAATCTCTTCTTTTTCAAAATAGAAATGGACTTATGTTAAGGTGTCCCGTGGAGCTTCCTATGTTACTAACCTTATTTTCCAATGTGCATGGTCAAGCTAATTGGGAATCTTCAGGCTGGTCTTGTACGTGGAGGGTAAGGTTTCTTATGAGCAATTAAAGCTACCCTGTAAGTTCCATTGGAGGCCTTAGATGCTTATATTACACTTTAACCTATTTTCTAGGTCATCTTGTTTGTGCAGCACCTACTCATATCTTTACTCTATTTCTAGGATCTGCACTCTAGGGACATGTTCCTCAGAATGAGTGTTGACCGTTCACTCCAGATCATCTATTCAAATCCCTAGTACTCATCATTTTTTTTTTTTTTTTTTTTTTAATTAATTCCTGTAGCTGTAGTAGTCCTGGTTGTGCCTGCTTCTGCCATGAGCTCCTGTAGGAGCTGGCGCAAATACTCTTGGAATGGGGTTTGAATACAGTAGCTGTTTTCAGCTGTAATGACCCTGCAGTGTTTGAGGTCTCCACCCCCTTTTTCTCTTAACTGATTTTGCTGTCGGGTTGTCCTTAATCGTTGTGTCTTTAGGCCCTCTTTTTTTTTTTTTTTTTTTTTTTGCTGCAACGTTGAGAATGTTTGCTAGTGGAGGAGCTCCCATATCTCAAACAGTTCCCCCTCCCTAAAGGCATGTGTCAGGACCCTCTTTGGTCAAAGTTATGCTCCTTAATTCAGCAGATGTCTGCAAGTGTAGTGAAAGGCAAGGTGTGGCAGTCACTTTGTCCGTGTGTGAAGGCCTTGTTTTTCTCTTACTGTCTAGGGTGAGCCAGTCGACCAGAAGAAAGCTTTATCTTCCACCAGGGGCTGCCCTAGTTGTAGTAAGCCATGACTGAACTCCTGTATTATATACCTTCAGCCAGTTGGCATTCATGCTGGTGCTGCAACGGGCCAGATCTTGATGAAGATTTGCCTTCTTTGTATATCCTTGTCTCTAATCCCAGGCCCTTGGTAAACCTCTGTTAAAAAAATAATAATAATAATAATTGTTGTCCTGGGATTTTTATTTTTGATTTGTGTTTTTGGATCATTACAGAAGTAATTTAGCTTGGGTAGGCATTGCTGATCCTGGCCGAATTGTTCTGGACAACATTTTTAAAAATGTCGGATGTAGTGCTGTGATCTAAGAGACCTATATACTTCATTTTGGTGTCAAAACAGGTTTTGGGGGTCAAGTAGTCTTACAGAGACAGAAAAAACGATGGCATGTGTAGCTGCAGATACACATGCTGTGCATAGTCTGCCATCTAGTGTTGGGTTCAGAGTTTTACATGATTTTCTTCAAAGAAGCTTTTTCGTATCACAAGATCCAGTGACGACTCCTCGGTGATAGTGCGCATGGGCATTGAGTCTTTTATTAGATTTTCTTTCCGCCATCTGGTTCGGACGTGTTCCCTCTCGCTCCCGTAGATCTCATTTCTGTACTATCTGAACTTCTCAATCTTTTCCTTTAACTTCAGTATGGTTTTTGAACTTGTTTTCTGACTACACTCAATCCGATTGTAGCATTGGGATTGATTAAATCCCTTTCGGGTGCCCGTGCCCTTATCGGGCCTTCTCTGGCCTACTGCGTCACAGGCTCTTGGATCGGACTCCATTTCTATTCCACCCTCGGTGCCACGCCAAGTTCCCCTATACCGACCAACACTCGGTGTGTAACCTCTGCCTCTCGCCAGATCATAAGGAAGAAACCTGCGAGGTGTGCTGATCCTGCCGATCCAAGAAGACTTTACGGGATCGAAGAGCAGGGCGACTAGCGATGGCATTGAAGTCAACAGAACAAACGCCCGACAGTTTCGGTGAGGAATGGCCACAAACTGTAGTCTCCATCGCAGAGACTGATCATGACTCGGATGGGGGCATCACTAAAAACAGTTTAAAAGGTCACCTACGGCCTTGGGTCCACCACTGCTCGCCGGCTATGGTCAGACCCGAAAACTGCATCATTTAGACCGACCCTCGGGTTCGATGTAGAAAAAGGCCAAAACGCACTCCACCGAACAGACTGCCACTCATGTGTCAGGATTGAGTCGTAAAATGCAAGCTTCCATGTCGGAAATGAAACTGCGGCATACCACCTCGAAGCCAAAACATTCAAACTCCTCCTCTGAGCTGAAAAAACTTGCCTCTGCTTCAGAAACCACATTTTCAGCCTGTTTAAAAGCAGGCTATCACCAAGGTTTCGGAGCATTCATTTGTGGGAAGTAAACAGGTTCCATCTCCAGAGGAGTCAACAGACATTAGGCCCATTCTTGAGGTCATGGTTCATAAGCAGAGGAAAATACAGATCCAAAAGGATACATGAAAATTATTGCCTCTCCTCCTCCTATAACCAAGAGGAAACTGTCATTCCAAGAAAGTTTGGAACCTGGCCCTTTACCGGCGAAAATAGTTAAACACAAGGAGAAGCCAAAGACAGTACATCAGCCGCCTTCTCTGCATTCACCTTTACTTTCCACTTCACCACTACCTCACAGTCCACCACCATCTTCACCCAGACAGTTTTCGGCACAATCGTCTGTCTCCTCACAGGGGGATTATATGGGTGATAATCCTTATAATATTGACCCATGTGATATATACGATTCTGATCCATTTCCATCTAACGACCCTGATCTGTATCCCACAAGGCCATCTCCACCTGAAGACACCATAGCCTATAATCAGGTCGTAGCCAGAGCAGCCACATACCATAATATGCAGATGCATTCTGAGCCCATAGAGGATGATTTCCTATTCAGCATCCTTTCCTCTACACATAAGCAGTTCCAATGTTTGCCAATGTTACCAGGCATGTTAAAACAAGCTGATGACATTTTTAAAGAGCCGGCAAAGGCTAGGGTACTAACACCTAGGGTGGATAAAAAATGTAAAGCTGCACCATCAGATCCCATTTTTATATCGCAACAATTGCCACCTGATTCCATCATGGTCAGTGCAGCTAGGAAATGGGTGAACAGTCAGTCCACCGGAGATGCTCCTCCCTGATAAAGAAAGCCGCAAATTCAATGCAGTAGGGAAAAGAGAGCCAACTCAAGCTGCAAATCAGTGGAGGATTGCCAACTCAGAAGCTCTTTTAGCCAGGTATGACAGGGCCCATTGGGACAAAATGCAGGAGTTTCTTCAATATCTCCCTACAGAACACCAAACAAGGGCACAGCAGGTAGTGTCAGGACAAGCTATTGCCAACAATCAGATTAGATCCGCTCTAGACACAGCTAACACTGCAGCTAGGGTAATTAATACTAGTGTGATGATAAGAAGGCATTCTTGGTTGATGTCCTCAGGATTTAAACCTGAAATACAGCAACTTAATATGCCTTTTAATAAACAGCAACTATTTGGACCTGAGGTGGATACCACCATTGAAAAGGACTCCAATACAGCAAAAGCCATGGGTGCCCTTTATACAACACCTTTTTGGGGCACTTTTCGTAAGCCTCAATTCAGAGGAGGTTTTAAACCCCAAACATCAGAGGCCTCTACGTCCCAGCAAAAACAGGGACAACAATATTATTCCAGGGGATCTTTCAGGGTTCCTATAGAGGACACAATTTCAGAAGTAGGGGCAAATCCACTCCCACAAGAGGTGCTGCCACCTCATCAAAGCAGTGACTTTCTATGCATCCCCACACAGCACACAACTCCTGTGGGAGGAAGACTGTAATATTTCCACTGTCAATGGCACCAAATTACATCAGATCAATGGGTATCGTCAATACACAATCAATACCCTACACAGTCTAGGGTTCACAATCACCAGAAGTCTCACCTTCAGCCAGCGCAAATACAAGCATATCTGGGAGCAATTCTGAACACTGTCAGCATAAGCTTATCCAAACCCACTAAGAATCGAAGCGTTCCACAATCTAATATCGCAATTCCAATACAATCATACTTACACAGTAAGATTTATCATGAAACTCTTAGGAATAATGGCATCCTGCATATCAGTAGTACCCAATGCACGTCTAAACATGAGACCCCTGCAAAAGTGTCCCTCATAGCAATGGTCTCGGGCACATTAATCACTAATCATTAACATTAATCCACTTAAGGCTTCTGTACAGGATATTGTATGCTATTTGCTTTATATACGAAAAGAAAATCTTGCATATTCCTCTTAAAATTAATTTAACAGCAATATCAGCCTACCTCCAAAACAGACATCATATCTCTGCGTAGAATTCCTGTCATAAAAACATTTATTGAAGGCCTAAAGAGTTATTCCACCTAGAGCTACACCAGCCAGGAATCTTAACATTGTGCTCGCAAGGCTTATGGGTCCACCATTTGACCTATGCATTCTAGCACACTTCATTTTCTCTCATGGAAAGTTGCTTTCCTAGTACCAATTACTTCCTTAAGGAGAGTAAGTGAAATTCAAGCATTCACTTTAGAAGAGCCCTTTTTCCAAAATCATAAACCTCAAATAGTACTTAGGACAAATCCAAAATTCCTACCCAAAGTGGTCTCACCATTTCAAATCAGTCAGTGGAATTGCCAGTCTTCTTTCCACAGATAGATTCAGTTGCTGAAAGAGCTCTCCACACTCTTGATCTCAAAAGAGCTCTTTTGTATTAAATAGACAAAACAAAAGATTTTAGAAAATCTAAACAACTTTTTTGTGGCTTTTCAACATAAAAGTAATCCCATTTCCAAACAAGTATTAGCCAGATGGATAGTAAAATGTATTCAAATGTGTTATCTTAAAGCTAAAAGACCACTTTTAATAACTCCTAAATCACATTCTGCTAGGAAGAAAGGAGCTTCAATGGCATTCTTAAGAAATATACCAGTGGCAGACATGTACAAAGCAGCCACATGGTCTACACCACATACATTTACAAAACACTAATGTGTGGACGTGTTGTCTTGCCAATAAGCAAATGTTGGTCAAGAAGTGCTAAAAACACTATTTCAAAGTACTCCAACTCCTACAGGGTAGCCTCTGCTTATTTTAAGAGGGGTCTGCTTTTCAGTCTATGCAAAGCATGTGTATCTGCAGCTATGTCACTAGTGTACATTTGTGGCATGTAGTGCTGCAGATTCACATGCACCCTCTCTCCTCCCCGGAAGCCTGTAGCTGTTGTGGTACTCTATTATGTAAATATCGTATGAGCATCTTATTTACTTACTATATATATGTACTTATACAACTCTTCACTCCTTCACCCTCCTGCGGGAAAACAATCTAACAAAGGACTCGATGCCCATGCGCACCATCACCGAGAGGAAGAGTCACTCGATCTCGTGACTCGAAAAAGCTTCTTCGAAGAAAAACAACTTGTATCACTCTGAGCCCAACACTAGATGGTGGGCTATGCACAGTATGTGAATTTGCAGCACTACACACCACGTACAGATGTACACTAGGTAAGTGGGATTTTCCATACATATATGTGTATATATATATGTTCGATGGCATGTGTAGCTGCAGATACACATACTGTGCACTGTTCCTGCCATCTAGTGTTGGGCTCGGAGTGTTGCAAGTTGTTTTTCTTCGAAGAAGTCTTTTCGAGTCACGGGACCGAGTGACTCATCCCTTTCAGCTCCATTGCGCATGGGCGTCGACTCCATCTTAGATTGTTTTCCCCGCAGAGGGTGAGGTAGGAGTTGTTAAATTAAGGATACTAGAGGTGCCCATGCAATGGAGTAAATGTGTATGTACATAGCATATTAAAGTCAAAATTATTTACATATTTACAATTTTAATGCCACTAAAACGGCTACAGGCTCTGGGGAGGTGGGAGGGCGCATGTGAATCTGCAGCGCAACATGCCACGAACAGATGTACACTGGGTAAGTGACATTTTCCGTTCGATGGCAGGTGTAGCTGCAGATACACATGCTGTGCATAGACTACAAAGCAGTAATCTCCCCAAAAGCAGTGGTTAGCCTGTAGGAGTTGAAGTTGTCTGAAATAATGTTCTTAGTACAGCCTGTCCTACTGTGGCTTGTTGTGCTGCTAACACATCTACACAGTAATGATTAGTAAATGTATGAGGCGTAGACCAAGTGGCTGCCTTACAAATCTCGGTCATTGGTATATTACCAAGAAAAGCCATTGTGGCGCCTTTTTTCCTAGTGCAGTGTGCCCTTGGAGTAATGGGTAATTCTCTTTCAGCTTTTTGGTAACAGGTTTGTATGCATTTGACTATCCATCTGGCAATGCCCTGTTTGGATATAGGGTTACCTGCATGTGGTTTTTGGAAAGCTACGAACAATTGTTTTGTTTTACGAAATTGTTTTGTTCTATCAATGTAATACATTAGCGCTCTTTTTATATCTAACGTATGTAATGCCCTTTCTGCTACTGAGTCTGGCTGTGGGAAGAAGACTGGGAGTACTACCGTTTGGTTTAGATGAAACGGTGATATGACTTTTGGTAAGAATTGTGGATTTGTCGGAGAACCACCTTATGTTTATGTATTTGTATAAGTGCACAGCATGTGAATCTGCAGCGCAACATGCCACGAACAGATGTACACTGGGTAAGTGACATTTTCTATATATATATATATATATATATATATATATATATATGTGTGTGTATATGTATATATATCTCAAATAATGGTTTTTAATCCTTTTATGTATACACCAAACAATGTTTATGATCTGAATTTGAAGAAAAATGGTTATCACTCCAGTTTCAGACACATTTTGGTAGTTAATTTTATTTTTTTCAGCAATCGCTTGTGGTACATTTGCAGAATCTTGAACATGTGAGAAGAGAATATCCACAGGGAAATTTTTTAGTAGCACATGCTTTGCAAATACATGTACGTGCAAGTTCTGTGGGTAGAGGCTTTAGAAAGTTCGTAGGTTTTATCACCCCATCAATATCTTCCCAACCAAATTCACACTTTCTCTACACGTGCATGATCCAAACATTTACACATCTTCTGATCAAGTAGAACGCTCTTTTAATCCATCCACGCACAGAATATGATGTCAGTGGAAGGTCACTTAGTGGGATTAATCTCTTGAACTCACTACACTGAAGATAGTCAAATGTGTGACGTTTTCCACACACACAAGGTATTTTTCTGCATCTTTAAAGTCACATGCTTCTTCTGTCTCAGCAAATGCTTTTAGAAACTTCACAGGTTTAACAGTTAAAGCTCCAAGCTTTTTGGTCAGTGTCATCACCTGTAACAATATGTGCCTTGATAAAAACACTGGGCATCTCTGGGTAAAGTTTCTTGTACAGAATATGAAGCAGGATTACGTTTCTTTTCTCACCTGTTCCATAAAGTATCCATAACTCTGACAATCCTTGACTTATGAGCATTGCAACAATACTAAGTAGCATAATGTGTTGTTTGACAGTATAAGGACTGGATTGGAACCATTTTGAACAGCCCAGTCAACATGTGGCACAACACAACACGAAAGTCAGCTTCCTCCAGTTTGCTTTTAAGGTCTTGAACAATACTGCCCGTACCTTTTGAATTTATTTCTGTTGGCATCGACTCCTCGTTGCCAATTATTCCACTTGCAATAATTGGAAATTCAGTGTTCACTGAACCATCAGCAATGTTTTGGCGAGTTAACATCTCCAAGTTCATCTTGTTTGATGGTAATGACCAGATTTTATCAAGTTGCACATGCATACGTGTCGACTTTTTGATGCAGGCAAGGTCAGTTTTTCCACTTGTAGACAGTTGTCTGATTCTCTCACATTCTTTGACAGAGTTAAAGATAATTGTCAAAAACAATGTGCAGTTCTTGCACGATACACTCTGACTTTGATATCTGTAGAACAGTCTGAACTATCTTTCTGAATTTTTGCCTGGATGAAATCTTGACCATTCGCAATTGTGACATATGGTCCACAACAACAGCAGTTTTCAATGAGAACACCTTTTCAGATTGAAATTCTTCAGGAGAAAGTTGTGTTTTCAAGCTCTTGTACGAGTTTGTGCTTCACTGGTTTGGTTGCAGCACCTCCATCAGATAATGCGTTTGTTGGAAAAATATCATGCAACAGAATGCCCTTGATGAATTCACCCCTTTCTTTTGCTACATCCATTTCTCTGTGCCTGCAAAAGTTAATTTTTTGTAACCTCTTTTGTAGTGTCTGGTTGGATGAAACTCTTACTATGGCAATTAAAGTGTGGAAGTTTTAGTTTTAGTGATTATGTGAAACAGCTTTTTCGTTTTCAGTACAAATCCCTCCTGCTTCAGTTCTGCATATAGTTTTGATCCATGTTCCAGGACATCTAGTAGATGTGTCTTTTAAGCATTATCCACTTATTGTTTGGTCACAAAGTTGTGTAGTCGCACAGGCTGTCGTTTCAAAGGGGTTTACTTGCTGCTGCAAGAAATTAATCAGGCTGTCAACATGTTTATTAAAACGTTCCCCTCTCTTTCCCACAAGTTTGTGATGAAGAACAGTTTCACAATGGTCCATTAATTTTGAATTTGTCTTCTCTCTAAAAACATTGTAAATAAAAAGGACTTCATGGTGAACTAGCTGTCATTGAGCAATATATTCACATCTACATGTCTGACCAACAGTTCCCTTGGATCTTTTCTGTGATCTCTAGATCGTCTGTCCCAGTTTCATGTATGGAGCCACAGCATTGAACCTTCACTCAGTCTTTCACTACAAAATGTCTTTGGATTAATTTTCTGTAGAGGTTTGGTTTTTCCCCCTTTAGCTTTTTCACTATTTTCAATTACCAGGAACCATATCTCAGGTAGTTTATGCAATTGCATTTTCTAAACACAGTAATCGGTGACTCCACAGTCTTCACATGCAGCTCCCAATCACCTCTCCGATCAGCATGTACCACGTTTTTCACTAGAGCTATCATGTGTAGGACATATTGCAGTACTTGCAAAGTTCTGATTTTTCTTCACATTCTTTGACAAACATTATAAACTTGTTTTTTGGATTTTGAACTGAGTGTATTGAACATTGCCTGGCTTTGCTTTAGGTCTTTTGAATGAAGTGCACCCTGTGCCTTGTTCACTTCTGAGATAAGGTATGCAAACCTAATTTGTCGTTCTTGTTCTAGAAAGCATTCCAACGCAATGTTTCTATAGCCTCAGATAGGATGAGCATACCTTGTAACAAACGTAATGAGTTCCGCTCAGTACTGACGGACAGTTTTGCTTTCAAAGATTTCAGCCTCAATAAGTGCATGCCACGTCCAATGAGAGAACTTCCTATACGCCACAATGCAACTTGTCATGTTTAAAATGCCCATGATTGGATAAAGATCATCAAATTCTACTGGTTTGCTCACTAAAATGTCAGCTACGATAGGGGAAGAATATTCATCGCAGAAAATTGGCAAGATAGACTGGTCTTCCAACTAAGCATGCGCAATTTGGAATTTTTTTAGAGCTGTGCACACTGTGTGTAGTTTTTAACTGGAGAGAGTTGGTATTGCTGGTAAAAACCCAACCTTCATCAGTGGGATGGTATTCTGGGAGATCAGAGCATGAATTCCAGCCTGCAGAAGAACTGGCTTTTCTTCATCCTTTATTCTGCCCTGAATAAGCGATATGATAAATTCAGTTAAATCAGCTTTGTGGACCGCAGCCTCTGGCAGAAGAAGATTCTTGTCCTCAGCCACTTTGAAACTTTCTGGTGGACTGGGTTGATGACTTGTAGTGGTTGCGCACACATTGGCACCATAGTTGGGTTATAAGTTTGCAGCTTTGTTTATGCCTACAGCTGACACAGCTTGTTTTCCAGCAGCTACTGCATTGGTAGTCTTGAAAAAGCACAATGGCAGTATCGTGTGTGCTGGATGTTCCAGACAAAGAAGAGCTGTCTTCAAAAACAAAATTAACAAGAGAAGCAATTGTAAATCCTTTCCAGGTAAAGTGACTTGGAAATGGTGTGCTGTCGGATTCACAGCATTTTACAGCATGAGCTGCTAACAAGTTCCTGGTCCATACTATGTCATTATAACATGTTGATACACGAATCCTATTAATTGAAGTCATTAGCTCTCTACTTTTGCACTTGACATAGATTGCGTGGGGAGCCATGTGTAGCAGAGCTTTCTTTTTGCTGTGATGTAATTCATAAAACATAATTTGAAAAAGACAGTACATTTCCACAGCATAAGCCTTTGGATTTATGGGAACGTCTTCCACTTCTTCACTTATATCTTCAAAGCCATCAATGTTGTCGGCTTCTGTTCCGAACTCAAGAACTTTAATTTGTAACAGTTTTACTGCATCCTCCGATCTTATTTTGGCACCAAGAACTTCAGGAGTCAAATCCGCTGAGAACACCATAAGTGGGTCAATCTTTTTGTTAGACTGACAAAAACGAATTCTGTCATTGTACATGCTCACCAGAAAAAAATCTTAGTTACATTATTATGGATTAATACAGCTTCATCAATGTTGACCATTATTTCTCTGAGCTCACGGAGTGTGAACCTGTAGCCAGCACTCAAGAGTGGCTTTAAAACTTCATCTGCTTTTACAAAGATTGCAAACTTAACTAAAGGCTGGCATTTAGATTGCTACTGGGAGCTCATTGTGCAGTCATATTGTTTGGATGTATTTCCGCATGCAGTTTGGGTGGGCATAGAAATCCACTGCAGATACATTCACCTCGCTGTTTAGATCAGCTACTCAGCTGAAAACTTCATCTTGGAAGAAACTAGCTGCAGATTAAAACATGTTTGCCCATTGAGATTCACAATCTCTGTACTTTGCCTGTGCCAAAATCCTTTTGACCTTTGTTCTGACTAACCCACAGTTAATAAATTGAATATCCTCTGCTTTCTGGTCAGTTGGAGTTGGAAGAGGTTGTTGTCGCTTTCTCAGAAGGGCCGGATTCTTGTTGTGATTCACTGGTTTCTGCTACTTTTGTTTACAATTTTTTTCCTTTGTATATGACTTGTAGCACTTGTTGTTACAATGATAAAATATTTGATCCTCTTCAATAATCAGTTTCAATCTTTTGTGAACTTGGTCTTGCCATATTTCTGCAGCATCTCGAACTCTCTTCTGTCCAGCTTCAGTTGATGTTAGCTTTTCTTTCAGATTAATTTGGCATGTGACACATTTTTCTTTGGAGTCCTCAGATATGGCAGTTAGCAACACTGTCAAAAGGTATTCCCTCCTGTGTAGCACCCTTCTCCCCCTTTAGTGAAGTCTTTGCACTGGGTCCACTGTAGTGCAAAGTTACCTTGGGTGCCCAGCCAAAGTGGTGGCCCGCCATACTAGGAGATGGCCCACCCCATGTGTGTGTCACCTCTGCGCAGAACGTAGCTTTAAAGCGTCCCTGACTCACACTCCCTGGGATGTTAACAGGTGCTCTGCTTCCAAAGTTAGTCAAGGGATGATTTTAAAGTGGATATTGGCAGGGTTTGAGCAGAGATGACAAAACGTGTCTCCCCACTATTGCTAGGCCAGTCCTTCAGTTATTTAAAGACCTTCGGAGGGAGGGTGGGGGTCTCATTAGGGCTCTCCTGTAAACACAAGGAAGTTGAGACAATTAGCATGTAACCTGATTCAAAATGCTTCCAGAGGAATATATGTTAAACACATTTCATTCTCATTACAGGATTGATGACCGCACACAAAAATAATCGTATTTTATGCACACAAATATAAATGCATTATGTGTAACGAGGTGAACAAGCAGCCAACACACTCAGGACAAAAAATATAACACAATTCCGTTATGGACAACACGTAGACAAAACGTAATCTTGTGCTATATAGACCTAGGTATCTTACTCCACCTAAACAAAATATTCAGACATGAGAGGTAAAGTTCTAAGTAAAATCGCAAGAACCCTCAGAACTGTCAAACATGCACAAGGTCCTGCTGAGGACATAAGGCGTTCTTAGTTTATATGTGACACTAAAGATCTGGATAAAGAGAACATCAATTGATTCTAGCATAAAGCTTTCAAATGCTTACTTATTCTCCGGGATATTAGTAATCACTCAGTCAGCAGGCACATTAATTGCCAGTTTGTTAATTAAGAGTTTCATGAATGTTGAGCAACGTGACCATATGGTCCAGAGTAATATGGTACGCTCATAAATCCGGTCCTCAATAAGCCCAAGCGATAGTATTGCGTCACCAGGGGCTTGAAAGGTAGGTTGCGCAGCTGTCACACACTTGCGACAGCTATGTGTATCTTATTAATGCTAACGTTATTGTCATACTGAATGAAATTTTAAGTTAATAGTATTTAAAGTATTGTGTTGTAGTTATACTGTTGTATACTGGTGCCATGACTTCATGGTGGACTATTAGTTCTGTATGTTATTTTCATTGTCAGAGCACCATATTAAACATATCTTGTATTTCTGTATCATCTTATTGTTTTTCTAGCAACAGGTTACCTTTGTTATGCTGTTTCCACGATATTTTATTCCCTGTTTTATTAAATGTTTTGTCTTTTTTTTTTTTTTTTTTTTTAAGAGAATTTGAATGTAGACACACTTTTCTCTTAGCCTATTTGTGAAGTGGCGTTCAGTTTATTTACATTTACCCTGCTAAAATGCAGGGTCCAGAGGGAAGTCCGAGCGAGTCCAGCTGTACACATTTCACCTTTTACATTTTCAAGCAAGTTTGCACCTCTGAGAAAACTGCAATACTGCTTGTTCCTCAAATATTGTCTTTACAGAGATGCTTGAGTGTCTTCCTTGTGCTAAACTCAAATCTGTTTTGCGGTTCATGAATCCGTTGTCTTCAGTTCTGAAGGACGTATTGCCTGGGATGCCTCCCATACTAGCCTGGCTGGCACAAATGTTCAGGACATCGGTACATAAGGGAATTGTGTGCCCTATTTACATTATTGTGCGCTGTTGAGTTATATTACGATGGGCCCTCTTTGTGACTTGTCATTTCAGAAAGTGGTACTTTAGTGGATTTAGGGCTTGTTGGCGGGCCCAGAGCCTAATTGCCGTAGGTTCTGCTATGTGTTTCTGAGAACATTACTGTCGGCACCCAAAGGTTACTGGCCATAACCAAAGGTGGGTCCCAGTGGGCTCTTGTGGGAAGCGGCACTAAACGCCGTTAGTGGTGTAATCCGTAATCCCATTGTCATTTTACCAGTAACATATTTGTTGACTTTTATCAACTGTGGCATATTGCGTGAAATCATAAACAGTGAATGTTGGGGATCAGGGTTTACTGATGCATATCTAACTGTAGCTGTCGAATTTTAACCTTCTGGTATATGTTTTAGATTTTAATCATAATGTACCTGGCACAAAACACATACATAGAATATAGTCAGATGCACAAAATGTAATATGTGGATTATTACCCTGGCTGAGTGTCAGCAAGGGCTTTGACTCTTGAGAGGTGAAGCTTCAGGTAGCATGATTCCTCTTACCTTCCTCAACAATTGGGAAAAAACAGCCGATTATACCCTGCTTTTCTGCATGTATTGTTATGTCATGTTTTTGTATTTGCAATACTTAGAAAGGACTTTAACCAAAACATAACGGGGTTGAAGCCATTCTGTGAGTTCGAAGCACACATCCATGGATTTGTGAACGTATCCAAGTTCATTACTTGTATAAACCGATTCTAGAATCGCATCTGTGAGGTTTTAAACATTGTTTACTCAAGTCACTTGGGCTGTACTGTGCAATTCGAACTTTGCACTCCAGCAATAAATCTTTGAATTTCCAATAGTACAGTTACTTGCAATAACGTGACATTGACCACATTTGTACATTTATTCTAACTTCGTGGTGTGTGCATTTATGGGTGCGGTATAAAGGCAGAAGAGCAGTGTTGTGTGTAAAACGGGCCAGGACTCATGAAATGCAAAGCCTTGAGTGAGTCATGATGCCATCTCTCTCAACAGTGGTACTATAGCATATCATAGTCCGCTCATCCGCTTATACTGTCCACACCATGGCGTTTTTTGCATGTGTATTTGTGTTAACAGATGTATTTACTCAAAACTAGGATGCATGGGGTTATATTTTGGCAGCAAGGTAAAATCACGCTCGCTCAAGAGATATGTGGGTATTAGGAGTTGTTTCCTTAGCTCACTGTATGAGGCAATAATTGATTCTCATGTCACTTTTGCTGTACTCGGGTAATAAACTCGAATTTGACTTTTTCATTGTACTAATGTGTAGAAGGCGCTTTTATTAGTACAATTCCTCTAGACAGGCTACACGACTGCATTTATTTTCACTGTCATGTCATGTATGTGAGATAGATATGCATATTTGAATTCACCATCACAAATCAATATTGCTTGTGTTCGAAAAAAACAGTATAATGGTCCTTTCAGATGGATTATTTTGCCGCTGCCTTGATGATCTGAATTATAATCTGCTCCGTAAGGTAGAGAGCTTTAAGATTTTGCAACAATTTACAAAAGAGAGGCCCAACAAGATATGAAATTCCTACCCAGATATATTATGCCATTGGCGGGCTAATACATACTGTTGTCCCCTGGGTTCATACCACGAACGTGTGAATGAGTATATCTACTTTATATCAAGCAGCAATGTATTTATGGCACTGTTAAATTAGTTATAGTTGTACAAAAAACAGTACAAGAACGTGCAGCAGATGTACCTCTGAATGGTGGGATTAATGAACCTAACGCGCTCCTTACAGGATATGTGCTGCACAGTGTCAACCAACAGGCACTCCCCTGGAACTTCACATATTGAGTCCCACAGTACTGATTCTGTTCTACTAAAGTTTCTTTCTGCTTTCCCACAGTGCTGCGACAAGGACTGGCGTTCAGCCCTTTGTATCGATTCTCTTTATCCGATGGCACCATAGTTGCGGCCCAAACGAAAAGCAAACTCATTCGTTCTCAGACCACTAATGAACCGCAGCTTGTGATGTCGTTACACATGCTTCAAAGGTAAATAAAACAAAAAATATATATATTTGTTTACATACAGTCTTCAGAGAAAGTGAACCGCTTGTGGACTTTTAAATACGGATACAAACGAAACTGCAGAGCAGTTGTCATGATTACACTAGTTGTTTGATTGTCATGATTACATTAGACCATGGGTACTCGCAAACATTTTCCCATGGGTCAAAAAGTTAGGTCTGTGGCGCGCATGGGGGCCGCATTGATGCCAGGGCTGTGGCGGTCAAGTGGGGTGGCTGGGGGAATTGGGGGCAAGGTAGGTGTAGGAGAAGCAAATTATATACATCTAGTGGCTGAAATAAACAATGGAAAACCAGAAAACCAGGAATGAATCCCAGCTTACCCACTTTTCCAAACTGTGTGATCCTAGGCAATTATTTAGTCTCACTTCACTTCTTTTTCTGCATTATCACATTTAAGATGACCTCAAAAATACATGATTCATGGTGTGCGCTGCACACAACCTGCTTCTATGTTTGAATTAATAAAACATAATGTTGTTAATGTATGATAGGAACACAGGCCACCCATAAAGTGCACATACCAAGTGACTGGCCTCTTCAATTTACTATTGGTTGTGTTCTCAGGATAAGGGAAATAATTAATGTGTAAAAATGTATGTTTCCAAATGTATGTTTGAAAACCATCACTTTTAAAGGAATACATCTCAGTGCACTGATAAAATAAATTGTACTAAGGCTAAAAGGTTCTGCATGTTAAGTAAATACACTTTTTTTAATTTTAAAGAGACTGTCTTAGTTTTACACTTGTGCTGCACGATGTCTTTAAAAATGAAGACGTTTCTAAAGTTAAGTGCAGGAGTCCCTAGTTACTTCCTTTCTTTAACACCAACTAAGTTTGAAATAAATGATTGTGTGTGTATTTAATATTTTTGTTGTTAGTGCAGAATCATGCAAACAGCTGCCAGTGCTCCTGTTGCCCAAGGGGCCGCATGTAAAGGTCAGAGGGGCCGCATGAGGCCCGCAGGCCGTACTTTGAGTATCCATGCATTAGACTGTCAACCTCGCTTAAAGCGCAGTTCGAGGAAGGCAGTATTCACGTTCGTAGTGTCATTTTACGTAATTAAAAGCCAGTCCTAACAAAAGTCTACATATTGGTGAAACCCATCCTTCCGATCTGGACAACTAACAAAACTTGAAGAAACCATAACTCTCCCTTGTCCTATGAATTGCCCAGGCCTTTGTTGTTGAGCTACCATATTTGTCAGTACGCGTCACTGGCTGTTCAGGCCACAGTCTTGCATGCACAAACCTTATGTTGTTGGAAGTTTTTTCAGCACCGAACTGTTCACGTGTGGGGTGAAATGTAAAATTCTGTGTTTTTAATGGTTTCCTCCCAGTTATTTCGAAGGGAGATTTATTATAAACATGGCCAGAATGGCACAAAATGAAAAGCTCCAGGATGCAAAAATGAACCTTTATGATATGTTTTAGTGTCTTCTAGGGATTGAATACCCAGGGCTCATTGGGGGTAAATGTATTAATTTCAATTCAGATTAATATTCAGATGAACCAGGATTACAAGAACATAACTTTCCATATGCTAAACGCCACACAGCCTATTGGATTTTACCTCGTTTTGGCCATCACTCTCCAAAGCATGATGTTCATCTTTCTCCTTCAAGATTTCATTCTATGCATGTTTGTGAGATAAGCCAATGATGCATTTCTGCTGGGCTTGGCCATCCTCACTGGCCGAAGAAGATGCCTTATTTATTTTCATATTTATTATATGCCTGTGCAGTATTTATGATTCGGAGCTCTGCCTCATTAAGGGCATTTAGTAGCAGAAGCCTTTTTGTCATGCGGAAATGCATTCCTTGCTACTTCCAAAACCGAATGTCCTTAGTGATGGCAGCTCTTACAAGCTGAATGGTCACAACAATTTCTCAAATAAACAGTTTTTCCCAGATACTAAGCACACTTCACCTCCCCTACGTGTCAAATTTCTTTCAGTGACTAAAGTTACCAGCTATTTATGTTGAATAGTTACCTAGAATGAGTTTTTTGTTAAACGTGGCCTTCCTACAACTGCTGAGATGCTGTTAGTGGAAATAACAAGCAAGTGAATAACAACATCTAAGCAACTTTTCGAAATGCCTAGCTGCCCCATAATGGACCATAGCAACCTGCTGGTGGCATTTAACACAATACCAATGCCGCACAGCATTTGCCTTTCATTGCCTTGAAATCTGCAAAGCTGAGCAGGGATGTGACTAAAAGCTTTCAACAGCAAACAAACACAAATGATGGACGGAATGTGGAACCAATCAAACATTCACCCCCAGTCACAGATCTGGGTTTAATCCAGCACTTCTTTTGCTCACCATGCCACCCCAGTTTGGACCCAGCCATATGCAAATCAGTCTTCACCCTGTTCCCCGTGGGAACAGTCCAGCCCGAACTGCCAGGCCAGGTCCTCCCTGGACCGGAAGCAAGCATCCTGGGACCAGTTTCAGGGTATCACCCTTCATCAGCCAGGCTATCTTGAATCCAGTGGCATAGTGAGCTTGGGACACATATCTGGGCACACCCGGCGCACTTATGGCGACAGAATCAAACAAACGCACATGATGGGCTGAATGCGGAACCAATCAAACATTCACCCCTAGTCACAGATCTGGGTTTAATCCATCAATTATTTTACTCACCATGCCACCTCAGTTTGGACCCAGCTATATGCAAATCAATCTTGACCCTGTTCCCCATGGGAACAGTCCAGCCCGAACTGCTAGACCAGGTCCTCCCTGGACCGGAATCAAGCATCCTGGGACTGGTTTCAGGGTATCACCCTTCATCAGCCAGGCTTGCTTGAATCCAGTGGCATAGTGAGCCCGGGTCTGGGGCATTTGTCGCACCAAGTGGAAAGAGTATGCCCAGACATGGGTCCCGTGCTCCCCATGCTACTGGAGTGAAGCTAGCCTGGCTGATGAAGGGTGATACCCTGAAACTGGTCCTAGGATGCTTGTTTCCAGTTCAGGAAGGACCGGGCTTGGCAGTTCGGGCTGTACTGTTCTCGTTGGGGGAATAGGGTCAAGACTGATTTGCATATGGCTGGGTCCAAACTGGAATGGCATGGGTACCAAATAAAACGATGGATTTAGGCCCAGATCTCTGTACTGGAGGAGAATGTTTGACATTGTTCAGCATTCCGTCGATCACTTGTTCTTTTTGCATTTGAAAGCTTATCAACGCCCTTCTTTTCTATTGCATATGTTTGTAGCATATTTCGTTGTAGATACACATGCCTTGCTCATTTCTTCCATTTTCTGCTTTGTGTGGATGTTTACTAGCTGTTTTTCTTTGAAGAAGTTTTGAATTACAATATACCTCATGACTTCACATAGCAAACAATGCACTTGGACAAAGACTCCAACTTAGATTGTTTTTCTTGCTTTTCTCTAACCATCGGGTTTGAATATTCGAATGCCAGCTCTTGAAACCACAATGTCTAAAACGGAATTTGGTGCCAGTCTTCGAGGATCTGGTACCATTGACAGAAAAATTCAGTACAGGAGAGGAGCAGCAACCACGTTTTGTACGCTGCATTGAGCAGCGTAGACAAAACTTTAATGTACCAGGTTGTTCTCAGAATAACTTATGGGGAAGGTGGTACGGAGAGAATGCCCTTCCAATTCTGCCCCAAATATAACTGTAATTTCCGCTGGTCAGACCCACTTCATGTGTCCAACCTCGGTTCGTCCCCTCAGCATGCGGAGTTAGACTGTTCAGCGTGCAAAGCATTCATATGCAAAAACACCATTTTGTGTGGACATGAAAGACGCATGGAAACACAAGGTGCTGTGTTGGGAGGTGGGGAGGGGAGAATGGGCCTGAACACCTGACATATTCGGCCAGGTGGTATCTGCACCATGGCAAAAGAATAGGGGTCTTCAAGAATTCAGCCAGCGCAGGAGTAACAAAGCCCAAAGGTTCTCTCCTCTGACACCTCGGAGGCTGAGGAGTTGAAGGGACTCCCATTGCGCTATAGCAAAGGCTCCAGGACAAAAACGGACTTGTAGAGCCTTGATTTCTCAACACTTGTTCGAGGATCAGCCCTCTGGGGACTGACTTTAGAAGAACCCTTATGTTCCGATAAGGGACTCCTCCTGAGTCAGTCTGGCACGCAGCTTTTTGATGATTTAATAAGTCTTGGACAAGGCTACACACGCCAAGCCTTCTCAACCTTCAGGAGACTCCGTCTGCTCCAGGAAAATCCTCCAGTGAAGGGCACCGAGCACTGCCACCCACTGACACGGATTTGACCTCAAACCTCCAGAAGATCCACTTCAGAGTTGAAATATGCTTTGAAGCGAACTGCAAAACTTCCATCACAATAGGCCCCCAAACAGACCTCGACACTGAGATTGGAGTCAAATGTGGTACCAGTTGTTTTCAAATTCCCACAGGTGAAGATTTTCATACACCCACCCATAGAAAAAATCTTAGATTGGCCACCCCCTGCAGGTACAAGCCCACACATGCCTCAGGTTCCCAGTACAAGAAAGTGCACCTTTAAAAGGCAAATATCAGAGGAGTTACACTTCTAGCATATCCCCTAGCAGGTTAGGGACAAATCAACCACAGATACTCACTCCTAGGCCTCACTCACCCCCACCTCTCCCTTGACTTCCTACACAACTAGTTCTAATTCTCACACCACCACTCTGTTGCCACAGTTCTCATCCCAGTCAGACCATTCCGACTCAGACTAAAGGAATCCTTACACACCCAATGATCCCTATCATCAGCCTGTCATTCCAGGGGACATGATTCGTAGGAAGATTGCCACGCAGAACCCCAAGACAACTTGGACGAGAGCCGTACCTTATGAAGGCTATATCTCCAAATGACATCACTACCTACTGTACAGTTGGAGGGCAGCACAGCACCACAAGGTAAAAAAAGCGCACAACAGAAGGCAATTTCTTAATGGAAATACTTAAGACCAAATAATGTGTACAGTACCCACTAATGTTGAGAAGCGTGATTAAATGTACCACACAATACTTTGAAGACTTGGTCAAGTTTCATGTGGTCATTACATAAGTCAAATAGAAGTATAAAGCAAGCAGTCAGTAGACTTGTAGAGCACTTCTAGACACCCTTGATGGTATTCATTCACTGGCAGGGTTCAGTTGATTAGCTGCGACTTTAGAAATTCTGAAAGAGATATGAGGTCCGGAGGTGAAAGGGTAGCTCGTTGCATGTCTTTACTGCTAGGTAGAAGAAGGAGCAACCTCTGCATCTGCTACATCGAATATGGGGGGTAGGGGTTAGAGAAAGGGAAGCTAAGCGGAGGTGTCTGATGGGCTGATGGAAGTTCAGGAAGTGGTTCATGTAGGCAGGTCTGCAGTTGTGTAGGGCCTTGTATGCGTGGACCAGGAGCTTGAACTGGCATCTTTTCTATACAGGGAGCCAGTGGAGATCCTTGAGGTAGGGGGTGATGTGAGTTCATTTACGAAGAACCAAGGCGCAACTGGCTGCTGTGTTCTGTATGTTATATAGCCGGAGGAGGCAGTGAACTGTGATCCCTGCATAGAGATCATTGCCGTAGTTCAGTCAGCTGGTGATGAGGGCCTGGGTGATCTTGAGCTTTGGGGTAGGAATTTAAATATTTTACAGAGCATCCGGAGGATGAAGAAGCAGAAAAAGGAGACTGAGTTGACCTGAGTCGTCAATGGTTATCTTGTTGTCCAGAATGATGCCTAGGTTCCTAGTGTGGTCAGAAGGGCCTTAACAGTATTGTGTTCTGGACCCTAGACATTCGACAGTGGCATAGGCAGGATTCTGAGAACAATTTGGGTTCAGGCACTTTTTTCCCCCAACAAATTAAAGATTGTTGCTGGGGTGTTAAACCTGGCTAAGGGTCTTGGACTTCAGGCCAGAGTTAAACAGCACCTCATCAGTGTCTTTTTTTGACGGGTGCATCAGTTCAGTTTTAGCCCTCAAGTGAACTCAATGCTTTAGAAGCTCAAGAAGGACGCTGATGCCACAAAGGCTCTAGGTGTGCCGCAGATCAAAACACCCAGGTCGGTCTTCTGTAAGCAGCAGGTATGGAGGGGCTCCCCAAATCATCTACTACCCTTAGGCAGGGCTGTCCCCACCAGCAGCCCTTTCAGAACACCCACATCCTTTGGAAGAGGAGGCAACAGTACCTCCACTTCCTAAGGGTGGCTTACCCACCATTCACCTCAGTCACACAACAGCTGTATGAAGAAGATTGAGGCTCTTCCTTCCACAAAAAAGGAAGTGCTCCTGGTGTTAAAGCAGTGGGGCAGTGCCTCAAGTTCTACCCCTGCCACCAAACATACCACCACTTTGCTGTTTAATGAGTTAGAACCATCTGTGACTGTTTGAGGCAGAAGTACAGCACTTCTCTTCAAAGGTGCCATCAAGCTTGTAAACCTCACCAACGAGGAGGGGTACAAGGAAACTGACTTGGCACTTTCCGATCATCAAAAGTGATGGAAATTTTAAGCCTGTCTTTGACCTTGGGCTGCTAAATTGCTTTATCCTGTCAAAGCACTTCCACATGACCACCCAACAGGATATCATTTGCTGCTCTGCACATAGGATCACATGGTGCCCCTCGATCTTAAGGACACATACTTTCACATTCCCATACATCTAGTGCATCACTACTACCTGTGCTTTGTGGTCAGCACTACCAATTCAGAGATGTACACTTTTGGGCCAGGACAGCCCCAAAATATTTAACAAATGCCTATGGGTTGTAGCTGTACACTGTCAATACAAAAGAGTCACCTATCGTGCCTCAGCAAATCCAACCCCTTTCTGACATCTGTCCTAAATGCCGACACAGGGAAAGCCTACCCAAATCAAGAGAGGATGATGGCAGTCAAAAGGATGCTGCCTCTTTTTCATATTCCATGTCCGATTATGGTAAGGACCATAATAAAACTGTTAGGGATGATTGTTTTATGTATTGAAATAGTGCTGCATGCAAGGCTGCATATACATCCACTGCAAGAGTGCATAGGGAGGCAATGGCACTTGGTGTTTACAGGTCTTTTATGGACCCTATACTCCAGGTGACCATAATCACAATGCCTCACTTTTGGGGTGGGGAGCTCTTTTCAGTGGCAAGACTGTTCAGGGTACCATGACACCACAATAGCAAACTTGACACATTAGTTTTCACTAACATTTGGCAGTCAGGCTTTCACTCTGAGCCGTTTGCAGGCTTATTTGAGGCAAAACATTCTTCCTAAAGTCTGGCTACATGACTGCAATATACTACATCCAGAAGCGGGGGGACTTGCTCTCCCCAGGTATCAGCTTTAGCCCAAAACATTTGCTATTGGCCCACTCACACCCATATTCAGCTACTTGTGGAGCATCTGCCAGGGGTGGACAGTGACTTTGCAAACAGGATAAACAGGACACATTAACAAATCCATGAATTGGGGGATATATCCCCAGGTACATCAAAGGTACTTCCTCCAGTGAGGCACTGGTACAATAGATATAATCTGATAGGCACTTCTAGTTGCAGATTCTTTACCTTTGAATTTCCCCCAAAGTGTCAGACTGGATCTGGGGAATTTTCTGAACAGTAACCTTGCACACAGATAGGTGGTGTCGATCGGCTCCGTCATCATCCATGCTGGATATATTGCAGGTCCTTTATAGATGCCACACTAATATCAATTCTTTTCTTTCTACACCAGATGTGCCGATCCAGAGAGCTAACCCTCAGTCATTTTGTGACTGGCTTTTTTCAACTTTGTCTGGCTTTGAGGGAGCAGTCCCTAAAGCTGATGGCGGCCCATGCTTGACTCTGTCCAAGTCAAGATACCGGTCAAGAGGAAGGTCCCAGTATCGGTTGTGGAGTCCTCCATCCTCCATGTCCCAATCCAAGTCCTTGGGGCGATCGTCTAAGTCGAAGCACAATAAGAAAAGCAAGAAGTCAAAGTGTTCGACTTCTTGTCTGTCGGCCGACAATACGAGGGGGTGTCGGCGTTCTAGGCCTCGCTCTGCGAAGCCTGTGCCTGGGCTAACTCTGCATTTCCCAGAGTTTTCCAAAGCCGGAGCAACCCCTGCCCTACTCAAGCAGTTTTATGAGGCCAAGCAGTTGCTGATGGGAGAGACGCAGCAAAGTTCGTAATCTGATATGGACTACGCACGACTGACTTCCTGGGTATAGCGGGTGTGTCGACAGTGGCCTTGAGGCGCCACGCCTGGTTGAGGACATCTGGCTTTTCAGGGCCGTCCAAGCTAATCTTATGGACATGCCCCTTGATGACACTGCATCTATGGAGAGAAAGCAGATTCGGCGCTCAAGCGCTTCAGGGATTCTCATGCTACTTTGGTCTTTTGGACCTTGTGGTGGCCCTTTATCCCCCTCAGTATGCTTTTCGCCCTTTTCATGGCTACGGAAGGGATGACGCCAGCCACGTCCATACCCCTCCAGCTGCTGTGACGCAAATGCTGCCCAGCCTCTGTGTGGCCTGTCCTGGTGGATCAGGGAGTCAGTGGTCTGGCTAGTCCACTGAACCCTTCCACCCCCACCCCATAACAGCCTCCAAACCTTCCTAGTCTGCCGATTCCCCACCAGGTACCAGTCTAAGGCAGGATCCGCCATCACCTGCTCTGCTGGTAGTCAATCACATCAAGCAGGTAGGTTGTGCAGATAGTTCAAAGGGGCTACTTCCTCCCCTTAATCCGTGCCACCATCCTACGATCAGATGACAGAGGATGACTTGGCACTTCTCCAAGGAGAAGTTATGGCTTTCTTGGCCAAGGGAGCTGTAGATAGGGTCCCTGTGCCAGAAGGAGGCTGTGGATGTTATTCCTGCTTATTTCTGGTGCCCAGAAAGGACAAAGGCTTCCGCCCTATCCTAGAACTTTGGTCCCTCAGTCTCTCTCTCAAGAACTAGTAGTTGAAAATGCTTTCTCTCGCTCAGTTTCTATCTGCCCTGGACACAGGCGACTGGACGGTAGTGTGGGACTTGCAGGACACTTACTTTAATACTCCCGTCCTGCCTGCTCACAAACGTTACTTGTGGTTCACATTAGGCCACGAGCACTTTCAGTTTACCGTGCTCCCCTTTGGCCTTACCAGTGCCCCTTGGGTGTTAACCAAGGCGATGGCAGTGGTTGCAGCTTGTCTGCGCAGATCAGGGGCTCCAGTCTTCCCCCTATTTCAACGATTGGCTGTTGAAGGTCTCCCACCTCCAGACTACGGACTCCAGACTGCGTTCACTGGGGTTCACTATAAATGTGCCAAATTCACAACTTGACTCCCTCTCAGGTGCTCCCTTTAATTAGAACTATTCTGGACTCTGCAGTTTTCTGGCTTATTCTCACAAGCTGCGAGTCTGGGATATTCAGACTATGGTACCGATATTTCAGCCTCTATCCTGGATTTCGATGAGAACACTGAGGCTGCAGGACCTCCTGACCTCCTGAATTCCACTGGTGACACATCCTAGATGGCATTAGCGGGCCTGTAATGAGACCTGAAATTCCAGTCGGCGCAGCATCAAGGGAATCTCTCCAACATGGTCCAGATCTCGGAGGGAACTGCACGAGATCTGCAGTGGTGGCTGATGAACCAGATTGGACCAGTGGAAGATCTCTTACCCTTTCCCCAACCACATCTGATAGTAGTGACAGATGCATCGCTCCTGGGATGGGGTGGCTACCTGGGACAGGTGGAGATCAGAGGCATCTTGTCTCTGGTGCCCTCAGTCCAGACTCCACGTCAGCCTGTTGTTGCTCCGGGCGATCAGGCTAGCATTGAAAGCATTCCTTCCCACTCTCAAATGGAAGGTAGCACAGGTGGTCACGGACAACACCACCGCCATGTGGTATTGCAACATACAGGGTGGGGTTGTGGACCCTTTGTCAAGAGGCTCTGCGCCTCTGGATTGGCTGGAGCAACAGGGCATTTCCCTGGTGGGTCAACATCTGACGGGCTCTATGAACACCAGAGCAGACAAACTCAGCGAAAATGTCAGCTGGATCAATAATGGCGTCTCCATCCGGAAGTGGTGCAAGGTCTCTTTCAGTAGTGGGGAGAGCCTTGGTTAGATCTGTTAGCCTCCTCGGAGAATGTGCATTGTGAGATGTTTTGCACATTAGAGTTTCCAGGCGGCAGTCGCGCTAAGATGCTCTTCGTCTCCAGTGGAACTCAGGCGTCCTATACGTCTTTCCACCCATATCACTTCTGCCCAGAGTTCTCAAGAAGATCAAGAACGACTGGGCCCCTAGTAATCTTGTGGCTCCAGACCGAGCACAAAGAGTCTGGTGTCCAGAGCTATTGAGCATGGCCATTGATCATCCAATCAGACTGCCCCTTTGGGAGGATCTGGCAGCAGGGGAGGATTTTCCACCTGGACCTGTCCAGTCTCCATCTTCTTGTGTGGAGATTGAGCTGTGACAGTTGACAGCTTTTGTCCTTCCACCCAAAATCTGGAATGTAATCATGGCAGCCAGGCATCCCTACACAAAAACGGTATACAGCTGTCCGAATAAATTTTTGGAATGGTGCACAGACAAGTCTGTTGACCCCCTTTATTCCCCTTATTACTGAGGTTTTGTTGTTTATCCTACTCTGACCCAGCAGGGGCTCTGCAATGGGCACTCTGAAAGGTCATCTGTCTGCCATTTCTGCTTTTTTGCGGTTGCCTGATCAACCGCTTTAGGTCGAGCATAGCAGTGCACAGGAGCTGCTTATTCGACCTGTTTTAATGTATTTGTCGGGTTTAACCATGCCTATCTCACGCCCATCACTTTCATTCAGTTGTGGGCTTGCCTTGCAAAAATCCCTTGATGTCATTGGTAAATGCTTTACATTTGTCCCGCCTTGAGGCTGTTTTGTTACGCCTTGCAGACTTACCCTGTTACATGGATTATTGCACCATCAGCGTGGGCAAACTATTTTTGTCTTTTCTCTCTCCCCTCCGTGCTCCATTGCACTTTGAAGTTTCATGCCTCAGGAACTTGGTATTGGTGAGTGTTGCTCTCTTGCCTTCATAACTTCCGTCTGCTTGTGCTCTGTGTTGCCCTCCCTCGTGTAATTTTCCCACATGGAACTGCTTATCCCCATGCTGCTTTTTTGTCTGCTTGTCCTGGCAACCCCCATCTCCTGCTCTTTCCTTGTTAATTACAAAAGTAGCAATCAGATTTTTTTTGTTGGTAAAACTCACTTTCAGTTGAAGTTTGGAGTGCTGGAAAGACTGGTCATTTGTGTTAATAAAGCACTGCTAAGAAGTCGCTCTGCTCTTAACAGTTTGTGTCATGAACCGAACCAAAACAAAAAAAACAACTAGGAGTATGTGCAGTGCAGCCAAGCAGTACGCGTTCATCGGTGGCATCAATCCAAAGCAATAAAGCCATATTTCAGAGCTCTTTTTCTGCCTAATGAGCTGTGCTGTTATTTCACGTCGTAGAGAATCCTGCTGCAAGAAAACAAAGCAGGCCACTTTTTGTCTCCACCCAGACAGCAACGCCATATTACAGAAAATTAAGGCTCAATAAAATCCGCACTTAGAAATAATTAGCAGACAGCTTTGTTGTGAATAGGATCTCCTGACTGCGTAGCAGGCAAGCAGCACTGAGTGCTCGAGTGTGAAAGGGCCCTTCCCCGTCCCCTGGAAGCTCTCAGCCTTCACCGTCCAGATAATGCAGCATCCAAAATGCTGCATTCTTAGCCTGCTGAGAAAGAAGAAAACTCTGTCATATATAATATTCAGAAGCAGGAGGCTTTTATATATTTAAAATTAGCAGTGTAGCGAATAAACTATGAATTCATCTCAGGTGCTTCTGTTTCTGTTTTGCGGGAAAAGTAGCAATAATTGGGAAAACGTTTGTCTTTCATTAATTACCACCTTGGCATGAACACAAATTTGGTTTCCTCACGTTTTATAGATGAAATTTTACCATTACACTCAAACACATATAAATGATGTTGCCAGGTGCTGCCTATATCTAAATGGCAACAATTTAAATTTTTTGTTGCAGATAGAGGAAAAAGGTAAATGGAAGTGCTTTAGTTATATGCATGGGCACTCGTATTATGTTGCAGGAAAGGACCAAATTATGAGGCAGTATTGATTTATGTGGCAAGAAAAGTTCATTTACACATTTACAATGCCAATAGCTCTCGTGCAAGTGCGAGACCTATTGCATTGCAAATGCTTGTTCAAGTCTCCAATTGTAAATAGGTTCCTTAAAGTCCTTACTCATGTGTTTCCGCCATCTCCATTCATTATGCCCCAATGGGATTTGGATTTAATTTTGACATTTCTGATGTGCATTTCTTTCAAGCCTCTCCAAGATTGTGCTCTAAGGCTTCTTGCTTTGAAAACAGCCTTTCTTGTGGCCATCACATCTGCCCACAGGATGAGTGAGCTGCAGGCATTGTCATCTAAGCTGCCCTACCTTTCCATCTACACTGACAAATTGGTGCTTTACACAAGCAGTGTCCTGTCTGCCAAAACTGGTTATGCCCTTCCTTGTAGGCCAATCCATCACCTTGCCTACTTTTTATGCACCCCCAGATCATTCTGAAGAGGAGAGACTCCACCACCTGCACTCGGAAAGAGCGTAGGCATTCTAACTTGATTGTACCAAAGAGTTCCAGGTGGATGGTCAATTCTTTGTTGGTTATGTTGGTGAGATGAAAGGTCGGGCAGTGCAGAAGAGAAACTATTTCCAGATGGGTCAGTCCCTGCATTAAATTGTGCTACGCACTGGCTAAGAAGCAAACCCTGAGGGCTTGTGTGCTCATTCTACCAGAGCTAAGGCTGTGACGACTGCATTAGCATGCAGAGTTTCAGTCCTTGACATCTGTCAGGCCGCAACGTGGGCATCTCTGCACTTGTTTACCAAACACTACAGCCTGGACCCAGCTCCGGGCAGGGGATTGCTTGGGTATCTATTCTTTGGTAAGGAATCTTCAACTAGATGTCTCTAGCAGATGGACAAATTACTCAACTTGGGTAACACCATATCTGGTAGAGAAAATATTTAGTTGCAGATTCCTTACTGACCCACCTGTCCTCTCCTCTCTGCAAACTGATTTCTAGGGACATGGACTTCTTTCAGGTCCCTAGTTTTGACGCACCAGTGGTCACTGTTCTTCATGGCTCTGTGCTTCTGGCACGGAAAGTCATGAAAAGAAACTGACGTCAGTGCGCTGGGGTGGCACTTGTATAGAGCCCACAACATCATATTGGGTGCAAATGGCGACTGACGTAGAGCCGGTAGAGGCCTGACACTGCACTGTGGTACTGCTCAAGAAAAATCTCCAGATCGCCTGGAGAAATGTTAAGAAAAAGAATCTGCAACTAGCTATTGTCTCTACCAAATAAGGCTTTACTCACGGTAAGTAACTTGTCTGTCAGGTCCATAGGGGCCGGTACTTTGCCCGCTCAGTCCGGCAGGATTTTTTAGTATGATCTTCGTCCACAGACCCATCTCTGGGGATGGTTTTGCTTGGGTATCTATTCAAAGGTAAGGAATCTGCAACTAGAAGTCTCTATCAGATGAATAAGTTACTTACCTTCTTGAACACCTTATCTGATAGAGACATAATCTAGTTGCAGATTCCTTACCAACCCACCCATCCTCCCAGCTCTGCAAACTGATTTCTAGGGTCAGTGTCTCCTCCTTAAGGGCCTTAGTTTTGACGTACCAGTATTCAGTGTTCTTCATGGCTCTGTGATTCTGTTATGGAAAGTCGTGTACAGAAACTGACATTGGCGTCCTGGGGTGGTGCCTGTATAATATCCCGCTACTTCATATCTGGCACGGATGGCTCAGATGACTGATGCAGAGCCAATTGACGCCACCTAATGGTGCTCAGGGGTACTGTTGAGAAAATTCTCTGGATCCAGTCTGACGTCTGGGGGAAATTCAAAGGTAAGGAGTCTGCAACTAGAATGTCTCTTACAGATAAAGTGTTACCAAAGGTAAGTAACTTGTTCTTCGCCCCCACAAAACGCGAAATGCCAAAACTTCACCTCCAGGTGCCTGTATACACAGTCCATGGGAAATGAACTAAGGATGAACTGGTCAGGGATATTTTTCCACACTTTTCTTCCACTCCTTCGTATCTCATAACTCTATCTTATATCATTCTGTGGGGGCACAGACTTGGGCGAGATGTCCTTGATACTCGGTGCTATTAGAATTGTTGATTCAGTCTCAAAAACAGCTTCCACTTACAATGTATCTACTGTCTCATGGCCATCTCACACTGACATCAGGCAGCTGAAACTAGCAGTCTGGCACCTTAGAATTTGGTTACCTCAAGCTTCCAGAGGAGTGTATGTAAGTCTTGCTTGAGGCAGATAACCTGGCTACGTATGCCTGCCCTGCAGGGAAGCCAAAACTATTTGTTCACTACTCTTTGTGTAAACATAGACCCCCTTAAAGCGTTTGTTCCAGGACATTGTCATTCACATCTGCAAAAGGTGGGGCTGGCACACACTTCCTCTCAGTTATATTTTGCTACATTCTCATCCTACATATAGAACAGGAAGTATTTGTCTTTCTTTAAAATAGACTTAGTTAAAGTCTATATGTAGTTCCTTAAATTGGGTGATTCCACCAAGAACTCCTTCATTACAAGCTTGGAATTTGAACATCCCTAACAAGTCCGATAGGCCTGCGTTTTGAACTACTACTACTTTCCTGTGAAATTCAATATATATATTTTTTTTTTGTCCGTCCAGGAAATTGACCTTACTGGTCTAGAGTCTGTGAGCTGCAGTTTCTAAAAGTGGAGCAACTTTTCATTCAAGTGCATAGGGAAAAATGTTTACAGGTCATGTCTCCTGTTCATGTGAACCAGACAATTAAATTGTCCGTTTTCTTCCCACAACAAGAGATACTAGCTGAAAGGGCTTTGCACTCACTTGACACCAAGAGAGCATTAATGTATTAAAATAATAGAACTACATTTGTAAGCAAGACAAAACAATCGTTTGGTGCTATTGCAAAACCTCACTCCAGCAGTCCTGCCACTGAAAGTGGTACTGCTAGATGGATTGTTAAATGTATTCAAAGGTTTTATGTTGATGCTAAATGTATATTGCACATAATGCCTACAGTATGTTCCACTCGGAAAAAGAAAGCTACTATGGCCTTCTTCGGAAGCATTCCCATGGCAGACTTGTAAAGCTGCTTCTTCATCAACACTATTCATGTTAACCAAATGCTACTGTGAAATTCAATCAAGCCAAGAGGCTTTAGTTGGCCATACAATTCAAAAAGCCTGTCCCAAATATCTGCATCATCTGCTCGCTGACCACCTCTTAGGGGAGGTATTGCTTTACTGTCTTTGTGTAACATGTGTATCTACTACAACATGTGCTGCGAATGGAAAATGTTACCCTAAAATCCTAATGACATACACCCTCCCTCTTGCCTAGGAGGGAGCTATCTTTTTTTTTTTTTTTTTTTTCAATTATTGTCTTTCCTTATTAAACCCTAATAACATTACTCCCCCACTGGGGGAGGGCGGAAACTATCCGAAGTAAAGCCTTTGTCCTTGTCACATTCTAGGGGAGAAGGGGGGTTCCCAAGCTGCAGGGGCTCGATTTCAAACCCCCTGTTGCAAGGACTTTGTTCAGTGCACCAACACAAATTGGAACCCAGTTGAACTGCAAGCTCTACACAACCCCTAAAGCAATATAGTTCTGTGGTGTTTTCTGGTCTCAGTGAGTCCCTCTGAGTTTAGGGACACAGTGAGACTCCAAACCCTATTTTTTTAAAATAAATAATAACACACTCAAAATAGCGCTAAGAAACAGGAGATAAAACATTTAACTGTTTATTTCTGATAGACTTCTAGTCGCAGATTCCTTACCTTTTGATTATTCTCCAAGCATCAGACTGGATCCAGAAACTTTTCAGCAGTGCCTCTGTGCGACGGAAGGTGTGGCACCTTGCAGTGCTGCACTTACGCCATTCTGCTCCGGATAAGACATGCAGGGTTTATATAGGTACCACTCCTGCAAGCTGGTGTCAGTCCCTTACCTTATTTCCAATCTTCCAGATGTGGATCCAGAGCTTCCTCAAGACTCTCTGAAACACCTTACCTCGATATTCCAAAATTCTCACAGTGTGCAAGGGAAGTCATCCCCCTAAAACTACAGGTTTCAAGGCCTATAGGGACTGTTGCAAGCCGATGTCTGTCACAGATGTGGTATCTGGGGTCAAGCCACGATTCCAGACCTGCGGAGATTGATGGTCAGTGAACCCGAAAGGCATCAGGAAATGCAAGGCAATTCTTAGTCACCAAGCATAAGCGCTGGGACTGCTCCAACTTCCATTCTGTGTTGAAGGTTCACCCTCGGTTCTGCTCTGGAGTCAACAGAGCCCCTGCAGAGGTCGGTCTTTGTCACACTCCAAGTCTTCCAGTAAGCACAAGAAATTGAAGAGGATGTCTCCTCCTTAACATCGCTCACACTCCCCTGAGCAAGTGTTTGGGTGGCATCAACAGTCTCAATTTCTCTCTGTCATCTGACTTTGGGGTCACTTCCACAGCTGGTTCTAACAGAACCTGAACTTCAGCAATGCTGCGTCAGATCGAAGAGTTCCACACAGTTTTGCTCTGATTCTTTGTTTTCTTACCAAATCCCTATTGCATGCCTTCAGGGCCCAAGTACCCAAGATTCTTTCCACCTGGAATACCACCCGCTGGCACATTCGCCCTAGACACCAGCTGGTCCTCTGAGTCCCTCTTGCCTCCGGCCCTTGTTTTTCATACTGCTTCTGGCACTCAAAACGAGGTTGGTTATGTAAGCTTCACTGTCTGAGGAATGCCTCAGATTGTCCTCTTCGATGCTGACTCGATGATGGTCCAACTTAGACGTCAGCCCCGAATCCCACCTAGGCGGCAATTTCAGCTTTCGACTTAAAACAAGACAGGCAACATTCCCTTTTTGGTATGGACTCCGATAACTGCTGTGGCCTTAGGTGAGGAGTTTGCTCAGCCCTATCAAGATAACTGGTATGAGGACTTGCAGGAGGCCAGTGGGCTAGATACCTCCCCTGAGACAGTTTTTTTTGTCTTCTCTCCTTCAGCTACGGTCAGCCACAAAAGAATCCATATTGTACGTCATGGTTGTCTGCAGGGCAGCTAAAGTCTCTGCCCCCCAACTCTTCACCCTGGAGGTAAAATATAATATTCTGACTGAGGTCCTGCAGCTGGACCAGATTTCTTCTGAGCCCCTTCTGCCCTTCAACCAGGCCTTGACGAACAACCTTTTGGGATCTTAGGTCAGTCAGTCAATCAATCACTTGTTAAGCGCGCTATTCACCCGGTAGGGTCTCAAGGGGGGGGGGGATAGGGGTTGCTGCTGCTAGAATAGCCAGGTCTTGAGGGGTTTCCTGAAGGTCAGGAGGTCCTGGGTCAGGCGTAGGTTGACGGGGAGGGAATTCCAGTTTTTGGTAGTGAGGTGGGAGCAGGATCTGCTGCTGGTTGTGGTACGGTAGATGCGCAGGATGGTGGTGAGGGCCAGGTTAACAGAGCTGGCGGGTGGGCACGTGGAAGCGGAGATGCTCGTTGAGGTAGGCAGGGCCTGCGCTGTGAAGTGCCTTGTGAGCGTGGATCAGGAGTTTGAAGATGATCCTCTTGCTGACGGGTAGCCAGTGAAGGTCTCTGAGGTGGGCTGAGATGTGTTCATGGTGAGGGAGGTTAAGGATGAGGCGTGCGGCGGCGTTCTGAATGCGCTGAAGTTTCCTCTGGAGCTTGGCCTTTGTTCCAGCGTAGAGTGCGTTGCCGTAGTCCAGTCTGCTGCTGACAAGGGCGTGGGTGACCGTTCTTCTGGTTTCGATGGGAATCCATCTGAAGGTCTTGCGAAGCATGCACAGGGTGTTGAAACATGAGGATGAGATGGCGTTGGCTTGCTTGGTCATGGTGAGCGAAGATTCCAGTATGAAGCCGAGGTTGTGCGCATGGGTGGTGGGAGTTGGAGCGGCTCCTAGTGTGGCAGGCCACCAGGAGTCGTCCTTTGCTGATCGGTTGGAGCTGAGGATGAGGATCTCCGTCTTATCTGAGTTCAGTTTGAGGCGGCTTATCTCCATCCAGTTGGAGATGGCATTGATTCAGTTGTGGAGGTTGGTCTTGGCAGTGGTGGGGTCCTTGGTGAGTGAGAGGATCAGTTGGTTGTCGTCCGTGTAGGAGACTATGTTGAGGCAGTGGGATCGGACAATGTTTGTAAGTGGCACCATGTAGATGTTAAAAAGGGTAGGGCAGAGAGAGGGTCCTTGGGGGACTCCGCAGATGGTCTTGGTGGCTTTCGACAGGAACAGAGGGAGGCGGGCTCGCTGAGTTCTGCCGGAGAGGAAGGATGTGAGCCAGTCCAGGGCCTTGTGGCGGATTCCGGCATCGTAGAGGCGTGTGTGGTGACAGACGGTATCGAAGGCTGCCGAGAGGTCTAGGAGGATGAGGGCCATATTTTCACCTTTGGAGGGAATGATCCTGATGTCATCGGTAGCTGCTATGAGAACTGTCTTGGTGCTATGGTGGTTCTTGCGGAAGCCGGATTGGGAGATGTTGAGCAGACTGTCATCTAAGAAGCGGGATAGTTGGCTGTTGACTGTCTTCTTGATGACCTTCACTGGGAAGAGGGAGATAGGCCAGTAATTTATTAGGTCTTCAGGGTCTGCCTTGGGTTTTTTGAGCAGGGCGTTGACTTTGGCGTGGTTCCAGCTCTCCGGGAAGGTGGCGGTCTCGAAGGAACTGTTGATGATAGTACGGTGTTTGGGGGGGGGGCGATGATTTGGCTGGCTTTGTTGAAGACATAGTGAGGGCAGGGGTCGGTGGGTGATCCAGAGTGGATGGTGCTCATGGTCTTGGTGGTGTCCTCGTCGTTAGTGTGGGTCCAGGCGCTCAGGAGGTTGGTGGGGTTGGATACGTTGGGGTTGGGTCTGGTGTTGGTCGTGGGGATTGGGGAGGTGAAGCTGCTGTGGATGTCTGTGATCTTGCGGTGAAAAAAGGTGGCAAGAGAGTCGTAGAAGTCTTACAAGGGGGTGGGGTCGATGGAGCAAGACTTGGGGTTGGCGAGTTCTTTGATGCTGAAGAGCTCTTTGCTGTCGTGCCCGTTGTCGATTCGCTCTTCGTATAATGATCTTTTGGTGATCCGGATGAGCTTGTGATGCTTGCGGATGGCTGTCTTGAGGGCGGCGTGGTTGCTCTCCGTTTGTTTGTGGCGCCAACATTTTTTTGATTTTTTCCAGCACTCCTGCTTAGAGGCCTGAAGGCCGGCTGTGAACCAGGGTGCTTTCTTGCTGGTGCAGGTGTTGGGTGGTTTCCTGAGTGGAGCGAGGGTGTTGGTGCAGTTGTCTAGTCAATGTTTGAGGTTGATGGCGGCAGTGTTGGGTGGCGGGACGTGAGCGAGGGTGGAGATCAGCTGGCCCTTCAAGATCTTTTTCCAGCTGCGGTGCGGGATCCGTTGCGGGTGGTGGTGAGCGGTGGGTTTCTGGAAGGAGAAGTGGACACAGCGGTGGTCGGTCCAGTGGAGTTCGGTGGTATGGGAGAAGGTGATGTGGCTGCTGGCAGAGAAGATGGGGTCGAGTGTGTGGCCAGCTGAGTGGGTGGGCGTTGTGACGAGTTGTTTGAGACCGAGTTTGGCGAGTTTGTCTATGAAGGCTGAGGAGTTGCTGTTGTTGGTGTTCTCTAGGTGAAAATTCAGGTCGCCGAGGAGCATGTAGTTCGTAGAGGCGAGGGCGTGGGCCCTGATTGTGTCTGCGATGGCATAGCAGAACTGTGGACGGGGGCTTAGGGGTCTGTAGACAAGGGTTCCTCTCACGGTGGTGTTGCCGTTGACGTAGATCTGGAAGTGCAAGTGTTCAGCGGTATCAATGGTGTCATGGGTGTTGGTTGAGATCCTAATGGTGCTCCTATGGACTGTGGCGACTCCTCCCCCTGGTTTGTTGGTGCATCTCTGCAGGTAATCTTGAAGCCTTCCAGGATGGCTATGGCGATATCGGGTTTCGAGGAGGGGGTTCATCCAGGTTTCGGTGAGGAAGGTGATCTCTGGGGAGGTTGAGGTGAGAAGGTCCCAAGCCTGGTTGTGGCCTGCCAGTTAATAGAAAAATAACCAGGTGCCACCGTCCTGCTCCAGGTGACCTGGCTTTGGTGTCCCAGAACGCTTCTCTGGAAACACTTGTAGAGCAGGCTTCCTTTGATCATTCCAGTTCGAACACTTTTCCTACCAGTCCCCCGATAGGGAATTGAAATGAGACATTTGATAAGCACCTCTTTTTATCCACTAGCTTGGCCTTGCATTCTATTTACGCTTTGTTTGTTGGGATCTTATAGTCATGCCCTTTGAGATTCAGTAATTATTGATACGGCCCTGGCTTGGCAGTTTGGGCTGGAATGATCCCATGGGGATCAGGGACAAGACATTTACATATGGCTGGGTTCCAACTGGGATGGCGTGGTGGGCATGGATTAAACCCAGATCTTTGTGACTGGGGTGAATGTTTGCATTGTTAAGCATTCCGTCCATCATCTGTTCTTTTTGCTTTTGTCGCCCTAAATGGGAAGGATATGCCCAGACGTGGATCCCATGCTCATTATCCCAATGAATTCAAGCTAGCCTGGCTGATATGGGGTGATACCCCGAAACCAGTCACAGGATGCTTGTTTCTGGTCCAGGGAGGACCTGGCCTGGCAGTTTGGGCTGGACTGTTCCCATGGGGATCAGGGTTAAAACTGATTTGCATATGGCTGGTTCCAAACTGGGTTGGCGTGGTGGACAAAAACAGTGGATTAAACCAAGACCTTTGTGACTGGGGGTGAATGTTTGCATTGTTAAGCATTCTGTCCATCGTCTGTTATTTTTGTGATTTAGTGGCACAAATCCTTACTGGTGTGCCAAAAGCCTTCACCCTGTACTGTCAGTGGATTAACGATGGTTGTGATGCTGCCAAGTTCATGACTCTTTGTGGCTTGGGCACCGGGTGTGCAGTTGGCACCACCTTTGCCATCTGCTGTGATTAACTGGGTTCTGTGTCGATGTCCAGTGCTCCTTGATGGACATGCCTTTAATTGGACTCACCTCTTCAGGAACATGACTCATTCCATCGTCAAACGTTTAAAAATGCAGTAGGTCCACAGCTGTCACTCTAGGCCCACTTTGCCAACTGCATCCGTTCCAATGGTCCTTTTATGGCTTAGGCAGAGGTGTCCCTTACCGCTAGTATGTCCAGGCCCAGCAGTTTCACAGGAGAGGCAGAGGGGGTCGCCCCGGCCCCTGTGGCCAAGGTCAGTAAGCCACTCAGCCCGCCTAACTGCCTGCTCCACCTTTACCCCATTCCTAGTCCGACCTACCCGCCAAAGCTCTTTGTTATGCCCCTACATGGTCATACCAACCCGCTGGGAGACCGAATCCACTGATTATATGTGGGTTGGCAAGCCATCACATTGGACAGGTGGGTCCTACAAATTGTTTGCAAGGGCTACACCTTACTCTTCTTTTTTTGGCCCCGCCATAACTTCCACTGTCCTCTCAACCTCTGACGGAGGACCATCTCCGTTTTGCAGCAGTAACCGCAAGCTTTTTTGGCCAAAAAGGGTTCTTGAGTGGGTGCTGGTGCCAGAAGTAGGGTTATGGTTGTTAATCCCGCTACTAACGGGCGCCCAAGATGGACGAAGGTCTTTAGCCTAGTCTCGATCTGTGCTCTCTAAATACCTAACTGTGGAAGGAAATGTTCAAGATTCTCACCCTGGCGAGGTCTTGTCTGCCCTCTACCCTGAGATTGGATGGTGGCGTTGGCTTTGCATGATGCCTATTTAACACATACTCCTCCTGTCGGCCCATTGGTGCTACCTGTGGTTTGTGGTGGGAGAGGAGCATTTCCAATTCTCTGTGCTTCCTTAAGCATCACCAGCGCCCTTCGGGTGTTGATGAAAGCGATGGCAGCAGCACAGTCAGCCACCTCCAGACTACAGCGACTCACCTGTCTTCTTGAGGGTTCATTATCAATGTGCCCAAGTCATACTTTACTCCATTCCAGATGCTCTCCTTCATCGGAGCCGATCTGTACATGGTTCAGTTTTGTGCCTTTTCCTGGAAAAGAAAATCCAGGACATTGACTATGATCCCTCGGTCCTGGATTTCACTGATGTTGACTCTGAGGCTGCTAGGACAGATGGCCTCCTACATCCTTGTGGCTGAGCACGCTATGCGGCATATATAGGCTCTGAAGTATGATCTGAATTCTTAGTGGAACAACATCTAGGGGAACTTTCTGACAACTTTCACATTTCGGAAGAGACTGCAAAAAATCTGCTGTGGTGGGTAGTTAAATCGCAAATGGGTTAGTGGCAGGCCTCTCTCCCTTGCCCTCCCAGAACTGTCAGTGGTGACCCATGCACTGCTTCTGGATTGGGGCAGCCAACTGGAAGAGGTGGAGATTCGAGGCTGCTGGTTTCAAGTGGTGTCCCAGTTCCACATCAGTCTTCTGGAGCAGAGGGCTATCTGCTTCCCGCTGAAAGCTTTTCTTCAGTCCATCAAAAGAAGGCTGGTACAGGTGCTCTCAGACAACACTACTTCCATGTGGTACTTCAACAAATCAGGTGGGGTGAGTTCATGGACCCTGTGCCTGAAGGTCTTGCGCCTCTGGAAATGGCTAAGCCAACAAGCATTTATCTTAGTGATGAACCACCTGGGAGGATTGTTTAATGCCTATGAGGACGAGCTCAGCCACAGTCGCATAGTGAATCACAATTGGCAGGTACACCTGGAGGTGGTGAGGTTTCTTCCGCTCATGGAGAGAATCTTGGCTTGACCTGTTCAGTACTGCTGAGAATGCATTGTGTCAGCACTTCTGCAGATTGGATTGTCCAAAGCATCTCTCGCTATCTTGTTGCTCCTCTTGTGGAATTAATGACTCCTTTATGCCTTTCCGCCTATTTCACTCCTGCTCTTAATTGTGAAGATCAGACTGGTTTCAGCCCTACTCATCCTAGTGTTTCTTGATTGGGCACGGCGAGTATGGTATTCAGAACTCCCGAGCTTTGAACACATGTCCTCTGATCAGGCTGCCCCTCCAAGAGGATGTGCTGTTGCAGCAACAGAACAGGGTTCTAAGCCCATGACCTCGCAATTTCTACCTTCATGCTTGACGATTGATTGGCGACAGCTGAAAACCTTCGATCTAATCCCGGTGGTGGTTTTCATCTTGGCAGCCAGGTGTCACTTGATAAAAAATTGTATATGCCAGTTGTTGGACAAGCTTGTGGTTTGGTGCAGCTCTCTCCAGGTTGACACCTCAGGCCAAACTTTCTGATATTTTAGTTGCTCTGTCTGTTCCCCAGCAAGACTTTGCTCTTGGCAACATTAAGGGTTATTTTTCACTCCTCTTGGCCTTTTGGTTGCCTGATCAGCTCCTTTTGTTAAAATAACCAGTTATAATGTGTTTTTCTTTAAAAGTGGTGTTACACATTTTTTTCCTTCTTCTTTTGTCATGCCCTAATGGGACCTTTCAAGATGCTTTACTGTTGTCCTCTACAAGAGTGTTTATCGTTGCCTTCACTTCGGCATGCCGTACTTGGGCTCAAGGCTCTGTCAATCCTCCATACACTACTTCTTCCCAAGCAAACTGGTTCTGCAGACACAGGCATCTTTCCTGCCGACGATTGTGACACTTCCATGCGGCCAAACCATCACTCGGCTGGTATTGTGTGCTCCACCTTACAGCTCTGAGAAGGGTAGGCTTCATTGCTTGGACCCCAAGGGATTGCTGAGCTTTTTCATGATCATACCAAACACTACTGGCTGGATGATCTCCTCTTTGGGGTGTTTTCTGGCGTGAAAAAAGACAAAGCTGTGCAGAAGAGAACCATTTCCTGGTGGTTTTTCTCTTTGCATAATACCCTGCTATGCATTGGCTTAAAAGCAACTTCTAGACGACTGCATGCTTTTTCTGCCATGGCCAAAGCTGCTACCACTGGGTTAGGTTTCAAAGTCCCTGTCCTAAACATCTGCCAGGCGGCTACATGGGCATCCCGCCATACTTTCATGAAGCATCGTCTGGCTAGTCTGGTTCACCCAGAGGGTAATTTTGCCCACTCCGTCCTGCAGGACTTAAGAATTTGAGTCCCTTCACAGACCTGCTTCCAAATAGGTACTGCTTTGGTATCTATTCAGAAAGTGAGGAATCTACAGCTAGAAGTTTCTACCAGAAAAAGAAGTTACTTACCTTCGGTACCGCTCTTTATGGTAGAGGCTGTAGCTGCAAATTCCTCACCAACCCTCCTATCGTCCCCTTTCTCTGATTGGACGCTATCCATTAATAATATCTCAAGTCTAGGAATCTGCACATTGTATACCAATTTGCTGTTGGAGCTCTGCATCTTGGGGCGTGGACAAACTTTAAAGCAAATGACATCAACACATGTGATTTGAGCCTATATAGGGCCACCAATTGTTTTTGGAGCAGGACAGTGTCAGTGTGGATCCGCAAGGCACACAGAGCTACTGCTGAAAATGTTCCTAACAGGATCCCGCCTGATGCAGGGATAATATTCAGAAGGTGAGGAATCTGCACTTAGATGCTCTCTACCAGCAAGAGCGTTACCAAAGGTAAATAACTTCTTCTAAAACCCAAATCTAGTGCATAAAATATGAACAGTAACCCCACAGAATGAGAAACTAAATACAGCAGTATAGGACATGGCCAACGAAAACAAGATTAACATTCCTAACATGGTTAACACGTTCGTAGCAGCATAACACCCTATCGCTGCTTCTAAGCACTGTGCTAAAATTTTGCAGAAGCAAAAAGCCCATAAATCGAGTTTCTTGAGATGGATCACACAGCATACCTTTTCTAAATAATAAATAGATGTTAAGCTATTTTTTGTATCCCAGCCCTTGCCCAGGACTGCTCAAGGCCACTTTTCTGCACTGCTCTAGGCCACTTTTCTGCACTGCTCTTGGACCCCTGGAGCAACCCAGAGTGAGGCTGCTTTGTTGCTGCAAACCAGCATGACCTCTGGTTTAATAGTTCGGTCATGAAGCCACCTCCAGGTAATGGTCATGCACCTGAGTTTTTATAGTATTCAATCGCCAATTTTCTCATGTTTATTTGACAACACTAAAGCCCCAAAAACACAAAATAAGTAGAACGATAAATGTGTTTCTATATTATGACAGTAACCATATCCTAAACAGTGAAAATGTCAGATTAGATAGGAAGCAGACTTGATGGCAACACTTTTGCGTACGTCCAAAATGTCACACTTTCTACTGGAAGAGATGAAAGGTTCTGCAGGCATACACATGATAATAGTAGAGATTTAAACAGGCCTTGTTGCAGTGTTTGACGTCCTGGTGCTTTGCAGGCTAAGGGAGGATTTGCAAGGTGTCTTTTGACTCTAATCTTTTTCAGAGGAAAAAAAACTTGCAAATGTCTGCACCCAATACTACATGCAAGATTGTTCAAAGCATGTGAATCTGCAGCCCTACGACTAGATTGTTATAGGGTAACATTTTCCCCCTTTTATTACAGTTTCAGAAAATTACCGCATCCGGTTTGTCTGTGGTGTCTTGAATGCGACCACGACCTGCAGTCATGCTCCGAGTGCTGGGCCATGCACCCAAAGGCCTTAAGGGAGTGGTCCCTCAAGCTCATGGCAGTCCGTAGCTTGACTCCGCGTAGTTCCTGGTCTCGCTCGAGAGGAAGGTCTTGAGACGTTTCGCGGAGCCATCACCATTCGTCTTCCTCAAAATCTTTGGGTGCAGGTAAGAATTCGCCGTCGAAGCAGTCTCATCGCACTTTGACTTCGCCCCGTCGTTCGACTGACACGACGCGAGAGGAGTGTCGACCCTCAAGGCCTCCTTCTTTGGAGCCTGCTTCTGGATCTGCTCCATGCTTCCTTGAGTTTCCGTGAGCTGGAGCGACCCCTGCCCAACTTAAGGAATTCTGTGAGGCCATGAGCCTCATCTTTGGGCAGACAGACCCAATACAGCGCTTTCAGGCCCAGGGGGTTCAGTTGAGGGGCCTTTGATTTCTGCTTAGGCCACTGAGGTCCCCTCCCGATCCGCTCGTGGATCCTCACCGGCGCCAGTCGCACCACTGAGACCTTCCCCGGGTCGGTTGACGATGCCCCCGATGCTGGTAGTGACCACTATAGACGTCGACCCAATCCTTATCCCCGACGCCTCGGAGTCAGAGCGGCTTCGGCCAACGCTGCCTTTGTCTTCGATGGGGCCTATTCACCCCAGGTCAGATTTGGACACTTTTTCCTGGGGGTACGAATTTGGTGAGGGATTGGAGGGGTCCCTGGACCCTTGTGAATACCAGGAGGACCCATCTTTGGACTGGGCTCAAGAATTGGGCGATACTAGTGGACTGGACACTTCTCAAGACGCTGGCATGCTGTCTCCTCCTACCGTGGCTACGGCAGAGGGAGCGGCTTATGGTATGGTATGGTGGTCAGTAGGGCAGCCGAGGTCCTTGGTCTTGAGCTATTTACTGTAGAGGTTGGGTCCAACCTCCTGACGGAGGTGCTTCAGCCAGGGGCTTCCACATCTGAGCCCCTTTTATCTTTCAATGAAGCCCTCACCAATGTATTTTTGGGTACTTGGTCCAAACCCAACACAGGGGCTCCTGTGAATAGGACTATCACACGCCACTATCTGCCTGCTCCGAACAACTCTAAATTCCTGTCCAACACCCCATGCCTGAGTCTTGTCATCTAGGCTTTCTCTTCTTCAGGCGCATTCCCTTCCGCACCCCTGGATAGGGAATCAAAAAGGCTGGAACAATTTGGGAAGAAATTGTTTTCTTCCTCCAGTCTCGCTCTGTGGTTCATGAACACCGCATGCCTATTGGGCTGCTATGCCCACTCTTTGGGATACGGTTGCGCAAGTCCTGCCGCTGATACCAGTGGAGGCACGTGCTATTGTCTCCATAGCTGTTACAATGGGAGAGATGTGGCGAAGTTCCCAATCCGATGTGGGCTGGACAAGACCGACTCTCTGGGCAGATCGGTTGCTACAACAGTGGCCTTGAGATGCCATGTCTGGTTGTGTACTTCTGGTTTTTCTGGGGATGTTCAACAGTCTCTCATGGACATGCCCTTTGATGGCTCCCGTCTCTTTGGAGACCAAGCGGACTCAGCCTTGGAGAGATTGAAGGATTCCCGACTATGGCTCAGTTCCTTGGTTTTTCCTCTTCCCCTCGCCCCCCGCAGTCCAGTACTTGCCCCTTTTGTGGCTACGGAAGGGGCTCCCTGTTGAGTACCCCACCCACCCATCATGCCACCCATGCTGTTCAGCCGCTGCGTGACCGGGGACGTCGAATCTCACGTGGACATGGGACAGGGAACCAGAGATCTGCCCAGTCCACCTCTGCTGCAGCCTCCAAACCTTCCTAGTTCGTCCCCTCACTCCCATCCAGTTGGCGGCAGGATTCGCCATCACCTGCCCCACTGGGAATCCATCACTACGGACAGGTCGGTTTTGCAGATCGTTCGAAAGGGCTACTCCCTCCCTTTCGAATCTGCCCCACCAGCCATGCCTCCGTCACTCAGCCAACTCCCAGAGGATCATTTGGCACTTCTGTGCCAGGAAGTTGAGGCTCTCTTGGCCAAGGGAGCTACAGAGAAGGTCCCTGTGCCAGAAGTAGGTTGTGGTTGTTATTCCCGCTACTTTCTGGTGCCGAAAAAGGACAAGGGCTTACGTCCTATCCTAGACCTTCAAGAGCTCAACTACTTCCTAAGAAGGAGAAATTCAAAATGCTCACTCTGGCTCAGGTTCTGTCTGCCTTAGACCCAGGAGACTGGATGGTAGCATTGGACTTGCAGGACACTTATTTTCACATACCCAACCTGCCTGCCCACAGACGTTACCTACAATTCGTGGTAGGTCACAAGCACTATCAGTTTACTGTGCTCCCCTTCAGCCTTACCAGTGCCCCTCGGTGTTCATGAAAGTGATGGCGGTGATTGCAGCTCATCAGCACAGGTTAAGGTTCTCAGTCTTCCCCTACCTCGACGACTGGCTTTTGAAGGCGGACTGGCCCCAGAAAGTCATCTCCCCCCTTTAGACTACTGTGAACCTCGTGCACATGGCTGGAACATCAGGGCATTACCCTGGTGGTTCAACATCTGGCGGATTCTCTCAACACCAGAGCGGACGAACTCAGCTGTCGATGCATAGCCGATCACAAATGGCAGCTCCATCTGGAGGTGGCGCAAGGTCTCTTTCAGCTGTGGAGAGCCTAGATCTGCTTGCCTCCGCAGAGAACGCGCAATGTCAGTTTCCAAGGCGACACTCGCTCGGAGACGCTTTTAGTCTCGAGTGGAACTCTGGCCTCCTTTACGCCTTTCCACCTATACCACTTCTGCCCAGAGTTCTCAAGAAGATCAGGAACGACCGGGCCCAGGCCATCTTGGTGGCTCCGGACTGGGCACAGAGATTATGGTATTCAGAGCTTTTGAGTATGACCATCGATCCTCCACTCAGACTGCCTCATCAGGTGGATCTTCTGTCGAAGCAGCAGGGGACGGTTCTCCACATGAACCTGTCTAATCTCTGCCTTCATGCGTGGAGATTGAGCGGTGACAGCTGACAACTTTGTTCTTCCACCCGAAGTCTGTGACATCTTGGCAGCCAGGCGCCCCTCCACCAAAACAGTATGTCGTTGGCATAAATTTGTGGCATGGTGCACCAGCAAATCTGTTGATTCCCCTCTCTGCCCCTCTATCCGAGGTTCTTTTGTTCATTCTTTATTTGGCCCACCAGGGCTCGGTTTTGGGCACCCTTAAAAGTTATTTATCTGCCTTTTCAGCCTTTCTTAGGTTACCTGATAAGCCCTCACTCTTTAAATCTCTTATTGTGAGTAGATTCCTAAAAGGTCGCACCCATTTATTTCCTCCCACTCCATTTATCATGCCTCGGTGGGACCTCAATCTTGTCCCTACTTATTTCATGTGTACCTCCTTTGAACCGATGCACAATTGTCCCTTACGGCTCCTCACCTTCAAAACTGTCTTTGTTGTCATCACCTCTTCTCGCAGGGCGAGTGAGCTTCAAGTCCTTTCGTCCAAACCTCCATACTTGTCTGTGCACCCTGACAGTGGTGCTACACACTAAGGCTTCCTTCCTTCTGAAGTTGGTTACGCCAGTCCATCACCCTGCCTTCTTTCTATGCACCCCCCCACATCCTTCCCAGGAGGAGGAGAGACTCCAGTGTCTGGACCCAAAAAGAGCATTGGAGTTCTATCTTACTTGTACTAAACATTTCTGGGTGAACGATCAACTTTGTCGGGTATGTGGGTGTAAAGAAAGGGAAGGCGGTGCAAAAATGTACCATCTCTCGATGGGTACTTCTTTGCATCAAGATGTGCTACGCTTTGGCCAAGAAGCAACCCCCTGAGGGCTTGTGTGCTCATTCCACCTGTTAGCACACGGAGTTCCTGTCCTGGATATCTGCCAGGCAGCTACGTGGGCGTCCCTGCACATGTTTGCTAAACACTGCCTGGACAGTTAGGTCTGTCAGGACGGCTACTTTGTTCATTCGATCCTGCAGGACTCCCTAGTATGATCTTGGTTCGCAGCCCACCACTAAGGATGGTATTGCTTGGGTATCTATTCTAAGGTAAAGAATCTGCAACTTGAAGTCCCTATCAGATGTTCAAGTTACTTACCTTCGGTAACAAAAAATCTGGTAGAGACATATTCTACTTGCAGATTCCTTACCGACCCACCCATCTTCCCTTCTTGCGAACTGATTTCTAGGGACTGGGATTCCCCCCATCAGGTCCTTAGCTCTGGCGCGCCAATCTCAGTGTTCTTAGTGGCTTTGCGCCTTGGTGTGAAAAGTCGTTAAAAGAAACTGACGTCACTGTGCTGAGGCGGCATCTATATACTACTCCCGACGTCATCAAGGCGACTACAACGCCAAAGACGCCCACGGAGTCGACTGACTCCACCTATCGACGCACAAGGGTATTGCTCGAAGAATAATCTCTGGATCCAGTCTGACGCCTGGGGGAAATTCTAAGGTAAGGAATCTGCAACTAGAATGTCTCTACCAGATACTTTGTTACCGAAGGTAAGTAACTTGTACATTCAGTTCAAAAACGTTACAAGTGGCTATAGGAAGCTTTCGATGTCCTAATACCACTAAGAAAAACAGAACAAAGGGAAACGAGCACTCTGGAGAAATACAGACCTAAAGGAGATAAACAGCAAATCAGAAGGCTGAAACAAACCTGGCTCAAATCAAACAAAATCCCAGACAAATTTCAATTATGCAAGATTAACAGAATATACAAATCCACAATCTGCCTATAAAGAATTTTATAAGTCTCAACAGATTTTGAAAACCTTAAATGCATGGAAAGAGCTCATCCCGTTACTCAAGATTTCACAGACAAACTGGCAAATCATTACACAACCAAGGCAGACACATTGGACTCCTATTTAAAACAAAGGAAAACCACCAACACCATCTTGTTTCCAAAAATCCCGTCCAAGAATGAGCCAACCCAGCCTCTGCACTCTTTCAAACAAGTATCACAAAGTTAATTTATGGATCTAGTCAAAGCAAGCAAGCTTTCCGGCTGCCCTTCTGACCCTTGTCCACCACACATTCAAGAATATTCTTGTATCCACTGTGCTGCCACACCAATACGAAGAATCATCAATAATTCTTTAACTATGGAAATCTTTCCTGAAGATCTTAAAAAGGCTTACATATGCCCATTATTAAAGAAAAAAGACCTGCACCCTAATAACCCCAACAACTACAAACTGATTACAAGTGGTCCTTTCCTGGGAAACCGATAGAGCAGCTTTTGTCCAGATCTCACAATTCATTGAAGATAACTCTATACTTTCAGACTACCAAACTGGATCCTGTCCAGGAAGAGGCACTGAATCTGCCCTCATCGCTATCTGGGATGATCTTAAAAACACAATAGACTGCAATGGAGTTGTTGCACTATTTTTTTTCTGGACCTCTCAGCTGCCTTTGACACAGTTGACCATGACACACTAACACAAAGACTCTGCGAATCCGGTATAGAGGGGACTGCTCTCGACTGGATCACATCCTACCTTCAAAACAGTACTAATGTCATACATATCCCCCTTTCTCGTCTAAACCCTACTTCACAAAAGCAGGTGCTGCTCAAGCATCTCAGCCATGCTTTTCAACATCTACATGATGTAATTACTGACAGTAATAGATTAATTTCAACTCACTTGCTACAACTATGCAGATTACACACAAATACTGCTTAAACTCGAATGCCTCAAAGACATTGCAAACTCACAAATCTTCAGTTGACTCTGAGCTGTTGATCAGTGGATGACATGGAGCCATCTCAAACTGAATGCTTCCAAAACACAAATACTCACATGTCGATTGGCATGACCCACTCTGCTCCTGGCCAGATGATCTGGGGCCACCTCCTAAACTATCTAAGGAAGTAAGAAACCTTGGAATTACCATGGACTCCACGTTAACAATGAATGCTCAAGTGGACAAGTTAGCAAGATCAACCTTCATCAACATGAAAACTCTGGAACTCATCTTCCCCCGCCTCGGATTTCCACATAAGGTGCAGGCTACTACCAGGCCTCTACCATGGATCCTATATTTTTATGAAAAAACAACAAAACATTCAGAACTCGGCTGCCAGACTACTCCTATATGTAAAGCCACTGGCCCACATCTCCCTTGCTTTGAGGGCCCTATATTGGTTACCGGTTGCCAGAAGATCCACCTTCAAGCTTCTTTATATCACCCACCAAGCAATACATGGAACAGGACCGCCTTTTAATCAGAAATAAAATCACCAAATACATTCAACAAAGAAACCTCCACTCAAGATTGGCACCCTGATTCAAAACACCATCATACAAGAAAAAGTCAATAAGTTGTACATCTTTCTCTGTTCAAGTGGCCAAACTATGAAATTCATTACCCCAAAATATAAGATCCACGGATATCTATCTTATCTTCAGAAGACTACTCAAGAATTGCCTCATTCCTGTACAGCCACCATACCCTAAACAGCAATGGACTGCATAATCCTGTGTATGTAAGCATTTTATAATTTGATTGTGTATATATATCTAGATATGTGTATTTCTTTGTAAAAATACGTATAATAACTATTTTATCCTATAATATATACATACTCTTTAGGCCTGTTTAACAAATGTATATTTTAGTTGATATGTATGCATAGGTGTATGTATGTGTGTGTATATATACATTATGTGTATATATATATATATATATATATGTATATATATATATATTATTCTACACTGGACATTTTCATAGGTCATTGCATAGTTTCTATATAAGTTGCTTGATAAGATGCTTGAGTCTGTTTTCTATTTTATCTATCACAATAAGTAATATTATCTTAACTGTCCGCAAGCATTTCACTATTGACATATTGAGGAAAGATAGAATAAAGTTCTAAAAGTACACAAGTAAATGAACTTCAAATATTGTAACTCTTGAAAGTCTCTATACGATAGAACTTTAAATCTCAATATATTATATTCCTTTCACATGTATTCCCTTACTTATGTAATCATATATCTATATATTTACTACTTTAATCCTACTGTACAAGAGAAAAAAACATTTTACTCTCTTGAAAACTTTACTCTGACCATCATCCTATACCTCTATCTATCCTGTATCTCCACTCTTACTCATCCCAAACCCATTCTACTACTCCAAAATAACCCTTCCCAAACTCTTCCCTTTTCTACCCCTCCCAGCTCACCCCACACTTCAGTTTACAACTATGATCTCCCAAACAACCCTACTAAATCCTCCCTCGTTTATTTATCCTTTGACTCATCCCAAACCCCATTTAACTACTATGGTCTCCCCAGTCCCTTCCTACATACTCTTCTATCCTCTTCCTCCCCTTAACTCTACCCAAACCTCATTTTACTACTATGATCTCGCAATTAACACTGATGGATTTTTCCCCTACGTTATTCTATTCAAACCAACTGACTCCCATTTCTTCCGCTCACATTTACTCATACCTCTCTATACTTATACTGTACTCAGATTTTTCAGTACTAATCCACCACTAATCCTTTTGGGTTTTGGAGTAGCGTGCTACTCGCCGTAAAGCGATTCGATGACTTTTCAGGGGTAGTAAGCTCTATGTAAATGCAATTGCAATCCTATCCATAGCGTTTGAAGTCCAGTATTGAGTGCTCCAGCATGTCGCTATAGGCTGCCTCCTCAGGCTCCATCTCTCGTATGTTAGACATCCTAGCCATGCATTGTAATTATTTTTCTCCTTTTTTTTTTTTTTTTGTTTTGTTTTGCAGGGAGCAGAATTTGTGTGGATTGAATTCGGATATGACTGGACAAGCAATGGGAAAGTCACTGAATGTAATGAGGTCCAGCAGCCCTGCACATCAAACTATGTGCAGTGGGAGCATCAGTCAAGATATGGCCATAAGTAGCAATATGAATTATTCTGTGGGTGACCCAAAGGAACAAATGGGTGTACCGGCAAACAGATTTGCAGGTTCGGGAGGAATGAACCATGTGTCTAACATGCAGCCAGCAACTCCTCAGGGTACTAGCTATGCACACAAAATGAATAGTCCATCACAGAGCAGCCCTGTCATGAACTCTGGGCCGCCCAACTCTATGCTGTCTCCAAGGCATCGAGTGAGTCCTGGAGTTGGTCCTGCGGTTGCTGGAAGTCCACGAATCCCACCCAGTCAGTATTCTCCTGCGGGAGGCCTGCATTCACCAGTGGGTGTATGTAGCAGCACAGGAAATAGCCATAGTTTTGCCAACAGTTCTCTAAATGCACTTCAGGCGCTAAGTGATCGACATGGAGTCACTATAGGACAGTCGTTGGCTTCACCAGACCTAAAAATAAATAACCTGCAAAATTCCCCTGGCAACATGAACCCCCCTCAGCTAAACAAATCAGGGAGCATTGACTCGAAGGAGTGTTTTGGACTTTATGGAGAGCAAACTGAAGATACAGCTGGACATGCAGAAGGCAGTTGCCATTCAGGGGAGCAGAAAGATGGCAGTGAAAACAACCTGTCTCAGACTACTGGTGGTGAAAGGACAGATGGGCAAAACAGGCTAATGGACAACAAAGGGCAGACTAAACTCTTACAGTTGCTTACCACCAAAACAGATCAGATAGAGCCTTCTTTATTATCTGGCAGCATGGGAGATATGACTAATAAAGACTCTAGTGGAAGCTTACCAATGAATGTCTTGTCTGCTTCGACACACGGAACATCTCTGAAAGAGAAGCATAAAATTTTGCACAGACTCTTGCAGGACAGCAGTTCTCCTGTGGACTTGGCTAAGATTACAGCAGAGGCCACGGGTAAGGAATTGAATCAGGAGCCCAATAGCACTGCACCTGGTTCTGATGTGGCGATAAAGCAGGAGCCAGTTAGCCCCAAGAAGAAAGAAAATGCACTACTTCGTTACCTGCTAGATAAGGATGACACAAAAGATGTTCCTTTAGCAGACATAACACCGAAGCTGGAAAGGTTGGACAGCAAGACAGACCCTTCCAGTAGCACAAAAGTAACATCTGTAAAGACCGAAAAGGAAGATCTTAGCTTTGAGCCAGTTGATCAGGTAAGATCTTTCTGAGCAGTTTGATACTGAAAAGTGTGCCCTTACATGAAGTCAAAATCATGTGAGCCTCTTTAGCTGGTAAAGCACAGACCATAAAAGTGATAACAGATTTATTAATTGATTGTGCTGTATGGCTTCAAAACGGTTGTATAATGCTTTAGCTGTAGCGGCCTCAAGCTTAAACAGACACTTGCTGCCCCCTTCATTCATAGGGAGACCATTGTGCTTTGATTCTGGTTATCTGAGCGTTTTTAAATAGTGCTTCCAGGGGAAAGACTGCTTTCCTATCCAATAGGTCCCCCTGCCACCCATCCGCTTGCTGCATCACCACCTTTCTTTACTTTCAATAATCCTTCAGTAGCTCTTTGCTACTTTCTATAGATCTTTTTGAGTGAGCTTTTAATGAAAAAATGTTTCACTCTGTTAGTTGTATTGTAACTTTATTAAGTACTCTCTAAGGATCCACCATACCCTACACCATTATCACTATGACTAAACTGCTTGGTAACACAAAAAAGTCTACGGTGGAGGAGAGGTGTCATCATGCAGCAACAGAGAAGGCTGCTGGATAGAATGGGATCTTGGTTGGTTCAGCCTTTTTATTTTTCTTACAGGATTTCAAAAAGGTGGTATTTGTGATTAATGTTCAAAATGCATACAGGGTGTGCCTATTCGGTGGAAAAAACCTTGCAAATGGGAAAGTAGTTAGCCTCTGTGAATTGGTGGAATTTGGGTTTTGTAGAGCCTTGGGCTGTCATGATAAATATTTGGCTGTGGGCCATTATCCCTGTGCTTTATCTTGCACATGTTCATAAATTGAACACTTGAAACTTTATATGATACACTTATGTCATGAATCGTTGTGCGTTTAATCATGTAATTGTGTCCTGTGACATTTATTAATGTTTTACAGCTAGCTAAGAAGTTACGTATATGTCTCTGCTCATTGTCTTATTCGGAAAGTGACAATCTGATTTTCATTTTTGTTGCTTGCAACATTTTACTAACGGCTCCCTATTGAAATGCCAATGCACATCAGTTAACCTTTACCGTTTGACTCCATATCAGAGGCCTGTTGATATAATATTGGTCTTTTTGACTTGGATTTAGGGTAGTTGTTAAGTGTAAATTGCTTTTAATTTTTTTTTCCTTAAGACCAATACCTTTCATTTGCTATGCTCTGTTAAAACTCTGCCTTTATGGGACTATAATTTACCTCCCACCATAGATGCAATTTGTTCTTCATTCCATACGTTTTGATGTAACAATGTTATCACATGTACACTGTATATTTATTGTAAAGAAATGTGTTCTGTGGAATTAGAGGTATTGTTTCCTGGGGAAAACTAGGCATTATCAAAAAATAAGAGGCATTCAATATATTGTGGCCGACTTTAAAAGCATGTTGGCATCCTCCAAGGTATATTGCACTGTATAACAAATCAGTCATGACTCTAGTGAAACACACCTTATTGGAAATTTTGAAGATTTGTGAAACATGTTTCTAATAATGTGTTTCAAGTTGCAGCCTGGTAGTGAGCTGGACAACTTGGAAGAGATCTTGGACGATCTTCAGAATAGTCAGCTACCCCAGCTATTCCCAGACACAACAGCAGGGGCAGCAACGCAGTCCGTTGACAAGCAAGCCATCATTAATGATCTCATGCAGCTTACCGGTGAAAACAGTTCGGTTACATCAGTTGGACCTCAGAAACCAGGACTAAGGATGCCACATAACAGTAAGTCTGATTTCACATGTATTAGTGCCTTTCACCAGAGGAGATGAGAACTCCATATGTAGATTATTCTCAGTTTCTGAAGTGGGGACTGTTACAATCAAAAAGCCTATTTTGCATATTAGTGTATTATTTACAGTGTCTGTGATGCAAAAGTAATGTTCATGAAAGTATAATCATAACTGCCAGATCCAAGCCAGTTACATTTTTAACGGATCATTGTAGGAAGCTTGCTCTTTATTTGGTATACCAGAATGAGATAAACCATGCAGAGACTCCAGAGGTTCCCTTACTAGTGGACAGTACTTGCTGTAGCAATCCCAAGGTGCTCTTTTAGGAGGGACTGTGGTCCAGCTACTCCATGGGGCTTCCCTTGTGCAGGCTGCAGGTGAAGACTGGCAGACTTTGCAGGCTTTTGGAAGTTTCAGCAGCTGGAGGACAATGCGTCTTTGGCACGATTGTTGAAGTTTGCTGGCAGGGTATTGTAAAGCATCGCCTGTCGTCTGTTGTTCTGTTCCTGCCGGAAAGTCTTCCGTCCCCTTGTTGCTGCTACTAGCGCACCCCGTGCACCAGTCCAGGTGAGCGGTTTCTCTCGCACCTTTACTCACCTCTACTTGTCGGCTTGCCTGCTCGTGGGCCCCCGCCGAAGCAGCCCGACCGGGTGCGGCCTGCGGGGGAGCGAGGGCGAGCCCTGCGCCTCTGTGGGCCCAGAAGGAGGACTCATCTGATTGTCTTATCAGGCTCCAGTCTCCCCCCGCGGCACGCCTGATTACGCCCGCATCACTGAGAGGTGGATTGAGGCTCTGTCAGGTTAGCACCTCAGGTCTGCACTGCATGTGCCTGTGGACCTGGGAGCCCCTTCGCCGCAGTAGTTAGCAGCGCTTCCCTCCCGCCTGGGCCACCTTGAGGAGTTTCCTTTTCCGCAGACTCTCTCGCGGACCCCTGTTGAAGCGGTTGGTTCTGGTGCGGCTTGTGGGGGGCGAGGGAGAATTCAGCCTCTCTACTTCTGCAGATTAGCTTCCAAGTTACAGTCCCTCCTCCAGCCGCTCCCGCCTTTGCCAACGTTATCGCGAGGGGGGCTAGGCCGGAGCCTAGCGGGCACTGCTTGTCAATTTTCGCGGACTGTCCCTCACTGACGCGGACTAGGCATCCGCGAGCCAAGGAACGCAGCACATCGAGGAACAACGAGCAGCCGGAGGCCATTGCTGGTTGGCTCTGGTTGGCTCTGGATGCCCATAAATCTGACCTTGTCTGGGTCAGCTGGAGAAAAAGTGGATGAATTTGGTAAAGATTGAGTCTGCTCTTTTGTGCTGCGTTCAATCGTAAGTCAGCTGCATTAGCCTCCTTGCATCCCGACCGTGGGTACTCTTCACTATGACTTTGAAGAAGCTCCGTTCAGGTCGCCTTCTCCCAGGAAGATCTTGTTTGAAAACCAAATCCAACCCCATTCGGAACAAAACCAACTCGGCTCTCCTGCTGAAGGGACAACCGCAGAAGCATCTTCTCTCTTTTTGGGGTAAAGAGAATCCTTCATTGCAGGAATCAAAAGGTGAAGCTATTTCCATCGCATCCCCGGATTCAGAGTCCCTTGGAGGTCCTCCTAGGGAGTCTTCAAGGGGGGCTCTCAAGCGAGCCATCTCGGGTGGAAACAAGCCAGAGAGGAGGAGCTGGGGTCTTGGACCAGGGCCCTATTGCCCCCCCCCCCCCCCCCTTGTTGAGCCTACTGGGTCTGTCCAGCCTGTTTGGAGCCAGTGGGGCCGCTGTACGTTCCCTCTCTTTCTTCTGCCTGGTCAGTCAGCTCTCTTTCCCAAGCTGATCAGTACCCGAAAAACTCTCAGGAAAGTGCTGCCTTCACCTCTTCAGCGTCTATGGCTATCGGACCCTGTGACTTCACCCTGCCGGACCTGGATCCAGTTTTAGTTCAGAGATACGGCCCCCAGGTAAAAAAAAAAAACTTGAATCCGCCTGCGATCTTCGGGTCCAAGGGCCTGCCGACCCCTACTGGTCTGGAGCTGTTTAATAGTACTCCGTCATTACAAGACTCATACATCCAATCTCATTTGTCTGTGTCGCCGGCACTGGACACCAGCGGAATCCAGCCCACTCCTCCTCTGATTCAGAGGTCAGGCTCTCCGCTTCTTTGTTTAATTTGGAAAATCTCCTCGCTTTTATTTTAAAGCTCCTGGACAAATTCGTAGGGGGCTCAGACTGTATTCTTGACTCTGTAACAGCAATTTTGGCTGAGATGATTAAAGACCAAAAGGAGTCTGTATCTCTCGACCCGACTCAGCCTAATGTTGTTCCTAGACAGTCTTTAGTCAACCAGAGGGCTTCCCGGGCTCTTCCCAGGGCGCCACAAAAAATGCGCCTGTTCATGGATACAGGCACCCAAGCGGGGAGTTTTCAAGGCATTCGTCCTAGTGATATAAAGCCACTGCCGGTTAGCCCTGTGGATTTCGTTTGATTTATCTTTGACTCTCCCACATTGAAAGGCAATCTCCGGGCACATTGCCATCAGCTCCCTGTGAAGGTGTTCCCTATCTTCGAAAGAGCAGTCACCCTAAAAAATGGGCCAACAATCTCCCCCACTTGCTATCCCCGGTAGAAGTCCTTGAGAGGGGAACCATCGCCAAAGGTGGGTAAATCGAAGAAACGAAATCAACGGATTAGCAGAAAAAAGAGAAGGAAAGTACTGTTCCCCTAAGTGATAACTGATGGGACAACCTCCCCCCCGAACCCACATAGAGCCACACGTGAAGCAGCCTAGTCCGCCCTCACTACGTAGGCCCAACTTCACTAAAAGGGGTCCTGTAAGCATGCATTCAACTGACCTTTCTTCTATTCCAGCCTTGAATCCAACGGTTTCCCCATTTTTGCCCTTCAGACGGGAGACCATCCCTATTGAACCCTCTATTTCGTTGCCTAGAGAAGGAACTCCCTCTGCAAGCAATAACACACTCTCAGATTGTTGCCTTTTTTCCCATTTTTGATGCCGATTTAATTCAAAATAGGTCCACCTTGTTAAGATGCTTTTCTGAATCTACCTTTCTGAAACACATCACCAGCTATGATATTGACCTTGTTTCCCTAAGGATGGTTAGTGGAGGTCTCAGGGCGAGGGTCGCCTTTCGCTCCTTGCATGTGGCGAACCTGGCCCTCTCTCACGCTGACTTTCTGCAGTGTAGGGGGATTGATGTAATTCCACTCTTACCCTACCTCGCTTTCGGAGGGGATAAGTTTGTGACTAAGACCCTGGTGAGACCCCAATCCCCGGTCCACTTTAAAGGCACTGATTTTTCCTTATGTAGATCTAGATTAGATCTACAGGCCCTCAGAGTATCCTTAATAGGGAAGGATAGACAGGTGCTATTGCGGGAGACACGACACGCTCCGAATCTTCAAGCCACCTATGCCCTGGATGATTGGGGTTGGCTCTCGGGAGCCCTTGTTCAAGAACGGGGGTCCAGGGACTCACTCCAACCTTCTTCCTAATAGAGGTTTAAAAATAATTTCTTGGAATGTTGCCGGGGTAAACTTTAGCAGGGAAAAACTATCTTACCTCAGTACACTTAAACCAGATTTAATTTGTCTCCAGAAGACTTGGGCAGATACGGATCTATTGTGGGACAGCTATTTAGTAGTTGATTGTAAGGCCTCTTCGTCTCAAAGAGGTCATGTTAAGGGGGGGTGGGAGGGGGGGGGGGTAGCTTGTCTACTGTCCAACTCTCTCAATTGGGACTATTCCTGCTATAAAGATCCCAGCAACCTCTTTATGGCACTTAAGATTCATCTGCATAATACTACGCTAGGTCCTACTTCACTGCTTCTAATTAATGCTTATGTGCCCCCAGAGGCTGTATATGATTCTCTGTTAGAAAGGGTCTTTGCCTTTATTGAGGACTCCTTAGATACTGAGTTCCCTCCACTGATAGCACTAATGGGAGACTTAAATTGCAAAGTTTCCAATTTCGCCTTATGTCAAGTGCGCGATGTAGAGAGAGAAACAGCGCTGCGCATTCCAGATTGTGTTTTCCCCCCTTTTAATTAAAACAAACAAAAGAGTTAAACTTCTCAGTCTTCTAAAAAAAAGAAATGACTGTATTATCGCTAATGGTAGGTCCACCATGGACTCCCCTGCCTCCTTCACACATATATTTCTTTGCGGGGAAGGTCCATTCTGGACTACTTAGTACTTGGTTATTCCTCTTATTGTCTGTTGGAAGATCTTAAGATATTATGTTCCCCCTATAGCGATCATAACCTGCTTTCTATCACTCTAGAAACCTCCATATTGTCACTAGACTCATGGAAATCTGGTGGGTTTACCCAGAGTTTTTCTAATAAGACTGGGAGGACCCAATGGAATTTTAAGAGGATAGCTGGTATCACTGCGATTTTAGCACCTGTAGTTGCTAATCTGACTAGTTGGGAGGGAATGGAGTTGCAACACTTCTCTGATCTCCTGATGCAATTGGTGTCTAACAACTTGTCTGGTGGGCATAATGTAGCTCGGAAAGCTATTCCCCGTGCATTGCTTGACCTAAACAGAGAAATAAATAACTTGGTTAGGGCCCAGTTTTTAGTTTTCTCTGAGGAAAGGAAAATCAGGGTTGCTCTATTAAAAAGGAGAAAGAAGCGGCTAAAGATCCGCCTTGCAAAAGAAGCGGGGGACAGGCTCTGGATTAAGCTCTGGGAAGCCGCTACAAAGGGCCAGACTAGCCGTTTTATGGGCATTAGTGGGTCAAGGTTGTGGGTCTAGAATTCGTCCCCCCCCGCTCCAATCTCCGAAGCCCGATGGTCAGATTTCATCTCCTCCCTGTATGCTTCAAATGGGGTCGTACCTTTCCGGCTTTCAGAGTCTCCAGGTATTCTCACTTTCCCTCCCCCGTCAATAAGAGATTGACTGTGCTATCGGTGAAATGCGCCCCTCCGCTGCAACAGGGCCAGATGAACTGCCTTTATCAGTTATAAAACAGGATAGGAGCTCTTGAACTAAGATTTTACATGTGGTCTTTAGTAGATGTTTCTATTCCAGATGTATTCCTCACTCGTGGGTCGGCAGTGTAATTGTACCCTTATTTAAAAAGGGTGATCGATCTTGTCCTGGTAATTATCGTCAGATTGCCCTCCTTGATGCAGTGGGAAAAGTTTTTACCAAATGTCTACTCTCTAGACTAATGTCTTGGGCGGAGGAGAATAACAACATCCCTTTGGAACAATCCGGATTCAGGCGCAAACATAGCACTCTAGATAACATCATGGTGCTGCAAACCATTACTGAAAAATATGTAAAACAGAGGTGGGGTTGTTTATGCCACTTTCATAGACTTCTCCACGGCTTTTGATAAAGTAGACAGAGATCTTTTATGGACTAAGGTATGCAGCCTGGGGATACCTTTACCACTCCTGGAGTTAATAATTGCCTTCCACTCCAATACCTGGTGTAGAATCCTCTTGGGGGGCGATAGAGGTTTATCCCATAAGATTTTTACATCTAATGGGTTAAAACAGGGATGCCTATTGGCTCCCCTGCTCTTTTCCCTCTGTATTTCAGATCTCCCCTCCTTTTTGTCCAAGGGCAAGGGTTTCCCCCCACTGGTGGGTGGGCATCCAATTGGTTGCCTGTTGTATGCGGACGACATCTTAATCCTTGATTTAACCCCCAAAGGCCTACAGAACCGCTTGCAGCGCTTATCAAAATATTCTGACTTACATTATTTGAAGATTAACGTATCTAAAAGTAAGTTCCTTTGTTTCTTGGGGAAAAAAAGATGACCTTCCCCAATTATCAGTGGACATTGGGCAACCAAATCCTTGAAATCGTCAAATCTTATCCCTTTTTAGGGAAAATAGTGAGCGGGAACCTTAGCGATGTTGCCCACATCGCCTCTAATAAAGCAAAGGCTGAATGTCAGGCAAGAGGTCTGGGGGCCCTTTATACAGCTACGGGGAGAAGGCACTTCTCTTACCTTCTATCTGCTTATCGAGTTAAAATTCCTGCATCCCGAGGGGTGTGGCCTGAGCGTCAAGATGGCGGCTGCACCTTAAAGGTGCTCCGGACCCCTCCGTCATCCGCTCGGGAATCGCGCACGAATCGGCCCCACCCGGAGGAGGGACGAGACGGAGAAAGATCGGGGCAACCTCTGGAGCAGAGGAGTTGTGGTCTGTTGCTCGAGGGCCCGGGAGGAGCGAAGAACGGACGGAGCGGCCTGCACGCAAAATGGCGGGCGCTCAGATCGCATAATCGCCACCGGTGAAGCGGAGGCGCCCGGCCTGAAGGGGGAAAAATCCAAAGACGGCGCATAGACCTGATGATAACGGGCTGGCTGGGGAGGAGAGAGGAGGTCCTCGGATTCGGATGCCCCGCGCCCAACTGACAGGTACGGAGAAGACAAAGCAGTGAAGCCGGGAGGCCTCGGCTGGGGAGGGCCCGATCCCCCATGGACGGCGGGAAGTGGCGCTGAATCAGAGGGACTGAAACAGGCCTGGAGATCCCGAGAGTGCTGGGAACACCCTGAAGGACAGGGGTGGATGGCGGGGACCTTTTCATTGCTTCCTCATCGCCCCACCTTTTGTGTCTGGGGACAGGGGGAGAGTGAGTTATCGTTTCCTCGCCACCCCCCCCCCCCCCCCCCCCTTTTCTCGTGATTAACAGTCCTTGACCACGAGGAAAAAAAGATCCGAGGTGGACAAGGTGATGAATGGAGCCTTTCGGCAAGGCTGACATAAAGAAAGGCTGAGGCCCACGGGACGAAAGGACGAACTTTGACACACCAGCAGAAGTGAGCGCATGGGCAGAAACGGGAACTCTGGGAGAAACTGAAGAAGAAGCAGCAAGGAAATATCCCGCAAGCAGACCCAACAAGGTAGTTAAATGGGCAAAGATAGGCAAACCCGCCCCGCCGCGGCGCAGACGCGCATTGATCAATTCGCCACGGGGCCCAACGGAGCCTCGAAAGAAGACCGAAAGACCAGCAGTAATGACGAGAAACAAACCGGGAACATCGATCTGGCAACTATTCTTCAAGCAATACACTCCTCCCAAGAGGCGGTGGAGGGCAAAATTGGGGAAGTAAGGGTGGACGTGGCCCTGGTGCGCCAGGACCTTCGCAATGCGACAGCGAGGATTGCAGAAGCGGAGTCCAGGATCTCTACGGTGGAAGACGAGCTGACGACCCTTAAAGCACAGGTATCAACTTTAACAACCCGGACAGCGGAACTATATCGAAGGGCAGAGGATGCCGAAAATAGATCCCGCCGCAACAACCTCAGAATTGTGGGACTGCCCGAAAACACAGCCGCGTCCTCTCTGACCATATTCCTGGAGGACTGGTTCCGGTCTTGGCTGCCCCGGGACCTTCTGACACCCTGGTTTGCGATCAAACGTGCCCATCGGGCCCTACAAGCCAGACCCCCACCAGGCTCTCCACCGAGGCCAGTGATCCTTAGACTCTTTAACTTTAGAGACAGGGATGCAATTCTCCAGGCGGCAAGAACAAAAAGAGAGCTGTATTGTGATGGGTCCAAAGTTATGGTGTTTCCTGATTACACTAAAGACGTTCAAATGCAACGCCGTTCGTTTATAGAAATAAAACAAAAACTAAGGGCGATGGAAGTTCCGTACCGTCTCCTCTTCCCGGCCAAACTAAGGGTGGTTCACAGCAACAAGACTCACTTCTTTGAATCCACAGATCAGGCCTGGAGGTGGTTGACCGAAGAGGTCCCGATGGGCCCTAATGAGGGAGAACGACGACTGGCACTCTCGGGCCAGCAAGGGAGCAATCGGCAGCGACAGCCAAGGAGGTCTCGCCAAAGAACTCGTTCCAGGAGGCGCAGGGAGGGGGGGGAGACGATCTCGGGCTCCCCTCGAGGATCCGCTGAGGAATCAACCCAAAAACAGGGGGTAGAAGTGAGACCGAGAGACATAGAAATGAACCAGACCCTAGAGAACTGCTCCCCGGAACTGTAGATGCCACAGATCTCTCACAGAGTCCAGTGATCTGAGTCCTCCTCCGGAGAGGGGGAGAAAGGAAAGATAGACTTGAAAGGCCAGAGACAAAGGAGAAGGTCATCAGGCTTGGAGTCAAGCATTACACACTTAAGCACTTCTTAATCCGAAAAAATGGAGGGGTCCACCAAAGCTCAGACACAAGCAGTTAGCAGCTTGTTATGTTTGGGAACAGGCCGTTGGTATTGGGCGACAGATGCTTCTGGGGGGGAAGTATGGGGTGGGTTGGGAGTTGGGGGGCATGTTTGGTTCTTTCCAGCCAGCAGGCTGTTGTTATTGTGCGAAATAGTCAATGTAGGTTTAGGGTCTCTAATACCGGCAGGGAACAATAGTGATAGGACACTCAGACACAGAAAGGCCTGGAAGGATCCAGGGGAGAGGCTGCGGGGGCTGGGGCGGGGATGGATGAGAGGGAAAGAATGGGGATGACTCACATAATATCGTGGAACGTCAACGGGCTCCTTGACAAGATTAAGAGATCAGCAGTACTCACCTACATTCATAGACACAAACCTAACATACTTCTGATGCAGGAAACACACCTCTTGGGGAACCAGTGCTCCTTCTTAGCCCGCAAGGGATTTGACAGGGTATTCTATGCAGGGTTTACAAGAGGCTCAAGGGGGGTTGCTGTACTGCTACATCACTCCCTACCCCTGGTGGTGAGACAAGAATGGAGAGACCCGTTGGGGAGGTACATGGCAATCTCAGGCTTGGTAGAAGGCCAGACAATGAATATCGTGAGCGCTTATGCTCCCCCGAACTTGGTGCGCAAAACTCTAGAAGATTTGACAAGGTTACTAGCAGAATTACCCCCCGGGAAAACGGTAAGAGGGGGCGATTTCAACGCAGTCCCAAACCCAGATCTAGATACAAGCGGGGGACCTTCGACACATAGACAGGCACTGTCCAATAGTCTGGAAGGATGGATGGCATCAACAGGGCTCTGCGATGCTCGGAGGGTGTGGCACCCGAGAATCAAACAATTCACGCATAGGTCGGCAGCACACAACACAGTCCAGAATAGACTTGGTATTGGTATCGGTCAGGGATTGTGGACACCTCACTCACATCGAGATCCTACCGCGCGGGATCTCAGACCACGCGCCGGTTCGGCTTAAGATGGACCTGGCTGAACCGCTGATCCGCCCCATATGGAGACTAAACGCATGGCATTTGCAAGATGAGGAAGTGGTAGATAGTTTAAAGGTGTCGTTGCGTGACTACTTCATCACTAATGAGGGCTCGGTGAGATCACCAGGAATCCTATGGGCTGCAAGTAAGGTAGTAATGAGAGGGATAGCCAAAGGTCTGATCCGTGCTCGGGAACACGCCCGCAACTCCAGAATCACACAACTGGAGGCCCGTGCCACTCTTCTGGAGAGAGAACAGGAATCTCACTCAGACGAACAAATAACCAGAAACCTCTTGTTGATTCAAGAAGAAATATGCAGCCTATCCCTAGAAACGGCAAAACACATGTGGCGGGCCTCTACGGCTCGAGTATACAGTTGGGGTAATAAAACAGGGAAATTACTGTATTGGTTGGTTTCCCAACAACAGGCTTCCCGAATCGTCCCTGAGATAGACAATGAACGGGGAGAACGAGTGGTGGAGCTCCAGGAGGTGGCCGAAACATTCGCCAAATACTATACGACCCTATACCGAGCCACAAGTTCAGAGGTTGGGGACTCTCCAGACGGATCCTTGGGGGTTGGGTCATTCCCGACTCTGCCTACGGTGGACATACGGGCTCTGGAGGAACAGTTCACGGAAGCGGAAATTAGCGAAGCCATAGCGGCAATGGGGGTGGGGAAAACTCCAGGACCTGATGGGATTCCCCCAGAATACTATAAAAGATTTAGGGAAGAGCTGGTCCCCCATCTAATGAATCTCTATGCTGAGGTGGACCAAAAGGGCTTCTTTCCAGATGGTCTAGACATTGCCACCATTGTTGTGTTGCCTAAGACCCAGCCCCCCTCCCTCTCCTGCGCAGGCTACAGACCCATATCTCTTATAAATAGTGAAATAAAGATCTATGCCACAATGTTGGCCTCCCGCCTTAAAAGGGTGATGCCCTTACTGGTGCACCCAGACCAATGCGGCTTCATGACCGGACGTAGCACACGCCATTGTATTCGAAGGCTCCAAGTGGCTCTTGCAGGACGTCACCGTTTACCCCAGCAACTAGCTCTCCTATTCATCGATTTTGAAAAGGCATTTGATTCGGTGAACTGGGAATTCCTTTTCGCGGTACTCCGGCGGGCAGGCTTTGGGCCACGATTTCGCAGACTGGTCCGGGCCCTGTACACCAGACCCATGGCGCGGGTGCGGGTCAATGGAGTTTTGTCCTCGGCCTTTCCGATACAACGGGGAACGAGACAGGGCTGCCCCCTCTCCCCTCTCCTCTTTGCTCTGGCCATTGAGCCTTTGGCGAGAGTGCTGAGAGAGGATCCGATTTACCAGGGTTGGAGATGGGGCCCCTCTTATGAAGATCGAGTGGCCTTATACGCGGATGATGTCCTGCTGTACATGGCGAACCCGGGAGTGACCGGACCCCGGAGCTTCCAGTTATTGCGACACTTCGAAGAGATCTCGGGGCTCAAAATGAACCCGTCCAAATCGGTGCTGGTCCCATTGACGCAGTCGAGAGACTGCTTTGACTGGCAGGAGACGGTTCCTCTGCGTCGGCTAAGTTTTAAATACTTGGGGATATGGGTCGCACTGCTCCCTGAGTTGTCCTGGTCCCTGAATCTAAATCCACTGATGTCTCGTATACGGGAAGACCTTAGGCATTGGCAGTCTCTACCGCTGAATATTCTGGGCCATATTGCCTTGTACAAGATGATGATCCTACCTCGCCTCTTATACGTGGTCCAGAACTTACCATTTAACATTCCACGCGCGTGGTTTAAAAAATTGGACGAAATCACCACCTCCTTTACATGGGGGGGAGCGAGACATAAAGTAGCAACCCGGAACTGCCAAAGAGACATATATGACGGGGGGTTGGGCATGGTTGACCCATACCTGTATTACCTCAGCTCCTGGTGGTACATGATTGGTTCAACGGAGGCTGGTCAGATCCAGCATATCAGGTGGAATTAGACGCCTTGGGATTTCCCCATATCCTGGATGTGCTATATGGGGCTCCAATCCCCTTGAATCTAGAGCTCATCACCAGAGCGGTATTTTTGGCATGGAGAGCGGCTCTGAGACATACCGGTTGGAGCAAAATGGTCACTCTGCAAACACCGCTGTGGCATGGCAGATGGTTGAGAGAGACGGCCGGGTTGGAGGGGTTCGGGAATTGGGACACATTGGGAATATCCTTAGTTGGGGACGTATGGAAAGGAAGCCTGATGAAATCCTTTGATGAAATGCAGCAAGAATTCCAACTATCCCCGAAACAATTCTTTAAATATCTCCAACTCCGACATGCCCTCACTAAGCACTTGAAAGAAATATCCCTTATACCAGAGTTCAATCCGGTAGAAGCCAAAACAATAATGGGCAATCTGGGGAGGAAGGGGGTCTCTCAAATCTACAAAATGCTGATCTCAAACGCTCCAGGGGATCTGGGTCATCTTAAGAAAGGCTGGGAGAAATGGGTGGGTCCACTTGAAAAAGAAGACTGGGTGGAGGCACTGATGGCCCCCCGAATGCTGGTAATGTCGACGAGGTTAAGGGTGACACAATTCTTCTATCTACACAAAGCATACCTAACTCCAGACAGAATGTACAAAATGGGTGCCCTTGACTCTGGTCGATGCCCAAGATGCAAGGAAGACAAAGCTGACTTTTATCACATGATATGGTCCTGCCCAGTGATCCAGAGGTTCTGGAAGGGGATAAATCAAGAGCTGAATAAAGCCTTGGGATCACCACAGGTACTGACTCCCAAAACGATACTACTAGGGTTGATGAATGATATGGAGGGAACTAGAGCAGATAAAACATTGGTCAGTATAGCGACTGCGGTAGCAAAGAGAGATATAGCAGCCGCATGGAAGACTATCAAAGGTCCTTCTCTTCAGAAATGGAGGACGGGGTGGACTGGTGTGCAGCCCAAGAAAAAGTGGTATATGAATCAAGGGGATGCCCTCACAAGTATGAAAGAATATGGGGGAAATGGGTGGGACTCCTAAGCTAAGATATGGGGCTTAGAATATATGTGTACCCTCGTTCTTCCTTCCTTGTTTTTACCCTGGCAAAATGTGATGAAGTGATTTCTTACCGTTGTCTGAAGCATTGAAAGATCAGATCAGAATTTATTGTCCAAACGGTGTGAAAGAGATCAAGTTTTGCTAGTTATTTGTTGGTCCTAATTTGTACCTTTTACAAAAACAAAACAAAATTATTATTAAAAAAAAAAAAATCCTGCATCCCTGCTATATGGGGTGAAACTCATTGACACCTCCAAATGGGGGTTCTTAAATCAGACAGAAGGTAACATTCTCCGACAATTACTAGCTGTTAATACGGCAGCCTCAGTGGCGGCTCTGAGGCTGGAAATGGGGCTTCGAAGCGCATATGCTCAAGGATTAGCGGGGGTTATACGTTTGGCTACCTCAATTTTAAAGAGTGAGGAAAACACTTTAAGATCATTTCTGAAGAAAGAGCTTCTCTTAGATAATAGCAAGCCCAAATTTGCCTTTTGTAAGAATTTTTCTACTGCCCTGGAGATGCTGGAGCTGGATCGCAGCCAAGTTCTAGAACTCTCCCCATTGCTCTTGTGGGTGACTTTGAAGAGTGCAACGTGGGCCTTGAGCTTCCGCCAAGACTTGGAGTGCTGTAAAAAAAGAAGTTTCTCTGCGAATATAGTTAACACCCTAGTAATAAAAAAAAACACAACCGTACTTCACTTGGAACATCCCTCATAGTGTTAGGCGCTTTTGGACGTTGCTCCGACAGGAATTGCTCCCTTTGAATACACTATTGGCAAAATGGTACGGTACTGCAAAAGAGTGTAACTTCTGTCTGGCGGATTCTCAAGATTTACACCATCTATTATTTGTCTGCCCTTCTCTTGCCTCATTTCGGTGTAAATGGCTAGATCCAATCTGTTTTCAGTTTTCTCTATTGTCAGTGCCTGAGTTTCTCCAAGCCCTGTATGATCCTCCGAACGAAAGTTTTTGTTTTAAAATATTTAATTTTGTTAATTGTTTTTTAAGCTTATTTTAAGAAACTTTCGTCGTAAGGCAAGTCAGGTGGCATGGGATTTTGATGCAATATTTCACTATACATTTCATTTTTCTGATGGATACAACTACCTGTGGATTCCTCACCTCATGAATACTCCCATGGCGCCAGCATTCGACGGAAATCTTCTTACTAGTCTCTGCACGTCGACGAGGACGTCACTGTCTCGCACGCGACGCCGTCTGACGTCATACAGGCAATAAGAGGTCCTCGACGACGTGCAGACGTCAGTTCCCTTTTTTCCGTGCATTCGAAACGGTTATCTTCGAGGGAGCAACTGTTACTCTTGCGGTTACAGTGTATATCTTGCTGCGTACTCTTTCTCTGTGGAAATAATGTCGCAGAGAAAGTCTGGATTTAAGCCTTGTCGTGAGTGTGGAGGCAAGATGTCGGTGACGGATCCTCATTCCGATTGCCTTTGGTGTTTGAGCTCCGACCACGACGTCTCGACTTGTGATTCATGTCAGCACATGAATCCGAAGGCCCTTAAAGAACGCGAGGCGAAGCTGTTTATGGCCAAGTCAAAGGAGAAGCATCACAAGAAAAAGTCTTCTCCAAGACATCGGCGTCATCGAGACTCCCGGCGCCGTAGAGAATCTCGGCGTCATTCAAGGGAGGCTCGTTCCAGGTCTCCGGATCTGCGCCGAAGGACATGGGAGGTCAGCCCCACGGTGACGCCGCATCCTTCGACGCCGTTGCCCTCTCCGGCGTCTCCAACTTCGCCTGGACAGGCGTCGGTGATTGAGGTATTGGAGCCTCAAGTGTTTTCTCCGGCGCAGACGCCGAGGCCGGCGTCGGGGTCGCCTCCGAGTCAGGCACCCCAGTATCCGGCTTTTCCCACCCCTGGAGCCGATAGTTCCGCATTCTTGAATGCGATGTATGCCATCTTCCAACAGATGGCTCCAGGGGGTGCTCCGGCTGGGCCTTTGGCCTTTTCTTTGGGTGATCCTGCGCCTCTTCGGCCGGCACCCTTTATGCCCTTTCTCCCGTTTGGGAACGTGGGCTCGGCGCCAGTGTCGGCGCCGGTGGCCGCTCCGGTGGCTTCGGAGGGATTGGCCCCAGGGATTTCCATCCCGTCGACGTCGAGATTTCGGCCTGTGACTCCGGTGGGTCCATCCGTTTCAACTGCTCTTCAGTCGGCGCCGAAGTTACCTGTGGCGCCGGATGCGGCGTCGGTGGCTTCGGAAGATCGGCGCCGATCTCCGACTTCGGCGGAGGTATTGTCGACTCCGCGGATTGAGCAACGACTGCATTCAAGGAGGCGTGCTCTCCGGGTACTAGAAGAGCAGGAGTACCAACGAGCCCTAGAGGAAGGAGAGCTAGAGGACTCGGGTGATGGGCTGCGTGGACTGGAGTCGGCCAGTGGGCTGGACACTTCCCCTGAGTGGGACCTTTCGTCCCCGGGGGAATATACCGAGGAAGCTGCTTCCTTTCATACAGTGGTACGGAAGGCAGCTAGTTTTTTGGACCTGCCTTTGCCGGTGGTGGAGGCGAAACAAAACCTTTTGACAGAGGTGTTGCATCCGGCCTCAGCCGCGGCGGAGCCTCTATTACCTTTTAATGACGCTCTGCTGGATCCGGTTTTAGAGGTGTGGAAGAAGCCGGCATCTTCCCCAGCAGTTCACAGAGCCGTGGCCAGGAGGTATCGGACGGCTCCAACTGATCCTGGTTTCCTATCTAGGCACCCTACGCCGGAGAGCTTGGTTGTGCAGTCCTCCTGTTCGTCCAAGTCAGCGCCTGGTTCTTTTCCGACGGTGCCTGGGGACAGAGATTCAAAAAAGCTGGAGGCGCAGTCGAAGAAGATTTTTTCGTCCTGCAGTCTGGCATTAAAAGCCACCAATGCAACCTGTATCCTGGGGAGGTATATTCATGCTCTGATGGATGACATCTCCTCTTCGTTTACAGAGCTTCCTCAGGGTCTTTTGGATCTTGTCTCTGATGCCCAGGCTGCTGCGACCCAAATTATCCAGACGGGACTGGATACCACCGACTCGGTAGCCAGAGCAATGGGCACAACTGTGGTGGAAAGCAGACAGGCCTGGCTCCGTAACTCGGGCTTTTCGGCAGATGTACAGTCCACATTGTTGGATCTCCCGTTTGATGGGGACAAACTGTTTGGGGCTAAGGCTGATTCGGCCTTGGAACGGTTTAAGGAGAGCAGGGCCACGGCTAAGTCGTTGGGACTCCAAGCTCCTTCTTCCACGGCCTCTTCCAGATTCTTCAGGAGGTTTCGTGGATTTGGGCGTGGCTCTTCCTCCTCTTCCTTTCGGGGAAGATATCAGCAACCTGCCTCTTCCCATCCCTATAGATCTTTTAGGGGGAGGGGTAGGGTCCGCACCAGGGGAGCTTCTCAGCAGCACTCTGCCTCTTCCTCATCCTCTGGCGGGGTGCAGCAGGGGAAGCAGCCTTAGGCTTCCACCATTTCCCACTCACTCCTCTCCTGTAGGGGGAAGATTACAGCATTTTCTCACCAAATGGGAGACTGTTACGTCGGGCACTTGGGTTCTCAGTGTTGTGGGAAAAGGCTACACCCTTCCCTTTCGGGAGTTTCCGCCCCTCATCCCGCCCCGCCCTTCGTATTGTTCACAAGAACACCTCCTGTTGCTAGAACAGGAGGTAGAAGTCCTCCTTTTAAAGGGCGCGGTGGAGTTGGTCCCGGAGCAGGAAAGGGGTCAAGGAGTTTACTCAAGGTATTTCCTGATTCCCAAGAAGGATGGTCGTTTGAGACCAATTCTGGACCTGAGGATCTTGAATTGGTTCCTCAAGCAGGAAAAGTTCAAGATGCTGACCCTAGCACAGGTGCTTTTGGCGTTGAACATGGAAGACTGGATGGTGTCTGTCGACTTGCAGGATGCTTACTTTCATATCCCGATACTCAAGTCACACAGGAAGTATCTCCGGTTTGTGGTGGGATCGCAACACTACCAGTTTGCGGTCCTTCCGTTTGGTCTTACTTCAGCACCTCGAGTCTTCACGAAGGTGATGTCGGTGGTTGCGGCAGAGCTCAGAAGGAAGGGGATAGCAGTATTCCCTTACTTGGACGATTGGTTGATCAAAGCCAAGTCCCCGGAGCTTGTGTTGCGTCATCTGCAGTCAACAAAACAGTTGTTGTTCGACCTGGGCTTTTCGGTGAACGAGCCCAAATCTCACCTAGAGCCCTCTCAGCGCCTCCTGTTCATAGGGGCAGTACTGGATACAACATTGGGTCGGGCCTTTCCTCCGCCTCAGCGGATTCAAGATATTCAGGATTTGGTTCCAATATTTCGAAATGGAGCGGTAGTTCCAGTCCTCAAGGTCCTTCGTCTGCTCGGTCTTTTTGCCTCCTGCATTCTGTTGGTCACGCATGCTCGCTGGCACATGAGGGCTCTTCAGTGGTGCCTCCGAAGGCAGTGGTCTCAACACAGAGGGGATCTAGAGGGTACTGTCAAGATCTCCAGAGATGCTGCTGTGGATTTGAAGTGGTGGATTGCAAGCAACAATCTTTCACAAGGAAAGCCGTTCCAGCAGTCGCCACCAGTGGCCACAGTCATAACGGATGCTTCCACTCTAGGGTGGGGAGCTCATCTGGGGGATCTGGAGATCAAAGGTCTTTGGTCTCCAGAGGAACAGATTTTTCACATCAATCTGTTAGAGTTACGGGCTGTACATCTGGCTCTCAAGGCCTTCCTCCCTTCCCTTCGTGGTCAGTCGGTACAGGTCCTAACGGACAATACTACCACGATGTGGTACATAAACAAGCAGGGAGGAGTGGGGTCGTACCTTCTCTGCAGAGAAGCTCTTCGACTATGGTCCTGGGCAAAGGACCATCGGATTTGCTTGATAGCAAACCATCTGGCCGGAGTTTTGAACGTGCGTGCGGACAGTCTCAGTCGCCACTTCTCGGCAGACCACGAGTGGCGTCTCCATCCAGATCAAGTCCGTTTAATCTTCCAGAAGTGGGGGTTTCCTCGGGTAGATCTGTTCGCCACTCGAGAGAACGCGCATTGTCCGTTGTTCTGCAGCCTTCAGTATCCGATGCAGGAAGCGTTGGGGGACGCGTTTCAAATGACCTGGTGCGGCCAGTTGCTTTACGCGTTTCCTCCCATACCCTTGATTCCTCGAGTATTGAGGAAGATTCGCCAAGACCGGGCTCTAGTAATCTTAATAGCTCCGGATTGGCCAAGGAGGGTGTGGTACTCCGACCTTCTCCAACTCTCAATGTGCCCGCCGCTCCGTCTCCCTTTCAGGGCAGACCTCCTCTCACAGTCGCAGGGGCAGGTTCTACACCCCAACCTCCAGAGTCTGCACCTACATGCCTGGAGATTGAACGGGGCAACCTGAGTTCCTTCTCTCTCCCGCCTGAGGTAGTGGATGTTATATTAGCGGCCAGGCGACACTCCACTAAATCTATCTACGCTAATAGGTGGTCTAAATTTGTTGCGTGGTGTGGAGAGAGGCAGATTGATCCTTTACATGCTCATCTATCGGACGTTTTGTCTTTTGCTCTATCTCTGGCGCAGAAAGGTTGTGCAGTGGCTACCATTAAAGGTTATTTATCGGCCTTGTCAGCCTTCATATGTCTTCCAGACCAACCATCTTTATTTAAATCCCCTATTGTTATCAGATTGTTGAAAGGTCTTCTAAATCAATATCCTCCAAAGCCATTCGTTATGCCGCAATGGGATTTGTCCTTAGTCCTGACTTTCCTTATGGGGTCCCCTTTTGAACCTATGCATTCTTGCCCCTTGAGGTATTTGGTTTTAAAAACAGTCTTCCTGATAGCTATAACATCAGCAAGGAGAGTGAGTGAGTTGCAGGCCTTATCAGTAAAACCCCCTTATACAACTTTTTATGGGGATAAGGTGGTGTTGAGGACCAAGGCTGCTTTCCTCCCGAAGGTTGTTTCACCCTTCCATTTGGCTCAGGCCATTACTTTGTCCACGTTCTATCCTCCGCCTCATCCTTCCAAAGAGGAAGAAAGACTGCACCGTCTGGACCCAAAGAGAGCGTTGAGCTTCTTTATCGATAGAACAAAGGATTTCAGGCTGGAGGATCAGCTGTTTATTGGATACGTGGGCAAGAGGAGAGGAAAGGCAGTCCACAAGAGAACACTATCCAGGTGGGTTGTTCTTTGCATTAAAATATGTTACTCTTTGGCAAAGAAGGATCCTCCTGAGGGCATTAGAGCTCATTCCACCAGAGCTAAGTCGGCCACTTCGGCCTTAGCCAGAGGTGTTCCTGTGGTCGACATCTGCAAGGCCGCAACTTGGTCGTCCCTTCACACTTTTGCAAAACATTACTGTTTAGATTCTGAGGTTAGAAGGGACGGCCATTTTGCACGGTCAGTGCTGCAGGATTTCTTGGTTTGACCATTTAGGCACCCACCGCCGGGCGTGGTACTGCTTTGGGACTCTATTCATGAGGTGAGGAATCCACAGGTAGTTGTATCCATCAGAAGAACGAGTTACTTACCTTCGGTAACGACTTTTCTGGTGGATACATTAGCTACCTGTGGATTCCTCACGGTCCCACCCGCCTCCCCGTTGCCTTTATGGTCTTGCCAAGTAATCCTTGAGTGCGCTCCTCTTGGTCTTTGAGGGTGCAATAGATGTATATATAATATATTTATATATATATATATGTATATGTGTATATATCTTTATGTATATACTTGGTGTGTGTATATATTTTAAAAGAGAGAGTTTTATATATATATATATATATATATATATATATATATATATATGTACATAAAAAGATTTACAGTTATTCATACAATGTGGTGTATTTTTACAATATAATGGATGTTGCCTTGCTCTTTCATTGCATTGCCTGGTTGTTCTCATGCACGTAAAAAATGATTGGTACTGACGTCTGCACGTCGTCGAGGACCTCTTATTGCCTGTATGACGTCAGACGGCGTCGCGTGCGAGACAGTGACGTCCTCGTCGACGTGCAGAGACTAGTAAGAAGATTTCCGTCGAATGCTGGCGCCATGGGAGTATTCATGAGGTGAGGAATCCACAGGTAGCTAATGTATCCACCAGAAAAGTCGTTACCGAAGGTAAGTAACTCGTTCATCTTACCTTTTGGTACTCGATTGCATGTAAAGTGTAAATTGCAGATCCGACCTTCTGCTCACCAGTATTGTAAATTTCATGTGGTTCTCAGCTAGATGTAAATGGTAAATGTGATTTTTCTGCTTTCTTCTTTTATGTGGACCTCAGTCGAGTTCCAAATCATAAATAAAATAAATTGAATTGAATTGCTGGCAGGGTTGACGACGAGACAATCACTGATCTTAAGCTCTTTCTTTTTGCGTCTCTAGAGTTTCCTTCTTCAGGTCAGCGGCATCTGATTTTCTGGTACCAGAGGCTCACCTGAGTACTGAAGTTAGGGGAGGGTAGTAGCCAATGGGCTACTTACTCCTGAGGTCACTAAACCCTGCATACAACCAGTTTCTGTTGGTAGTTGGCATAACCCTGTCCCCGAGTTCCTAGTTCTGCCATCATTGAGATGGCAGAATTTCAAAAGTTGTGTTCACATGAGGCAGCTCACCTTACGGGTAGGACTGACCTGAGGGGTGGGCACGCCTCTCGGACTACAGATTTTCCTGCCTGTCCAGGTGCCAAATGGGCCCTGGGGCAGGGGTCGACATTCTCTCCTGTGAGGGAAGCCAGATCAACATATCAAGGCTGCTGGGCTTCTTTGAAGCCCCTGGCATTGGAATGCTGATTCACAAGTCATCCTGTTGAGAGGGGTGTGCTAACACCCCTGCCTAGGCATGCTTTGTTTCTGTCTGCCAAAGAGCAAAGGCTCTCCTCTGGGGGTCAGAAATATATCTGGTGGTGGTAGGCTAGTTAGAACTAGTCAGCCAGCACAAATGTTATGGTAGGTTTATCAGGGGGCACCTATAAGGTGCCCTCTGGGTGCATGGTATAATAACTCCATCACTAGCATTAGTGAGGGTTTATTAAAAAAAAAAGTTTGTACCAACCATACCTAGTTTCAGTGAAGCCATCATGTAGCTAGGGAACTCTTATTGACCAGTGTCCAGCACATCTACTTAGAAATGGCTTCCCTGTTCACTTACTATGTCTAAGAATAGATAGACATAGCAGGGGCATATCTGCTCTTGCAGATATGTCCACGCATGTAATGTAATATGCACCCTGCCTTACGGCTGTAAGGCCTGCTATAGGGGTGACTTACATATATTGCATGCAGTGTTAGGGGACATGGCACACAGGCTGTGCGGTATGTTGTGTGTTAATTTTTAGCTGCACCAAGAGATGCAGCCTACAGTGGTAGCCTGCATGTGCTAGATGAGGGGTCCCCGATGGTGGCACAATACATGCTGCATCCCTTGGGGACCCAAGCCCTAGGTACCAGGGGTACCATTTACTAGGAACTTATAGCAGTGCCAAATGTATGGCCTGCTAGGGAAAAATTGCACAGTTTTAAGGAAAGAGATCTGGCACTGGGGACCTGCTTAGCTGGAACCCAGTGCACTTTCAGTCAAAATTGCATCAGATGCCAGGCAAAAAGTGGGAAGTGACCATGTCAGAAAGGGGCACTTTACTACAGTCATTTGCATTTAGCAGTAAACCCCAATATGTAACACATTTCTACCTTATTAAACATTGTATCTTTAGTATAAGAAAGCAACATGTTTTTAATTTTAGCAAACAAAATACATCTTTGAACTTTACTTAGTTGAAATGTATGCTAAGTAAAGCTGTGTACTAGTACTATTTTTACCTAGCTTTAGGATTGGTTGTCTGAAACACGTTCAAAATTGTGATTGATCCACTACAACTAATGGCAAATATGCACATCTGTTTCCACTTAAACAACACAAACCCCTTTTGCTACTGGCTTTTGGTTTTACTTTCTTGCTGTTACATTGTTAAAGTATTTGGTTTCAATAAAGTTAAATTTTGTTGTTAATTGCACTTGCGCCACAGGACTAACTGGGCAGTAACAGTCAGATGTCAATCACCAAACTTCTGGTTTTGCGCACATTTATAGGCCTTTGTTTGTTTTCTATATAGTACTTCCGAGCTACTGATCATTATGTGCTTTAAGCCAGATCCCATGTGTCATGCTGCTTAATATTTTTTTCATATTTGTCTCTCTCCCTTTTTTGTGCATTTTTTTAGCTTTTAATAACCCACGTACAGCTCAGCTGACCAGGTTACCACCAAATCAGAATTTGTCAATGGACATGAATTTGCAAAGCCAGCCGAGTGCAGGACCCTTTCCACCAATCAGGAACAGTAGTCCGTATTCACCAATTTCCCAGCCAGCCTTGATGGGCAATCAGGGGATGATGGGAAGTCATGGACATTTAGGGAACACTGGTACAGGTAAGATGGCAACACATTTGGAGGTTTCTTTAATTGATGTATCTGCAAAAGTGATGATGGATGTTGTTGTTCTTCACAGTGGAATCCCTCTGGCTTAAATAGCGCAGTATGGAATCCAGGAGTATAGTTTTTTTTTTTGTTTAATAATTTATTTACTTATGTAAATAGAATTGAAAATCACACCCATAATTAGCAACATCATCTTTTTGTACACACACACACACACGTAACACTCTCTTGCACTCTCCCTTCTAATCAACCAAATAAGTGCCATACAATACATTTGACTGCAGACAACACATAGTGCTATTGAAGGGAGAAAAACATGCAGGGAATATTGTCCTTAGACCTGCATTGGAAACTCTTAAACACAGACTCTGCCCCTTTAAAAAATGTTAGTGTATCAGTGCTTCATGTCCAGCAGAGCACCACAAGAGCCTCTTACCGACTGTCCGTTATGGTGGTGGAGAGGTGATTTGGGCCTGCTTCAAAGCTACAGGCCCGAAACATGGCTCAAGCATTGAATCTCCCATGATTTCTATTGTAGGGGATTTCCATGTATAGTCATAAGCACTGAATAGTTGTGCCTGCCTGCGGGGGACCCAGGAGCACTTTTCTGAAAATGTCTTTAGTGTTGACATTCACCTTTCTTCAGGAAGGCCTGCAAAGTCACTCAAGAATGTCATTATGCAGCCTCAAGGAGAGGCTACAAAAGCCAAAATTCTTAATCCTGTTTGGTTGAAAAAGGGTCCTGTAATGTAGAAATGCATTCAAATGCATGAGTATTTTGAAGATTTCAGTGATAAAATCACTCTCAAACCTTTTTTGTAATGTTACACAAGGATGAAGGAGTGCAGTTAAGTGTAGCCCATAGGCTGCCATTGTACAGAATAGAAAGTAAAACTGTGCCTTTAAGAGCAGGTGGCCTTCCATATCCCATCATGCTTAGCAAGAGGCAGTTACCTCAGTTCTTTATTCTGGCTCCTGCTGACAGGAACCTGAAGCTTTGAGTTCCACCTATTTAGATTTTTTTTCACAAACATTTCTAGTCAAATACTTTAGATTACACCTTCACTTGATGTTTTCCATCTTTCCTGAATATTTTCTATCATTTTTTTGTAAAATTTGGACAGAAATTAGAGATTTTTCATCCAGATGCCTTAACTTTTTGACAAGTGTCCTCGCTGTGGCAGGAAGAAGGCCAAAACCGATCCACACGAGGTCTGTATTATCTGCCTTCCATCTTCACATGTACCTGATGCCTGTGATATATGTAAAAACTTCAACAGGCGCACTCTGCATGACAGAGTGAAAATTCATCTCCAGGCCAGAGAGGACAGCAGAAAAAGAAAGCATCCTACCGGTAGGACTTTAGAGCGAAGGGAAGGTCAGTCTTCCACCAGGCCTCTCACTTCATCAGCCAGTGGACGTGGAATGTCCCAGAAGCGCAGTTCTGGCCAGAAACAACACAGGTCCTGGTCGACGTCGAGGACTTTGAGGTTGAGGCAAGCAACAGCGCCAACACGTTCGCCGTTGAGAATGAGTTCAGTGGCGAGGAAGTGACACTCCTCAGCGTCTTGATGCTCGTCGACCTCAAAAGTTTACATGGCGTCGAGATAGCATGGATATCCGACCGCAAAGTACCTCTGTCGAGGTCGCCATTGGCATGGAAGATGGACGTTGAGGGACACCCAACGTCATGATGGATCAACGTCGTACATTGACGTCCAGTAGCTTGTCGACGTCAAGGAGGTCACCAAGGAAGAGGAGGAGGATTTCCTCCACATCTGAATCTTCTTCTCTCGTGATGTTACCATCACCTTCTCCTCAACCATATCCTCCTCCACATACGATAATGCCTTCACTGCCTCCACAAGCTGCTCTTGCTCCTCCTCCAGTACCACCTTCTGAACCGACTCCCATGGGCTCCTCAAGACAATCGTGGCATCAGTCTTCTAGATGCTATTCTAGATCCAGACATCACCACCGTCATGACTCTAACAATAGATCAAGATCTGGATCCCCTCAACGTCATTCCTTGTCATCTACCAGAGACTATTCTCCAACTTTGTCTGACTCTCCAACACCTCGAGTCTCTCCGATTGACGGCGTAAACACCTTTCAGGAAGTCCTTGCCCGAGGAGCTGCAAAACGTAATATTCCTATGGCCGTACCTACGCCGACAACATCGGTAATCTTCGAGACCTTACACCAAGGTTCTTCCTCAAGACCCTTTTAACCTCTGGTCCCAGGTCTCCTAGAACCAGCGATGGACACCAGCCACAGCCAAACCCGCGCCTTCTAGGCTCTAAAAGAAATATAGTCATCCAGAGATGGATCCTTCAATTCCAAGGACACTACCCAGCACCACATTCTGTGGTTATTTTAGCCACTAAGAAGTTGCTTTCTACTTCTCTTTCATCCTCCTCTCCACCAGACAAGAAGAGCAAAAAGCTAAATGCGGCAGGTCGCTAAGTTTGCTCAACATCTGCTATTTCGAGGAAGACAGCCAGTGCCACGGTCCTCTTGGGCAGATATAACCGTGCTCTTTGGGTCTCCATCCTACAATTTGCTGATCATCGTCCCAAAGATAGAAAAGAAGATTTCCTTGAAATCATTAACAAAGGTGCTATGGTTTTAACCAGATTATGAGCGCAGCAGCGGATTCTTCTATATTAGCGGCGCATGGACACTCATGGCTCCGTCTTACTTCTCTGAAGACAGAAGCACTGCAAAGAATACAGAACCTTCTATTTACAGGATCTACTCTGTTTGGTTCTCACGCTGATGAGATGTCTAGAAAGTAATCATTACTAGACAGTCTTAAAGCTGTAGGCATTGAAAAACCTAGAGAGCAGCATAAGTCATTCCGTCCTTACCACCACAGGTTTTTCTCACAGAGTTCAAACTCCCCAATGGGTGCTACCCAGATCTCAGCAACAACACCAGAGATCATACCAAACTCAGCGCAGGCAAATGCGAGAACATTCCACTCAACACACTGCTCAAGGAGGACGTCAACCATCTGCATCTAAGCCCCGAGTCCTTCCTTTCCCCTCTTCTGTAACCCACTCCGGTAGGGGGAAGTATCTTGCAATACCTGTTCAAAATAGTTGTCTCAGGCTTACCAACCCTTTGCCTTCTATTCCACTGAAGCCCTCCATGTCCCATCTAGATTCTCTTGGGCAGAGGTCAACACCCTATTACAAAAGGAGATAGAACCAGTTCCCACCAATCAACGTGGGAAAGGGATTTACTCAAGGTATTTCCTAGTACCAAAGGAGGAGAAGCATGAATTCAGACCTATTCTCGATCTAAGAATAGCCAACAAATGGATTTGAAAGGAGAAGTTCCAAATACTGGCTTTACATCAAATATATCCCCAGCTTTACCAGGGAGATTGACTCTGTTCCATCGATCTTCACGATGCATACTTCCACATTCCCATTGCCAAGAAGCATCAGAAGTTCTTAAAGTTTCTCGTGGGACAAGACCATTCCCAATTTGCAGTGCTCCCATTCGGCCTCAAGTCAGCGCCCAGAACGTTCTCCAAATGCATGGCTGTGGTGGCAGCCCATCTAAGAAAGCACTGAATCTTCGTCTGTCCCTATCTAGACGATTAGCCCATAAAGGCATCCACATCTCAAGAGGCCCAACTACATTTCAATCTGACTTACCAACTTCTTCAACAATTGGGCCTCCAGGTCAACCTCATCAAGTCAACGTCATCACCTGTCCAGAGGTTGCATTACATAGGCACCACCATCTACACCATTCAAGAAAAGGTGTTTCCTTCGGAGGAGTGACGTTTATCGATCCTTCTGAAAGTCAAGCTCTTGAGAACGCACCTCATTCAATGGCAAGAATAGTCTCATCTCTCCTAGGATCAATGGCTTCTTGCATCTATCTCACTCCCAATGCTCGCTTCCACATGAGACCCTTGCAGGAGTGTCTGGAAAATCAGTGGAATCAACTGAAACAATTGGGAGGACAGGATTACTTTCTCCCCACATGCAACACGATCCCTCAAGTGGTGGTGTTCTCTGAACAATCTTCTGAAAGGGATGCCCTTCCACCAGCAAGTCTCCACGCAGACGGTAGTCACGGACGCATTGTTGTTCGGATGAGGTGTCCAGATGGATCATCTACAGATTCAAGGCTCTTGTTCTCAGAACGATAGATCGTATCACATCAATGTCCTAGAGGTACGTGCAGTTCATCTGGCACTCAAACCTTTTTCCTGTCATTCATCACCAATACTCTCCTTGTTCAGACAGACAATACAGCCACCATGTACTACCTGAATAGGCAGGGGGGCACCAAATGCAGAACTCTATCTCTGGAGGCACAGACAATATGGAACTGGCTTCTGGACAGGAACCTAAAAAAAACAGCGACTCACCTCCCTAGCATAGAGTGCTGGATGAAAACCATGAGTGGATGCTACACAGTGAACGTCTTACAATACATCTTCTCCATGTGGGGCACCCATTCTATAGATCTGTTCGCAACAGCAGATAACAAAAAATGCCTAAACTTCGCCTCCAGGTATAACCAGCTAGGGACATCGGGGAATGCCCTATGGATAGACTGGTCAGACACATTTCTTTACACCTTTCCACCCCTTCCCCTGATCCTGGTAGTCCTGATCAAACTGTCGATCTCCAAAACCAGGCGGATCCTCATTGCTCCGGAATGGCTATGCAGTGGTGGTTTCCGGACCTTCTTCTCCGGTCAATCCGTCCAAACCCCAGGCCAGACCGGTACAAAATTCTCCGGTCAGATGAGATATCCCAACCTCTCGTCATTGAATTTGGCAGCATGGCTCTTGAGCTAGTGCAGTATGGTCACCTTAACCTACAGCAAGACTGCATGTACGCTCTGAGAGGCCAAGCGACCACCTACCAGATCACCATATGCCTTAAATTGGAAAAGATTCTGCATTTGGTGCTTAGACAAGAGCATAGATGCCACAACATGCGGAGAAGATGTTATTCTTCCATACCTATTGCAGATAGCATCTGGCATGCAATTTTTGTCCATCAAAGTACACCTGGCATACAGGAAAAGTCCTTCACAAATTTCTTTCTTTAAAATTCCAGTCATTAAAGACTACCTAGAAGGGTTAAAGAAGGTTTTCCTCCTACTAGGCATCCATCTCCGCCATGGGAGCTTAATGTAGTTCTTTCATGTCTAATGCAGCATCCTTTTGAGTCCATACACAAGGCATCTCTCCAAAACCTCACTTGGAAAACTGCCTTCTTTGTAGCAGTTACATCAGCTTTGAGGGTTAGTGAGATCCAGGCCCTTTGCGCTCAGGAACCATACACGGTTTTTCATTCCTCGTAGGTTGTAATGAGAATACATCCAAATTTCTTACCCAAAGTTATCTCTAATATTCATGTAAACCAGACTGTTGCTTCACCACATTTCTTCCAAAACCCATCTACTCTTGCAGAGAGAACACTTCACCCTTTAGATGTGAAGAGGGTTTTAAAAATTTACTTAGACAAAACTAAATCTTTTCGCAAGTCGCAGCAACTGCTCATTAAGTATGGTCCAGTTCGCACAGGCCTTGCCACCTCCAAGCAATCTCTTTCCTGGTGGATTGTTTGGTGCATTTTGCTCTGTTACCAGCTAGGCAATAAGTCCCTTGATGGCAGATCTAAAGCTCATTCTACCAGGGGCAAGGCAGCAACGACTGCATTGATGAGAAACATTCCCTTAGCAGATATTTGCAAAGCTGCTAAATGGAGGTTTGTCCACACATTTACTAAAAACTACTGTCTTGATTCTGATGCTAGGACAGATGCTCAAGTAGGACAGGCGTCTCTTAGAAATCTTTCTCTCGTAGGGGATTTCCATGTATAGTCATAAGCATTGAATAGTTCCGCGCGCCTGGGGGGACCCCGGAGCACTGTTGTGAAGTATATTCTTAAGTGCAAATACCAACCCTTTGAAAAAAGGTTTGTCAAAAAACACTTAAGAATAACACTGTGCAGCCTATGTGAACAGCTACACAGGCCAAATTGTTAAAAGAAAAAACAGTTATAGTGTAAATTCACGTTTAAACATCTATTTATTTTATAAATATATTAACAAATACATTCTCATATTTTATTTACACCTCTCATGAGAATAAAACAATGCAGGGCAGTGTAGCCCATAGGCTGCCATTATACAGAATGAAAATAGAGCTGTGCCTTTAAGAAAGTAAAGTCTTCCTGTTTCCCATCATGCACAGCGAAAGGCAGTTGCCTCAGTTCTTTTTTCCGGCTCCTTCTGACAGGACCCTGAAGCATTGAGCTCTACCTCACAAAGTTTTTTGTGACAGAAATTCATTTAAAATCTTTTGAATTTCAATTTCACTCGACGTTTTTAACATTGAGTGATCATTTCCTACTAGTTTCTGTTAAATTCTGACAGAATTTTGAGGTTTTTCTAGTTTAGAAATGCCTTCACTTTTTGACAAATGTCCTTCTTGTGACAGAAAAAAGGCTACAACAGATCCACATAGGGTCTGCATAATTTGTCTTCCATCCAGCCACAAACCAGAGTCGTGTGACATCTGTAAAACCTTCTCCAGAAGAACTCTTCGTGATAGAGAGAAAATCCGACTTCAGGCGAGAGAGGACAGAAGAAAAAGTGGCCATTCCACCACAGAGCGAGGAGAAGGTCAGGCTTCTACCAGGGCTCAATCTGTTTCCTCTATAACTCCTACCAGACCTGCTGAAAAACGGCACAGGTCTCTGACGTCGAGGGCGTCGACGTCGAAACAGGGAACGGCGCCAACATGTTCGCTGTCGAGGAGTGGGTTGCCGGCGAGGAAAAGACATCCCTCGCCGTCGACAACCATTTCGCCGTCGAGACGACGTGGACACACAGCGTCGAAAGGATCTGGATTGCCGTCGACACGGCGAGGACGATCCACGTCGAGGAGATCCGAGTCAGGCTCGCCGTCGACACGGCGAGGACGATCGACGTCGAGAGAGTGTACTCGCCGTCGGAGACGTTCGCCGTCACCACAACGTCGTCGAGGGGTTCTCCACGGCGAGAGGAATCGACGTCCAGAAGTTGCCGTCACCGCTCTTCGACGTCGAGGAGTGTGTCGACGTCGAGACGACAATCAAAGAGGCCTAGAAGGGTTTATACAACATCGGAATCCTCGGCCTCACTTATCCTGCTCCCAGCGTCTCCACAGCTCTCGCCTCGGCAGTCGCCGTTGCCGCAGTCACCGGTAACACCTACGTCTCCTCTTCCGGCTCCTCCTTCAGAGCCTGTTCCGAGGACTCCAACGCGATCTATCAGGCGTTCTGGACATTCTTTTAGACGTTCTTCTTCCTCTCGGCACCATCGTCATGAATCACAGAGATCTCAGCATTCACATCATAGACATTCTTCTTCGTCTACACGGGACTACTCTCCAACTCTATCGGACTCACCGTCCCCGAGAGTGTCCCCCATAGATGATGTGAATACATTCCAGGAGGTCTTGGTGCGAGGGGCAACCAAACTGAATATCCCGCTGGCGGTGCCAGCTCCATTGACGTCAGTAATCTTCGAGACCTTGCATCACAGGACATCTTCAAGACCTTTGCTTCCACTGGTTCCGGGTCTTATTGAACCGGCAATGGACATTTTTCTTACACCGGCCGCAACAAAGTCTGCTCCTTCCAGACTTATTAAAAAATACCGTCCACCAGAACAAGATCCTCTATTCTTGAGGTCGGACCCAGTACCGGACTCGGTGGTTATAGTGGCAGCAAAGAAATTGCATTCTACGTCACCGTCTTCCTCTTCACCTCCAGATAAAGAGAGCAGAAAGATCGATGCTGCAGGACGAAAAGTATGCTCTACTGCATCCATCACCATGAAAGCAGCCAGTGCCACTGCTCTATTAGGGAGATGTGATCGAGCCCTCTGGGACTCTGTACTGCAGTTTGCGGAGCATCTTCCTAAGGACAAAAGGGAAGATTTCCTGGAGGTCGTGGGCGAGGGAGCTATGGTTTCTAACCAAGTTATAAGTGCTGCGGCGGATTCTTCGATACTATCCGCACATAACTATGCTCACGGAATAGCGCTCAGTAGACCTGCATGGCTGCGACTTACATCGCTTAAACCTGAAGCACAGCAGAGAATACAAAATCTACCTTTCTCAGGCTCCACTTTGTTCGGCTCTCATGCCGATGACGAGATGGCTAGGATGAAGTCTGAGCTGGATACCCTGAAAGCAGTAGGCATGGAACGACCAAAAGAACAGCGAAAGGTATTCCGCCCATATCAACGAAGACTGTTCACCCACAGGTATCAGACTCCACATTGGATGCCTTCAAGTCCCCAGCAACAGCAACAGCAGCAGCATCATAGGGGTTTCTCCACACAACGAAGGTCGACAAGGGGTCGTTCAACACCTCAAACTCGGGCAACTCGACAGGCTCCCACGTCGAAGCCCTGAATCTTCGCTTCCCCCTCCTCCGTTATCCACTCCGGTAGGGGGAAGTATCTAAAATCATCTGGACGAGTGGCTACGCATCACAACAGACGCCTGGGTATTGAATATTGTGAGACATGGTTACGTTCTCAGATTCACCAGCCCTCCACCATCTGTTCCACCCAAAACAACCAGCCGACACCTCGAAGCTCTTCAGTTAGAAGTCACCATTCTATTACAAAAAAGAGCCATAGAACCCGTCCCGATCAGCCAACAAGGGAAGGGGATTTATTTGAGGTATTTCCTTGTGCCCAAAAAAGACAAGCAAGAGTTTCGTCCCATTTTAGATCTAAGGACAGCAAACAAGTGGATTCGCAAAGAGAAATTCAGGATGCTATCCTTGCACCAAATTTACCCACATCTTCGTCAGGGCGACTGGCTCTGTGCAATAGACCTTTGTGACGCTTACTTTCATATTCCGGTGACCAAGAAACATCGAAAATTCCTAAGGTTCACCGTCGGAAAACGTCATTACCAATTTGCGGTTCTGCCCTTCGGCCTCAAATCAGCGCCGAGGACTTTTTCCAAATGCATGGCGGTGGTAGCCGCCCACTTGAGGAAACATCGAATATTTGTCTACCCCTATCTAGACGATTGGCTCATAAAGGCCTCCAGTTATCTAGAGGCACAACAACATTTCAAATGGACTCTACAGCTGTTGCAGAGGTTAGGTCTTCAAGTAAATCACCTGAAATCCACAGCAACACCTGTTCAGAGGTTGCATTACTTAGGGGCCATTATAGATACCAATCTAGGAAAGGTGTTTCCTTCGGAGGAACGACGATTATCGATTCTCCAAAAGTGCAAACAACTGCAAGAGACTCCGCAGACCACTGCAAGAGTAATAGCTTCTCTACTGGGCTCGATGGCGTCTTGTATCCATCTCGTTCCCAATGCTCGCCTCCATATGAGACCATTACAGGAAAACCTGGAGGATCAATGGAGTCAACTAATGAACGAATGGGAGAGCCAAGTCCTCCTTTCTCCCCACGCCCTACAGTCCCTCAAATGGTGGTGTCTACCCGACAATCTCTTGGTGGGGATTCCGTTCCAACATCGGCCTCCAGCTCAAACCATCGTAACAGATGCGTCACTGCTCGGATGGGGAGCGCACATGGAACATCTTCGAGTCCAAGGCAAGTGGTCACAGAAAGAGAGTCTCTATCATATCAACCTGCTGGAGCTTCGCGCAGTCCACCTTGCGCTCAAAGCTTTCCTTCCCTCTCTGAGAGCGGAAACTCTCCTTCCAGACGGACAACGTGGCCACTATGTACTACGTAAACAAACAAGGAGGCACCAGGTCCAGGATTCTATCCAGAGAGGCTCAGACAATCTGGCATTGGCTTCTAGCCAGGAACATGTCGCTAGTAGCAACTCACCTGCCGGGCATCCAGAATGTTCAAGCGGATGCTCTCAGCCGCGTAATGGACGAGAACCACGAGTGGGTTCTACACGACGACGACGTCGTTCATTCCATTTTCGCACTATGGGGTACCCCCTCTATAGATCTATTCGCAACCCCAGAAAACAAAAAATGCCAAAACTTCGCCTCCAGGTATTACCATCCAGGGACACTGGGGAATGCCCTGTGGATAAGCTGGTCAGGAGCATTTCTTTACGCCTTTCCGCCGCTTCCCCTGATTCCGGCGGTCCTCCAGAAGTTATCCAATGCTCAGTCCAAAATGATCCTGATTGCTCCGGAATGGCCACGCCAATGGTGGTTCCCAGACCTTCTTCACCGGTCACTCAAACCACACATCAGGCTCCCTTATCGTCCGGACCTGCTCACGAAGTTCAGAGGGCAGATGTCCCATCTCAACCTCTCATCGTTGAGTTTGGCAGCATGGCTCCTGAGCTAGTGCAATATGGACACTTGAACTTACCTCAGGATTGTATGGAAATCCTGAAAGAATCAAAGCGCCCTTCCACACGATCCACTTATGCAAGCAAGTGGAAGAGATTCTGCATGTGGTGCTTAGGCAACAACATTGACCCGATATCCTGCGGAGAGGAGTCTATTCTGCCATACTTGTTAAGTTTGGCAAAATCGGGCTTACAATTGTCATCAATAAAGGTACATTTGGCGGCTCTAACAGCATACAGAAAGAGCCCCTCGCAAACTTCCTTTTTTAGAATCCCAGTTATTAAGGACTTCCTGGAGGGTTTAAAAAATGTTTTTCCTCCCATTAGAAGACCATCTCCTCCATGGGAACTGAATGTTGTCCTATCGCGTTTGATGCTACCTCCATTCGAGCCAATACATAAGGCATCACTTCAGCATCTCACATGGAAAACTGCTTTTCTAGTGGCAATCACTTCAGCGCGTAGGGTCAGCGAAATCCAGGCCCTTTGCGCTCAAGAACCCTACACGGTTTTTCATTCTGCGAAAGTGGTAATGAGAACTCATCCAAAATTTTTACCTAAGGTAGTCTCCGACTTCCATGTGAACCAAACAATTTCATTACCGACTTTCTTTCAAAATCCAACTACTCCTGCTGAGAGAACTCTGCACTCTCTGGATGTAAAGAGTCTTGAAATTTTACTTGGACAGGACAAAAAGCTTACGGAAATCACAACAGCTTTTTATTAACTATGGCCCAGTTAGAACAGGGTCGGGCACGTCTCAACAATCTTTATCCAGGTGGATTGTTTCATGTATAATGTTATGTTATCAGTTAGCAAATAAATCCCTTTGTGGTAGGCCAAAAGCCCACTCTACTAGAGGGAAGGCAGCTACTACAGCATTGATGAGAAATGTCCCTTTGGCAGAAATATGCAAGGCTGCCACTTGGAAGTCGGTCCATACCTTTACTAAGCATTACTGCCTTGACACAGACGCTAGGGCAGATGCGCAGGTTGGACAGGCCTTGCTCAAGAATTTATTTGCATGATTCATGTTTTCTCAGTATTCTTCTGTCTACTCCACCGCGGTTATGGGGATGGGCTTGCTACTCTATTCAATGCTTATGACTATACATGGAAATCCCCTACAAGAGAAGGAATGGTTTCTTACCTGTAACTCCAGTTCTCTCGTAGGGGTATTTCCATGATAGTCATAAGCAACCCTCCCTCCTCCCCAGTGGAGTTGACATAGAACATGAATATTATCGAGGTTGGTACTCCAACAAATGTTTTGTTTCTTCAGGTCAGGTTACAAGCCTCCAAAAAAGAACTGAGGCAACTGCCTTTCGCTGTGCATGATGGGAAACAGGAAGACTTTACTTTCTTAAAGGCACAGCTCTATTTTCTTTCTGTATAATGGCAGCCTATGGGCTACACTGCCCTGCATTGTTTTATTCTCATGAGAGGTGTAAATAAAATATGAGAATGTATTTGTTAATATATTTATAAAATAAATAGATGTTTAAACGTGAATTTACACTATAACTGTTTTTTCTTTTAACAATTTGGCCTGTGTAGCTGTTCACATAGGCTGCACAGTGTTATTCTTAAGTGTTTTTTGACAAACCTTTTTTCAAAGGGTTGGTATTTGCACTTAAGAATATACTTCACAACAGTGCTCCGGGGTCCCCGCAGGCGCGCAGAACTATTCAATGCTTATGACTATCATGGAAATACCCCTACGAGAGAACTGGAGTTACAGGTAAGAAACCATTCCTTATTGTTCTGTCTACTCCACCGCTCTCAGGGGGATGGACTTGCTACTCTATTCAGCGCTTATGACTATTGTAGGAAGTTGGCTCTGTATATACTATTTAAAAGTAAGAAATAGTGTGCACAGAGTCCAAAGGTTCTGCTTAGAGGTAATATAGTGGCAAAAGTAGATAATTCTAATGCTCTATTTTGTGGCAGTGTGGTCGAGCAGTAGGCTTATCAGAGGGTAGTGTTAAGCATTTGTTGTACACACACAGGCAATAAATGAGGCACACACACTCGGACTTACTCCAGGCCAATAGGTTTTTATATTGAAAAATATATTTTCTTAGTTTATTTTAAGAACCACAGGTCCAAGATTTACATTAAACACTTTAAATGCAAGGTACTTCACTTAGATACTTTAGGAACTTTAAATAAAAGCAATATCATATACAAAAATGGCAATAAGCTATTTTCAAAGTGGACACAGTGCAAAAATCAACAGTTCCTGGGGAAGGTAAGTAAAGGTTAGATTAGGAGGTAAGTAAAACACAAGTAGGCACACAAAACACACCCTCAGCGGCACAGGGGCGGCCGGGTGCAGTGTGCAAAGCAGGCATCTGTTTTTTTTTTTTATAGGAAACAATGGAGGGACCCGGGGGTCACTCTAGTGGTGCAGGCAGGCACGGGGGGGGGGTCTTCTCGGGACAGCCACCACCTGGGCTAGGTAGAGGGTCGCCTGGGGGTCACTCCTGCGCTGAAGTTCGGTTCCTTCAGGTCCTGGGGGCTGCAGGTGCAGTATTGGTTCCAGGCGTCGGGTCCCTTGTTACAGGCAGTCAAGGTCAGGGGGAGCCTCTGGATTCTCTGCAGGCATCGCTGTGAGGGCTCGGGGGGGGGGGGGGGGTCATCTCTGGTTACTCACGGGCTCGCAGTCGCCGGGGAGTCCGTCCTGAGGTGTTGTTTCTCTGAATCTCAAGCCGGGGGCGTTGGGTGCAGAGTGAGAAGCCTCACGCTTCCGGCAGGAAACGTGCAGTCTTGGAAAGTTGCTTATTTGTTGCAAAGAAGTAGCTGGTTTTGAACAGGGCCGCTGTTTACTGGAGTTTCTTGGTCCTTTAGTCCAGGGCAGTCCTCTGAGACTTCAGAGGTCGCTGGTTCCTGTCGGATGCGTCGCTGGTTGCAGGTTTTCAAAGTTGGAGACAGGCCGGTAGGGCTGGGGCCAAAGCAGTTGTCATCTTCCTCCTTCTCGACAGGCTTGTAGGTCAGCAGTCCTTCTTTCTTCGGGTTGCAGGAATCTAGTTTCCTAGGTTCTGGGGTGCCCCTAAATACTGAATTTAGGGGTGTGTTTAGGTCTGGGAGGGCAGTAGCCAATGGCTACTGTCCTTGAGGGTGGCTACACCCGCTTTGTGTTTCTAAAGGTAGGGGTCACCTCAGCTCAGGGCACCTTAGGGGCTGTCCTTACTGGTGGGTGACTCCTCCTTGTTTTTCTCATTATCTCCTCCAGCCTTGCCGCCAAAAGTGGGGGCAGTCGCCGGTGGGGGCGGGCATCTCCACTAGCTGGGATGCCCTGGGGGGCTGTAACAAAAGGGGTGAGCCTTTGAGGCTCACCACCAGGTGTTACAGGTCCTGCAGGGGGAGGTGAGAAACACCTCCACCCAGTACAGGCTTTGTTCCTGGCCACAGAGTGACAAAGGCACTCCCCATGTGGCCAGCAACATGTCTGATGTATGGCAGGCTGGCAGAAACTGGTCATCCTACACTAAAAGTCGGATTGTTATTAAGGTGGCATCTCTAAGATGCCTTCTGGGTGTATGTTACAGTAAATTGCACACAGACTATCATTGAAATACCCCTATGAGAGAACTTGAGTTACAGGTAAGAAACTATTTCTTCTTCACTATGCCAGAGCAATTTAGAGGAAAATGTGAACTCGTATATATCAAACAATGTAGCCAATAACTGAGATCATGCACCAGGACAGTGATTACATTTACAATAGTAAATCTGTCACTCTATACCTGCAAAAGGAAATCAGTATGTTGGAATGGTCATCTCAAAATCCAGACCTCTGCCACAGAGTGATGCTGTGGAGGGACTAAGATAGCTGTGCATAAATGGAAGCCCTCAAACATCACCAAGCTTAAGCATTTGTAATAAGCAGTGGGCCAGAATTAATCCAGGGGGATACAAGAGACAGATAAACTGTTAGAGGAAACTGTCACAACTCATTTACAAAATCATCTTAATTTTACTGCCGTAGTCTTCCCTCCTTCCATTATTAGACATGTGGATAATGAAGATGGTATTCTAAGGGAAGTGAAATTGCACACTCACTGTGGAGTTATTGGAGAGTTGTGAAACTCCTGCACAAATGTCAAGCAACACATTCAACCAACGTGCATGTAGTGGAGATTAGTGTTTAAACAATCATCATCAACTGTGTTAGTGTAGTTCCAAATGCCTATAAAAAGAAGTTGCTCAACTCATGGTTTGCTTTTTAACAATGTCTCTGTGATCCAGATCATGAGCTCCTCAACACTCTTTTGAAGTAGACTCTTGATTTTTGTTCCAGTTCTCTTATCTGTTTTGCTATTTTCTTCATTCTGTCAGCTTTATTTTCCTGCCTATTCCATTTTGGGTTTTTTCTTGTCTGTACATTTGTATTTCTTAAGTCCTGTGGCAGCGTGGTCTAGAAAAAAAACTCTCCCTCAAACAACTTTAAAGGTGTCAACAGTGGACGATTTTGACACTTCCCAGGATATCTTGGCAGTGATAGCAGTAAATCTAAAAGTTTCTGTGACAGTTCCATAAACAAAGACATCGCTTTTTATATTTTTTAACCCTCTGGCACCGATCATCACAAATGCTTCCATTTGTTTTGTTGCTTCTCAAACCAGCTATGAATATTTTTGGGGCTTATGCATTCAGCAGAGCAGCTACCCAACATCAGGTGAAGTATATAAAGTCTGGTCCAAGTCTGCTCTCTTTGTTTTACAGAGGCAATATGGACACAATTGTCCTTAGACCCATCAGACCGCCATTGAGTAATTGAGAGTGGCAGATAACCTGATGGCCTCAATTGATGTGGAATCACAGAATACCTAGAAGGGTGCTTTTAAACTGCATTAATAGAGACTGAGTTAGAATAGTGACATTCTATCCAGTATTGGATCTTTCATAGATTTACATGCTTTATTTGTTCCCCGTCGACATGGGAGTACCACTGTATCATAACATAGCAGTATGTATCATTACCATAGGCCATAATGGCAGTGAAAAGTTTCCTTAACAGCATATCTGTGTCCTTTTGTAAAAAGGAACCAAACTTGAACTATGACCAATCCGGTGACAGCACCCTCTAAAACACTCCCTAGAGAAGCAGTTTCCCTCAGATTTTCTATTGCACGTCACGTGAAGGGAGTCTCCTTGAGCTCTGCTCAGTTTTTTTCCACTTCTTGGGCTTAATATATGTCCAAATGTCTGACACCTCTAAAATAGGTTTGTTCAGAGCCTGCAAGTCCTGTGACAAAGTCTGCATCTGGATGATCCACATAAAGAATGTCTTTAGTGTCTCTTCCCAAGTCACCAGGTGAAGGACTGCAAAATTGGTCGACTTTTCCTACAAAACCACTGAACGACAGAAACGGTAGGCTGCTTCTTTAGCCTCAGAAGGCACAAGGCCACCTCTAATGTCCAGTGACGTTTCAGAAAGGTCAAAGAAGCGGGTGAGGTCCTTCGAATGGCCATTTGATGAAGGTAAGAAGACCTTCAAATCACATCATAAAGACCCTTTAAAAAAGAACAAACATCACATCTCCTCAGAGAAAGCCTCCTCTCAGCCTGCTACTCCATTAAAAAAAAATGGAGAAACTTCCATCTCCATAACTGTTAAAAAAATAAAATAATCAACAGCACTCTCGTCGACTACATCGATGGTTGTTACTGTCTCATCGAGGTGGCCATCGTGGGCAGAAGCTACAATGACAGCCGTTGACGCACCCATTCCATCAACAAGTATGTATCTGCAGTCTACACTACCATCCAAGACCCTCATCAACTGCAACACCAAAGCCATCAACAGCAACAAGACAGCTGCTTGACATACCAATGATGACAACATCGTCAATGAAACAATTGACAGGTTTCGACTGTGATATTGAAAGTCATAGAGAAGGCAATTACACCTGCTATTACTTCACCACATCTTTTGGATTTCGAGGAATCTTGACAAAGGACCATTCAGGACTGCGCATAGTCGATCCGAACTCCTGGTTAAATGCCATGATAATGACATTTATGAGGAAGAGAACCAATATTACCAACATTATTACACTCCTCAACAGAGGTCAGATTATGAACATTATCTTTATCAGAAAAGGCAAGGGAACATACAAATGCCTTTCTATTTAGTGTAGGACTTGCCAATAATGCTGCAAAACTATAAGAGAAGATACCTGACATGGCACCAGGGGCACCTCCTCAACCTATCCCACCATCTACGCCTCCGTCTGTTCCTTCCCCAGTAACCCCAAGAGTTATGCCACGTTCAAAGATGGCAGCACTGCCAAGAGAGGACCTTTCTTCCTCTGACGAGGAGAAATCAGAGCAAATATTCAGCCCCAGAATGATTGGGATGACTATCTCATTCCCATACCTTCACCCCCGCCTTCACTTCCATCTGATTCACCGCCTGAAGACATAGGAGGGTTCCATAACCTAATGGATAGAGCATCTAACAGGTTTCACCTCCCAACTTCGGTCAAGCAAGCAGACTGTCTCCTCTGCGACTTCAATGATCATGCAAGGAAGTCTGTCAGGGGTCCCCATAATAGGCCACATCTGAGAGGGAGTGATATAAATTATGAAAACACCAGCTACGGTGATAGCAGTGCCACCCTGGATAGAAATATAAGGTACCTTTAAAGTACTACTGATATTAAGAACCTTTTGACAGTATCACTTTTTGCACAAAGATATCTGTCTGCTCTGAGGCAAAACTATGAGCTGTGAACACCAAGGCACAAGAGTTTCATGAAGCAGATTTAGCAAGGATGTGCTTTTAGCTACACACATTCACAATGTGCACATGAAACAAACGCCATCCACTGATGTTTGAACCTTCATGCAGTCCTAAGTAACAGTACCAAGTGACATATTCCTCATCACAGAAAGAAGCTATTTGCCCCTATCATGCTTTTCATGTAAAGCCATTAATTTAAAAGCAAATTCATAACTAGCGCACACATATCAAAATAAGGCATTTTCTAACCCAAGGCTAAATAACAGGATAGTGCACAGCATGTGAATTTACAGCACAACAAAGCACAAACAATTAGTTACAGGTGAGTGATATTTTCCTTCTTTATCAAAAAAGGTTCATTAACTTTATAAATAATGAATAGTCCTATGCAAATGCTGGTTCCCAAAAACTTAGTTGCAGAGAAGAACTCCTTTAATAAACAAAACCAAATTGCCAAACGCATGGAAATCACATCATAATTGAAAAACAGAGCTTAAAGGGCATAGGCAGTGTTGCTACCCATATTCATGTTCATATTTCAGAAACTATGAAAGAGAAATGTCATAGTCATGGATTCTCTCTTAGAGAAAAGCTGTACTGTAACATCAAGGCTGCCCATGAATTACCACAATCATAAATGTATTCTGGACTTGTAAAAGTGTTCCACAACAGTATACCAGATTTCTTTGTCGCTCCCTTCAAGGAATTTATACTGTCCCAGATGGTCACCTGACCGAGCTTTACAAAGAGAGTTGGAAGACCAGTCGAAATAGTTCTCAGGAAACTAGGAGGACAAAGGTATTCTCATAGTCACCACTACTGGTCTTCACACTGTGTCCTCCTGAGAAATAACATAAAAGGAATCCATGTTCTTCAAAAGCTATTGTGACAGACTTTTTGAGGCTAGTTGTGTGGCTTACTCTGGCTTGTTTTCTAGTGCGGAGTCTAACAAAGTACTCTTAAATAACATTGCATCTGTGAATAGTGTACCTGTCTCTCCGATATTTTGTTTGTAGCACTTGTTGCTGCAGATATTCATGCTCCGCATACTCTCATGCACACTCCTGCCATTTAGTGCTGGGTTTGGATATTTGGGAATTGTTTTTCTTTGAAGAAAGGCTTTTGAGTCACGGGATGCATTTCCTTAGTAGGAAATGCACATGGGCACCGACACAGTTTTGATGGTTTAGTTTCCGCTGTCTAATTAGGACATGTACCAACGAGGCTCAGACTAAACATGTTAACATTTCTTTGGACCCACGTGGTGAATGTTCAGTACCAGTACTCTGAAAAATCCTTTGCCTTCTTCATTTGTTTTCTTAATTGCCCTATCCAGAGTCTGATGCCACAGATCCAGGCCCGAACGCCAGGGACTTCGTCTCTCCTCCCAGTAAACACCCTTGACCACTGGCTCCAAAGTCTCTGAACAGCTGATCCGCCATTGACTGTAGGAGGAGCTTGATGCAAAGCAGGAGCGCCTCCCTGCCCATCCCCTTACAGGAAGATTTTGGTATACCCAACCCTGCCGAAACACCCAGAGACTAACTAGGATACTGGCATTCGAGAAAGAACCTGAATTGGCAGCACCTCAGGCTTCCATGGCCAAGATGTATAGAGACTTGGGCGCCAGCACCCCCTTATTCTCCACCAGCTCCAGCACAATCGCGTACACCACCTCCATTGTCTCCACCACAGTTTGCAGAGGGATCACCACACTCCACTTATGACCTTCCGCCCTGCCAAACCCTATGACATGCCTTTCTAACCAGAGCCACAAATAATTTTTGGGATGATAACAATATGTATCATCTCCCTCTGAATCTACTGCACTACTCTGCTTACAGGATAAGTAACATTTTCCTTTCTATCAATCAAATTGAGCTCCACTGTGATATAAACTAAAAGTACAGTGACTGTGTAACCTCTAGGCAATTAAAGGGGACTCCCAGAATCTAATGTCAGAATTACCTTCCAAGTTAGATTGAGGGCCTATAACTATCCTGCATGTTAGTGTTCATCAGTATATCATATAGTCCGTTATGAGGGCATGCATATAGAAATTTATCCTAGAATAAATAATCTATCTTCTAAAGTTACAAGTTTGAAGTTTATTCAAGTGGTGCTCATCAGTCGGCAGTCATAAAATGCCAGTGGGAATCGTCATGAAGCAAATTGATACATCGATCAGATTTCCCATACAATAAACTTAACATTAATTGGCCTATATTTGTAAAGTATTTAATAGTATTCTTTCATGTCCATCACTTTTCTTTCATTTAATCCCAGCAAGATATCTTAATTTAGAACACACCACAAAATTCTATGCTATGAACTAATCACCTGATATAATTGATTCAGGCTGTTGACTTCAGTGAAAAAAATACAGTTAAGAATTGAGGTCTTGTTTACATTTGTGGGCTTAAACAAGGTCATAATCAGATATATTTGCTTTCAAAACAAGAAGCAGTATATCAGTAAGTCTAAAGTAAGGCCCTTCTCAATTCTTCTTGCCCATTGAAAGGCCAGTGGTATGTGTAACCACAGATCCATTTCAGCATGGGTGTTTGATCTGATCTTGGAGTTTCACTTCATTATTGATGTAACTCAAAAGTGACATGTTGGCATTATAGAAAACATGTAAAATAAATCACAAGTATGCATGTAACATGACCGGGAATATCTTGTTAACATCATTCAAGCAGAAAACATGTTATCTAGATGTTGTTAAATCTAGGATTGAGCAAAACATGTTAAATACAGTTCTGTAGATACATTTGCCGTTCTCTAGTTAGAGGCTTTGGCTTGTTGACTATATGTTTACAATATTAGTGGCAAGTAAAATTTGTGGGGTGGTCCTTCTTGATGGTGTTCTACACCCAAAGTTGCTGAAAAGGAACTTTGAAATCATGATCTTCTTGTCTGTATCTTATGTCTGAGAAAATTGACTGTCTGCTTTTAGAACTTTATGTTGAGATTGTGATGGTACTCTGTTTATGGTGCTTCCTAGTGTAGATCGTGTCATTAATTATACCTCATAGAATTTGGAATGGAGCAGTAACCCTTGTCTGTATTAAGTTTGTATGTGGTAATGTTGAAATAATACTTATATGAAATGAAGAACACAAGGCAGTGTTAGTTTTACCTATGCTTTATTTTGTGTATTAATGGCCTGTAGCAGAACGGTCTTCTCTCTAGGACTGCTCTCCCCTTCTGGTGCTGCTGTTTGCTTTCCGTCTCACTTGCTGGGATTGTTCTTTCTAGTTTTTAACAAACTCTGTAGCTCGAGCTTCATCTTAGATAGATGAGCTACATTAGATAGAATTAGCCTGACTTTAGGACCTCATATGTTGACTGTACATATACTCTGTTGCAGTGGCGACAGAGTATACATACTGCCAACATGAACCTCTGCTGCCCGATTTGAATGCCGGTGAACCTTCACTTTGGCTATGGTGATGACTACTTGGTCACCTCCCTAGCCAAACCTTTCAGTCCGTCCAACCGGAGTAAGGGTCGTCAGTTATTTCTGAATGCCTGGATTCCCAAACAGAATGGCATGTAGCCATTTGTTTTACTGTTCGTCACTGCCAGAGGTTGGCTGGCAGTGAGGGACAGTGAAAACCAAATAATGCGCCCCTCCCTTCCCTCTACGCCATGGGAAATGACTCTAATGGTGAGGGTGCATTACTAGTTTTTATTTTCAAGAAGGAAATCCAGTTCAGTATTTTCTTTTGGAAGTTAAAGAAAGAATACTTTAGTGCAGGGTTGCATCATGCTGAATGCTCTGCCCTAAACAGCGGATTTCATGGATAAGAACGGCTGTGCCAGCAGTTCCTGCAGTACTTTATAAATGACTGCCCACCAAATTTATAAATGACCACCAAGCAGGCGGTCTGTCATGGGTGTTAAAATATTTACTCCGTCCCCATGGCGGAATGGCATGCAAGATATAAATGAGGCCCTTAATCTGATCTTTAGCAGCATTGAGGATGAACACTCCTAACAATAACTTGAGTTGTAATCAGCAGGAAAGACTAGTAAGTACAGAACACTAGGCTGTTAAAATGACGTTACTAAACTGTTTAAATTCACACTCGCCTCAAGGGGTACTGCAATGGAGGGCTTTTTCAATATTGCCTGCACTTTGGGCAAATAAGTTTATTATTCTCCTAAGACGATTAAGATGCAGTTTTAAAATGCCTTTATGTGGGTGCTTTTTACCATCTTATTTCTTGTATCATTCATTTCTGTGGTGTGATGGGTGACTTTACATCATACGATAAATCTGATGGTGAATCAAACACCAGCAGGTACTTATGCTTTGTTATAACCTTCAATGCATATTAAACATTTGAAAGAAAGTGAAGCACTCCAAGTCTAGATTGCCCTGACCCCTCCTGCTTCAGTTCCTTATGGGACCCTCTCCTGTGGACCTTATCATTTGAAGGCCGTATTCACGGATTGTTTGATGAGCATCTGTAATAAAATAGTCTGTTGGATTTTGACTTGTTTTTTTTCCTGCATGTTGTGGCTACTTTTGACACTGTTTCTGTAGCATGTGTCTTAACTTCAAGATGTTTTTTTCTCAGGAATAATTAGTGGAAATGCCCAGCGACCTACTATGCCATCAATGGACTGGGTTACTCAAGGCCCTACAGCCAGAGTAACCTGTACAACTACGCCAAGTGCCATGAGCAGGCCAATTCAAGTGGGCATGATCCGGAATCCGACATCCAGTGTTCAGATGAGACCCAACAGCCAGCCCAACCAGCGCCAGATGCTCCAGTCTCCAATAATGAATATGGGTAAATGACAATCACTACACTATATATACTACAAAATGTTTATCACAGTGTTGTAAAGTATAGGTCTAAAGAACTTTGTATGCGTGTTCTTGGGTCGATATGGTTTTGAAACCATATTTTTTAGGATCTTCAGTAATGGTCATACATGCTATAATATTCCCAACTGTGTACAGGATTCCAGAACATTTTTTTCATATTAAATCTGTTTGCTTAAATTGTGCTGATCTGGTACTTGTAAATTCTTATCAACACGTAACCTATCTGAGGCTAATTTTCTAGAATTTTGCTTTATTTTCCAGTTGCAAATAAATATATTTAAACCTACATTGTGATATTACCACAACTTTGCTGCCTAACACAATATAAGATAAGATGCAGAAAATAAAGTAAATGCTGCCAGAATCACGATGTTCATGTGAACAACATACCTTGCTTGTTTAAGGAGCCAGTAGTTTTATTAAAACGGCCCATACGCAAAGGATTTATTTGTTTAAAACAAAAGGCATTTCATTGTGATTTAGAAACATCCTGGCCTTTGAAATTGGTGTTCAGCCTGAGCCATTACGTAAAGATTCTTTGCTGTACCTTTCTTGTAGAATAGCTTTGCCAGTCAACATTACTTCTGGCCCTGGGGTCAGTGTCCTTCAGGCCACAGGAGCTATAAAGCCCTATACAATTTCCCACAGAAATGGGATTAAGAGAATCCTTCCTCCTTTTGCCCTGGACAGTCTCTTATTTCCAAATTAATCAAGCAATTTCTTTGCCAATGTTCTTTAAGATTACTATAACACCGGCTGAAAGATCCATATCCTTTCTGTTACGAGCCATTTACATTTTATTTAGACAAGACACTTGAGAAAGTCAGTTTATCTTTTTCTATAGTATGGCCCACCCCCAGTAGGTTTCTTTACCTTTAAACAATAGTTTGCTTCATGGACTGTTTCCATATAATTATTTGCTGATAGTTGGCCAACAGGACCCTCCTAGGAAACCTAATGAAAGATAGGTCATGCTGATTGGATGAGGAATATGCTTTTTCTAAATCGGTAAAGCAGGTGTAAGGCACAAGCAAGGGAAATGTGGCTTACGAGCATGAGGAACAAATTAGCCCATTTGCATGCGTAATGATCCATATATTTCCACGTGTATATCGAACATCTGCATATTTAATTAAATCTTTCTGGCAATTGTATAACTGATGTGGAGGTAACGTTTTAGCACGGAAGACATCTATAAAATACTTTTATTGTCTTAAAAATGCAATATGTTTCTCTACTCTATAAGCAACTTTTTGCCAGTGACTGGAAAGACCTGTGACAATCAGGTATGGAAGGTCAGATGGTGAACATGTGTATTGTCAGTACTGAGTAAGAAACACACTTTTTTTTTGTAACCCAGTCAGTTGTGCGATTATGTAAAGACATCAAGGGCACAGCCCAAACTAACCCAAGAAGAGGTGCTTTGATTATGGGGAAGCAGATTTACCGACAATAACGCTAGCCAGTAGTGTATTACAAAATTGAGTGGACCATACTCACGGGTCCTAAAAATTGTGTATTATCAACAGCCATATCTTTCATTGTCTGACATTTATTTTCCCTTGGGAGCATGTGACTGTTGAGCTAGAAGTGCATCAATAAAATTAAGTGTCTCTAGTCTCTAACATAACACTCAATAACATTTTGCCTCCCCACACAAAATAAATCATTCTATGCAGTGTTTGTTCAATTACAATTAGAAATCACTAGGTAACTGCTGAAAGGCAGCCTTTTATTCTTAGATTTCTAGCATCTGATGGTGAAGTAGCTGTGTGGACGTAATTCTTCATCTGAGGTCACAATGAAACGGAAACCTTGCGTTTGTTTTTGTTTGGGCAGACTAACAAAATGTAATTTGCTGCTACAATTATAAAGACCTCTTGGTGCATCTTTGTCCTTTCTTTTGTTCTTTATATAAAGGTGCATAAATCACAGTCCATAGGTTCTGGGGCTTAATTGTTTGTATCATACTGAGTTATTTTAGCAGTCATTCTTTCGTCACTTTTTAAAATCTGCAGAGTATTGAAGCCTTAATGTCATATTAAAGAGCTCTGTATAAGTATGTGATTTTGCAGCATGATTTCTAGCCTGGATTCACATGCTTTGCATTATTCCTCCATCTAGTTAGTGGTTAGGTCCGGAATAGTGGATTTTTTATTTTTTTTGCTGTGGGTGTTGTCGACCACCATTTGGTGGTATGTCCATCTCCGGTGTGACATCAGACGGTGCTGTGCTCCGGAACTTCCTTTGTCCTAGATTCCTAGTCGCCATCTTCAGATTCTATTTTTCCGCTGTTTGGTCTGGAATCGACGGAGGAGCTCCAAACGTTTTTTTTTTTTTTTTTTTTTAAAGAAATTCAACCGAATCGCCAAAGACCACGAGAGGAACAACAACAAGAGACAGGGGACCCCTTCAGTACCAGTCACATGGTCCGAGAACAAAGGCAGGTAGGTGTCATGGAAAACATCCCCTTTAAATTCTGCTCCTGATGCCACCACAATTTCAGCCAGAGAGACCCCCATAAGATCTGCAATCTGTGCATTCCGAAAGATCACCAAGATGAGGACTGCACTGCGGTTGTACCCAGGACTCTAAAGGGACCTCGACGACAGAGGCTGGAACACTACCCACCATGGCCAGCAGTCAGAGGATGCAGGTTTCGTTGAAGGCCCTGGGCCTATCAAGTGATGACAAGGAAAACATCAAGAAAGCCGAGACAGCTCATGGAGAAGAACCAGACATCAAGATCTATTCTGCCGACACAGAGATGAAACAAACTGCAAAAAAGATGTCAAAGGGCGCCAAAACTAAGCCGATGGTAATGAAACCGCTGAAAGGCTCAAATCCCAAACCCTCGGACAGCAAGTCGCAAGGCACCCTACTCCAAAACACTCGCCTACTGAAGGTCAGCTGTAACACAAAGATCCACAGGGATACCAATGGTGGCATGGCACCATCAAAACCTTTGACAATACCATCCGCTCGAAAGAGAGTGAGAAAGATGAGCAAGGTTTTGGAGATAGAAGACCAATTGACTCCAAAGAAGTGGCCAACATTCAGTGCCAAACAAAGTGCTTGAGGTCACATGCAAGAAACAAAGGCTCCAGGCTGAAATAGCAGCCCTCCTGCAAAGGAAGGATTATGTCTCCTTGAAGTAATTCCGTATTCCTGCTAACGACTTCGATGTCGACTGAGATTGATGACGACCAGTCTGCTTTGGGGGTCACAGCAACTCCGAACTTCTTGAAGAGGAGCAGGAAGAGTTCTATGTACTCAAGGTCGAAGAAGCAACAGGGTTCGCAGATTTGTGGCGCAATCTTGACGCAGAGTCCCATGAAGAAGTAGATAGCTACCCTTCAAGGCATCTCCATCAGAGGACCTGTCACTCTACATCAGCCTCATCAAAAGGGACTGTTAATACATAGGATGAAAAAGGAGATTCATGCTTTCTTATGGAAACCTTAACGCTCTCACACAAGGGGAACCTATATTTACCCATGCTACGATGGGCATGAGGGATTTATCCATACCACTCATAGTACATGCAAGATTGCACATGAAGATCCATTCTTGTATGGGACGCAACAAATGGTCACCTGCCACTAGGAGTTGGGAGGATCTAATGGTTGCCACAGCAAAAGTACAAAAGAAGATAAAATGGTGGAAGTCAAAACATGTGACCATAGGGAGACCATTCAGAACACCAACTTCAATGGTGACTATTACAACGGATGGGTTGGGAGCGGATCCCACAAGGGTTGGGGAACACATTCAGGCAACCTGAAAGTATGGGGACAGTGGAACAGTACAGATGTGCTGAAACTCATCAATTACCTGGAAATTAACACAGTTTTCCTAGCCATAAAGGGTTTCCAATCACACATAACAGGTCAAATCGTACTAGTCCAAACCAACAACACAACAACCTTGTTTTATCTAAACAAATAAGGAGGCACAAAATTATCCCAAGAAATATAGGAATGGGCGATACCAAGGAAGATCACACTGCAAACAGTCCACCTATCAGGAAAACAAAACAAAACACTGAGGTGGACAGACTAAGCGGACAGGAAAGCAGCTCCCAAGATGGGAACTAAAACAAGCGACACTGGAACAAGTTTTCATATTCTGGGGGTGACCAAAAATATACCTGTTTGTAAAAGCAAAATGCCAACACTTCGCCTCCAGGTTTCCACACCACCAGTTAGAAGGGAATGACCTGTCAATAAACTGGTCAGGGAGATTTGCATACACTTTTCCTTTGTTTCCCCTGATACCAAAGGTGCTGGAGAAATCTAGACAACCAGGGCCAAGACTCATCCTGATAGTCCCGCAATGGGCCAGACAGATCTGGTACTTGGACCTTCTAGGTATGTCCAGGGGACGAATGGTCACAATCAAAGGAGAACAAAAACAAGATCTGCTGACGATGTAACAGGATTGCAGGATTGTCCCACCTGGAGCCAGCAACACTCAGCCTAGTGGCCTAGCTCCTGAATATCTAGAATTTGGACAGCTACAGCTTATGCCGAGGACAATGGAAACCCTTTGAGAGGCAAGCACAAGGAAATGTTAACCTGCAAAATGGAGCAGATACATTCACTGGCACACAGATACAGAAAGATGGAGACAAAGGCAAAGCAAGAAACTGTATTGACATATCTTACTCACCTATTAGATACCAGGCTGACCTATGTATTGTTAAAGGTACATCTGGCAGCGATGATAGCCTGTACGAGGGGGATTTAATGTAACCGCTTCTTCACGTCCCCAGTGGTGAAGAGGTTCTTGGAGGGTTCTAAATGAGTTGCACCACCAAGATCATTTCCAGCACCATTGTGGAGCTTAACCACTATGCTAACGCAGTTAATGTCAGACCCATTTGAACCTATGCACAAAACTGATCTCAAGTCACTAACACTCAAGGCAGCATTTCTGATTGCAATCACCACGCATAGTGAGTGGGCTTCAAGCGCTAACACAGGAACCATACCTACAAAGACAGTTGTTCTTAGAACCAACCCACAGTTTCTGCCCTAAGTGGTGACCTACTTTCATGTCAACCAAAGCATACAGCTACCAACTTTCTTCAGAGAGCCTAAGACACAGATGGAGAGAGTCTACATACGTTGAGTGTAAGGTGGGCTTTAATGTACTATCTGCAAGGAACAAAACATGTTTTGTAAAGGCAGCCAGTTGTTAGTCTCCTTCGCCAAGGCATCCAAGGATTCCCCATTAACTAAAGGAACAATCTCGAGATGGACAGTAGAAACAATACAGACTTGCTATTTCAGGGTGGGGATGACTCTGCCCACAAGCCCCAAAGCCCACTCAACTAGAAAAAAAGGGAGCAACACTGGCATTGTTAGCAAACGTATGCTTGGACGCAATCTGTGCATCAGCAACATGGGCATCACCACACACCTTTGCAAAATATTATTGTGTGGACATTCAGATGAACAAGGAAGGACATGTGGGACAGAAAGTACTAAAATAACTGTTTGCTAACACTTCCTCATTTCATCCCAACCAACACATGGGAAGGAATACAGCTATTTAATACACAGTGTATGAAGCCAGAAAATGATCCATGCTCAAACACAAAATGGTTACTTACCAGTAGGAGTAGTTTTGCAGCTTGATGAGTTTTCTAGATTCACAAGCTACTCATCTGCCTCTCCAGAAATGAGAGATGTTACAGATGTGAGGAAGAAAAGAGGAGGTACACCAATAAAGGAAAGAAAAAAACAATCCGAAGATGACGACTATGCCCAGGAAGTTCCCGGGGTGCTCTGACGTCACCCAGGGGCTGGACATACCACCAAATGGTGGTCGACACCCACAGAAAAAAGAAAAAAAAAAGCCAAGAAATTCTGGACCCAACCACTAGAAGGCGGAATAAGGCACAGCATGTGAATCCAGAAAACTCTTCAAACTGCAGAACTACTCCTACTGGCAAATACCCATTTCGTTGCTGTATGTTCTCATCCAAAACATCTTTTAGCTCAATTGTAAGACTGTGATAAAAACATTTCTCTTGTCGCCTATCAGTCAGTCAATTAAATACAATATCAAGTACCTGTTCCCTGATGTAATTGTTAGTTCTTTGTCTGTAGATAAGGTCATTATTCTCCTATCTAAGATTTTCTCATACATCATACAACCTAGGATCCCATGACTCTGTATTAACACCTAGGTATGATATTAATCACTTCTGTAAATGCTGGACAGGGACAACAAGTAAGTAGGTCTTAAACGAAAGAAGTGAAACTATTATTGGATTTGTCTCAGTAATAGGACCCGATTCATAAAGGGACAAATTACTTGTAAAGTTACGAGTGCAGAGTCTTAGGGCTGAATTGCCTCACTGCAGTGCTAAGTATGAAGGTTCTGCTCCCAGTGCAGAGGCTCCACACTCATATTTTTACAAGTTGTAAGTCTCTTTGAGAATCTGGCCCAAAGAATATACTGAGCCATGTGAACATACAGCACTCACTTAATCACTCTTTTTTTCCCCCCACAACCTAGGGCCAAAAAGTTATTGTGGAGCTAGTTTGCAGGAAAGAAAAACAAGTGAAATCTAATACCAGCTATTGTTTAATACACAGTTCTGTGACGTACAGTTCAGCATATATCACTTTCATTCAACATCCTTAGCTTGAGGGCATAATCTAATAGTGTTATCTTCACTCTGTTCCATTTTCATATCATTTTCTATAATGGTGTGTGTACTATGCTTCATTTCCAGAAATCTCTGTTGGGGATTTTGCCTAGTTCCTGGTTGATTGACCATGATTTTATTTGTAAATAAAAGCTTTCTTAATCTTTCAAAGTATGATTTTAATACATACAGTATATCAACTTACCAATCACGTCACTGCTCATTAGTTGCATTGTGTGCATTGTATTCTCCACTGAAATGTTTTACTCTAGTTATATAAGATTCAAATATGTAAATGAGCGGATAATGTTCTTGTGCTCAGTTCTTTCCAAATCGGAAAGTCGCAATACTTTTTACTTGCACAGATTCAAGTATCTTGTTTAACCCCAAATGTTATTCTTACCCAAAGATTCAGGTGTCTCCAAAACATTTGTCACTTGCAAGCCTTACTCATCCTCACTACTACAGTATCCTCAGTCTTACTCCCCACTGCATGACTGAATTCTGCACCGCACTGTACTGTGAGCTCATCCGCCAACACCAAAGCACTCCTAATTACTGAGCACCAAATGTTGGGTGGGGTTCTCAGTGAATGCATCCAAAATGGCCACAGTGCTGTGAGTTTTGGGAGTTCATGTGTTCAGTTTTTTTTAATTTTTATTATTATACAAGAGGGCAAATGTCACCTACATTCCTAATCCTCATAGCACCCAGCCACCAACATTGAACCCTCATCATACATGTACACTACGTCTTTTGCTTACTCCAGCATGCTTGCAACCATGAGTATATACATTTCTCTGATATCCCCAGACTGCTGCCACGTTGCACCAAAATACATGGGACCCACAAGTCTAGTTCTGGCATAAATTATATAAATGAATTCCCCTAACATCTGCATAAGTACTCACCCATCGCAATTACCCGTGCTACTATTATTGCAAAAACAGTTTTGCATATTTCTTTATAATATAGGATTCTTTACCACAGTTTATTTGAAAAAAAAAAAATAATTTTTATTATAAGGTATGTAATTGTTCATATGGCATGTGAAGCAAATCTAATTTGCTAATATTGCCCATTCTTGGTATTGCCATGATTTCACTATGAAAAGTGCTTTGCATGTTATTTACTTACAATCATACAGTTCAGTACTGTGAATGAGCTAATAAATAGTTGTTAAGTCGTACCATGTTCTCAGTAAATGACATTTTACATTATGTTTCTGCTTAGGACAATCGGAGCTGGAGATGAATATTGGACCACAGTACAGTCAACAGCAGGCCCCTCCAAATCAGACAGCTCCTTGGCCAGAAAGCATGTTGCCCATAGATCAAACCTCTTTCACCAACCAGAGCAGGTAGGTTTTACTGATAAGTCAACAAGATATGTTTTCATAATAAACTTTTTAGTCTTAATTTCTAGTTATGTTATAGATCTACCAACTACACCTCATTAGACTGCACTCTTTAGGGACAGTGTGAAAATAGAAGGTAAGAAGTTCTCTATCAAACGGTTTCTCTTTCATATTAGTAAATAGTACAGTATCTCCACACTTGTGTGGGATCTCAGAACACCATTATAAATGTATGTTTAAATCTTTTAAAAAAAATAATAAAGAAACAAACTTAAGAGGCAGCAATTTCTGTCTTTAAGACTGAAATAAATTCAGCCATACCAAAGCACACTTGACTACAAATACCACCCCTAAAACAGCATTTGAAAACTGAAAAGCAAAGATGCTAATGTGTGTTGCTATCTTTGCGCAACCCCACAACTCACTCTCCCCCCCCCCCCCCCCGACACCCCTCCCACTAGCCTCCACAGAATCGGCACTGGCTCCTTTATCTTTTTTTTGTCTGCACTCTGCCACACAACACCACAACCCTTCACCTTGTGGCCGCCCCACAGAACCAACCACCACCACCACCTCCTCCTGCCCAGGACATGAATTTTTGCCTCCCTCTTCTGTTTCCTCTTCTGTTCCAGACAGCAAGCCTAGAAGGGAGGCCCTGGGACTTTTGGAGGAGGAAAAATATAGACAAAGATCAATTAACTTGTTGGATTGGATGCTTATCCTCTGAATCTTTATGCCTGTGGTGAGGATGGCGGGGAATTAGCAGGCCTATCAGTCACTGTATTGGACATATTCCCAGAGATGGAATTTCAACAAGACCTTCTACCCCAAAAGTGATGTCCTTCCATTTAGTGGTCAAAAAGCTGCAGAGGTACTGGAGGTGCAGCTTTTAAAGCTGGATGTTGAGGAAAATGTCATCACGGAGGTACTTCTCCCAGTCATAACTGTGTCAAAACACGTTCTGCCCTTCAACAATGCCTTGCCGGATGTGGTGATGGCAGCCTGGCACAAGCTTACCTTGGCACCAGTGGTCAGCAATCTGGTGGCAAGGCGCGAGCACCATGAGATGCTCCCTTATCCCCACACCTGTAGTCAGAAAACCTGGTCATACCAGCCTCCTGCAACTGTATGCCTTTGGCACACCTTCCCTTCTCCTCCTTCTGACAGTCAAAACGGCTAAAAGCTTGAGGAAAGAAAACCTTTTCACCTGGCAGTATGGCTTCCCAGTCCCTCAGTGCTGCCTGTCTTCTAGTGCGATGTACCCATTCTTTATTGGACATGGCCCAGATTGTCATCCCCATTGAGAGCCTACTTCCAGGAGGTTGTGACGGATACCCAAAATGAATCCAGTCAAATTATAAAATCCAGCCTGAGCACTGTTCAGTGGCTTGTGCAGTGAGTACCTCTATCTCTATGGTGTCAACCTTGGCTTCAAACCTCTGACTTCTCTGTGAATGTGTAGGCCAACTTGATGGATCTCCCCTTTGACAGAGCATGACTGTTTGGGGATAAGACTGATTCTGTGTTAGAATGCTTCAAGGCAAGCAAAGCCACAAACTGATCTTTGGACCTCCGCCTACCAGTGACTTCTACCAGTGGTTCCAGCACAGAGGAGACCTATCGGACGTCATCATAATCTCCCCTGGCACTGCAGCAGTTGTGGTTTGGTGGGGGAACTAGGTGAACCTGCATGATGGGATGGCCTTCAGTCCCCCTCTGTCCATGCCATGATTGTGACAGATACCTCCATTCTAGGGTGGGGATGCTTATCTGGAAGAACTCGAGATCCGGGAGCCTTTTCATTCCAGAGGAGCAGGTGCATCATATCAACCTTCTCCAGAGTTCTCAAGATCTTAATGAACAGACACAATAGTGATGTGGTACATGAACAAGCAAGGGGAAGTAGGGTCTCAACTCCTTTGCCTACAGGTGTTATGGCTGTGTTCAGTGTCTCAGTTTGAGCCCCTTCACAGTTGCCAATTGCGGAGATTAACCTTCAGGATAGTGTTTTTGTTAATCACTTTGGCAAGACCGGTCAGTGAATTATAGGCCTTGACTTCCCATCGGCCATTCACCTAAATTTTTCCTGAAAATTTGGTGTTGCCAACCAGGGCTACTTTCCTTTCTAAAGTTGGAGACTTCTTATCACTTAGGCCAGTCCATCAACCTACCGACTGTCTATATCCCTGCCCCACCCCACAAAGAAGAGGAACAGCTTCATAGGTTGGATCCTCTGCAGGCGGTCAGCTTCTATCCAGACAGTCCCACTGCTACATAACTGGATAAACACCTCTTTGCTGGCTACTGTAGTTCCAAGCAAGGCAAAGCGGGTCAGAAGCGAACCCTGTCCAGATGGATCATCTTCCAAAATCTGCTACGCTTTGACCAAGAAAGAGCTACCGGAAGGAATCTGGGCTTATTCCACTAGGGCCCAGTGCTCAACCTCTGTCCCAGTAAAGGGTGTTCCAGCTGCAGAGATCTGCATGTAGGCTACGTGGGAATCCCTGCAGACCCCTCAGGGACAGTAGCCATTCGACAGGCAGAAGTATCAATCAGAAGAAGAAGGTTTGAGGATATGTGTGACTGTAGCTGTACATGCTCTGCATACTCCTGCCATCTAGTGTGAAGTCCAGGTTTGTTCAACTTTTTTTTTCTTTTCTTCTACGAAATCTTTCGAGCCACAAGGAAGAGGGACTCCTCCTCTTGGTGATTGCACCTGGGCATCAACTCCATTGTTACATTTTTTTTTCTCTCTGCTGTCTGGTTCGGACGTGTGTGCCTCTGCCCTGTGCTTCGACCACGGTAGAGTTTTTCAATCTTCTTACTATTTTCGACACTATTGTTTTGATTGTGCTTTTTCACTCTTGCAGTGGTCTTGATTTTCATTGGTTCGGGTTTCGACCGATTGCTCTTCGGGGAACCAGAGACTGTTGGGCCTACCTTACTGTGTGTCTTAGGCACCATTGAGGTCGTGCTCCTAATGGAACGGACACCCTTTCGATTTTGTCCGTGTTGCCGCATGATTTATCCACACACACCGACTAACACCTCGTCTGCAGTCACTGCCTTTCTCTAGACCATAGAGAAGGCAACTGCGATGCCTGCAAAGCATTCATGTCTAAGAAAACACTTGGTGACAGGAGGGCTGGACGACTTGAGATGTATCACAAGGCCTCAGAGGACGCTCCAGACATTTTCAGAGAAGAGCATGCCCAGGAGGAGCCAACCGCCAAAGAGGCCTTCTCTGGCAAATACTGCTCTAGCTCAGACGTCAAGCTTAGCCTCAAAATGGAAGACCTACCACCTGTCTAGTGCGTGAGTGCTGTGCCCCCTGATCCTCCACCCATGCTTTCCACAAAATCCCCCCTACCGCTGTTAAAGGTCACAACACCACTACTGCCTTACAGCCAAAGTCGGTACCAAATAATTTCTCTCCTCCGCACCTTCGGGCTTGGTGTCAGAGTGCCAAGAACGCCAAGTTCTTGGCATCGAACTCAACAACGTCAGACTTAGAGCATGTTTCGGCACCAACTTGACCCTTGATACTGAGCCAGAAGCTGCCTCTTTCCACCATAGAACTGACAAAACATCACAAGTCCAAGCCTTTGGTAGTCAGAGCCGAAGAACTCATGTCCATCTTTGACCTTTGCTTAACCAATCGAGCTGATCCTCGAGAAAATAGACGCCAGAGAGAGAAAACTTTACATTCAAGAGGGGAATGTAGGAAAGTACCCATTTTAGTATGGTTAAACCACAACCCCCCCCCCCCCCCCCCTTTTTTTTTGTTTTTTTTTTTGCCTGAAATTGATACTGACTTGACTGAAAGGGTGTTGGAATCCGGTTCCCAGAATTGGCACACAGCTAAGTCCCTTGTACCAGTGCTACCAAGATCTCTGTGACCGGGGTGGGGCCCTCCGGGCTGCACCATGTATTGTGCCACCCTAAGCGACCCCTCACCAAGCACATGCACACCGCCATTGCAGATTGTGTGTGCTGGTGGGAAGAATAAGGTAAAGTCGACATGGCAGCCCTCTCAGGGTGCCATGCCCATTAACCACTGCCTGTGGCGTAGGTAAGTCACCCCTCTAGCAGGTCTTACAGCCCTAAGGCAGGGTACACTACACCAAAGGGGAAGACATAGCTGCATGAACAATATGCCTCTACAGTCTCTAAGTCCATTCTTAGACACTGTAAGTGCAGTGTGGCCATATTGAGTACATGAACTGGGAGTTTGTCATTATGAACTCGCAGCTCCATGATGGTTTCCCTGAAGAATGAGAAGTTTGGTATCAAACTTCTGGACGAAGCCCCACTTATGGTGGCAAGTCCGGTGGGAACATTAGGAAAAACAGGGAGGAGTGAACACTCAAGCAAGGACCATGCTAAGATGTCCAGAGCTGACTTCACCCCCTTCCTGCTGAGTTCAACATCTTGGTTTGGAACTCACTGACCACTAGGTTTAGAAATGTGTCCCCCTCCCCAAAGGAAGTGGCCAAAAAAGGGTGTAGCCAACCTCAGGGACAGTATCCATTGGCTTGTGCCCTCTGACCCCTGTAAGGCCCCTAAATCTAGGATTTTAGGGCACCCCTGAACCAGATTCCTGGCGACCTCAGAAGTAAGAAGGACTGCTTAGCCGACCCCAGCAGAGAAGACTCCAGACACCAACTGACTAGACCCCAGCCCTGCCAGCCTGTCTGCAGCTTCAGGAGCCCTGCTACAAAAAGATGATGCATCCTGCAGGACCAAGGGTCCCTCCAAACCCCCAGAGGACTGCCTGCCCATCAGAGGACCAAGAACTCGAGAGGACAGTGGCCCTGTCCATAAGAAACTCCAAGAAGGACTCCAGAACCGCTCTGCTGAGAAACATCTATCACATCTCCAGGAAGAGGTCAAAGCCCGTCTACTCAGAAGCCATAGAGCCCGTTCCTTTGCAACACCAGGGCTCTGGAGTATACTCTCCATACTTCCTTACCCCCAAAAAGGACTAGTCTGTCAGACCAGTATTAGATCTCCGACCTCTAAACAAGTACATCCTATCAGAACACTTCTATATGTTCACTCTCCAGATGTCAGCCCCCTCCAACAACAAGGCGACTTTAAGACTACATTAGTCCTCCGATATCTACTCTCACATACCAGTACACCCTGCTCACCACAAATACCTATGTTTTCTTGTAGCAGGAAAACATTACCAATTCAAAATCCTTCCATTCGGGGTGACTACCGCACCACAGGTGTTCACAAAATGCCTAGCGGTGTTGCAGCACGTCTGCAAAGACAGAACGCCACCTATTCCTCTACCTGGATGATTGGCTCATCAAAGCCAGCCCTTGTCACCAGTGCCAACTACACACTCCGATAACAATCGATCTTCCCAGCTTAGGCTTCACCATGAACATACCCAAATCTCACCTACAACCATTACAGTTTAAACCATACTTAGGAGCAGTCCTAAACGCACAGCTAGGATTAACTTTCTCCAGTGCAGCCCAAATTCAGAACTTTCAAGCAACTCTGCCCCAGTTCCACCCAAACCAAACACTCTCAGTAAGGACAGTTATGCATCTGTTAGGAATGATGGCATCCTGTATTGCCGTAGTTCCCCACACACGACTACACATGACTACACATGAGTCCTCTGCCACAATGTTGAGCGTGCCAGTGGTCTCAGTCACAGGGTCACCTGGACGATGTAGTGTTGATAGGACATCATGCTCACCATTTCTGAAATGGTGGAACACTAACAACATGTTAAAGAGGTGGCTTTTCTGGACCCTGTTCCTCACATCACATTCACCACAGCTGCATCACAAACTGTTTGCGGTGCTCACCTACAAGTCCTGACCGTTCAAGGTCTTTGGAATGGTAGACATCAATCTCTACACATAACTACCTTGAGCTTCATGGAGTGTACCTAGCACTGAAAGTTTTCCTTCCTTGCCTGTTTCACAAGGTTGTCATAGTCCGGACAGACAATCTGACAGCCATGTTTTATTTACAAAAACAGGGGAGAAACAAGGGCTTCACATCTGTCTCCGACCAAATGGAAGTGGGCCATTCACCACAACAGTCCCTTGTTGGCGGAATATCTCCTGGGAAGGGACAACAACTTTGCAGGCCTGCTCAGCTGGATGCAGTCATAAGTCTACGACTGGGAACTCCACCCAGAAGTCATCCACTCCTACTTCCAAAAGTGGGGATTCCCTCAGATAGACCTCCTCGCCACACAAAAAAATGCAAAATGCCCAAACTTTGCTTCCAGATACCCACTATCCATGGGCAACTCAATATGGATAAATTGGTCAGGATTTGCCTATACTTTTCTGCCTTTTCCTCTCATTCCATTTCTGGTTTGAAGGCTCAGGCAGACGTCTCACCATGATCCGTGTGGCTCCCACCTGAGCACGTCATCCCAGGTTCACAACACTTGTAGATCTATAAGTAGTCCCTTACAAAAGCTCCCCAACAGGCCAGACCTTTTCACTCAGAATCAAGGACAAATTCGACCCCTAAGACATTCAGCCTTGTAATTTGGCTCCTGGAGTCCTAGAGTTTGGCTACTTCGGATGGCCACAAGAATGTATGGGCTTTCTTAAGGAAGCACGCAAACCTACCATAAGGGTTGTATGTCAGAACAATGCATGCCTCTACCACGCATGCCGTTACTCTACATTTTTTTTTTTCCACAATGAATGCGCCTTAGACCATGTATTCCTTTATGACACATATTAGTTTCAATCACATACCTTAGGGTAAAGGGTTGGACTTCAGAGTGGTATAATTTACTGTTTTAACTCCAGTCTGCGCTACAGTAGAGAAAGAGTTATACTTTAAAAGTCCAATGCTTCTTTCCCTAACGGATGTGTAGGAAAATGGCTCCTTGTTGCAGTTACCCTCCCCCCCCCCCCCCCCCCCCCCCCCCCCCACCACACACACACACACACACACACACTTTTTGCCTGATATTGATGCAGACTTGACTGAGAGTATGCTCGGACCCTGCTAGCCAGGCCCCAGCACCAGTGTTCTTTCACTAAAAATGTACCATTCTTTCCACAATTGTCACACCTCTGGCACAGAGATAAGTCCCTTGTAAAAGGTACCAGGGGTCTAAGGGATGCAGCATGTGTTGTGCCACCCTAAGGGACCCCTCATTTAACACATGCGCACTGTCATTGCAGATTGTGTGTTGGTGGGGAGAAAAAGGCAAAGTCGACATGGCATCCCCCTCCGGGTGCCATGCACTCAAAATACTGCCTGTGACATAGGTAAGTCACCCCTCTGGCAGGCCTTAAAGCCCTAAGGCAGGGTGCACTATACCACAGGTGAGGGCAAAGCTGCATGAGCAATATGCCCCTACAGTGTTAGTCAATTCTTAGACATTGTAAGTACAATGTGTCCATATTAAGTATATGGTCTGGGAGTTTGTCAAAACGAACTCCACAGTTCCATAATGGCTACACTGAATATTGGGAAGTTTGGTACCAAACTTCTCAGACTAATAAACCCACACTGATGGCAGTGTTGGCTTTATTACAAAATGCACACAGAGGGCATCTTAGAGATGCCCCCCTGTGTTTCACCCAATCCTTCAGTGCAGGACTGACTGGCCTGTGCCAGCCTGCCACTGAGACAAGTTACTGACCCCCTGGGGTGAGAGCCTTTGTGCTCTCTGAGCCCGGAAACAGAGCCTGCACTGGGTGGAGGTGCTTCATACCTCCCCCCCCCCTGCAAGAACTAGAACACCTAGCAGTGAGCCTCAAAGGCTCAAGCTTCATGTTCAATGCTCCGGGGCACTCCAGCTAGTGCAGATGCCCAAACCCCAGACAAAGCCCCACTTTTGGCGGCAAGTCCAGAGGAGATAATGAGAAAAACAAGGAGTCACCCCCTCAGCCAGGACCACCCCTCAGGTGTCCAGAGCTGAAGTGATCCACTTCTTGAGAAATCCTCCATCTTGCTTTGGAGGATTAGGCCAAATAGGGGTAGGGATGTGCTCCCCTCCCCAGAGGGAGTGGGCACAAGGAGAATGTAGCTACTCTCAGGGACAGTAGCCACTGGATAATGCCCTCTAACCCTAACACACCCCTAAATTTATTATTTAGGGGCGACCCTGAACCCAGGATTTCAGATTCCTGATGACCTAAAAAGGAGGGTTGCTGACCTGAAAACCCTGCAGAGAAGAAGGAAGACTACTGCTTTGGCCCCAGCCCTGCTGGCATGTCTCCTGATTCAAAGAACCTGCACCAGCGACGCATCCTGCGGGCCCAGCGACCTCTGCTGACCCAGGGGACTGTCCTGCAACTACAAAGGACCAAGAGCTCCAGAGGACTGCGGAACTGTCTACCTCAAGCAAGAAGAAACAGTCTTTAAAGGGACTCTCATCTAACTCCAGAAGCGCGAGTCCCCACCACTCTGCGCCCCAGGCCCATGTCCAGAGAAACCAACAACCCAGAGAAGATCCCCAGGCAACTCTGATGAGATGTCCCCCATGGGCTAACCTCTCTGCACCCCCATGGCAACGCCTGCAGAGGGAATCCCGAGGACCCCCCTGACTGCGACTGCCCGGAAAGAAGAAACCTGATACCTGGAAGAAGCACTGCACCCGTAGCTCCCAGGCTCGTGAAGAACCAACCACTGGTGCAGCAGTGACCAGCAGGCAGCCCTCAGCCTTGCTCAGTCGGTGGCTGGAAAAGCCCCCTGTGCCCTGCCTGCAACATCTGAGTGACCCCCGGGTCCCTCCATTGATTTCCATTACAAACCAGACGCCTTGTTTGCCCACTGCACCCGGCTGCCCCTATGCCGCTGAGGTTATGCTTTGTGTGCCTGCGTGGGACCCCCAGTGCTCTTCTAAACCCCCCTGGTCTGCTCCCCAAGGACACAAGTACTTACCTGCCAGCAGACTAGAACCGGAGCACCTCCTGTTTCCATAAGTGTCTGTTATGTGGGCCCCTGTTTGACCTCTGCACCTCAACGGCCCTGTGTTGCTGGTTTTGGGTGTTTGGGCTTGACTGGAACCCCCAACGGTGGGCTGCCTATACCCCGGAGACTGAACTTGTAAGTGCTTTACTTACAGTATTAACCAACATGTAATTACCTCCCCCAGGAACTGTTGAATTTTGCACTGTCCACTTTTAAAACAGCTTATTGCCATTTTATGCCAAACTGTGTACATTACTGTTTTGATTCAAAGTCCTACCGAAACGTATGCAAAGTACCTTACATTTAATGTACTTACCTGCAATTTGAATCTTTTGGTTCTAAAAAATAGAATAAGAAAATATTTGTCTATATAAAAACCTATTGGTCTTGAGTTAAGTCATTGAGTGTGTGTTCTCATTTATTGCTTGAGTGCGTGCAACAAATGCTTAACACTACCCTCTGATATGCCTAACTGCTCTACCACACTACCACAAATAGAGCATTAGTATTATCTATTGTTGCCTCTGTCAAGCCTCTTGGGGAACCCCTAGACTCCGTGCACACACACTCTCATTTTGAGATAGTGTATATATAGAGCCAGCTTCCTACAGGATGTGAATGTAATGACATGCGTGTTAAAGGAATGCATAGTAAAGTCACGTTCATTATAACAGCTGCATTATAACTGCTCCTGTGGTTCGGCCGTCAGAAAGGCAACCCTTTATCGAATTCTGGCATAGCCAGATGGATAGTCAAATGTATTCAAGCATGCTACATTAAGGCCAAAAGACCTTTACCCGTTTCTTTCAAAGTACACTCCACTCGGGTAGCTATTATGACCTTCCTTGGAAACATTCCCATAGCTGACATTTGTAAGACAGCTACATGGTCTACACCACACTGTGTGGATGTTTTATTATGACAAGAAGCCACTGTAGGTCAAGCAGTGCTAAGCATCCTTTTTCAGAATACTGCAACTCCCACAATCTACCCACCGCTTCTATGGAGGGACTGATTGACAGTCTGTGCAGAGCATGTGTATCTACAGCCACACATGCCGTTGTATGGATTATGTTACTTACCATGTACCTATCCATTTGTGCTTTTGTGCTGTAGATTCACATGCACCCTCCCTCCTTCCCAGACAACTGTGGCCATTGTAGTTATACTTTAAAAAATTTACTGTTAGCATGGATATCTCTTTCCTTACACATACCTTTCACTTTCATTACCACCAAGAGGAGGAGTCTTTCGACCTCGTAACTCGAAAGACCACTTGGCAAAAAAAAAAAAAAAATCACTTGCTCAACTCCGGACCTAACACTAGATGGCAGAAGTATGCATAGCATGTGAATCTACAGTACTACATGCTACAAACAGATGCTTACAGGGTAAGTAACATAATCCTTACCTTCCTGCAGTATTGGGCGAATACTCACTCTGACTGAAGATTTGTCAACATGCCTGCCTGCCTGCTCATTTGATGGTTGTGTTAGAGTGTAAGTTAATAAAGTCCCAATTCTAGTCTGGTACTGCCCTACCTAGTTTCAATGCCAATCTATCCACTCACATTGAAGGCTTGGAAAAAAATTGCTTGAGACTGATGATGTTGCACCGGGGTGGGCACTTTATGGGATTGGCAACATCATCTGATGTCCCTTTCGGCATCAGTATGAAGCCAGTGCTCCCTGTCAGGGACTTAAGATTTTGAAGTTTCTGTATCCAGTCTGGCTCCTCGGATAATTATATAGGTGAGGAATCTGCAGGTAGATATACTAGCCTTCAGAAAGATCACCACAGATTTTCTTTTTTTTTTACTCATCTGTTTTATTGTTTTTCCGCACATCAAACAGTAACATCTGCAATTGTCGCGATATCGGACATAACATATATCTGCAATAAAGCACAACAACAATAACATCAACAACTCAGGTCTTATCTCCATCTATTTGCACGTTTTATATCTTGCAATTAAATCACTCGTTCTCTGCGGTGTCAGATCTTGGCGGGTGATCTAAATTATCTGATTTTCCATGTGTCACTTGATTGTGCGGGGGGCAGGAAGGGGGGAGTCGGGGAATCCCGGGCTAGGGGATAACTATTGATTTTATTTGTGCTTGTCTCACTAATACATATTATAGCCATGTGGAGAATTTCCTTTCATGTGTGATTAAATATAATTGATGTCTTGCATGTTTACCTAGATCTCTGTCGATTTTTCAAGGTGGGCGCTCATCATTTTTGACCTCTAGTTTGGCCACAAATGTTTCCCAAACTTCGGACCCAGTGTGTTTCTGGCCTTCGTCCAGCAATTTCCGTAGGACCTGATACTCTGTGCGTGCCCAGCGTAGTGTCAATCCTCGCCATGCTTTCAAATCTGGTGGTTTGGAGGCTTTCCAGTTCATAGCGATTAACCTTTTGTACATTACAAACGCCAGATCTGCAAACCTATGTATGTGTTTGTTTCTTGTCTCTTTTTCTAATTCCGAGGAAACAGGAGCTATGATCCAGTATAAATACAAGGTCTGTAATTGCTGATATATCAGTCACTACCGCTTGCCATGTTGAATCCAGAGAGCCCCACTCCCAGATCATGTGATAAAAGTTAGCTGAAGGGGAATTGCATCGGGGGCACTGGAATTCCGCATCAGGGAACATACGCTTCAGTCGTGCAGGTGCAAGATAAGTTTGATGTATGTAATTAAATTGAGTATATCGAAATCGAGGGTTTCTTGACACATTGCGAGTATGACTTACTGCTTGAGCCCATTCTTCTGCGGTCATTTGGTTCGGTAGCACTGCGTTCCATCTAGTTCTAGCATTTTCTAGTCTATTTACAGGGGGTGTATGCAGGGATTTATACGTGTTTGTTATGACTTTGTTCTGAATGTCGTATACTAGCATATGGTGCAGTGAAGTGGATATATTGGGTTCCTGATCTCCTGCCGACCATGCCTTGTTAATTAAATGACAAATAGATTAATATGCCATAAATTGGCCCACTCCTATTGAGGTGAGTTCTCTCATGGCTTCGAATGTCATTAGCTTCCCGCCTTCAAAGCAATCTCCCACTAACAGCACACTTGCCTCAGACCAAATCTCAGTAGAGTACATGCCCAATGTGCTACCCTTACTTGGGATGTATCTCAGAGGGATGAGAGGGGAGTACGAGGTCCCTTTCTGGCTTTTTTGTACGTATTTTGTCCAGCATTCATGTGTGGTTACCATTAATAGATTATCGGTTGCTCTATGGGCATGAACATTGAACAGCCACTCCAGCAATGGTTTGCCATTTAGTTGCTTCAGGATCCATTTGGTTTCAGCAGATTCAGGTGTATGTATCCAGTTCAGGATCCACTGTAACTGTGCGGCAGCAAAGTACAGTTCAAAGTTTGGGGCTCAAAGCCCCCCCTCCTTTAACGGTCGCTGCAGTGTGGCAAGGGCTACTCGTACTCTGCCACTCCCCCATATGAGTCTCGACAAAGCTGTGTTTAATTCTCGAAAGAATTTTTGGGGCACAAACACGGGTAAGGCCGCAAAGAAGTATAGGAGTCTGGGGAGTAGCAGCATGTTTGCTATTGCCACTCTACCCATCGGCGATAATGGTAGTGCTCACCAGAACCGCAGAGACCCCTTTATAGAATTCAGTGCACGTGCCAGGTTCCCATCTCTCAGATCTTCGGATTTATGGGATATATGTACTCCCAGGTACTTGAAGGTATCAAAGCACCATTTCAAGCACCCCTCTTGTGTTGCATCCCTATTCTCGGTAGGCCAGACAGTCAGCGGAAACACACATGATTTATCCCAGTTTATCTTTAGGCCCGATATTACACTAAATTCTTCTAATAGGGATATCACTAGCGGTATGGTTTCATTGCATTCTCTTACGTATATCAGGGCATCATCTGCGTATAACGAAATTGTATGGCATGTACCTGCAGAATTCACTCCCCATCGTTCCCCTTCTTTGCGTAATCTGGTCGCCAGTGGTTCCATTGCTATGGCGAACAATAAAGGAGATAGTGGGCAACCCTGTCTGGTGCCCCTTTCAATAGGGAAACTGTCTGAGATGGTGTCTCCTGTCTTTACTCTGGCTCTAGGTTGTGTGTATAATGTCTGTACCCAGCCTATAAAGGTAGGTCCAAACCCCATATTTTGCATCGTTTCAAATAGATAATTCCATCCCAGTGTGTCAAATGCTTTCTCAATGTCAAGTGACATTGCCACACTGTCCTGTGTCTCTGGTGGAGTATCTCCTAGTATGCTCAGCAGTCTGCGAATGTTTAAGAATGTGTTGCCTTTTGGGATAAACCCATTCTGATCTTCGTGTATCAGGGTGTGTATTATGGGGCCTAGTCTGTTTGCTAGGATTTTACCTAGTATCTTGCAATCTAGGTTTAGTAGTGAAAGTGGTCTATAAGACCTAACATCTGTGGGGTCACGGCCTTGTTTAGGCAGAACCACTATTAATGCTTCATGCAATGAGCATGGGAGTACTTTGCGTGTCCATGCTTCTTCAAACACCTCTAGTAAATGCGTTTTCAACTGTGTGGAGTATATGTTATAGTATTCTATTGGTAATCCGTCTACACCAGGTGCTTTGTTTCTAGAGATTTGTGTTATGGCTGCTTCTATTTCCGCCATTGCCAGTGGAGTTTCCAGTGCTTCAGTATCCGACTGTGACAGTTGTGCCAGGGTCGCCCCCTTTAGAAAAGACCTAAATTGTTGACTAGTGCCTGATCCCCGTCCCGTATAGGCTTGTATAATTCAAACATTTTATTAATTCTTGACTAGTAGCCATGGTTCCATCTGCCTGTCTAATAGCTCCTATCGGCGCTTGCTGGCGGTCCTCGCGGAGTAACCACGCCAATAATCTCCCTGATCTATCTCCTTCTGTCTGCAGGCAAGATTAAATAATACTTACAGCTGTGTCGCCGGAGTCTCAAATCTGCTTCTTTGTACTTTAATCGGGCGGTTCCTAATTCTTCCTGCGCTACTTCATTTTGTGCCCCTGCGACCTCTAGTCTCCTCAGTTCCTTCTTCAGTGTAGAAACTTCGATGTGTAGTGAGCACCTGACCCCCCAGGTGGCAGACAAACAGTGTCCCCAAACAATAACTTTGTGAGCATCCCACTCTGTCGCTGTAGTGTTTGTGGTGCCCTTATTAATTTCCCAATAGTTATTTATGGTTATGTATAGTTCTTCTCTGAAAGCCTGGTCTAGGAGAGCCTCCCTTTGCAGACGCCATGTAGGTATTGTGGATCTCTTCTTCCCCCATCACAACGTTAGTAGCAAGGGTGAGTGATCAGATAACGTTTTGGCCAGATATTCTACATCTTTGACCAATGCACATATTTCATGAGATCCCCACATGATGTCTATCCTGGTATGTACTTTGTGGGGTACGGAATAGAACGAATATTCCCGTTGTGTTGGATGATTTATGCGCCAGGTGTCATATAATCTCAAATCACTAGCCCATCCCACCAGTGGCCCCAAGTTATTTCTGTGTGTCGATCCGCTCTGAGGTGGGGTGGAACGGTCGAGTATCTTATCTGGTATGCTATTAAAGTCCCCACCCCACACCGTTGGAGCCTCGGTGTTAACTAATAGGGCTGGTGAGAGGGTGCGTAAAAATTCAGGCAGTGCATTATTAGGGGCATATATCCCCACCAGTGTGAATTGTTTACCATCTAATTGCCCTTCTAGTACAACGTATCTGCCTCCTTGGTTTATTTTGTGTGTGTGTTGCACATATGGTACTCCCTGGGCTATCCATATAAGTACCCCTCTGGCATAAGCCGAGTATGATGTGCCTATTATCTGTCCTCCCCATCGCCCCTGTAATCCCCTCAGGTCAACCTCCGTAAATGTGTCTCCTGAAGTATGGCAATGTGTACCCGCTGGCGCTTGAGATAGGCATGTACGCGATATCTTTTGCTATGAGATGCCATTCCACGCACATTCCATGTGATTATGTTGTATTCATGCATGATTCAAGTTGTAATTTGACTTGTATACTTCTAAAACATTTTACCAGTATTCCCAGTCCGGTGTACCCAGCCCATCCGCCCCCATCCCCGCTCGCCCCACGTCAGCTATAACAACTGCAAGTTGCAACAGATTGGCTGATTAGAAAGACCTGTGAAGTATGACTCCCTACTAACCCCTTTTCCCACCTCCCACTCTAAGTCCCCACTACAATACTTAACTTGAATATACAACGCACACATGACACTTCTAATAACAAAAAACTGTATCCATGTTGATACTTTCCGGGGAGGCATAGTAGCAACTGGAGACAACCCTTATATGGGGTCTCCACCTTTGGTCAAGATATGCATATCTAGTAAAGAACAAAAAGTACGAGCGATGACGCCTCCGGTACACACCCGCCCCAGTGGCAAGCCGGAGCAATAAGTTCAACCCCCCCCTCCCCCCCCCCAAAGTCCATAGCACCCCATACCTACTACGTTCAAACCATTTCTCATTTGTCTTGTCTTGGGCTTTCACTACAATTTTCATGAGAGTCCCATTGTGTCTGATTAATAATGGTATCTCTTTCACTCTTTCTTTTGCCACCATCATAGTGCATCTGCTGATTTGGGAGTAACCTTTGGGCCTCTTAATGCCTCTAGCAAAGTTGAGTCGGAGCTTACTGAGTCTGAGTCTGAGGTCACTTACAGTGGACCGCAACAAGGAATTTTGTGTACGCAAGGAAGTCTCCTGCACTACCTTTGCCCTCTCCGCTGCTGCTTGTTTCACTGAGGGTTGTGATTTAGAGCGTTTCCTGGTTTTCTTTCCCTTTGTGCAACCTCAAAGTCCCTCTGAATTGCACATTAAGTGCCAAGAGGAAGGCTATGAGGAGTAATATGAACACCAGGATTATTATTCCTCCCGTGATCAGTATCAACAGCCATACCAAGAACAAACGGTTTGTCTACCTTGATCTCTAAATACAGACTTCCAAGTAATGCTTTCAGATTATGGAAAGCACTTTCCATCTCATGCAGCTCATGCACAGCAGACATCCGCCATTGTCACATCTCTTCCTGCTCAACCATCTACATAAGCACAGAGGCCTATGTCAACATCGATTTGGCGCACACCACACAAACCCCTTCTACATGACTACAGTGCCTCGAATGAACAGAGACACAGGAAAGAGAGCTCCATGACACACACATAGAATTGGATTACTACCTCAAATCCTACACCATATTCTCCGTCACCTACCCCAGTGGACTTGTCACTGGAGGCCATTGGGGGTTTTCACAACTTATTTGAAAGGGCAGCTAAAAGATTTGCACTCTGCATGCTTCCCAAACATATTGACAGTTTTGTATATGATTTTAAGGAACCAATGCAGAAAAGTCATCTATATCTGGGAAGAGGGCCTGAAATTTATGAAGGATCCAGCTTATGTTACGGTTCTTCTGAGCCTCTATACAAATATATATAGCAGACAGCCCAAAGAAACCCTCCACCCCAATCTCAGTGCCTCTGGACAAAGAAAGAAGACACTTGGATAACGTCAGTAAGGGCTTATCCTCAGTTTCGCCACTAACTGTTAGAGTGGCAAATTTTTTAGCTGTTTAGGGCAGATATGATTAGCAGCTATGGGTTGACATCTCCCCATGCATACATCAACTTCCAGAAGAGGCTTAGTGGAGGCAAAAAAGATCTTACATGAAGGGGAGCACACATCAGTGGAAGTTATAGGCTTAAAGCTACCTACTTTGGGCCGGAAGTGCAAAATAAGATTCTGACCTTCCCTTTGATGACGAGGCCCTTTTCGGGAACCATGTAGGCAAAGCGCTACAAACAGTTAAAACGGATATAGCTAGATCTTTGGGAAACCTGCAGTTCAAAAAGTTACCCTTTTGTGGGGCTCGTAGGAAGAGGGATACCTTCATATAGAGGAGGTTTTCAACAATACAGATATCCTTCCTACACATCTACTTCTCAACAGTTTCTCCCAGGGACAACCACCTTACAAGTCCTACAACAGACCTACACCTCAAGAATATTAAAAATGTCAGGGAAAGGAACCTCGTACTTACCAACGACCTGGTACAGGCTCTGGTAACTATCTCCCTCCCATTCAGACTAGGAGGAAGAATATACCAATTCATCCAAAGATGGCAAGAGATAACATCAGACCGATGGGTCCTCAACCTTGTTCAATTTGGACACACACTAGAATTTATTCAGATCCCACCATCAAACCCACCACACACTTCTGTTCCAAAACATCTACGTCTACTCAATTTGGAAGTCAAAACCATGCTCCTGAAGGGAGGATTAAAGTCCCTGTTATTTAGCGAGGATAAGGATTCTGTTCCCATTTCTTATCAGCAAAAAGAGGAATGAATGGCAGCCTATTCTCGACCTCGGGGATTTCAGCAAATATCAACAAAAAAAAGTAATAGTTCTGCATTGGAACGTTGCATGATATTCTCCTACAGCTAAAACACGGAGGCTATATGACAACTCTGGACATGCAGAATGCATATTTTAACATCCCCATCCATCCTTCCCACAGAAGATTCCTAAGGTTCACAGTAGCTGGCAGCCTTTACCAATTCAGAGTTCTTACTTTTGGTCTCATGTCAGCCCCAAGAATTTTCACGAAATGCCTAGCCCCTGTAGCAGCCTTTTTTAATGAAACAAAACATCTAGTGTTCCCATATTTAGATGACTGGCTTGTAAAACAGTCAAGCTGCACAGACCTCTGCAATGCCCTGTTCAGCTAGCTAGGTCTTATTCTGAATTAGAACAAATCAAACCTACAATCTTTAAGGAGGGATAGGGAGCACACCTTCAAGACTTACAAGTCAGTGGCAGATGCAGCAGACGTTATCACATCAATCTGCTACAGCTCAAGGCAGAACAGCTAGCTCTGCAGGCTTCCTAGGATAACAAAAACTCTGCAGTTCTCATACGAACCGACAATATGAGCACGATGTACTACATAATCAAACAAGGAGGTAAGAGATCACTTCCCTTCTCTCAAGAGTCGCAAGATATTTGGAAATTGTCCAATTCAAAATTTAGTGCATCTAAGAGCAGAGGATGTCCCAGGGAAACCAAACGAGATAATGGACACAGCATTGCCATGGGCCAAGCAGTTCTGAGACATCTTTATCAGTAACGGGGAGCCACCTCCTTCTTCCCACCAGCCTTACTTCTAGTTTCGCACACTGCATAAGATATGTGTTTATTTTTATTTACTACCTTCAAATGGAACTGTTTTCATATGTTTAACCCCATCCTAAGAGTCGAATACAGTTATGTCTGAAATTTTGGTGTTTGAGTATAAATTTCATACTGTGATATTTGAAAAGAAATTTATTCTTAACATTTCATATTGCAATGTGCTATTATTACTGCTTTCTACTCTGATTCAAGCATGTGAATCTATGAAAGTTACAACAATGGAGTAAGAAAATAAGTAACTTACCTGTAACTGCAGTTCTCCAGTAATAGAACCCTTCCTTGATTCACATGTGACCCACCCTCCTCCCCTGGAAAGCTCAGGTTCTCCTGTACTTGTGCTATGGAAAATCTGAGGGAGTGGAGCTTCTCTCAGGAGTGTTCTAGAGGGCAGGGCAGCCTGAATGGCTGACAGATAGGTTTGGTCTCTTTTTTTTTAAAAATAGACTGATCGGTTGCAAAATAGAAGGGCCCAGGGCCTCCATGTTGTATATATTTAGCTTTGTATTGCTATTGTATGGTGCCGGGGACCCTCATCTAGACGACGGGGAATGAATTAAGCATGTGTATCTATGAAAGATTCCAATACTAGCGAACTACAATTGCAGGAAAGTAACTTATTTTCTTAAATGCAGTGTTTAGGGGACATGACACAAGGTTGTGTGCCATGTTGTGTTTTCACTTTTTGGGAGCACATTTTCACACAGCCTGCAATGGCAGTCTGCATGAAGTTGGCGCTGGGTCCCTTAGAGTGGCACTAATTGTGCTGAAGCTCTTAGGGGCCCTCATAAGTACCTATGCCCTGGATGCCAGACGTACAGTTTACTAATGACTTAGAGGTGCTAAAGGGCCTGGCCACTAGGGGATCCAGTGACTAGGTGTCTTGTTTTGGGTAAGGAACACTGACACTGGGGACCTGGTCAGCAGGAGCCCAGTGCACTTCATTCAAAGTTGCATCAAAAACCAGGCACTAAAGTTGGGGGTGTACTGGAACCAGTACCCAGTTTCCTACACGAGCCACTAAAAGAGCACTAATAGGTTCCCCAAAATAGGGGGACGTGGCTAACTGCCCAAGATGGAGGACGCTTGATTCTACAGCTCCCTTACCCCAGAAACCCTGAATCTGGATGAATAAACTGCCACCCATATCCCCAAATGCCACTAAAGTGACCCTCAATCTCCAAGCACCAGCCTATGCCCTGTGAAGTACGGCGCCAAACCTGTATGCTGCAGATCCAGACACGTGAGTGGACCGTGGCGGTGAGAGTACCAGGCTGGTACGGCCTGCTGCTGAGCCGTACCAGGGTGGCGTATGGCCACTGATACCTCCCTGGCGCTGAGACAGAGCAGTCTGCTCCGACCCGGAATGGACCGGAAAGGGTAATCGATCTCCGCACGACTGCCTCTCCTGCTGTGAACTATTGAGGTGAGCGTCTGGGGTCCCAGGTGTGGGAAACATAACAGGGTGAAGCAGCAGCTCCCAGAACCGCAGCAACTGTGAATAATTGTGACTGGCACCTGCCTGGCCGGGAGGCCCATCCGCGGCTGCCTGAGCCATCCCTTGTTGGGGCCTGAAGCACAGGTGAGGCCTGACCCCGAGGCGGAATAGACTGGCCATGTGGTGTTTGACCTGCTTAGCGTCCCACGTCCGGCAACACTGTTTGGGGTTGCCGAGGCCCCACCCAAGAGGCTCCGAGGGCCCATAGCATCACAGAGCTGAAGACCAGGGACTGGATTATTATGATACTTCCCCCACTCCCCGCACTACCTGCAACATTTACCAGCCTCCAGAACGACCCATGACAGCTGGATTTAACATGAGGCCTGTACCCCCAGAGTAAAAATAATAATAATAACCTAATGCCCCCTGGTAACTCTAACATCGATTCTGCTCTGTTGCACATGTAATCGCAATCCCCGCTTCTGTCCTACAGACATTATGAATTTTCGCCCAGCTACCCATCTTCACAGCGGCGCTGAGACTGACACACGCAACACCATTAGGGTCCTCAACTTGTTAAGGTAACTCCATAATTTAGTTCACTTGTTGGAAACTACAGAGTCACATAGCTACCATAGGGCGCACCTGGTCAGGATAAGGGGTTTCACCTCATACTCTTCCCTCAGACCTTTCCACAATAATGCCTGCAGACTTTGTACATCTTACAGAAGAGACACCCTCCATGGACAAGTTAGGCTTAATCTTGCAGGAGACTCGTGACTCTAGAGCCCGCTATGTAGTTATAACTTAGCACTCCTTCCACAGACATAAGCATCATGGAAGACGAACATCGTGAGTTGACACAGAGTCCAAGCAGGTAAAAAAAACACTGACGCTAGAACCAGGTTTAGCAGAACAAACATCCATGGTGTCACAGTTGCGCAAACAATTGAAGCAGTTCCAGGATTGCACCGAGGATGCTGAAGAGAGGGTGTGCCGCAATAATGTAGCATTGTAGGACTGCCGGAGGGCACCCACCCAACACAAGTTATAAAATCCTGGCTGCGCACAGTGATGTCCCCAACACCAAAGTGAAAAACCTCCTCTGCGCAGCTGGCCTCATTTATGCACTGATTTTCCCCGCTAAACTCAAAGTGCTGTATAAGCAACGCTTTAACTTCTTTGATACTCCTGGAGCAGGTGATACCTGCTGCCGGGGCTCTTGCCCTGGCGTCGCAGAGGGACTGCAGCAACTTGCACGCAATCTGGACCATTCCCTCGACAGGCCAGGGAGAGTCAAAGCCCTACTCTCAGCTGCTGCGTTACAGACCGCAGCGTGCCGGTCTAGCTCAATGGGAAGTGGTGCCTCGGATTTGGGCATGCATGACAGTATAGCACTTTATCCTTTAATAACACCACAAACGGCCAAAGATTTGTGGAGTTAAGGAGTTGTGAGTATATCTAGCAAAGAGAACTTCCGGTTGTTAAGTGATAACAAGTTTTGACATACTGCTACATTAGTCCTTGAGGGCTGATGTTGTACCGCTACTGATGCTTCCTTGCCCTCATCACATACTCATCTCCGAAGAGAGGAGCTGCAAAGCTTAACATTCCTGTGTCAACTCTGACCCCCTCAACCTCAGTGATCTTTGAAACACTTCAGAACAGGACCGCATCACGGCCATTACTTCCTCTGGGGCCAGATCTCTTTGAACCAGCCACAGTTAAACCAGCTCTGTCGATACTCTAAAACAAATATCTCCCTCCGGACCAAGATCTTACCTTTGTCCATACTTTCCTGTCTCCAGACCATCAACCTCCATAGGAACCTGCGACCCTCGAGGGCAATGCCCAAAAGGAAATATAATACCTGTCAACAAGGAATGGGGGATTGCTCGACCACACAACCAAAATGTCCAGGAGGGCCCGCCACTAACCCGTCAGCCGACAGGGAGCCCGAAAAGGCAGAGCCTCTCCCGGAGCAGGCAGTTTCACAGGCCAGACAGGTCCGACTTGAAGGAAGGGAATCCATAGTCCGATTCCTGCGCAGTACGACAACAGGGAGTCCAGAGTGGGGAAGCAAGCATGTAAGGTTGCATGCAACAGAGGAGGAAGCCAACAGCCGGACTGTCATAGAGGAACAAATCCCCGCACATGGCATGAGCTCGCCAGATACATCTACAGACACAGCCAGCCCTACAGAAGGGACCAGCGCCCACATATCCCTCTCATGCCCAGCTCTGCTAACAACTGTCCACCACGACTCGTCAGTCTATAACACATCCTTGTCACAAGCTTGCACCGCACAGCTGCCACCCTTGACCAGTGTCTTTTCCACCACAGTAGACAGTGCCATTCAGTGTTACAATTCTGCAGTGGATTTCCCCTCTTCAGTGGTCTCACCGCAACCATTGTTGTACAAAGGTCTATTTGTTACAGCAGACACGGCCAACCAGATAAATCTGAGGAACAAAAACCAGCAATGAACAATGTCACCACAATTGCACAAGTAATGGGCGACCCTGAGTGGTCACTGGTGCAAGCGGAGCAGACTGAGACAGCCAACCCCCCAGAGCTTTCACTTTGTGGCAAACCATCAACTTTGCCAATCATCGAAGGGAGGTCCAGTCTCATAGATCAGGAGCTAGGGGCACTATCCGAGCAGATCCTCAGCAACTTAGATGAGCAGATTAACAGAACTCTTTCTCTCACCACAACAGCAACAAAACACCATGAAAAGGACGGGGCTGGAGGTGGCCCATCGGTCAGTACAACTCCTGAGTGTCCCACAAATGCACAAGAGCTGGTTGCCATTAGAGCCTTCCAGGACATCCTAGCCAGGGCACTGCTATGTCCGTCTAACAAGATGGAGCTCCAACTGGACCTATTTCAGTCGCTGGCCACATATCTGCTTGATGTTAGAACAAAGGTAACAAATATCATGAATCTCTTGCCACTACAATGATGGGAGCTCAATGTCCGTCCTCTTCGATCCTTGAAAAACTGTGACCTACCGATCATTCTGCTTGAATTAGTAGAAGCAGTCAACACCAAGCACCGATAAAGCCACAATACCCACCTTGCCCCACCAAAGGGGTCACCTCTCCCAAACAGCCCACATCCAAGGCCAAAATAGCGCCAGAGCAAGCGTGAATACAAGCAGCTCACTATTGCAAGACCCTGGGGCGAATGGCCTCCCTTTGAGCACCATACCCAGCCCAGGCAGAGACACAATGTCCTGTGTAGGCGAAAAACTGGCATACACAGCCGAAGGTGAGACTACAACTCTCGGTGAATCCATGATATCACATACCCTCCCCACTACGTCCACCCAAGAGCCAGCTACAGCCCTTACAAGGAGAGCAAGAAAGAAATTAAAAAAACAAGCCAGGAAACACAGGACCCAAGTTATATCAGTCAAAGGGCATAAAACAAGCAACAGAAATCAAGGGCACTGTGAAGTACTTCCCAAAGTTTCAGGCACGCACCTCACGAATAGCCCAGCAACACGAACTCGAGGAGGAACTGGAAATGGCCCTGCGACACAGGGAAGGGAAAGTTTCACCTTCCTCTTCGCGGTCTTCATCCCAGGTTCAACTACAAGATCAAACAGTAGCGCAAATAACGCTGACCTCCGGGGGCCAGGACGCAGGTGAAACAATCGGGTCGGGCTTGACCTCTGCTACCAGGCATAGCGGCCCATTCGCATTACCCACCAGCCCAGCCCTCCTTCAAGGACCAAAAGACTCAACACGCAAGGCCCTCCCCGTATACATTTGCTGAAAGGCCCGTAACAGATTGTACCCCCACGATAGGGGCAAGGGAGAATACAATGTCACATAGCACACATATTAATTACCAAGAGCAGCAAATGGCCACAAGGAGCGCACAACTATTTCAGCCACAGAAACCGCTCAAATCACTGCTCCAGTGGCTAACAGAGCCTGCTCTCCTCCCAGCGGTAAACTCAATACACTACGCCTTCAATGGCAGAGGTCCCCACTCACTGGGCCAGCTCGGAAGCACTGACAGTTGTCGGTCAAGCTACATAAGACCCTGTGCAGCAGGATTCTCTAGACCTCATGTTTATTCCACATTATACCTCAGAGGGCCAATAGATACTCTAAAAGTGGGAATTTATTGTGTCTATTTACTAAACTTCGTTCCCTCAGGCATATTACCTCAGAAGATATGGAATGGTTAAGGCTTGTGCCACCCGGCACTGAATGGAAAAACAAGATCACTAAAACAACTTGGAAAACGGCGGCACAGAGGACAGCAGTCTGGGAAGCAAGGGAGCTGTTCGCAGGCTGGGGCATCGAACTACACATCCCCCCACTTTATAAATACCCATATATCCTCTTAAACACTGCTACCTCACAAGAGTGGAAATCTGTTTTAAGAGGCTCAGGTGGGGGACAGAATCTCACGATCAATAGAACTGTGGCTCCGCAGACCATAACCATAGTCTGCGCACAAAACAGAAGAGAAGCCCACACAGTTACACAGACACACCCGCAAAGCAAGCGGAGGGATCAGGAAGAGCTAAGGTCTTGGCCCTAGCACCATGGGGACCATAGAGCACCACTTTACACAAGCATGGAAAACTCTGTCCATTCTGTCAAGGAATGTGGCAGGCTTCAGGAGTATCTGCAGATCTGGAGTGGCCATGTTCTATTTAAAATCCAATTATATTATTTGCATGCAAGAAACCAGTCAGCCACGCGTTCCAGCATTTTTGGTCGACCGTCTGGTGGACTAATCAATCTTTATTAAACATGCGGTTCGCCTGGTAACTACTGAGCTCACCAGCGGCAAAATGGCCCAAGTAACAATCAGTGGTGTGACCATTGACAAGCACAACCTAGATCTCCTATTAATTAACTGCTACATAAATGCTCCAAGCAAATCCAAAGCAGAATTAATTCTTGAATTCCTGAAAAGCTTGGAAAGGGTCATCTTCAGCCACCCCAGTCACAAAATAATTATGATGGGTGATTTTAACATACAGGGGCTTGATGCACACACAGAGGACTTCCCTTTGGACAGAGGCCGTCAGGTATTCCAAAACTTCTTCACAACCTTTAGTCTATAGTCAGCCCGACAGGAGCAAAGGGACAATCAGATTGGGTGCCTCCTTCCTCCATCTTTTAAGGGTGGCTCTACCATTGATTACATCTACCTATCGGAAAAGCTCAAGCAGAGTGTCAGCCACTTTGAAATTACTGAGAGGGTGGAGAGTGACCACAATCCACTGAGAGGTACAATTGAACTTCAAGCTCAAGCATCCGAACAGCAGGTAGTGGTAGGGTTTTCAACGGGCACAGAGCTAGTTCATCTGGTGAAAATAATCAAATGGAGACCTGAAGATGCTTCCAAAATAACCCTATGGCTAAGTGGCCAGCTGCGGGCACCAACTACTTCCCTAAAATGGTAGACCAAGTCGGTGGATGATCTGCACAAACTGCTGCTGGGCAACTTGCGGCACACTCAAGCTACCTCCCCGGCCCAAAGAGGCACAACAACACACATGGACAACAACTTGCTCGAAAAAAGGCGGGCACTCCACAGAGCCCTACGCAGACATAGGCAAAAGCCCACACCAGACACAGCGGTGCAGGTATCAAATAGCAGAAGTTCCCGTAAGAAACTGGTATAGGAGCACAAGGGGGAAAAAGTCAGGAAGCACTGAGGTACCCTATTCCAGCTTCTTAAAAACCCTAATCATGCCCGCTTCTGGGACTATGTAAACAAACTAAGAAATGGCCATAAGTCAAGAGAGAACGGGGTATCGGAGTTTGCATGGGTTTCGCATGTAATTACCCTATACACAAACACCGACCCATCTTTAAGTTTCGCCAGCAATAGCTGGGATAGCGTTCAGTACCCTCTGACCCACCCAAAGCGACAATCTTTCTCCTACAACTTCAACCACCTTTTCCACAAGTATAACTGAGAACGTCATAAAAAGGACTAGGAAGGACGGGGCACCGGGACCCAACGGTCTACCTGCTACACTGTTTAAATGTGATCGGACTGGGCTGAGAAGATGACAGACCATTTTAATAATGCATACTACCTGACCACAGTCCCGGAGTCCTGGAGAGGTTCTATACTGTTTCCAATCTACAAAAAAGGGGGAGTGCTCTCTAGCAATAAACTACAGATTAATTGCCCTCCTGGATGCGGGGGCTAAAATGTATGCCTGACTACTGTTGGATCAGCTGGAAGCCTGGGTAGAAGAGCGCCAAATTTAGCCATTTTTTTCAATCTGGCTTCAGAGCGGGGGCCTCAACAGTGGACATCATCGTAGTGCTTGCATACTTATAGCATCAGGCAGTCAACTATGGTTGCCAGCTGTTATTTTTCTGTTTTGTTGATTACAGCGCAGACCTCAACAGGGTCGATCACGATACCCTGTGGAAAAAGTTATCACTATGGGGCATTCCTGCACACCTTCTAAAAGCCATCATTTCACTCTATTCCAGTACCTGGGTCTGGGTCTGTACCGGGCCCGTGTCACTATCATGGAAAATAGAAACGAACAGAGGCCTAAAGCAGGGTTGTGTTTTGGCACAGCTACTGTTTAGTTTGTACACTGCAGATTTGGAGAAATACTGAAAGCTAGCGGTTTGGTTTTACTGAAGTTGGGCCCCACAAGACTCCAAATCATTCAGTATGCGCATGACATTATGATAATGGACTGTACGAAAACTGGGCTACAGCGAGCTTTAAATGCCCTGAATAATTTTAACAAGGACAGTCAGTTGCAGGTCAACTATGAAAAGACCAAAGTCCTAATATTCAGAAGGTATAAGCACAAAAACTCACTACGTGGCGGTTGGGAAGTTGTACCATTCGCACAGCCAGAAAATACAACTACTTGGGGGTGTGGTTCACAGAAAATAACACAGCAGGGGCACAGGAAAACACAATCAGACAAAAAGCCGCTTCCATAGCATACAAGCTTGCCAAACTGAATAATGAATTCAGAAGCGCCTCAGCTGCACCAGTACTGACAGTAATAAAGGTGACATTAGTACCAGCTCTGCAATATGGTTATCTGGCATTTCTGGGGTCCTTGGAATCCACCATAGAACAGGCCCATTGCAGGGCATATTTAAAAGTTCTACAACAACCAAAGTGCACACGTTGCGCCAGACTCAGATTGGAACTGGGCCTAAAGTCACAACTAATAGACTGCCAAGCGGGAATCTTGAAATATTACATCAGTCTCAGGAAGGCCAACTTGCTTACATTAAAACCATACTTGAGAACGATATTCGAGACCCCTGGCGATCCATGGCATGCGCAATTAAGTAATGCGCAGAAGACCTTCCATCCAGCTATCAGACTCACTGACTTACGCTGCCTGCAAAACACTAATTAACAAAAGAGCAAAGGAACTCTCTTGTGAGTCTGACTTATTGTTAACCAAATCACCCACAACTGTGCCTGTGCTAAATGACTCTTTGGTTGGAGCCCCTCAACCATACCTCCTAGCAGCAATAAATGCAGCCATTCAGCATCAAATTCTCTACATTCGAACATTAGCCCTCCCAATTAAGGACTTTAATCCTTCTTGGTCCACACACAGGCAAAAAAGCACCTGTAGACTCTGCTCTTATCCCCGAGAAACCGGGTTACATCTGCTGTGCTGCTGTCCTGCCCTAGCAGCTGAAAGAAGACAGTTAATAATACCATTGGCGTTGGCTCACGGAGCTTGGTCCTATATGGAGGTATCTAACCTTTGCTTTTCACACTCTGCTCCCTGGGCCTTGGCCAGATGTGCAAAATATGTGACAGCACTCAGGAGGGCACTAGCCCAGGTAGTGGAAGAGACAGCAGAGCACATAACTTTTAGTCTTTTTCTTTCACCGTTTTAAGTTTAAAATGATTTTCACATGAGTTTTATTACTTGTATTTGTAATGGTTTTCATTAACTGATCAATAAAATGACAATAACTGTCTCCAGACACAGTGATTTTAGTAGCGGCAAAAACGCATTGTGCCACTACTCCTACTTCTACAGTACCTCCTAATAAGGAGAGTAGAAAGCTGGACTCAGTGAGTCCAAACGTTTGCAGCTCAGCTGCAACCACCATGCAGGTGGCCAGTGCAACGGCTGTTTTCAGCCGTAATGATAGGGCGTTATGGTAATCCATGCAACAGTTTGCAAAACCTCTCCCAAAAGAGAAGAGAAGAGAAGACTTCATTGAAATACTCAGTGAAGGTTTAATGATTTCCAATAAAACAAGTGCTGCAACAAACTCTTTCTTAATAGCACCACATTACTACTGTGGTGGCATCACTTTGAGAAGACATTCATGGCTCTGCCTCACATCCCTGAAGCCAGGGTCCCAACAGAGAATGCTAAATCTCCCATGCTCCGGCTCTACCCTGTTTATATGCCACACAGATGACAAGATGGCATGTATGAAGGCTGAAATGGAGACTCTTAACGCAGTAAGATTAGAGGAACCCAAAGAGCAGAGGTAATCTTTCTAATTGTATCAGCGCCATTTCTACACTCAGAAGGTGTGAACCCCTCAATGGTATCAAGGTTTCCAACAGTCACATCATCAACGACCCTATCCGCAATACCAGCGTAAGCAAACTAGGGAAACAACCACCCAGCAGCTTGCTCAAGAGGGCAATCAACCATTAGGATCTAAACCCTAAATTATGACTTCCCCTCTTCTGTTGCCCACTCCTGTGGGAAGAAGCATTTCACACTATCTGATAGAGTGGAAAAATATAACAAAAATCACCTGGGTTCTGAATAATGTGCAGAATGTGTATTGTCTCGGGTTCACCAGTCCTCCACCATCCATACCTCTGAAACCATCCAATTTCCATCTCCCTACGGTCGAAGTCAGCATCCTCTTACAAAAACAGGAGGTGGAACCCGTTCAACACAAACAAGGAACAGGCATTTATTCCAGATACTTTCTGGTGAAAAAGAAAGACAAGAATGAATTCAGACCCATACTCAACCTCAAAACAGACAATAAATGAATTCAGCTGGAAAAGTTCCAGATGCTAGCATCACATCAAATCTATACCCAACTAAACCAAGGGGATTGGCTTTGTTCCATCGACCTTCAAGATGCATACCTTCATATTCCAATAGCCAGAAAACATCAAAGGTTCTTGAGGTTCATGGTGGGGCAGGATCACTATCAGTACTAAATACTTCCATTTGTCCTGAAGTCAGCACCCAGAACTTTCTCCAAGTGCATGGCAGTAGTAGCTGCCCACCTCAGGAAACACCGAATCTTCATCATCCATACCTAGATGATTGGATAATCAAGGTGTCAATGTCTTAGGAAGCCCAGCTTCATTACAGCTGGACTTGCAATCTCCTGCAACGGTTGGAACTTCATGTCAACCTCAGCAAATCAACACCTATTCCAGTCCACACATTGCATTTTCTGGGAGCTTCCATTGACACAATGCAGGCAAGAGTGTGTCCTTCAGTGGAGAGACGCTTATTAAGCCTTCAGAAGTATCATTCTCTCATGAAAGTCTCTTATCCAACGGTGAGGGCAGTATCCTCTCATCTCGGCTCAATTGTGTCCTGCATTTTCCTCAGACTGAATGATCATCTCCACATGCACCCTTTCCCGGATTGTCTCGAAGACTAATGGGACCAACTGACGGCGACTGGAAAGACAGGATAAGGCTATCACTTCATGTGAAACAAAATCTGAGATGGTGGTATTCTCCAGCCAACCTGCTTCAAAGAATGTCATTTGATCAGCAGGTTCCGCCTTAAACAAAAGTGACAGATGCATCAATACTAGGATAGGAAGTCCACATGGATCACTTCCAAATTCAAGACAAGTGGTCACAGAAAGATATGACCTGTCACGTCAATCTCCTTGAATTCTGCGCAGTCCATCTGGCCCTGAAAGTGTTCCGTTCATCGTTCAAAACCAAATCCCTGCTTGTTCAGAGGACAGTACAACCACCCTGTACTACTTCAACAAGCAGAGAGGTACGAGGTCCAGACCCTTGCCTCACGAAGCTGTCTGGAAAGGGCTGATAGCCAGGGACCTGACGATCACAGCAACACATATTTCAGGTGTCTAAAATGCTCAGGAAGACGCTTTCAGCAGAATTGTGCACCAGTACCACAAATGGGTCTTACACAACGACGTCGTACAAAACATCGTCTAGTAATGGGGCTCTCCACCCATCAACTTGTTTACCACTGCAGAAAAAAAATGCCGAAGCTTCACCTCAGGATACTTCCAACCAGGGACACTGGCAAATGCCCTATGGACAGACTGGTCAGAAAAATTGGTTTAAGCTTCTCTACCGATTCCCCTTGATCCTGGCAGTCCTCATCACACTGCCACACTCGAGAGGGATGGTTCGATAGCTCCGGAGTGGCCATGTCAGCGGTGGTTTGCGTACCTGCTTCACTGGTCGGAGTGGCCATATCTCAAGCTGCCATGCAGACCAGACCTGCTTACCAAATTCAGAGGCCAGATGGGACACCTGAACCTCTCCTCTTTGAATTTGGCTACATGGCTCCTGAACTAGTGCAGAATGGACATTTGAACCTCCCACAAGACTGCATGGAGATCCTCAAGGAGGCTCAGTGGCCGTCCACCTGTCAGCATATACCTTTAAGTGGAAGAGATTTTGCATCTGGTGTTCCTCCAAGAATGTGGACCCTACAACTTGCCAAGATGATGTCATTCTTCCATACTTTTTACATTTGGCAAAATCTGACTTGCAATTTTCTTCCATAAAAGTTCATTTGGAAGCTCTTACTGCCTACAGAAAATGCCCTTCACAAATCTTTTTTTCAAAATCCCTGTAATCAAGATTTTTTATTTTTTTTGAAAGGTTAAAGAAGATTTTCCCTCCAGTTAGGTGACCTTAACCTCCTTGGGAGCTTAATGCATTTCTTTCACTAATCATGCCAAGAACCTTTTGAGGCCATTCATAAGGCATCCATGCAACATCTCTTGGAAAACTGCTTTTCTTTTAGTAATAGCATCAGCCCACAGGGTTAGTGAGATTCAAGCATTATGTTCTCACATGACATACATAGTATTTCACTCTAAGAAAATGGTGTTGAGGACTCGCCCAAAATTCCTACCTAAGGTTATTTCGGATTTCCAAACCATTTCACTACATTCATTCTTTCAGAGTCCCTCTACTCAGGCTGAGAGCTCTAGAAGTAAGGAGGGATTTAAAGTTTTATCTAGCCACCTCTAAACAGTCCACTTCGAGATGTATTGTATCTTGCATCTTATGTTGTCAGCTAACAAGACTCTCTCAACCAAAGCACACTCCACTAGGGGTAAAGAAGCTACTGCTGCTTTAATGAGGAATATCCCCATTGCAGGGATTTGCGAAGCAGCCACATGGAGGTCTGTTCACACATTCACCAAGCATTACTGTCTGGACTCTGATGCTAGGGCAGATGCTCAAGTAGGACAGGCCTCCCTAAGAAATCTTTTTGCCTAGATGGTTCTCTTCTTCCTCTCTTTTCCACCACTCTTAGTGGGGATGGGCTTGCTATTCTAATCAGTGCTTATGACTATTAATTGAGGTCCCTACGAAAGAGGGAATAGTTTCTTACTTGTAACTCCAGTTCTGTCAGAGGGGAATCTTCACTGACAAGTAACCCTCCCTCCTCCCCGGTGGACTGGACAAAGATAACAATGGGATCTATCTATCATTCACACATCACCTCGAAAAGAACTGAAGGAACTGTCACCTGCTGAGCATGGTGGGATACTGGTGGTCCCTAGGCTCTTAAAGGCACAGCTGCTATTTTTAACTCTTAACAGACTGTGGAGCAACACTGTCTGGCTCTCCATCTCAATACTCTATTTAAAAAGGGTTGGTAAAAGAGATTAATGCTGTATTACAAAAACATCATGAAGTTATATGCATATACAGTTCTCCTGGCCTCTTTTTTTTTTTTTTTTTTTTGAACTACAAGATGAAGAAAAGGGCCACTGTAGCCTACTCCTATAGGCTGCATAATATTTTTCTTTCTTAAGTGACTCAGCAGGCCTACCTGACGAAAGGCGAATATCTACACTTAAGATATATTGTGAAAAAGTGCTCTGAGGTCCCCGAATGTGGGCCAGACTATTCAGTACTTATGACTTCAGTGGAGATTCCCCTACAAGAGAACTGGAGTTGCATGTAAAACTATCCCTTCTAGGGCATCGTGCTGGGCTTCTGTCACCATCAGTGTCAAGAATCTATGTATTAAAATGGCCACACCCCAGGAAACCTTTATAGAGCCAGCATGATATACTCTGGTAAAACCTTATCAGCCCAAGAAATTGCATTGTGTGTCCAGCAGGTGGGGCTTTTGCAGAAAAAGCAGATGAGCAGCCTGCTTCCTAATGTAGTGTAAACCTGCCTTTTTGTTTCATTTTGTTCCTAAGGCCGTTGAGATTCCACGAAACACCTACAACCTCAATATCCTTATGAGACCCCATAATGATTGCTGTCTTTCCTAAAGGATCTGAACTCGGATGGCTTTCAAAAACCCTGCATGTTAACTTCTGTACCCTGCCTCCCCATCACCTACCACCATGTACTTCCAAACATGAAACAACTTTTGCCCTTAACCAGAAACATGGGTTCATCGACCTGTCCAGCTGCTTCTACTAAGTATGTAAAAGTGCATAGCAAGGAGTCTTAACCCTGCAAAGACATCACACACTATAATCTGCGTGGAGACATCTGTGTCACTGTCCTAACCACTTCTATAGTTGGATTGTCACATTTAAGGAGATCTAAGTTTGTCCATAAGAGTCTGATTTGAGAACTCTGTCACTAGGTCCTGAGGTGATTTGAACATCTTTTGAAATGTCTGTGTTTCTGGCAACCTCTTCTATTCAAAGGTCTTCTTTCTTTTGGAGCAAAGGGCTGATCTTAGACATTGAGTCATTATCATGGTTTTGCCTCGCTTTATTATGGATGTGCAGGTCTAGGCATTCTTTCACCCACTTCCATACCTGTTCAGGGGAGTAAAAGCAGAATGATTTGCACTGATGCGTCACCTTTAGTTTAGTTGGGTAGAACAGCATATATTGTAATTGGTTCGCCTCTTGTAATGATTTGTGTTGCTCTTTTGTTTTATAGTTGGGGGGAAATTCAATACTTTAGATGAGTTGTGAGGATGAAGAGTCTGATCTCATCTTCTGCAGTAGAAATTTTTAATTCTGCCGCCTTTGTGCAACCTGCCAGATATTGTGCATACTAGAGTAGTAAAGAAATCCAACTCCACTTGCCAATTTTTTTCCCTAAATCCTTTTGGGTATTTTGGAGAGTCATTTCTGGAGAGCCTGTTCGGATGTCGACCTCAGTAGATCATCATGAGTGGAGTTGGTGATCAGCTTATGGTGCGGTGGTTGTGAAGATTGGCAATTTTACCTTCATCCCCTGAGCATGAAGCCTTGACCCTCTCCTGGGAGAACAGCTCCAGACCAAGTCCCCATGCGTTAATGCAGAAATAACTGAATACACCTCTCTAGACGGGTAGTTCATTATTAGTTAGCAGAAATATTGGACATCCATTATCTTACATTACAATTTGTAAATATATTGTCCTCTTTCAAATATTGGATGCTAAACCTTTATTGTATGTTACATCTTTTTCAGACAACAGTTTGGCAGTTCTCCAGAGGAGCTAATGTGTCCTCATCCTGTCTCAGAACAAGCCGGTGACGAGGGGACCCTCTTGGATCAGCTCTATATGGCTCTAAGGACCTTTGATGGCCTTGAAGAAATTGATAGAGCTCTTGGAATACCAGAGCTTGTCAGCCAGGTAAATATTGCAGTGGATTTTAGCACTTGATGTGAGGCATACTGAGTTCCTGATAAAACAAATCTTCTCTAATTGAAACTACAAGAAAGTCCAGAACTGTGCAAATGCAAACTCCAGACAGCCCACAGTTCTCCGAGATGCAGATCTGTTACTCACATTCTGATGACATAGTATAATGCAAAAATTAGAGTGAAACTACTAATAGTAAAAATAACAAGTATTACCAAAGTCTATCAATCTCTACTTTTGGCTTTGCCATTGTTTTTTTGCTGATAAAGAAATAAACTGGTTTTGGCAAACACCATTTGCAAAAAAAGATGCCCGTCCATGTTGTATAGCACACGCTTGTGACTTTCATTCAGCAGCCCCCTGTGTGAGGGCATACGCATGAATGCTTCATAAGGCAGCAACAGTTTTCTTTTTTTATTTACTGTTCCAAAATTGCTGATACCCATCATAGATGTGTTAGTAAAAAAGGTGTCTCAAAGCTTGTTTAAGAACTGGAGGAGCCTAGCAGCAAATGTCTTCTGCTGAGCCCTCCTAAAAAATAGAAAAAAGCGTGCTGCAGAGGAATAGCATAGGTGAAGTGGGGTGGGGTTACCAATACAGTTCAAGCATTGACCACTATAGAATAGCAGGGGTGTAACAGAGGAGCCTGGGAGGGAAAGGGATCAATTTAATAAAAATAAAAAGTGAGGCTGAGGGCAGCGTAGCCAATGCAGGATGAGTAGAGATGCAGGAATGAAGGGGAAGCAGCCCACAGTAGAGAGGAAGAGAGAGCTAGTGTACACATGAATTCTCCTGGAATGCTGAAAGCACAATAGAAAAGTAGTTACCTAAATGTAAGCAGTGAAACAACATAAGTCATCCAATCAGAGAATGGCAGAGAAGAAATGATCCAAGGGTGAAGGGAGGACAAAGTTTAGGGGAAAGGCCTCTGACTAAGAAGCAGAGAATTGAGAGAGACAAAGCCATCCAATCAAGAGCAAGTTTGTGACCCAGAGCCTTCTTTACTTGATAGGTTTTTATGTATCGGTGGCAGTCTTCAGCAACAGGTAGCTACAACTAAAGCCTGCCCTATATGTCCACAGAGATGACATGTAGAGTGGCTGAGCAGTCTTTGGATTGGAGCCATTGTAGAAGGTTGGTTAGGATGTTAAATGGACTATCTTGTGTGCGCTTGGATGAAGTTTATTATTTTTTTCAAAATAAAGTAACAAGAGGAAGATACCGCGGACCTCTTTACTTAGCGAGAGGAGTTGGATGTAGAGCAAATAAGTGCTCAAGATGCCACAGTAGAGCTGGATTTTTCTCAGGAAAGCATAGACTCCGAGGCTGATGTTGAAACAGAAGAGCCCCTGCCTGCGCAGCATCTGCCGAAGATCACAGTGAGTACTGGCATCCTTCTACTCACCAACTGGAGGCACCAGCCTCAAGCTCCCCTTCCACCTTTGAGGCTTCCAGTGCACCACTACCTCCAGGCTATGGTCAACACCGCCATTCTGAGCCAGGCCAGAGGCCCATTACATACTATGTGCCAAAGTCCTCCTAGAAGTGTCAGTGTCGACTGCCGCTTCTGCGCCACACTCAGACGCATGCTTGCCTGCCCTAAGGAAACAAAATGGGTAGGCCTGAGGTGTTCATAGCCACAACATTCCGCCCTAAAGCATTCGGAGCTGAAGGACATTGATTTGAATCATTCAAAGCAGAGACATTCAGAGTCAAGATCAACCGTGAGTCATCTGGATGTAGACCCTCTTGCGCTCCCTCCAGACTGCCTTCTGTCGCTGACTCTCAGGACTTTGACCAACCAATTCTCCAGCGGCGGCAGGAACATCTCGATATGATTTAGCAGTGAATCCACACCCAGCCGGGCACTGGGTGGATCCTGGCGAACCATCTACTGCTACCAAAGGACTCTGTTTCTCATAAGAGAAAATTGACCTTTGAGGAGCCCTCAACCCTCCTGTGCCTCCCACTCCCAAAATGCCTGTAAGGTATTACAGGCCTACCTCTCCACTACCTCCAGCTCAGCCTTCTCCACTCCCTCCTCCCCTTCTCCTTTACTGCATGAGGATTCTCCACTGCACTCGGCACAGGGTTCTCACGCTTAGGTGGTGGGGACAGTCTAATGCTACCATACAGCACCATGATCCCCTCCTCACCCACCCACCCCCATTTGCCTGAGGGCCCAGACCCATGGGATGATTATGATGCAGAACCCCCAGCGGACACAGTCCCAGACCTATACCTTGCAAAGCCTTCACCCCCCAGATGATGTCACCTCTTATTATGAGGTCCTTCATACGCAGCTACCTTCCACAATGTAGATATACATCTGCAGCGTAAGGAGGAGTATTTCCTCGTGGTGACCCTCTTCACCCAACGCTTTCTACAGTACCTTCCTTACTCAAAGGGGTTCCCAACCAGGCCACTGAGATATTTAAGGGGCTAGTTAAAGTGAGGGTAGTTACACCTAGGGTCGATAAGAAATGTAAGGCCTCCCCTAATGACCCTTCATAAATACGAGGCCAGTTACTTCCTGACTTGTTACATGGCACAGGTGATGCTCCCCCTCCAGACAGGGAGAACAAGATAATTGATGCTGGGTTAAAAGGATGGCAGCACAGAATACTACGTGTTGGCGCATCACTTACTCCATCGGCATACTATCTCTGTATGACCAAGCCGATTGGAATCAGATGGCGGAACTTGTCCAACATCTCCCAGAGCAGTACCACAAGAATAGACAGGAATTGGTAACAGAGGAAAAAATTATTTTGAACACCCTTATCCATTGTGCCCTGGATGTTGCTGACCCAGCCGCTCGTAGCATTAATTCCAGCATCTTCTTACATCGCTATTCATGGCTACATGTTTCTGGTTTTAAGCCGGAGGCCCAGCAGCACCTCTTAAATGTACCTTTCGATTGACAGCATCTCTTCGGCCCTCAGATAGAGATGCTAGAAAGAATCAAGAAAGACACTGACATGGCCAAAGCGATGGGCACACTATCCACTCCCCATGTCTCCTTTTGACACTCCCAATACTGTAGAACAGCAAAAGCTTCCACCCCTGAAACCTCTTTAGGCAATAATGGCAAGGATAGAGTAAAAGGGGCTGCACCCGAAAGCAGTGGCCCTCTGTGGCAGCAGTGGGGGGGGAGAGGGGGGGTAGATTATGGCCCGCCTATCCAAGGAGGCCATAGAGCCAGTTCTGCAACAACACTGTGGAAAAGGGGTCTGTTCTCTCTACTTTCTTATCCCCAAGAAGGATGGCTTCCTCAGAACCCCACCCTGTCTTGGACCCCCTCAACAAATACATTCTGTCGGAGCACTTCCACATTGTAATTCTACAAGACATCATACTACTACTCCAGCAATGCTACTTCATGACTCTCCTCGATCTGAACAGCACCTAATTTCACAAACTCACCCATCCGGTGCAATGAAGATAACCTGAGCTTTTTTGCTGTGTGGACGACATTAGCAGATAAGTGTTTCCTTTCGGGGGTACCACAGCCCTAAAAGTATTTACCAAATGTCTGGCTGTGGTAGCAGCTTGTCTCCGGAATTGTGGCATCCACTTGCTTCCTTACCTGGACGTCTGTCTGGGCAAGAGTACAACACACCAACTATTCCTAGCACACATCGAGACCACAATACAGACCTTACACAGTCTAGGTTTCACTATCAGTCTGACCAAATCCCACCTCCAACCCCTTCAAGTGCAACACTTCCTCAGTGCCATCCTACACTAATGGGCGCAAAAGATGTTCCCCAGTCCTTCACAAATGCAAGTCTTCTAAAACATGCTGCCTATTTTTCAACCAGATTGTCATTTGACAAAATTGTGATGCACTTCCTCTGCATGATGGCATCTTGCGTAGCCATAGTTCCTCACTGCACATGCCCCCATTGCAGGAGTGCTTAGCTGCACTGTGGTCTCAAACCAAGGGTCAACTCGAGAATCTAGTGTTGGTTTGGGGCAGCACACATTGCGATCTGCAGCCATGGAACACAACCTGTTGCAGGGGCAACCTTTTCTTTGACCAAATTCCACAAGAAACAGTCAACACAGACTCCTCACTCCTGGCTGGGACGTGCATCTCAATCACTTCACCGTTCAGGGAAAGTAGAAGTTTACCCGGCAATCACTCTGCATCAACCATCTGGAGCTACTGACTACACCATTTGCACTAATACACACAGCCAACACAACTGCATGTTTTACTTACTAAAACAAAGGGGTACACACTCAGCATGGCTGTCCAGTTGTAGCCCTGGCTGTGGGAAATACATTAGAGTGCATCTGCTCATCCAACACACTCCTGGGGTGGACAACAATCTGGAAAACCTGCTCAGCAGGATGCACCAACAAGTCCATGAATGGGAATGCAAACTCCAGGTCCTAGTCCCTTACATTCGGTGTTTCGGGTTCCCACATATAGACATGTTAGCTTGGCAGCAAGGTTTGGGCATTTTCTGCAGTGGCGGCCACAGTCCATTACCAGTGCACTATTGATGAACTGGTTGGGATATTTACCTACGTTTTTCTGCCACTCCTGCCTCTTCCGTTTGTGGTCTGAAGCCTGAGGTAGACCCTCCCTTACTCTCATCTTAGTGGCACCAGCCTTGGTGCGCCAGCCATGGTACAGCAGAGTGCTATAAGTTTCTCTAGTTCTTCACAAGAAGCTCCCCAACAGACCGGACCTTCTCACTCGAAACCATGGCGCTCTCCGACATCCTAGCCCACAGCATCTCAACCTTGCGATCTGGCTCTTGCAGTATTATGGATTAGTTATCATAACTGTAGGAAAGAATCCTCTTTTTGGCATGGTTATCCCCACTTTTTGCCTGCTGTTGGTGTCTTTTTGACTGTTCACTGGGATCCTGCTAACCAGGACCCCAGCGACTGTGCTCTCTCCCTCTAAATGTGGTTGTCCCTGACTTTCTGCACCCCACAATTGGCATATTGGTGCCCCCATGTAAGTCCTAAGCATATGGTACCTAGGTACCCAGGGCATTGGGGCTCCAGGGGTTCCCCATGGGCTGTAGCATGTATTATGCCACCCATGGGAGCCCATGCAAAAGGTGTCTGCAGGCCTGTCTTTGCAGCCTGCATGTAAAGGTGCATGCACCCTTTCACTACAGGTCACTGCACCAGGTCACTATAAGTCACCCCATGGCAGGCCCTCCTAGCCCAGAGGGCAGGGTGCAAGTACCTGTATGTAAGGGCACCACTGCATGAGCAGAGGCGTCCCCACGAACTCCAGCTCCATTTTCTTGTACTTTGTGACTGCGGGTAAGCCATTTTACCCGTGTACTGGACATAGGTAACTACGCTTTGCTCCTACCAATGTGCCTGGGTTTTCCCGGGCAGCCTGCGCTGCAGGCATCCTACAGACAGATTTCTGCCCCCCTGCTGCTTGAACAGCTCAAGCACTAGAAGGCAGAACAAAGGATTTTTTTTGGAAGAGGGAGGCAACAACCTCTCTCTTCAGATAAAAGGTGTTATGACTTGGGAAGGGTAGCCTCCCCAAGCCACTTGTGTGCTTTGAAGGGCACATATGATGTCCTCCTTGCATAAACTGGTTTGCACCAGTCCAGGGACCCCGGGTTCCTGCTCTGGTGTGAAACTGGACAATGGAGAGGGGAGTTACTACTCCCCTGCCCATCACCACCCCTTAGTGGTGCCCAGAGCTTGTCCAGGTGGCTAGTTGATTCTGCCATCTTGAATCCAAGGTGGGCAGAGGCCACTGGGAGCATCTGAGTGGCCATGTCAGGCAGGTGACGTCACAGCCCCCTCCTGATAGGTGGTCACTCTGCTAAGTTAACAATCCCCCTATTAGGGCTAATATTGGGTCTCCTTCTTTAGTGGGTCCTCAGATTCGAGGTGCAAGATTCCAGCAGGACTCCTCTGCAACATTTACTTAGACTTCTAGCCACTGGAACCGCAACTGGACTTCACAGGAACCTACAATCTGCAGCTTCAGCATGACAACTTCGCTCTCCATCATTGTTTCTCCAGCTCCTTCCAGCAACTGCAACATTTCCCCAGCTGTGCATCCTCTGAGGGCAGCAAGTCTTCAGTCTGCAACAAGAAGGAATCTCCCTTAGAGTGAAGGAGTCACTCTTCTGCATCCACAGGCACCAACTGCAACGATGACTGACTGCATTAATCCTCTCTCCTGCAACTCTGCGGTAATCTTGCAACACTAGTGGTGGACAGAAGTTGTACCCTTTGATCCCCTCTACTAGCTGTCCAACTATGGAGGACAGTACCCCTGTGCACCAAAAACTGTTGTACCTACTAAGGCTTGTTGGCTCTTCTTCCAAGGTTTCTTTAGGCTCCGTGAAGCCCTGGTCCCCAGCACTCCTCTCTGCAGTGCATAGTCTTCTGTCTGCTGCTCCAGTGACGTGGGACTCCTTTCTTGGCCTCACTGCGACTCCTGTGACTGCTGCCTGTGAGTTGCCTGTAGGGGCTTCATCCTCGATTCCTGGCTCGCCTCACTGCTAAAGGTCACCTGGGACTCCCCTCCTTGGGTTGAGTCCCCTCAGACCTTCCTGGTCCCCAGCAGCGCTGCAACTCTGGCCTTTGCCAAGGCTTGTTGATGGTTTTTCCACACCACTGATGGACTGCAGCTCTTCTTCCGACGTGGGACATTGACTGTATCACGTCTGGAACTCTTCCTCTGCTACTGTGCTGCGTAGCCAACTCCTGATCTTCACAGCCAACGTGGTCCTGCACCTCCAGAAGGGTGGGTAGTGGCACCTTCCCCAACTGGACACTCCAACTGCAACTGGACTTTTTCCCCTTCATTTGCAGGTCCTCTTCTGTCTGGATCTGTCTTCTCTTTCTTCCAGTCTTGCTTTGGTCTTGCACAGTCCTTTTACAAAGTTTCTCTGTGGGTTTGGGAAAAACAGGCACTTACCTCTTCTCTCCAAGTCGCTGGGGGGGGCACTCTGGGGTTCCTAGTTTCTCCAGCTCCCGCCTACAGATTCCACTTACCAGGATGGGGGGGGGGGGGGTCAGGTGTTGACTTTCGCATTCTATTTTTTTAATTTTATTTTTAGTATATGGATTGGACACTCTTTAGAGTTTCTATTTTTTTTACTGTTATTTCACTGCTTTCTATTGCTTTCTATGCCAATTCCTGATTACTAAGGTGTATATAATAGTGTGTTTACTCACCTGCTAGTAGAGTATTGTTTACATAGTATTTTATTACTTCTCTCACTAAAATAAAGTACCTTTATTTTTGTAACACTGTGTTGTTCTTTCATGTGTGTAAGTGCTGTGTGACTACAGTGGTATTGTATAAGCTTTGCATGTCTCTTAGATAAGCCTTGACTGCTCATCCACAGCTACCTCTAGAGAGCCTGGCTTCCTAGACACTGACTACACCATAGGTGCTCACCGCACACCAAGCCAGCTTCATACAATAACCTTCCCGATTAGTGTATGCCTGTTATCAAAGAAGCATGCAGGCCTACTATCAGGGCCTGTTACTTAGCTAAATGGAACCTTTTTGTGCACTACTGCCTTCTGAAACATATCAATCCTCTCACAGCATCAAGAGACATTATGTTACGTAATCCACCTGTAGAACTCTCTCCTTGTCTACACTACCATTGGGCTACATCTGACTGCTGTAACTGCCTACTTGCAGAATAGACACAATGCTTTGTTCAGAATTCCAGTCATTAAAGCCTTTATGGAAAGTGTTAGAAATGGAGTCTCTAGTTGGCAGTGGTTTGCACCCTGTCCATTAGGGACTCCTACTCTAGTCAGAGTAAGGGAGTCACACAGTTAAGTTACCCCTGCTCATTCCCTTGGTAGCCAATGTTTATCTGAGTAAAACAAGAACAAAATGACAAAAATCCAACGTACACAAGCTATCACTTTTAAAAGGTTAAATGTAATTGTAGTTCATTGAAATCACTGGAGTGCTTGACTGAGGCAAAGTGCCTGGGTTGCGTCAAAAACAGATGATGCAATCCACAGGGGAGGTGATGTGTCGAAAGAGCCAGAGATGTATCTGTTCCTTAGTGTTACGGGGAAAGTGTTATGTTGGTTCCTTACTGGTAAACAGGGGAGGTGATGCATCGGTTCCTCACTGCAACAGGGGAGGTAATGCGTCGTTTGCGGCACAAAGCGTTGATGAAGGAAATGGCACCCAGGGACAATGCTTCAGAAGTGAATCTGGGATGCGTTGACCTCACAGTGATAAAGCATGTACTGCGTCAGTCAGGGTGGTGCATCATGGACTTCAGTGATGTGGTGCTCAAAACTCATATAGTGGTAGTTCTTCTGACGTGCTGCGGCGGAAAACTTGGACCTGTGTTGAAAACTCTGGTTGTTGGGTCAAACTGGGACAACGCTCCGGTGTGGGCAACAGTGATGCATTGAATCCGTACAGCGATGTGTCAGGACAGAAGCAGCAGGTCAGCATAACAAAGCAACAGGCAGAGTGGCAGTTCCTTCTACAGCATCTAGCTCTTCTTCCTGGCTGAAAGTTTCAGCACCACTCTAGCTGAGGAAGACCCATCAGGATATGCAGGGCACATCTCAGACCCCTTTGTGTGACTGTCTAGAGTGAATTCACAAACAGCCCAACTGTCATCCTGACCCAGATTTGTATTCCAAAGATGGGCAGAGGCACAGAATGGTTAAGCAATAAAATGCCAACTTTCTAAGTGACATTTTCAAACTTAGTCTAAAAAACAACTTAACCAAAAGAGATATTTTAAAATTGTGATTATAAAGACCCCAAGCCCAAATATCTATTCAGCTCCCAACGGGAAATTACACTTAAAAGCTATTTCAAGACAATCCCCATGTTACCCTATGGGAGAGACAGGTCTGGCAATAGTAAAAACCACATTTAGCAGTATTTCACTGTCTGGACATGTAAAACACACCAGTACATATCCAACCTTTTAAATACACTGCACCCTACCCATGGGGCACCTTGGGCCTACCTTAGGGGTGACTTACATATAGGGAAGGTTGGGCCTGACAAATGGGTGTACTTACCAGGTTGGAATTACAGTTTAAAACTACCCACACAGACACTGGAGTGGCAGGTCTGAGACATGTTTACAGAGCTACTCGTGTGGGTGGCACAATCAGTGCTACAGACCCACTATTAGCATTTGATTTGCAGACCCTGGGCACACTTGGTGCACTATAATAGGAGCTTACTAGTAAATCAGATCTGCCAGTCATGGCTAAACCAATCACTAGTACATCTTAGACAGAGAGTATATGCACTTTAGCACTGGTTAGCAGTGCCCAGAGTCCTAAGGCCAACAGAACATGTCAGATAAGATAGGAGGAAGAAGGCAAAAAGTTTGGGGGGTAACCCTGCAAAAAGTGCCAGGTCCAACGGAAAACCTCAAAAGGGTTATCCCACCTCAGACCCCTTATACTCCTGTGTGGAACCTTAATAGTCCTTACAAAACTCATGGACCTGCCTTTTGAACCCCTTCACTCTTGCCCACTTAAGTTTCTCTCCTGGAAGGTGGCAGTCCTTCTAGCTGTCGCTTCACTCAGTCACGTTAGCAAAATACTCACTTAAACTTGAGAGAACCCTCCGTCCAGGGTCATCGTGATAGGGTGGTCCTCTGGACCAATCCAAGATTCCCCCCCCCCCCCCAATGTTGTCTTGAGTTTTCACATCAGCCAGACAGTCAAGCTCCCAGTCTTTTTTCTTTTTTTTTTCTGCACCCAATGACTGTAGTGGAATACACTCTACATACTCCAGATGCCAAGAGAGCACTAATGTACTTTCTCTTCCATGTCCGGTCTGATAGTAAGAGCAGCGAATTCATTTGCAATCCTGGGGAGGTGTGACAGACAGCTGTGGGCTGTTATTGCCCAGTATCTAGACCACCTTTCAGAAGACTTTAAGGTTGAGGTGAAGAAAATCCTCTTGGAGGGAGAGCGCACCTCGGCTGAGGCGATAGACTGCTTCATGGATATAGCAACCCACAGCTTTTCGGCAGTTAGCTGGTGGGGCAGTGCTGCGGTGTCAAGGCTGGCTTAGGGCAACTTCCTTTCATCCAGTGGTTCAGAATAAGGTATTGGACCTCCCTTTTGATGGAGAGTCTCTTTTCGGCTAGCATGTTGATGAGGCTCTGCAAGCCATCAAATCAGACACAGGCACTGCAAGGTCTTTAGGAACACTTCACTTTAAGAGGATGCCCTTTCGTACCTCCAGAGGTCGAGGAGTCTTGCGATATCGAGGGGGTTACCAGAGCTTTCGTTACCCTTCCTATGCTACGCAGCAGTTTCGACCTCAATACTCCCAAAGGCAAACACCTCAGGCATCCTATTCCAGACCCCCTCCTAGGGGTAGACCAAATCAGAGCAAAGAGGCGGTCAGACATCAATGACATGTTCCAGGCTCCGGCTACAACCTCACCACAAATGCAGAAGATAGGTGGAAGGATATCACACTTCTTTCAGAAGTGGGAACATATAACATCAGATCGGTGGGTTTTAAAGATTGTTCGATCTTGCCATACTTTAGAGTTCATTTAACACCCACCTTCTTGTCCTCCTCATACCTTCTTTCAGAAGCATCTAAAACAACTCCGGCTGGAGGTCGTGACCATGCTGAGGAAGGGAGCGATAGAGAGGATTCCTTCCTTAGAAAAAAGGCAAAGGTTTTTACTCCTGTTTCTTTCTGGTGCACAAAGACTGGGAATCTTGGCGTCCCATTCTAGATCTCAGGGGCCTAAACAGATACCTCAAACGTCAAACCTTTTGAATGGTCACATTGCAGGATATTCTTCTCCGCATGAATCACAGAGATTATATGACGTCTCTGGATCTACAGGGCTCTTACTTTCCTCTTCCGATTTCACCTGCCCACAGAAAATATCTCCGTTTCGGGGTAGCCGGCAGCTATTTTCAATTCAAGGTTCTTCCATTTGGCCTGAAGTCCGCCCCCAGAATCTTTACAAAGTGCCTAGCTCCGGTAACGGCTTTCCTGAGGGGAAAAAGAAAATTGCAAATTTTTCTCTACTTAGACGGCTAATAAAAGCACGGTCGTCTCAGACAGCTCAGGCTTGCATAACATTATTCGACAAGCTGGTTCTTACTCTGAATCAGAACAAGTCGAACATATTGCCAATAAGAGTGACAACCTTTTTAAGGGCAAAAATCGACTCCATCAAAGACAGAGCTTTCCCTTCAATGGAGAGGCAAGCGAGACTCGTTTGCCTAACAAGCAGAGTACAAAGAAAAAAAGTCTCTCTGTACGCATCTACAAATCGCTTCTGGGGATGATGTCCTCCTGCATACAGTTAGTCCCCTTTTGTCGACAAGGGATGTGTCCCCTGCAGGAGTAACTAGATCTTCAATGGATACAGAGAGGCGGCTCATTCAACGATTTAATCACAGTAACTGCTCAGGTGGTTCAAGCGCTCCACTGGTGGAAAGACCAGGGAAGGTTCGCAGTCGGTCTTCCTTTCCTACCTCCTCGCCCCTCCATTAGTTATCACCACGTGTGCTTCCCTAGAAGGGTGGGGAGCGTATCTTCAAGACCTTCAGATCAGTGGAAAGTGGAGCAACTCCTTCCGAAAATATCACATCAACTTCTTGGAGTTGAGAGCGGTCTCCCTGCCTCTGCATAAAGCACTCAGCAGTTCTCATAAGAATGGACAATACTGCAGCAATGCATTATTTGAACAAGCAAGGGAGAACGAAATCTCTTCTCCTGTCTCGGGAATTGCAGACTATTTGGAATTGGGCCATTCGCAATGGCATCAGTCTACGAACATCTACCAGGAAGGCAGAACGAGACAGCAAACACTCTCAGCAGACTGACATCCTCCTGTCACGAATGGGAGGTGAACCAGGAGGTGCTCGACCAGGTCTTTGGGAGGCAGAGGAATCCCAAACTGGATCTTTTTGCAACTCCACAGAACACCAAATGCCACTATTATGCAAGTTGGGTTCACCATCCGGGCTCTTGGAGGAATTAGTTTTCGATGGCATGGTGTGGAATATTTGCCTACGCTTTTCCACCCATTCTTCTAATCTCAAGAGTACTTGCAAAGATCAAACGGGAGCATTGCAGGCCCATCCTCATAGCTCCGTTTTGGCCCCGCCAACATTGGTTCTCAGAACTTCTCCTGTTCTCTGAGGCGGATCACATTCCGATGAAAATTTCACCACATCTCTTACCAAGAAATGAGCGCCAGATTTTACATCCGGACCCCAGATCACTCAAATTATCGGCCTGGCTCCTGAACACAATGAGTTTGCCCATTTAAACATTCACCCGGAGTGTTGGGATATTCTGGCAAAAGCCAGAGCAGATAGTACCAACAAATCGTACTCTTTAAAATGGAAGAAGTTTTGTTTGTGGTGTCCGAAGGAGCAGATTGATCCTCTGCTATCACCGCCGAAGCTAATATTGCCCTATCTCCTTCATCTGGCGTCTACATGCTTGGCACATGCGTCCATCAGGGTGCACTTGACTGCTATATCTTGCTTCAGACGTTCACCGACGTCACCATCTCTGTGGTCTTCTAGATTGATTAAACAATGTCTCAAAGGACTCTTTCGAGTTTTTCCGCCAGTAAGGCCTCCTCCACCGTCTTGGCAACTCAACACTGTTCTCTCTCAGCTTATGAACCATTTGAACCGATACACAGGGTGGATTAAAGCATTTATCGTGGAAAGTAGCTCTGTTGCTAGCCCTTACTAATTCTAGACGGGTCAGTGAGATCCAGGCGTTGACCATTCAAGAGCCTTTCCTTCAATTTAAACAGGATAGAGCGATACTTCGTATGAACCCCAAGTCTACCCCGAAGGTGCCATCAGGCTTTCATATTAACCAAATGTTGGTTTTGACATCTTTCTTTCCGAACCCAACATCTCCGGCACAGAGAGCTCTGCACGTTGGACATCAAAAGAAATCTCAAATTTTACTTGGAAAGAACCAACCATTTTAGAAAGACTACTCAATTATTCAAGGACAGGCCTTTTCCAAGCGGAGTATAGCCAGGTGGATAGTAGCTGCTATAAACGTTTGCCACCAAGCAGCTGGATAGCCTTTATATTCTGCAGTAAGTGCACACTCTAAGATATCTATCTCAGCATCCATGGCACTGTTTGCAGGTGTACCCCTGCAGGACATTTGAAGAGCAGCCACCTGGAAGACTACTCACACGTTTACGAAGCACTATTGTCTGGATGCCATCCCTAAGGGAGATGTGGCAGTTGGTCAGGCAGTCCTGCGACGTCTGTTCCAGTAACGGTGAGCTCACTTTGCTTCCCTCCATCCTTCTTTTCTATTAGGCACATTGCATGGTTTAAGCTTTATATGTTTCATTTGCATATGTCTTTCATAGTATATAAGTATGTCTACAGATAAATATTAGATTTATGGAATGTAATGTTTTCATGTTAAGGACAGCTCAGTGATCTCTCATTAAGTTGAATGATGTAGAGTCAATGCTATGTGCTCTGAATACTGCTTTATAGTCTGATTCAAGCATGTGAATCTATGAAAGTTCCAATACTGGAGTAAGAAAATTAGTTACATACCTGTAACTATAGGTTCGATGGCATCTGTTGCTGCAGATACACATGTTGTGCACAGTCCGCCATCTGGTGTTGGGTCGGAGTGTTACAAGTTGTTTTTCTTCGAAGAAGTCTTTCGAGTCACGAGACCGAGGGACTCCTCCTCTTTGCTTCCATTGCGCATGGGCGTCGGCTCCATCTTAGATTGTTTTTTTTCCGCCCTCGGGTTCGGACGTGTTCCTTTTCGCTCCGGGTTTCGGGACGGAAAGCGGAAAGCGCGTTATGACAGAGCCCATTGGGACGAGATGCAGCATCTCATCGAGCATCTACCCAAAGAATTTCAAAAGCGGGCAAAACAGGTGGTTGAGGAGGGACAAAACATCTCCAATAACCAAATACGCTCCTCTATGGATGCAGCGGACACAGCTGCAAGGACAATAAACACTGCAGTAACCATCAGAAGGCACTCATGGTTACGCACGTCTGGCTTTAAACCAGAAATACAGCAAGCAGTACTCAATATGCCGTTCAACTAACAACAATTGTTCGGACCAGAGGTTGACACGGCGATTGAGAAGCTGAAAAAGGACACTGACACAGCCAAGGCCATGGGCGCGCTCTACTCCCCGCAAAGCAGAGGCACTTTCGGCACCTTCCGTAAAACAACCTTCAGAGGGGGGTTTCGGGGTCAGGCCACACAAGCCAGCACCTCACAATCAACACCGTCTACCTACCAGGGACAGTACCAAAGGGGAGGTTTTCGGGGCCAGTACAGAGGGGGCCAATTCCCGAGAAACCGGGGAAAATTTCAAAGCCCCAAAACCCCAACAACCAAACAGTGACTTACAAGTCACTCAACCCCTCCACATAACACCAGTGGGGGGAAGACTAAGTCAGTTTTATCAATCGTGGGTGGATATAACAACAGACACTTGGGTCTTAGCAATTATCCAACATGGTTATTGCATAGAATTTCTACAGATCCCTCCAAATATCCCACCAAAAACACAAAAAATGTCAAAACAGCATTTAGACCTCCTAGAAATAGAAGTTCAAGCACTACTGCAAAAAGAAGCAATAGAACTGGTACCATGTACAGAAATAAACACAGGAGTCTATTCACTGTACTTTCTAATACCCAAAAAGGACAAAACACTGAGGCCCATCTTAGATCTCAGAATACTAAACACCTACATCAAATCAGACCACTTTCACATGGTCACGCTACAGGAGGTGTTACCACTGCTAAAGCAACAAGATTACATGACAACCTTAGATCTCAAAGACGCGTATTTCCACATACCGATACACCCTTCGCACAGGAAATACCTAAGGTTTGTATTCAAGGGAATACACTATCAATTCAAAGTCTTACCGTTCGGTATAACGACCGCACCAAGAGTATTTACCAAATGCCTAGCAGTAGTAGCCGCACACATCAGAAGGCAGCAAATACACGTATTCCCGTATCTAGACGATTGGCTTATCAAGACCAACTCGCTAACAAAGTGTTCACAACACACAGAGTATGTCATACAAACCCTCTACAAACTCGGGTTCTCCCTCAACTACAAAAAATCACACATTGTGCCGTGCAAAATACAGCACTACTTAGGAGCGGTAATCAACACAACAAAAGGATTAGCCACTCCGAGTCCACAAAGGGTTCAAAATTTTCACAAGGTCATACAGGCCATGTATCCAACACTAAAAACACAGGCAAAAGTGGTTTTAAAACTCCTAGGCATGATGTCCTCATGCATAGCCATTGTCCCAAACGCAAGACTGCACATGAGGCCCTTACAACAGTGCCTAGCATCACAATGGTCACATGCACAGGGTCACCTTCTAGATCTGGTGTTGATAGACCGCCAAACATACATCTCGCTTCTATGGTGGAACAGTACAAATTTAAACAAAGGGCGGCCGTTCCAAGACCCAGTGCCACAATACGTAATAACAACAGATGCTTCCATGACAGGGTGGGGAGCACACCTCGATCACCACAGCATCCAAGGACAATGGGACGTACATCAAACAAAACTGCATATAAATCACCTCGAATTACTAGCAGTATTCCTGGCGCTAAAAGCATTTCAACGTTCTTGTCAAAACAGACAACATGACAACAATGTATTACCTAAACAAGCAAGGGGGAACACACTCGACACAGCTATGTCTCCTTGCACCAAAGATATGGCAATGGGCAATTCACAACCACATTCGCCTAATAGCACAGTTTATTCCAGGGATCCAAAATCAACTAGCAGACAATCTCTCTCGAGATCACCAACAGGTCCACGAATGGGAGATTCACCCCCAAATCCTAAACACTTACTTCAAACTTTGGGGTACACCGCAAATAGACCTATTTGCAACAAAAGAGAACGCAAAATGCCAAAACTTCGCATCCAGGTACCCACACAGACAGTCTCAAGGCAATGCCCTATGGATGAACTGGTCAGGGAAATTTGCATACGCTTTTCCCCCCTCTCCCTCTCCTTCCATATCTAGTAAACAAATTGAGTCAAAACAAACTCAAACTCATATTAATAGCACCAACATGGGCAAGACAACCTTGGTACACAACACTACTAGACCTGTCAGTAGTACCACACGTCAAGTTACCCAACAGGCCAGATCTGTTAACACAACACAAACAGCAGATCAGGCATCCAAACCCAGCATCGCTCAATCTAGCAATCTGGCTCCTGAAATCCTAGAATTCGGACATTTAAACCTCACTCAAGAATGTATGGAAGTCATAAAACAAGCTAGAAGACCATCCACTAGACACTGCTATGCAAGCAAATGGAAAAGGTTTGTTTGCTACTGCCATAATAATCAAGTTCATCCATTACACGCATCCCCAAAAGATGTAGTGGGATACTTACTACACTTACAAAAGTCAAATCTAGCCTTCTCTTCCATTAAAATTCACCTTGCAGCAATATCTGCATACCTGCAGATTACCCATTCAACTTCACTGTTTAGGATACTCGTCATTAAAGCATTTATGGAGGGCCTAAGAAGAATAATACCACCAAGAACACCACCTGTTCCTTCATGGAACCTTAACATCGTCTTGACAAGACTCATGGGACCACCTTTTGAACCCATGCATTCTTGCGAAATACAATTCTTAACCTGGAAAGTTGCATTTCTCATTGCCATCACATCTCTAAGAAGAGTAAGTGAAATTCAGGCATTTACAATACAAGAACCTTTTATCCAAATACACAAAAATAAGGTTGTACTAAGAACCAATCCTAAATTCCTACCAAAGGTTATTTCACCGTTCCACTTAAATCAAACGGTAGAGTTACCAGTGTTCTTCCCACAGCCAGACTCAGTAGCTGAAAGGGCACTACATACATTAGATGTCAAAAGAGCACTAATGTACTACATCGACAGAACAAAGGAGGTTAGGAAAACAAAACAACTGTTTATTGCATTTCAAAAACCTCATACAGGAAACCCAATATCAAAACAAGGTATAGCCAGATGGATAGTTAAGTGCATCCAAACCTGCTATCTTAAAGCAAAGAGACAATTGCCCATTACACCAAGGGCACACTCAACCAGAAAAAAAGGCGCTACCATGGCATTCCTAGGAAATATTCCAATGCACAAAATATGTAAGGCAGCCACATGGTCCACGCCTCACACATTTACTAAACACTACTGTGTAGACGTGCTATCCGCACAACAAGCCACAGTAGGTCAAGCCGTACTGAGAACTTTGTTTCAGACTACTTCCACTCCTACAGGCTGAGCCACCGCTTTTGGGGAGATGACTGCTTACTAGTCTATGCACAACATGTGTATCTGCAGCAACAGATGCCATCGAACTGAAAATGTCACTTACCCAGTGTACATCTGTTCGTGGCATTGGTCGCTGCAGATTCACATGTGCCCACCCGCCTCCCCGGGAGCCTGTAGCCGTTGGAAGTTATCTTCAACATTTGTACATTTGTATATATATATATATATTACTTAACCTTCATTTGTACATACTTATTCATTCCATTGCATGGGCACTATTACTAACACACACAACTCCTACCTCACCCTCTGCGGGGAAAACAATCTAAGATGGAGCCGACGCCCATGCGCAATGGAAGCAAAGAGGAGGAGTCCCTCGGTCTCGTGACTCGAAAGACTTCTTCGAAGAAAAACAACTTGCAACACTCCGACCCAACACCAGATGGCGGACTGTGCACAACATGTGAATCCGCAGCGACCAATGCCACGAACAGATGTACACTGGGTAAGTGACATTTTCATTCTCCAGTATTGGAATCTTTCATAGATTCGCATGTGACCCACCCACCTTCCGGGGGAAGCTCACCTTCAATATTTCTTGTTCAACCATTAACATGCACATTAGTTGTTAGAAAATCTGAGGTACTGGAGCTTCTCTTAGGAGGGTTCTAGAGGGTGGGGCACTCTGATTGGCTGAAGCTCAAGTTTGGTCCTTTTTACATAAGGACTTGGATAGATTGCTAAAATGTAGAGTTTTAATGTTACTGCTGTTATGTCTTTTGGGACATTCTTTTCTAAGGTACAGGGGACTCCCATCTCGACGACGGGGAAATGATTCAAGCATGCGAATCTATGAAAGATTCCAATACTGGAGAACTATACTTACAGGTAAGTAACTCATTTTCATTCCAAGAATAGATGAGCTAGACTGAGAAGATTTACCATGCCAGTGAGACACTGGCTCTCCCAGTAAGAGGTTGACGACTCGTGTAGGAAAATCCAGAATTCTTAGTGGAAACTTTTCATTCAAAGAATTTGCTGCCTCTCCAGCACACCTAAAAGTACCTACACAATGACAACATTCTTGCAGGAGATCCTGCACCGCCCCAAGGAGAAAAGCCTCATCTTCTACATTATCAGAGTTCATTAGGTACTGTTGGAGCTTGACTAACTGCTATTCTCCTTCCAAAGTCTGACACACAGACCACATTAAAACTTTTCATGAGGGTTTACTTAGAACATTCAAACTCATGTCTGTCTAATCCACTGGTGAAGTCTTCAGTCATGTTTGAAACTTGGTGTCAAAGAACCTCATCATTACCTATGCTTTCCCTGCTAAAGCATCTTCTAAAACCCTATGTGGACATTTTTTTTTTTTTTACTAGAGCATCAGCTATTGCAGCTGTAGTATAGTATAGCACTTTCTTTTTCTGTAAACCTGGTGTAGAGGACTGATCCAAAATCAGACTCTTTCAAAGTCTCAATGACAAGGAAAAATGCAAGTATTGCAGGGTCATCTACCATTCAGGACTGTAAAAGATCAGATTTAGTGAGCAGAAAAATGCATGAAAATTCTGCTACATCTCTGAAGTCTGCCAGTGAAATCTCACTTCTGGGGTTATGTTTTTCATCTGTGGGAATCTGCAGATATTGTCAGGTGATCCCTGTGCATGATAAATGAGAGGACTACCAGAAAGTATTACACCTAGGTTTTATGGTGTCCAACCACATCATAAGTGCAGCAGCAGACACCTCAGATATTAATACACTCTGCTAGAGCTATGGCCTGTTTCTCATTCCTTCTTGGCGTTGACTCACCGGCCTATAACGAAATGCCCAGTCTATAACAAGATGCCCATGCTTATACCTATACTCCCCTTCCTTCCTTCTGTGCTCTGGATATCATCACATTTTCCTCTCCCTTGTAGTCTGTGGTCTCCATCCCTCTGTCTTATGTTGTATTACTTCCTTTTTAGTTTAACTTTCTTCTTATCTGTTTATGTACCAAATATATGTTAGTTGGACTCCGTGTTTTAGTAACAGTATTTTACAACCCATAGATTCCCTGTACAGATACCTTCAGTGTATTTGTTTTTGTGTGTACTAATCTTCCTCACTGATCCAGATCATGTTTATCTCCACTACTTCCCATGCATAGTTTATGTACATCTATACCTTATCTTTCTTTTTGAAAATTACTAAAGACTTGAAATAAAAGATAAGTGTCAATGCCATGAAACTAAACAAGATGAGGATGCTTTGAAATTGCTGACGTCCAAGGATAAACAAGTCAGACCCATATCACATATGGCAGACCCAGTCAAGAAGAATAAAGCTCTCAGTATCGATACAAAAAAGATTAAGTAAGGGAAGTGACATTGGCATCTAAACTGCTATTTTGCACATAGCTTTGGCACATATCTTTTTAACTGAGCACTTAATAGAATTCATTGTGTACCTTAACTCAGGTATATTGTTTGTTTGAGTAATTAGAAATTGAACCTGCTGCTCGCATGCTACGTTCAAACTCAGGGAACAAATCAGGAAACAAGGAGGCAGAGCTTGTAAGAGCTTGTTCATTTAATGCAGGCAGCGGTGCATATGGGCTAAAGGCAAACCCATCTGCACCCGGACTTCACATTGCACCAGAACCTCTAGCCTTTTTCCCGACCAGAAGTGTTCTAGAGAACTGCTTCTTCAGCTTAGTACTCTACTCAGGTAGGTAGATACAAATGGTGAACATCCAGAGGCATCTTTGATTAAAAAACAAAACATAGTTCTATGTATTTCATGCATCCATTGATGACATACAATTACAAAAAGTGTAAATGATGCAGTCCTCTGTGAAAAGAGAGGCACAAGAATGAATAAACACAGATAGCCAAAAAGATCTGTGTTGCCACAAAGCTAGCAAGGTTGTGTATTTGGTACACAATTACGGGGTAATTTTTATTTTTTTACTTAGTCAGCGTTTGTGTATCTGCTGGACCAAATTGTTAGGTTTGTTCTGTGTGACTTAGTGGGACTGTAACTTGGTTGCATAGCTGCTAGTTGTTGCCAGTAAAAACGTTTTCTTCATCGCTATTATGTTGCGTGAATGAGCTGACCTCCATACAGATTCTTCTTACAAGATACGCTAGTCTGTGAACAAAAGTGTAATGTTTTCCTAAGGTGGTAACCCCTCTCCATGTGAGGCAGTCCAACACCTATCTGTGTTTTGCCCTCCTTCTCATGTCACCAAGTAAGAAGAAAGGATGCTTTGTTTATATCCTTGTGGGGCAGTCAGCTACTACATTGACAAGACCCTGGAGTTCTGGTCTGCTAATCAGCTCTTCCTTTGCTATATAAATAGTAAAAAGGGAAAGGCTGTCCAGATGGATTGTATTTTTCGTTAATATCTGCTATGCCCTTGCAGAAATGAATCATCTGACAGTATCAGAGCTCATTCCACTGGGGCAAAATGACATTTTCAATCTTATTCAGAGGTATGCCTACGTTGGATGTATGCAAAGCAGAAATGTGGGCTTCTATCAGCACGTTCACTACGCATTAATGCTTAGACTTGAAAGTCCAAAGGCCATTTAGCACATTCTTTGCTGGAGAACTTTTGGATATGACAATTTTCTCAAACCCACCACCTGGGAGGGACACTGCTGCGGTATTCAAAAGGTGACTAATCTGCAGTAAAAGTTACTTCCCTTCAATAACATAACAATCTGTTAGTAGCATTTGTGGGTGTAGATACACATGCTGTTCATACTCCTGCCATTTAGAGTTTGGTGCAGATTTTGAAAGTTGTTTTTCTTCAAAGTTGTTTTCGAGTCACAAGATATGTTGTGACTCATCTCCTAGCCTACAATACACCAGAACTAAGACTCCACCTCAGATTGTTTTTGTCCGCTATCTGGTTTGGTTCTGTGCCAGTTCTGGAACTGACAGTGCTTCTGTGCTGGGACCATCTGTGCCAGCTGTTGTAACGTTGACCCTCGCAGCATGAAAACCTGTTTAGAGAGCCACTGTCTTTAGTGCCAGTGCTTCAAATCATTCAATTGCAGTATCTAGGCAACTTTGCAGGGCAGCAGCAGACTCACTGTTGAGTAACATAGAGGCTGGTTCATCAGCAAATTAGCTTGTATTCTGAGAATGATTGGGGGGGGAGGGTAGGGGCGGCTTGTGAGGGCACGAACACCATTCTAGTTTTGCTGTAAGTGCAACACAATTTTTCTGATCAACCTCTATAGGATGTGTCGTGTGCTTGTTCCCCAAGCAAAACGAGGCCTTCTGCTCAATTTGCAAGATGTCACAGTGCAGGGGGGCCTTCAGACACTTATTCAAGTACTACTGGGCACACCATAAAATGCAGTGCCATAAGCTGCTTGAAACACTCGATTTGTTCTGGGCGAGCGAGCGCTTTTTCAGCTCCAAAGGGGAGGAAGTGGCTCTATTGTGAAACTACAGCTAATGGAAGGAGAACTGAACTTGGAGGAGGAGTTGTCAGATGCCATGGAGCTGGATCATGAATGAGAGGAGCTTCTACCACAACAGTCCTCAGATCATGCCTAGTGCCCCTGTTGCAGTGCCTATGTTCAAGGATCAACCCTTCCAGAGCTCGAACTTGAAAGTTCTACTCCTGAAATGGTTGGGCATCGAGCCCCAAGCCAAACCAGAAAGGCACAAGCCATTTGCTCCAGCTCACCCTTCCTTAGCCTCAAGTAAGATTTCAGCAAGAACTGTCGAGCAGAGTCATTCATTCACACCACTAGTTGCAAGGCCCGAGAAACCTCTGAGTGGAGGAGCCTTCCACTCCGAGGTAAGACTCTAGGTCTTGTCATGCAGCTCCTAATGATGACTTGTGTAAAGTAAAAGATTATTTTCATTCACCCTCCACAGGCAAGATCCTCACACGACCTCTCTCCCCTTGCCGGAACAACTACTCACTCTACAAATTTGGGAAGTTGCTGATACAGCCTCAGGAAAGTCAGCACCATCTCCTGAATGTGCTCTTTGATGGTGAGCATCTCTTTGGCCCCTGGGTCAGTTTGATAATGGAAAAGATAAAGCAGAAAAACAGTGACTGCCAAAGCCATGGGCTCCTTCCAGACCCCAGTACCCACCCAGGTGTGCATTTGAAAAGTAGCATGCTAGAGGAGAGGCAAGGGTGCTCCCACCAATTGCCTTTTCAGGACTCGCAAGCAACCAAGTCCTACGAAAGGGGTGGATATTGTGGTAACGACAGAGGCAGCTGGATAGGTGGTCAAGCAGGAATACCTCTGAACTGGATTGGTGTCACCATCACTACCAAAAATCACACCTCCAATCACAGCAGGATCAGCTTTTCTAGAGTCTCTCTTAAATGTGCTCAGAAGAAACGCCTTCCCTAACCACAAGAGAGGGTTGATGGTATTTCAAAAGCTGCTGCCTCTTCAAACATGACGTGCTCTCACAACAAGGACTGTAATCTGTAATGAGTCTGTTTGGGTTGATGGCTTTATACATTGCAATAGTACTGCACATGAGACCCTTGTTGAAATCTAATGCTGGTTCATCCCAGGATTCAGCGCACCTTCCTGTGATGGAAGAACAAGAAATTGTTGCGGTGTTGCAAGTGACTATTCCCACAGACGTCTCACTGAGTGTGCCGCACACCTCCACCGCATGACTGTGCAAGGTACCTGGACACCCAAACAAAAGTTACTATATCATCTACATGAAATGCAGGACAATGAGTCTAGCTTTCAAGGCTTTCTAAAGGCTTATTTGACATTAAGCAGTCTTTCCTAAAATTGACGGTATGACAGTAAGGTATTACATCCAGAAACACATAAGCAGTGACCCAGAACATCTGGCATTGGGCCATCCAGCTTCTGCCAGAACATATGCTGGGGAGGACGACGGTGTGGACCTGCTAAGCAGAATGCATAATCAAGTCCACAAGTGGGCCACTCCCACTATTGATTGGTTTGCCACCACATAAAATGACAAAACTTTGTTTCCAGGCACCCTCTTATTAAGCAGTGCACAATGAATGGTCGGAGATACTTGCTTACACTTTTCCTCCACTTTCTCTGATCCCTTACGTAGTGAGGAAATTAGGCAAGTGTCAGCCACGTTCGTCCTACAACACCAACATGGTCCAGACAACATTGGTACTCCATGCTTCTGGAAATGACTCTATAGCTACACAAAGAAATTACCATTGAGGCCAGACCTTCTGACTCATCATTAGGGTCAACTAAGGCAATTGCATCTAGCTATCTAGCAGCTAGGGGGTCTTAGAGTTCGGTTATCTCAAACTTCCGGAAAAGTGTATGCTGACCCCGCAAGACACACTTAACCTATCACATGATGTGCTTGTTATGCAGCGAAGTGGAAAACATTTGTTCACTGTTGACTAGATAAGAACGTAAGCGCCCTCAATTCTCTGTGCAAGACATTGTTACTTGTTGCATTTGCAGTAAGCTGATCTGGCATACACTGCTACCTGTCTTCAATCTGTGGCAGTAGCTGCCTGTATGCAGGATAGGCAACATTTGTCCCTTTTCAGGATTCCTTTTATCAAGGGCTTCATGGCGGGCCTTGAGAGTAATCTCTCCAAGAACATCTCCAGCACCTCCTTGGAACCCTAATATAGTTCCCACTAGACTAATGGGTTCTCTTTTCAAACAACTACACTCTTAAGCATGCAGGTTCCAGTCATGGGAGGTAACTTTCCTAATTGACATCACATCTCTCACGAGCATCAGTGAACTGCAGGCTTTGACTGTAGAATAAACATTAATTCAGGTTCATAGGGATAGGGTTGTTTTAAGGACAAACTCAAAGTTTCTACCCAAAGAAGTTTCACCTTTTCACGTTAACAAAATGTTGAGCTGTCCATCGTCTTTCTTCACCCAGATTCTTTGTGAAAAAGTATTAAACACTTTAAATGTCAAGAAGGCGTGTTATATTGACAGGACCCAATCCATCTGTAAGACAAAGCAGCTGTTAGTGGCTTTTGTAGAGACTCACACTGGTAACGCATTATCAAGGCATTGCTAGTTTTATTGTTAAATGCATTCAAGCATACCATGGTACTGTCAAGCACACACTACATATACCCCCTGGGCACAATACCTGCACTAAAAAGAAGTCACCATGACTTTCTTGGGTAGCATTCCTTTAGCAGACATGTGTAAGACTGTTGCATGGTCAACAAAACACATGTTCACCAAACATTACTGCAGGGACATTAAAGTCTGGCAGCAGGTTTCAGATGGCCAGACAGTGTTGAGAACATTGCTTCAATCATTTGCATCATATGCTTGCTATCCACTTCAATGGGAGAAACTGCTCTACAGTCTATTCAGAACAAGTTTATCTACAGCCACACATGCAATAGATCCAGCATGAACATGTTACTTACCCCCTAACCGTCTGTTCAAAGCATGTAGTGCTGTAGATTCTCATGTGCCCACCCTCCTCCAGGAAGCAATCAGCCGCAGATATCTTCATCATAGATGTCTTGGACAGTGCACAGAACCTACTACTGTCGTCACTCCACGTACACTACTCAACCAAGTGAAAGAAAAACTGAGGTGGAGTACTTTTCCAGGTGCATTATGGGTATAGGGTGGAGTCACAACTGACCTTGTGACTCCAAAACAAATTTGCATAAAACAACTTGCAAACTTCCACCCCCACCACTAGATGGCAGGAGTATACAGAGCAAGTGAAACTAAAGCATTAGCTGACACAAACCTTAAGTTATAGGGTAATTAACACTTCAATTCTTGTTGATATTCATTCTACCTTTATATTCCTCACTTATCTCACCCACTTCCCGTACTGAAGAATGGTCATAAATATGTTAATAAGGCTCCAAGTTACACTGGTGCGCTGCATAATTGTTGATCACAAATCTATGGCCCTCCTCTCTGCCTCTTAAGGCTCAGAAAATGTGGAAGAGGAACTGATGTTGGGTGGCTTAAGATGGGCTTCGGAATATGGTACCCAGTGATAAGACTGAGCCGAATGCCACCTACTAGCACAGGTAAGATACTGTAAATTCTCCAGATCCAGTTTGATGTCAGGGGATATTCAGAAGGTAAGAAATCTGCAGGTAGATAAGGGGTTAAGCAGGAAGATCGTTAACAAAAGTAACATTTTCTTTAATGCTTGTATTGTCAAGTAGCATCAATCTATTGGAATGAATGACTCAATGTGGATTAATCTTGTGGGGTGGTATTTTGCATGCCACTGTAGAATGTGAAAATAAAAAGTATTTGGCAAAATCGGCTAATCTAGTTATTATCCCAGCATCAACCTGGATAAAAATTAAAAACTAGATAAAGTGTGCCATCTTTGGGCTCAAGGCAGACACGCACTATTTTATTGGCTTAGAGCTGAGAACGGCAGCAGTCTTCTCCAAACTGGTGACATGAAGTAGAAGTACTCAGTCATATGCAGTCGCTTTAAGAAATGTACCACAGAGACCTACAATAGAAAATTATGAAATGTGGTTTGAATAGGTTGGCAGTGTATGTACTAGGACTTGTAGCAACATTTAAACGCAAGAACTATCAGGTGTGAAAGCCAATGATTATTTTATTCTGTGATAGAACTGACATTCATAGACATAGCAGATGTTTCATCTTTAAATTATATGAAACACCTTTCATCATGGATTTTTACCTTGCCTGCAATAAGAAGTGAAGAAATACTGATAGGATGGTCCAGATATGTACATATCGATGACAGAAGGAACATTGAAAATTACATTGTTTTCCAATAGAAAACAAACATAGAACTAAGATCACTACACTGCTGAAAAAGCATTGAGCAAGGATGGCGTCTAGAGGTTGTCATAGGTAGCAGCTGCTACCTTGGCACTGCCATTGGGATGACTGGCCTGAGGGGGTGGCCAAGGCAGTTCCAGGAACTGAAGTCAAGTGGGGTATTTGTGAATCGTGTTCATGTTCTGAAGTCCACAGGGAACAGGGTGATTTGGCTGTTAGTTTAGTGATGTAAACATAATCCAACTGTAAAACTATTAAATCGTGTAACGTGTGAAAAGATGATCATCCCTGATTGATAACAGTTGGACAGATGTGATGGAGAAAGGTATTAAAGGAAACTTGGAAAGAGGTAGTTGAGGAACAGGTGAGAAAGAACTGGAAGTGGGGATACAGTTGAGAGATGTCAGAAAACAATTCAAGGAGACGGAAAGAGGTTGGGGATGGATGTCAGATGTGATACACACTGGTCAGTGAGGGGACAGGTGTGAAAGAATGTGGCAGAGAAGACCAGTTAAAAAGATAAGTTGATGACAGTTGTGAAAGGCGACTGAAGTAGAAAGAGTTAGAAGAAAAACAGGTTGTACTGCATCGTAGAAAGACAGCTGAGAGAAGGATTGGGAGGGACAGGTGAGTGATAGAGAAATGATGTACGGATAGATGAGACTGAAAAGCAAGGGAAGTGAGGCAGAGATGAGAGGTGAAAATGCTAAGAAAAGGGAAATGTGGTGGAGGAAATGTTAATGAGATGGATGCAAAATAAACTGTTGAGAGGGGGAGAAGGAAGTCTGAGAAAGGATCTAGACAGCGACGTGAGAGACAATAGAGATGGTTGAGAAATATACTACTGAGAGCAGTAGATAAGACAAATTGTGGAGGGTGTGACCAAGAGACAACTGACTAGAACAAAAGAGCTGAGTTAGTGAGAAGCTGATTGGTGACCCTGAGAGATGATAAAGAGAATAGGTGTGAGGAACAGGGCAGCAATAGCATGCAAGGCAAAGTTGACCAGGGAGTAGAGGTAAGGGAGAAGAATGCCAGAGGAGCAAAATAAGGACAAGGAAAGTAGACAAGTTCTCTTTCAAACGTACATTCATAATCTAGCATAGTATGACATTTGTAGTGTCCTGCAGCCTATGATAGGCATGTATTCTGCAGTGTTGTATGAAGCCTGTGCAGTGTGTTCATTGGTGTGTGCCTTCACTCTAGGTCAGCTTATGATTATGCACCTGATTACAGCAATAACTAGTGTACTCAAGTAGACTCAAACTCCAGGAGGTTCCAGCTGTACTGGAGAGTGAAACAGTGCTAGATGAAGCGTCAGTTTCAGTCTGCTGCTGCGTCTTTTAGTGCTACTGAAAATAAAATAAAGAGTAACCCAGTATTCCTGAGAACTTGGGAAGTAAACATAAAAGTAATTGAAGAGTGGTTCCTTCTGTTTTATTTAAATCAAGTTATATTTGACAGCTACAGCAGATGAGGAAAAAACTGAAGAAAAAAAAAAAAAAGAAATGGGACTGAAAATTGTCTTAAACATTGTCCCCGATATGCGTGCCCTTGCTTACCATGTAAAGTGAACCCCAATAAAGGGAATATGATCAGCAGCTTCTCAAGTAAATCACTATACGATCAAATATTCTGTGCTGGCAGGATGAATGTAGACAAGGATTTTTGACCTCGTATAGCATAAGGAAGGGAAATAGGCAGAACGGCAAATGAGTGTAATAATTCTTAGTGACAAAGTTGAAATGAGTGAGGAAATTCAGTATCCTACATAGGGCTATCATCTCACTGGCCTGGAGTTTGTTCTTGGTGATACAAGCTAGTTGGAAAAGGAAGGAAACCAGTTTGCAGTTTCCCCGCTGGACAGTTGTATTTAAGCACACACAAACAGGAAGCACTTGCATGGGGAGTGCTTGCCAGTTCTTATTGGAGGGACCTAAAAGGTACTAGATCAGGGAAATGGCCCAAGGATAATGGTGGATGTGATGAGTGATTTGGAACTTGTCAAGCTGGTAGTGGATGAAAGACGAAATTATTTGCAACACATAAATCAAACTCCAGAAGTTTAATCAAGAAATGGCTGGACAGCTGTCCTCTTCTATAGCTAGAGAAAAATATGCTAATGAAGGGAATGTCTAAAGTTGCACCAGCGAGCAGCCATTAGTGATTATTTTCTCTGATTCATTTAGGCCATGCATGAGTCTGTCTATCTGCATTCTCATGAAAATCTCATCTATTTTCTCCACTGCTGGAGTCCTGGATAACATATTACACCACTTGCTATCTGATGTCTGCTCTGTGGGAATGCGTGGTCTAGTATTCCATCAAGCATTCAGTATGGCACAGCATCTCATATTGTAGAATCCTTGCTTTAATGTTTTGGGCCTGTCCTGCATAATTCAACAAGCAAGAACAGCAAATCACATACACCACATTTGATTGTTACAAGTTGTGTGATTGTTCAGCATTATAGTTAAGGTCTCATAGCAGAAGCTTTGTTGTTGAAGATGTTTAACCCCTTGGGTGCCCAGGACCTAATCATTAAGTCCTGCACCCGGCCCACCAGTGTCTCTTATTTTGTTTTGTTTTTGTAGCTAAATTTGAGGTTTGCTGAGGATTCTGGGTAATTAAACACTGGTAGATCCACGCAAGTCACACCTCCCTGGTCTCCCTCGGGTGTCTAGTCTTCAGAAATGTCTGGATTTGGTAGGTTTCCCTACATGGCTGCTGAGCCCAGAACCAAAAATGCAGGTGCTCCCCCGTCTTTGCAAAAACAGGTAGTTTTGTAATTGATAATTTTGATGTGTCCACATAGTGTTTTGGGGCATTTCCTGTTGCAGGCACTAGGCCTACCCACACAAGTGAGGTACCATTTTTATCAGGAGACTTGGGGGAATACTGGGAGGAAGGAAATTTGTGTCTCCTCTCAGATTCCAGAACTTTCTATCACCAAAATGTGAGGAAAAAGTGTTTTTTTTTTTTTTTTTTTTGTTGTTGTTTTTTTCTGTTCCAAATGTTGAGGTTTGCAAAGGATTCTGGTTAGCAGAACCTGGTGAGAACACCATAAGTTACCACGTCCAGGTTTTCCCAGGTGTCTAGTGTTAAAAAATGCTAGGTTTTCCTATGTACCGGATTAGCTAGAGGCCAAAATCCACAGCTTGGCACTTTCCAAAAAGCACGTCAGATGTCAATGTAAAAATGTGCGTCAGATGTCAATGTAAAAATGTGATATGTCCATGTTGCGTTTCCTGTCGTCGAGCACTAGGGCTACCCACACAAGAGGTACCATTTTTATCAGGAGACTTGGGGAAACACAGTCTAGAAGTGTAGGAGGCTGGCCTGGTTTGTAGTGGGTACCTATGACACTTACCTTGTACCAGTACCATTTAGCCCTTATTAGTGAAATGTAGGCAGTGACTAGAAGTCAAGCTCTCTAAGGAGTAGCTGTAGCTGAGCAGCCAAGGCTTATCTAGGAGACACGCAAAGCTCATGCAATACCACTGCAGTCACACAGTACTCGCACAAATGAAAAAAAAATACTCAGTGTTACAAAAATAAAGGTACTTTATTTTGTTGACACCAATGCCAAAAATACCCTAGAGGCTATGCTCCCTTAGAAGGTAAGTAATACACAAATTATATACACTAGTATGCAAAATAAGGTGTAAAAACAGATAGAAGTAGTGAAAATCACTATAGTTAGAAATTGGCCTAGGGGAACACAACCCATATACTAAGTGGAATGCGAATGTCGGTTTCCTACCTAGCCTAGTGTAGTGTGTAGAGGGGCACTGGGAGTATTAGAATACACCAAAGGTAAGTAAAAGACCCCACCCCATAGCCCAGGAAAGCAGGAGTAAATCACAGTAACTTTCCTAGAACACACAAGAACACGAGAAAGAAGGTAATGCAAGAACCAGAAGAGACTGCAAGACACCAACGGTGGATTCCTGGACCGGAAGACCTGTGGAAGAAGACGACCAAGTCCTAGAAGCACAGAAGAGTCCAAGGAGAACAGGCGCCCACGCTAACCAGGATGAAGGTGCAAAAGAAGAACCAAAGGTGAAGAACAATAGCCAGTACTGCCCTCAAGAAGACTGATGCGGGTTCCTGGTTGGTGCAGATGATGGCCCACGCCGGATGGAAGATTGCAGTCTGGTTTGCGTTGCTGGATTCTGCTAACAAGCCTTGGTACACCCAAAGCTTGCGGTTAGCGGAAAATGGCGCTGACCGGGACCAGGAAGGACCTGGTGGACTCTACCCATGAGGGAGAGTCAGAGGGGGCTCTCAGCAACTCCTAGAGCCCTCAGAAGACCAGACAGCGCGCGCAGGACTCCCACAGCATGGGGACAAAGAAGATGCAAAAAGAGGCCCACGCAGCACTACAATAAAGGATCTCAGGAAAATATACGTCGCAAAAAGAGGCCCACGCAGCACTACAATAAAGGATCTCAGGGAGATATACGTCGCAGGATAGAGTGCTCGTGGATGGAGCTGCACGGTGTACGAAGAACTTTGTGGAAGGGCCAACAAGGCTTGGCAACTGCACAACATGCAGTGCACACAGGGTACTGTCTTGCGTGGGAAGACATGCTCTCACCTCCAACAAAGTTGGACAGTAGGACATCAGGGCAGTTGGGATCATTTCAGTCCACCACCTGTGATGATGGATCCATGCAACCAGTCAGGAGGGAGGGACCCACGCCACCGGCCTTTGATGCAGAGAGGTGCCTGCTGAAGCAGGGGAGTTACTCCTTCACTCATAGGGAGATTCCTTCTTTCTTTTGAAGACAGGCTGTCCTCTGAGGATGCCCGACCGGGATACAGTTGTAGTTGCTGGCAGGAGCTGAAGATACCATGTTTCAGAAGTCATCTTTGCTTCTTTGTTGCAGTTTGTAGATTTCCTGGAGGGTCCAGATGCAGTTTCTGTGGTGAGAATGTGAAGTAAAGGATGCAGAGGATTCCTGCTAGAGTCTTGCAATCCGAATCTGAAGAACCACCCAAGAGAGAGACCCTAAATAGCCCTGAAAGGGGGAATTGGTCAGCAACACAGGTAAGCACCTATCAGGGGAGGGCTATGACGTTACCTGCTGCCACTTGCCACTCAGATGCCCCCAGAGTTCCCTGCCAACTTGGAATCCAAGATGGCAAAACGCAGGGACCCTCTGGAGGAGCTCTGAGCACCACCCCTGGGGTGGTGATGGACAGGGGAGTGGCCACTCCCCTTTCCTTTGTCCAGTTTTGCGCCAGAGCAGGGACTGGAGGTCCCTGAACCAGTGTAGACTGGATTATGCAAGGAGGGCACCAAATGTGCCCTTCAAAGCATTTCCAGTGGCTTGGGAGGCTACCCCTCCCAAGCCTGTAACACCGGTTTCCAAAGGGAGTGTGTAACACCCCTCTCCCAAAGGAAATCCTTTGTTCTGCCTTCCTGGGCTTGAGCTGCTCAAGCAGTAGGAGGGCAGAAACCTGTCATGAGAGGTGGCAGCAGCTGGGGCTGCCTGGAAAACCTCATAAGGCTGGAATAGCAATTTTGGGTGTTCTCTAAGGAGCCTCCAGAGTCCATGGACTCCTACAACCAATGCTTGCAAAAGCCTTGGGGTATGATTCCAACATGTTTGATACCAAACATGCCTAAGTTGTGAGTTACCATTACGTAGCTGGACATAGGTAGTGACCTTTGTCCAGTACATGTGTAAAATGGCGTCCCTGCACTCACAAAGTCTGGGAAAATGGTCTTGGAAGTCGTGGGGGCACCTCTGCTAGTGCAGGGGTAACCTCACACAGGTACTCTGCACCCTGCCCTTAGGGCTGGAGGGCCTGCTATAGGGGTGACTTATAAGTGACCTGGTGCAGTTTAAATGGCAGTGAAAGGGTGCATGCACCTTTTCACGCAGGCTGCAATGACAGTCCTGTAGAAGCCTTTGCATGGGCTCCCTCTGGGTGGCAAAAGATAAGCTGCAGCCCATAGGGATCCCCTGGAACCCCAATGCCCTGGGTACATCAATACCATATACTAGGACTTATAAGGGGGCACAAGTATGCCAATTGCAGGTGAAATATTGGGTTACCAGTATGCAGTAACAATAATTTAAGGGAGAGAGCATAACTACTGGGGTCCTGATTAGCAGGATCCCAGTAGACACAGTCAAAGACACTGAGAACCGGTCAAACGTGGGGGGTAACCAAGCTAGAAAGAGGCTACTTTCCTGCAAGAAGAACAAGTGTTATTGCCCCTTGTCTTTCTCTACATTTTTTCCTTCCAGATGTAAGACAGTGTGTAAAAATAGTCTATTTGAGAAATGCTAGTATGGGGACCCTGGAATTCAGAGATGTGCAAATAACCACTGCTTCTCAACACCTTATCTTGTGCCCATTTTGACAATACAAAGGTTTCAAGGATACCTATATTTCACTCTTTATATTTCACCAAATGGATTGGTGGATACCCGGTATACAATGAAAACCCATTACAAGGTGCATTTGATCTGGGTACCTAGGATTCTTGATGAACCTACAAGCCCTATATATCCCCGCAAAAAGAAGAGTCCAGCAGAAGTAACGGCTTAATGCTTTCAAAAATCTGCCATTGCTGAAAAAATGTATAAAAGAAAACATGGATAGAAATAGCTCTTTTTTTTTTTCTCCTTAATTTCACTATTTTTCTTTTTACTTTAGCTGTTACTTTCTGTAGGAAAGCCTTGAAGGATCTACACAAATGACCCCTTGCTGAATTCAGAATCTTGTCTACTTTTTAGAAATGTTAAGCTGTCTGTGATCCAGCTTTCGTTTCACACCCATTTCTGTCACAAACTGGAAGGAGGCTGAAAGCACAAAAAATAGTAAAAATGTGATATGTCCCAGGAAAATGCCAAAATCGTGTTGAAAAATGTGGTTTTCCGATTCAAGTCTGCCTGTTCCTGAAAGCTGGGAAGATGGGGATTTCAGCACCGTAAACCCTTTGTTGATGCTATTTTCAGGGGGTAAAAAACACAAGCTTTCTTCTGCAGCACTTTTATCCCATTTCTTCTTTTTTTTTTTTAAACGAAATTTTTGTTTTATTTTAGCTAATTTCTTAGACTCCTCTAGGGGATCCCACAAACTCTGGGTACCTCTAGAATCCCTGGGATGTTTGGGGGGGGGAGGGGGGAGGATGCAAATTTGGTGTGGGTGGCTTATGTGGACAGAAGGTTATGAGTGCATAAGCACAAACTGCCCCAAATAGCCCCAAAATGGCTTGGCACTGGAGGGGGAAAAGGCCTGGCAACGAAGGGGTTAAGGATAAACACTGCAGGATCCACATTTAAAGTGTTCAAGTCTGTGCAGTATGTTTGGTTTGAGCTCTCTAATGTGGTCTTTTATATTCACATTTTTAAATTAAAAGAGGGGTTCCTTTATTGAGCAGTCTGGTTTGGTAAGGATATTCTAATGATTATTTGCTCATTTGTGCCAGATATTGCTGATGGGGCTAAGTTCTTTTACTAACAGTCTTGACCGTTTTTCTTTCCTAGTTTTAGGAGTTAAACATTCTTGAGGGCAACTCCAGATGAATTTCCTGGTCCTCCTTATTAGTCTTGGAGGGTATTGTCTTGTTTTCAGTTTGTCAATTAGAATATCTAATTAATGCACTCTCGAAGTAGAACTGTGGCTTAAACGTAGACATTGGCTAAAAGGCACATTGTCACACAAACTACATGGGTGGCAGCTGGAATAAGTAATAACAGAATTCCTGTCTGTGGGTAAAGAGGTATACAGAAGGTTGGCAACACATTTGATTGCTGTATCCAAGAATTAATGGATTGTGCATCATATGTCATTGCAAACTATGTCAGCTTATAGTTATTGATCCATGTCAGGAACATTCGTAATTCTTCGGTGTTGCTGTTTGAATCATGACAACATTGTCAAAATAATGTTGCTACGGTGTGATGTTTAGAAAGATCATTGCTATTAAGGATGCATTGGTGTTCATAACAATGTATAAACACATTATTTTGGTTGGGCCCAAGGTTGCGCCCATAGCAACTTCTTTGACTTGATAGTAACTAACAAAATTAATACAATTCTCTGAAAGGGCAATGTCTATGAAGCCAACAGTGAATTTTTGTCAGTACTTGGACAGGTGATACACAGGTACTCAAGAATTAAATTACTGCAATAGCTTTCCTCTGTGGAATTTTGGTGATGTCCATTGTTACCTACAGTTGTTCAAAGGTTTAAATATAGTCTGTGCCGTCATGTATGTAAACATCAGTCTAATGTATAAAGGGCTTAAGGAAAACCATAATGGATTCACAGCCTGACTTATTTGGGCTCCTTGAGAGGAGCATTCTGGGTCTTATTGAATTGTTGCTAATGTGTAGATTACCTGTGATTGCGAGTGTTTTGTCTGTTTCGGAATTGATGTTTGTGTTTACTTAGAGAATTAGCTTTCAGACTTGCATCCATTATTTGTCTAATCTGGTGAACTATATCTTGTGCCAGGTCTCTAGATAATTTGGTGTAGTGCTCTAGGTTAGATAGTTGTCTTAAGTACTTCCCAATTTCCTGATTAAAGTTTGTGGTATTCACAATGACTATCAAGCCCTCATATAGGCAGGTTTGATGGTAATGTCATTGTTATATTTTTTAAGATGGGTTGGGCTTCCTTCTTGTTCTTGCTGATGTTGCATTTTATATTTAAATGTATATTTTAGTTTAAACAGCTGTTTAATACTCGACACGTCACTTTGAACTTTGAATATTGAATTACGTCCCATCCATATTAATTCCCCTACTCGACCTGTCTATATAAAATCCCATCCACGAATGGGTATGCCTAAATCCCGTCCCGCCCACCTATGGCAATCACACCCTACCACATAGAGACTGGTGTGGCTAGTATATGTCATGCTTAGTGTTTTTGGGCATTTATTTTCTCTAGAGTCTGCTGCAAAATATTCCAGGGGAAGAGGGCGCATAATTTATAAAACTTTATTTCTGTGTTTTTTATCATACCACTCACTGACATGAGACATTGAGACAATGCCCTTTTTTGAAAGTGTAAGCTGTTAGGCAGATAGGAACAAATATTAACCACAGCTCCCACCATTTTATTTGCCACCCACTTCATTTTGGGAATCCATCCTATTAAAATTCTCTCCAGGGACCTGCACCCCCCAATAATTTCTCCACCGCCTTGATGACCTACATCCAGTAACTCCTCCTGTTGAGGCAGCCAAGTATTGTATGTAATAGTGTTCCCTTGTCATCTCCGACTCTCCAGTACGTATATGATCTCTTCCCAATGATTATGTGCTGGTATGATATGCCATCTGTGGATAATTTTGATAGCCTCTGTAGACCCTGGGTGTTTGTCACTCTCCTTGTGGACTTTCTCATTATTGTGACCCTTTTGTCATCATTAAAGTAGACTACAAGCTCTCCCTCCCATTTATAATGGAATCCAGCCCTCTCATCCATCCTTGCTTCCTTTTGCAGCTAGCATATTCTAGTAATGTTGTTTGCCATCAGATAACTGTTGCAAATGTTTTTTAATTCTATAAGGCGCCTCACAACTGCTATTTTTATATGGAGTTGGAGTACCAAGTGTGGGTCCTGTGCACATTGGGTCACTGGAACCAAGCTATACCTGGCTGATGAGCTCTAACTAGGGCAAAACCGGTCCTAGGTTGCTTGTGTTCCGGTTCAGGAAGGACCTGGCCTGGCAGTTCGGGCTAGACTGTTTTAATTGTAGCAGACTGATGTGCATATGTCTAGGTCCAAACTGATGTGATATGGTGTGCAAAATAGCGATGGACTGTGATAACGTAGACCCACGAGGCTAAAAAGGGTGGAGCCTGGTGCTATTACAACAAGGGGCGGGCTCCAGCTCTCCCTACCAACTTATGCATGAAAGCTCATGATGCAGGGACTGCAAAGAGGGGAAATGGCAAAGGTGTCTGGGGGAAGGGCCAGTATGCCATTTAAAATGGAGACAATGACCCCGTAGTTGGCAAAATAGCCAGACAGGTTAGTGGCATCAAGACTTCCACATACCATACATGGGCTGCATATGCAGCCCTGAGTGGCCAGTTTGAAGTTGAGAAATGGGATGGAAGATGTTGTGCAGGCTAAACTGTAGAAGGAGGTCCAGGGTTGGGATGATGGTGGGTCCATTCTGCATTTACCATTGCCCAGCCCCATGAATTTCCACTTGGGATAATACTTAAGAAGGTGACAGGAAAGCTGAGGGGTTATACACCACTTGCCTAGCCGGGCTGTTTTGGGAGCATGAATGATTTCATTGACCAGCAGGAGTGGTTGTTAGCAACACAAACCTGGTCAAGGAGGTGGCAGTGGTGTGGAACTGTGAAAAGGGAACGTAGATATGAAAGGCAAACATTCAGTCTGCTTTCCGACTTTTGCCAGTTCACACTTCAGACTTCTCCTTACTGGGACTACAGTTTGGGGGCCAATATTTAGTTGACAAGGAAATGTCTCTGGAATGTTTGGTGGCTTGTGCAGTATTTCAGTGATTTTTTTTTACCTTCCTGGAATGGATGGCAACATTTGTAGCAGGTTTGAAGCAAGTTATTCATTATGTGGATAATATTCTATTAGTGGGAAGGGTGGGTAGGGAGCAATAAAGGGTGTGGAAGGATAATGGCAGTGAGTGCAACATGTGGCCACCAAGTTGGGGGGATGGGTCACACTGACAGAAGAAAAGACTGAGGGACCTGCTTTGACCCTACCAAGTTTGGGGATATAACTGGACTCGGTAGCCATGGTCTTCATATTACCCTAGAGCCAAGCTAACAATGTTGCCTGTTGCAGGAAGTGTTGGCAAAGAGCAAACGTGGGTTGATCAAGGTACAGCAAGATTTGGGACACCTGAACTTTGCTTGTAGGGTAGTTGCATCAGGATGTTTTCTTGTAGACTGTTGACTTTATGAAGTGGGCTTCCAGATTTTTTTTTAATGAGTACAGTGGGGTGATAGTGTGACCAGCCTGTCTGGGTGGGACGTCAAGGTTTTCTCTGATGCATCAGGCAGGATGATGTGTATTTTACTGGAGTGAACAATGGTGGGCAGAGAGGTGGTCGGATGAGTGGGGGGGGGTGCAAAACAGCAGCATCACATTCTTGGACTTTTTTTCTGGTGCTGTTGGCATTGGAGTTTTGAGGGAGAGAGTTCACCAACAGGAGAGTGGTGTTCTTGGTTGATAATCAGGCTGTCGTGAGCTTGTTCAACAGGATGACAGCATTCGACTGATAAATGTTATGGCTACTGAGAGAACTGGTGTTGAGATCTTCAGTGCACTCCTGAACCTGAGGATGTTCTGATAAGTAATGCACCTGCAGTCTGCAACCTAAAAAGAATCCTTAAGGGCTGCTCGACCAGCTCTCCCTCTAGTAACCAGAACAAAGAAGTGGACTCCGCGGGTCATAAGGCTGACTTTCTGTCCAAGGAATACAACAGGCTAGAAGAGGCCTTTCCTGCAACAGCCCAGCTTATCCTTGGCAAGTGGACCTGAACTGTACTCTGTCATCAACTCTGAGTCTCTAAGTGCTTCCCCTGAAGTCCTGGGGAACTTTAAAATTCTACTCCTAAGGTGGCATGAGACTTACACAACTAAAGACACAAGTTGAAATGGTCAGGATGAAGCTGGTTGGTGTATCCAAACCACACACTATCACAGTCAGCTTCCGGTTGCACATAGGTCCCAGACTACCTATGACTATCATTGACACTTTGTGCTCCTTGGTGCTAGTTGTACTTAAACATTCCCCTTGCTGGATTTTGGTTCTTTTTTGTATCATTTGGTTTATTAAATTCTACTCTTTTTTTTTTTTCTAAATTTGTTTCGGGATTTTTATTGTTTTGCATTTTGACTTGATTTTAGTATTACAGTTAGAGGTCTGCTCTGTGCCATAGATACCAGTGGTCGAGGTCAGGTTTATTTTAGTGACTTCCATGGTAAGTCAAGGCTTGTGGATATGAAGTAGGGACTTACCCCCACGAGTAATAAACCAATTAATTACATTCACCATTGGTATTTTTCATATATTCATGGGTGACACTACCTTTCCTCGATCAGAGGCTCACTGCTGTGATATATATATGTTTGGTGGCATGTGTAGTTGCAGATACATGTGTTATGCATAGTCCCGCCATCTAGTGTTGGGCTCTGAGTGTTAAAAGTTGTTTTTCTCCAAAGGAGTCTTTTTTTTTTTTTTTTTTGAGTCACAGGATTGAATGACTCCTCCCTTCGGTGATGGTGTGCATGGGCATCGACTCCTTTGTTAGATTGTTTTCTTTCCGCTGTCTGGTTCGGACGTGTTTCCTCTCGCTCTGAGAATTTCGATTCGGAAACTTTATAATAACTCTATTTCACCGTTGGTATTGTTTGGATTGCGTTTCCATCGGTAATCGAGCCGATAATTCCTTTGGGCGCCCAACTCAGGCCTGTTCAGGCCTACATGCCAAAGCCTGGTGGAAGGGTCTCCATTCTGATTCTGTCCTCAATGCTACGCAACATTACTGTATACGGATCAACACGTGGTATGTAATCTGTCTCTCTCCCAAGCATCGAGAAGACGACTGTGAAGCTTGCCGGTCCTTCCGGTCGAAGAAGACACTGCATGACCAGAGAGCGAGGAGACTTGAAATGGGGTTGAAACATACAGAGTACACCGACACCGTAGAAGAACAGGCACAGACGGCAGTTTAGATCCAGGACACCAACTCTGAAGCAGACTCGGACAAAGACAGCCAACCATTCACTGTGGCTAAGCATGTGAGTACAGCTGCCCCTATGCCCACTTCCAAGAGACCTATTAAGGCCTTGTGTGCATCACTGCTTGAGAGCCATGGTTCCACCCAAAAGAAAATAGTCAGCGACCGACCTTCGGGTTTGGTGCCGACAAAGGCCACACCCGTTTCGATGCTGGAGTCGAGTAAGTCTATTAAAAGCTCCACATTAGAGCCAAGCCAACGTCCACACTATTCGCAGTCGAAAGTTCAACATCCCGCTTCGGAGCCGAAATAGGCTGTATCTTCGGGACCAAAAAAGCTGTCCACTTCGGAGCCGAAAAAATCTTTGCACACAGAGGAACAAGGACTTTCGAGCCGTTAAAAGCACAGCTCAGACATTCCATGATCAATCCTCTAAAACAACATCAGAATATATTTCTGAAGAATCGGATATTCACCTGTATTTGAAATCATGGACCCCAAACAAAGAAGGATACATATTCAAAAAGAGACTGGGAGAATCATTGCTTCACCTTCTCCACACACCAAAAGAAAGTTGGCGTTTCAAGACATTCTTGATACTGCTCCACCACCAGCAAAAGTCTTTAAAAGGAAGGAGAAACCATTACCTCTACAAATGTCTCCACCACATTCACCACAACTTTCTCACCACCACCTGCTACCCCACCACCATTGCCTTCACTAACACACTCCCATACATATTTGCATGGTGATACGGTTGACCCATGGGATTTTATGATCCTGATCCCATACTACTAAATGACCCAGACCTCTATCCTTCCAAACCTTCGCCACCAGATAGCACAGCATATACACAGGTCATTTGGAGAGCAGCTGCGTACTATGGGGTACAAATGCATGCTGAGCCTGTGGAGGAGGATTTTCTTTTCAATACATTGTCCTCCACCCACTTAAAATGCTCAGACATGCAGATGACATATTTAAAGAACTTATTAAGGCTAGAATTTTAACACCACGAATAGACAAAAAATACAAGCCTACACCAACAGACCCAGCTTTCATCACTCAACAGGTACCACCAGACTCTGTTGTCGTCAGTGCTGATAGGAAAAGGGTCAATAGCCAATTTTCAGGGGATACTCCTCCCCCTGACAAAGAAAGCAGGAAGTCTGATGCTGCTGGTAGGAGGGCAGCTACACAGGCAGCTAACCAATGGCGCATTGCCAATTCACAAGCCCTACTAGTGAACTATGACAGGGCAAACTGGGACGAAATGCAGAAATTCTTACAACACCTGCCAAAAGAATATCAAAAAAGGGCTGAACAAATTGTTGAAGGTCAGGCAGTTAGCAACAACCAAATAAGATCTGATCTTGATGCTGCCGATACAGCAGCTAGAAGCATAAATACTGCCATAACCATACGTAGACATGCATGGTTAAGATCTTCTGGTTTCAAACCAGAAATCCAACAAGCAGTGCTCAATATGGCATTTGAAAAAACCCAAAAAAACCCACCTATTTGGTCCTGAGGTTGACACAGCAATTGAAAAGCTCAGAAAATACTCTGACTTTTCAAAGGCTATGGGAGCTCTATACACTACACCTTATAGAGGCTCCTTTCGTAAACAACAATTTAGAGGAGGTTTCAAGACCCAATCTACAGACGCTTCCACCTCACAACCTAAACAAGGTCAACAGCAATACCAAAAAGGAGCATTTAGAGGCTCTTATAGAGGTCAACACTTCAGATCCAGAGGCAAATGTCAAGCCTCAAAGAGTGTCACCACTCCATCAAAACAGTGACTTTCTCAGTATACCACAGCCCCACACATCTCCTGTGGGGGGCAGACTGCAGCAGCTCCACTCCCAATGGCAAAATATCACCACAGACCAATGGGTACTTTCAATTATCCGCAATGGTTACTGCCTAGAACTCATTTCTACTCCTCCAAACATTCCCCCTCGTTATCACAGGTTGTCCCCAGAACACAGCGTTCTGTTACAACAAGAGATACAATCAGTGCTATTAAAAAAAGCAATAGAATTGGTTCCAAAATCTCAACACGGAACAGGGGTATATTCACTATACTTCCTCATTCCCACAAAGAATGGCGCACTTAGACCCATTCTAGATCTCAGACCACTAAATCTATATATCCTGTCAGAACACTTTCACATGGTAACGCTGCAGGACATCATTCCACTACTACAAAAACAAGATTACATGACTGCACTGGATCTCAGAGATGCATATTTTCATATCCCCATACATCCAGCTCATCGAAAATGCCTAAGGTGTGTAATGGGGGAAACCACTACCAATTCAAAGTTCTTCCATTCGGCATAACAGCTCCAAGGGTTTTCACAAAGTGTCTAGCAGTAGTAGCAACTTACCTAAGAAGACAACACATACATGTATTTCCTTATCTAGACAACTGGCTAATAAAATCATGCAATATTATACAATGTCAGCAACACAGTCCATACACAATAGAAACCCTACACACATTAGGGTTCACAGTCCATTACCAAAAATCTCATCTTCAACCAGCACAGGTTCAACTTTACCTAGGTGCTATTCTCAATACCCAGAAAGCCCTAGCCAATCCAAATACACAAAGGATACACGCTTTTCAAAATCTCAGATCACAGATACAGCCAAATCAACATTAATCTGTAAGGTTTATCATGAAACTATTGGTAATGATGGCATCCTGCATAGCAATAGTACCACATGCAAGATTAAACATAACACTACAACAGTGCCTCTCACAGCAATGGTCTTGAGCACAGGGTCAGTTGCAGGATCTAGTGTTATAGCGCCAAACACACAAATCTCTTCAATGGTGGAATCACAACAATTTAATAAAGTGGCTGTCATTTCAGGACCCTGGGCCTCAGACTACAGTAACAGCAGATGCATCAATGATAGGTTGGGGAGCTAACCTCAACAACCTTACCATACAAGGGGAATGGAATTCAATACACTTAACTTATTACACAAACCATTTAGAATTGTTAGCTGTGTTCCTTGCCCTAAAAGCCTTTCATCTCCTTCTCAAGCACAAAACTGTCTTAATAAAAGCAGACAATATGACAACAATGTATTATCTGAAGAAACAAGGAGGCACACATTCATCGCAACTGTCCCTTCTAGACCAAACCATTTGGAAATGGGCAATTCACATTTACTTGCTAGCAGAATGCATCACAGGGGTACACAATCAGCTAGTGAACCTGCTAAGCCGGACACAGCAACAGATACATGAATGAGAGATTCACTCTGAGGTACTTCAACAGTACTTTCAAATGTGGGGTACACCAGAGATAATCCTATTCGCAACAAGCGAAAATGCAAAATGCCAAAACTTTGCATCCAGGCACCCACATCCTCTGTCCAAGAGCAATGCTCTATGGATCAACTGGTCAGGGATATTTTCTTACGCTTTTCCCCCTCGCCCGCTAATTCCATTTCTGGTCAACAAACTGTCACACATCTCTCACCATGATACTCATAGCCCCCACGTGGGCACAGCAACACAACACTTCTAGATCTGTCAGTAGTACCTCATTGAAAGCTTCCAAACAGACCGGATTTGTTAACACAAAACAAAGGTCAAATCGGGCATCCCAATCCCAGTGTTCTGAAATTAGCAATTTGGCTCCTGAAGTCATAGAATTTGGATACTTACAACTTCCATTAGAATGCATGGAAGTTCTGAAACAAGCACGCAAACCTACAACTAGGCAATGGTATGCTAACAAGTTTTGTTTACTACTGTCAACCTAAAAATATAGACCTACTTAAAGCATCAGTGCAAGATGTTGTATGCTACCTGCTTCATTTACAAAAAGCAAATTTAGCTTTCTCCTCTATTAAAATTCATCTCACTGCTATATCAGCATACTTACAAACTATGTAACATACCTCTCTCTTTAGAGTTCCTGTTATTAAAGCCTTTATGGAAGGACTTAAACGTATTATTCCAACAAGAACCCCACCAGTTCCTGCTTGGAATCTAAATATTGTACTCATAAGACTAATGGGACCACCATTTGAGCCCATGCATTCATGTGATATTCAATTTCTGACTTGGAAAGTTGCTTTCTTAGTAGCAATTACTTAATTAAGAAGAGTTAGTGAAATACAAGCATTCACTCTGGAGGAATCTTTTTTCCAAGTACACAAGCATAAAGTACTACTTAGGACTAATCCAAAATGTTTGCCAAAAGTAGTTTCTCCTTTTCACATTCACCAAACAGTGGAATTGCCAGACTTCTTCCCACAGCCAGACTCAACTGCTGAAAGAGCTCTTCATACTATTGACCTTAAAAGAGCTATAATGTACTGTGTTGATAGAACAAAAGAGTTTAGGAAAACTAAACAGCTTTTTGTTGCTTTTCAACAACCACATAAAGGTAATCCTATCTCTAAACAAGGATTAGCTAGATGGACTGTTAAATGATCCAAACATGTTACTTTAAAGCAAAAAGACAACTTTTAATAACACCTAAGGCACATTCCACTTGGAGAAAAGGTGCTTCTATGGCTTTTTTAGGTAACATACCAATGGCATACCTATGTAAAGCTGTCACATGGCCCACTCCACATGCATTTACTAAACATTACTGTGTGGATGTATTTTCAAAACAGGCCAATGTTGGTCAAGCTGTACTTAAAACTTTATTTCAAACTACTTCAACTCCTACAGGCTAGCCACCGCTGTTTTGGGAGAAGGACTGCTTTTTAGTCTATGCATAGCATGTGTATCTGCAGCTACACATGCCATTGAACGAAAAATGTCACTTACCCAGTGTACATCTGTTCGTGGCATGTAGTGCTGCAGATTCATATGCACCCTCCCTCCTCCCCGGAAGCCTGTAGTCATTACAGTATTTGTACGTGTGTGTGTGTATATATATATATATATATATATATATGTTTTTTACATTTAAATGGACATCCTATCTACTTACTACATTTACTTGTACATTTCTATTCTTTCACTCTATCACTCCTTCCTACACCCTTCTGCGGGAAAACAGTCTAACAAAGGAGTCTATGCCCATGCACACTATCACTGAAGGGAGGAGTCATTCGATCCTGTGACTCGAAAAAGACTTCTTAGTAAAAAAACAACTTGTAACACTGAGCCCAACACGAGATGGCGGGACTATGCATAGGATGTGAATCTGCAGCCCTACATGCCATGAACAGATGTACACTGGGTAAGTGACATTTTCCATGTATATATATATATATATACACACGCACACACTCGTCACCATTATGCTGTGAAATCAGCGCTATGGTGACCTTACGTGGGGGTGAACGTAGAGCTCAGCACTTCCACTTTATTGACTTTAGTTTTTGGGTTGTTTCAAATTAGATGAATTTACTAATAAACAATTACTGTTGGTGAGGCATATGACCTTTTTAACACTGTTTACTGCTGTTTGAAGTTACTGGGAATTCCCAGCCCAGTACAGGTAAGTAACTAATTTCTTCCGCACTACAGGTAATTCCTAATTTCTCAGGGTCCCACATGTAACACTTGGTCATCCCTGTGGCCTGATGTTACCTGTGTCCCGGTATCAATAAGTATAGCGCATTGCGGGATGTCAAGTTACTAGGCTAAACTACGTGGCATTCGTAATGTGGCCCTTACCGTTTCGAAAAACAAACAAAACACTTGAATTAAACAAGGGATGTAAAACTTTAAATATATAAATGTCAAACCTTAATGTTTGCTTTATCTTAACATGTTAATTTAAAATTAGCGGTGTGAACTGTAAAATGACCAGATATGCTTTTATCATTATGGCAAACTATTGTGAAGTAATTCTGAAAAGAACAAAGATACACATGTAGGTTAAACATCTAACTTGTTCAATTTCATGTCAATAAATTTCAGTTGTTTTCAATGGATTAAATATTTTACATATCTAATTAAAGCCACAGTTGAGTGCATGCGTTTTGGCATTCATTTAAACAGTGCAACATTGATGTTCGTCTGCATTGGTTTCTGAGATTTTTGTAGGTCAATGTATATGTTCTTTTTTCTGACCCTATAGAGTCAAGCAGTAGAACAAGAAACCTTCTCAAGTCAGGAATCCAACATGATCATGGACCAGAAGGCACAAGTATTTAATCAGCCATATTCATCTCAAGCTCAAATTAGCCAGCCCAGTTACACGACCATGCAGGACCCAAACTTTCACCCCATGGGGCAACGACCTAGTTATGCAATGTTGCGGATGCAGCCTAGGCCTGGTTTGCGGCCTACTGGCATTGTGCAGAACCAACCAAATCAGCTGAGGCTTCAACTTCAGCACAGACTTCAAGCGCAACAGGTATAGTATTCCTATAACTTCGTTGACAGTCTGAGATAAGACTACTGTTTGCTTAGATTTTATTTTAAATTCTTACTCTTTGAAAAATGTTAACACCTTTTCTCTGAAACAAGGCAGAGCATTTCTCATGTTTGTTCACATTTGTCTGTGAAAAGACAATCTGAGTGATGAAAGAAGAGCACAGAGGGTAAAAGTAAAGGTGAAGGGAAAGGAGCAGGAGTTACTAGAGCGATCAGTGGGAATAAAATTGAAGCTAGATAGGCTATGGCGGTCTGATAACTGTGGAATGGTGGGATGCTAGCAGTGATGTGGTAACAGGGATATGTGAAGACTGGGTGTTGGTAGGAGTCAGTATGGGTGGCATCAGTAGAATTGGACCCTGTGAATGTAATAGGAAAATATACAAATAAATGTGTCTGCAATATACTAATTATAGGTTGGGAGTTACCAGTTGTAGCTATCGGTAGTGCAAGAGGTGTATTGGCCGCTGTGCCTCAGAGAATTGAGGGGCACATACTACCCAGTTAGTGGCTGTTTGTTTTTAAATTTTAATTTTTACTTCCAAATCCGGGGATGGAGCTCAATATCCTTGCTTGCTGTGGGGCCATGGCACCCTTGCTGTGTCACTGGAAGTAAACATTGATCAGTAGACACCAATAAGGTACACTGTTAGAAATATGGTGACATGAACAGAAGGTGAAATTAGGTAATCAAGAATGGGTGGGCTGACAAATTGATCCTTGGTAGGAAAGCAGTGAATAAAAAAACTGCGTCTGTCTGAAGATATTTCTCATTTGGTTCATATTAAAGAGTCAAGCAAGGGCAACACACTTTGGTTTTTGGAAAGCATGGCATAACATTGTAAGTTAGTCTCCAAATGATTGATGTGGGGAATTAAATGGCAATTGATAGAAATTAATCAAAAGATAATGAGAGGCAGTCATTTGATCTGTAGAAGGATGGAATAACTGTTTGGGTTGTCACATAAATAGCTTAATGATCTTAAACGTTTTGTAGTAGACAGCCATGAAGTTTTGGAATTTCCCTCAAGTTGAGATAACATCTTAGACATCTGACCTGTACTGTCAGAAAAATCTATCCACAGACCTAACTAAAAGGTGAGTTTTCTATCTCGTTCTAAATTAGAGGGAGTAATTTTCAGATCTTAGTTGGAGTGCTACAGCATTTCACATGCATGGTCTTGCTTTTTGAAGACTGGTAGTGAACAGCCTATTGAACAAGTTATCCTGGCAGGAGGCATGTAGAGCCTTGTTGCGCTGGTTGGTCTTCATTTATTGTGGCATCTTGAACCTAGAAGTTGATACTTTTTGGGAAATACCGTTTGTAGAGATCACTGTAGTAATTAAGACAATCTATTACCAATTCAGGGAAGTGATATATTTTGAGAAGTGTACAGGAAAATAGTATTTCTCTTTGTAATTAGCGGCGAATACCTGAATGTATGACCATTCTAAAAGAAGCCTGTACACCTACCATGAGAGCTTTCTACACAGCAAAATGGAAAATATTTGTCTGCCACTATCATTCAAAATACATCAATTCTTTCACAGCCAATGTACAAGACATTGCTACTTGCCTCATCTACCAAAAGCTGGGTTAGCTTTCACATCTATGATTGCATCTTGCTGCCGTGGCTGTCTATCTTCAGAATAGGCAACATGTCTCCTTTTTCAAAATACCAGACCTCAAAGCCCTTCATGGAAGGGCTCAAAAGTTATTCCTCTATGGGTATCACCTTGACCCTCATGGGATGTTAATGTTTTTCTTACACACCTTATGGGCCCTCCAGTTGAACCACTGCATATATGCCCCCTTCATTTCCTTTGTTGTACAGTGGCATTTTTAGTCGCTATCACTCACTTAGATATGTTAGTGAGCTCTAGGCTTTAATCTTGGAAGAACCGTTCTCCCAATTACACAAGAATAAAGTGGTTATCAGCACCATCTCTAAATTTCTCCCTAAGGTGGTTTCACATTTTCTCAATCAGATTAAGTTACCAGGTTATTTATTTATTTTTTGTGCCACAACCAGATTCAGTGCGGAAAGGGATCTCCACACATTCGATGTAAAAAGGGCCCTTATGGTCCTTTGATAGAACGAAAACTTTTGCCACAATTAATCAACTGTCGCTATTTCACCTACCTGTAAAGGGAACCCCACATCCAAATCGGGAATAACCAGATGAATAGGTAAGTGCGTTCAAACATGCTATGCTAAACCCAAAAGAACCTTGCCCACATCTCCTGGAGCACATTCTTTTGTTTGTTCCTCCTTGTCGACGATTACCAAGGAAATCACGTTGAGATTGACTGGCTACGGTGTGGCTGATCATTCCGATGCGGGCTCGGAAAGCTGTGCCGCACATCAGGCACAAGTGGTCGGGTGGGTTGGTTGGCCAAAAGTTGGCTATGGATATGCATGGCTCACACGTCTTCTGCACCTCTGCAGTCCTGCTCTGCTTGTAGGAGGTAGCGCCTTTGCTGATAAAGGTTCTCCAGGCGAGGCAGTCTTGCGCCGGAGTTTCACAGGAGTCCGGGTAAATGCCCAAGCTCTTCAGAGAAACTTTCAGCATGTCCTTGAAGTGCTTTTTCTGCCCACCTTGTGTGCATATGCCGTCTGCCAGTTCACCACAGAAGAGTCTCTTGGGGAGCCGTATGTTGGTATACGTACAAGATGGCCTTCCCACCTGACTTTGGCTCTCCTCAGCAGGGTGTAGATACTTGGCAGACCAGCTTGAGAGAGGACATGTGTCTAAAACTTTGTCCTGCCAGGTAATTTTCTGCAGCCTTCTTAAGCAGTTCATGTGGAAGTGATTCAGCTTTTTGGCATGGCGCTCATACACAGTTCATGTCTTGCAGGCATACAGTTGTGTGGGCAGTACAGACTGCCTTATACATCTTCAGCTTAGTGGACAGTTTGACGCCTTTCCTCTTCTGCACTGACACCCGCAGCCGTCCAGATGCAGAGCTTGCCTTGGTGATGCGTGTGTACCTCATTATCAATGTTCACAGATCTGGAGAGTGTGCTGCCGAGGTATGTAAACTTGTGAACAGCCTTCAGAATTTCTCCTTCAGCAGTGATAGTTGGTTCTGCATATGTCTTATGCGGTGTGGGCTGATGCAAGACTTCAGTCTTTTTGGTATTGATTGTGAGGCCGAGATTTCTGAAGGCAGTGGAAAAGTGGCTCATGCTCTGCTGCATCTGGGCCTCTGTCGCAGCATTGAGAGCGCAGTTATCTGCAAACAGGAAATCGCACAGAGTCCTCTTCAACGTTGGTCTTGGCCTGTAGCCTCCACAGGTTAAAGAGCCTGCAATCAGTCCTATATCTGATTTTGATGCTGGTTTCTTCGTCATCGCAGAAGGCATCTGACATCATGGCAGAGAACATCATGCTGAGCAGCGTGAGTGCCAGTACACAGCCTTGCTTGACTCCATTGGTGACTGAGAAGGCATCTGAGGGGTCTCCTTTGACAAGTACTCGAGCAAGCATGCCATCGTGGACAAGGAGCATCTGTGGCTTTCCTAAGAAACATCCCAATAGCTGACATATGTAGGCAGCTACATGGTCCACACCTTTGCAAAACATTGTGTGGATGTTGTAGCACGACATCAAGCCAGTGGAGGTCAGGCAGGGTTATGTACTTTTTCAAGCAAATGCAGCACCCAGAGGTTAGCCACTGCTTCTGAGGGGGACTGCTTTACAGTCTATGCAAAGCATGTGTATCTACAGCCATGCATTGTTCGAACAGAATATATTATACACTCTGTACACACCTGTTCATGATATGTAGTGCTGTATGTTCACTTGTGACCACGCTTCTACCTCGACACCTGTGGCAGTTGCAGAATTTTTTCACATGGACATTACATTACTTTAACTTTTTCTACACTCCAATCTCACCCAACTGCGGGAAAATAATCTAACAATGGAGTCTATGGCCATGCGCAGTATCACCGACAAGAAGTCACTCTACCTTGTGACTCAAAAGACTTCTTCAAAGAAAAACAACCTGCACACATCTGGATCCAACACTAGGTGGCAGGAGTATTTAAAGCACGTGAATCTATAGCACTACATGCCACAAACAATGTTTACAGGGTTTACAGGGTAAATAACATATTCCTTCTCACCATTGGCACACCCATATTACAGCAGAATTTACGCAGTCTAACTGGACAAGGTTCAGTGCCCTTATTGAACAAGGTCTTTGTCTCTAACTGATAAAGGAGGTTGAAAAATAACCAGGTCGGTACTTTACTGATCTCTTCATGAACAGGGCTAAAAGTGCCAAATGAGGAGTCAGAATTTTAATCCCTTCACAGATTTATTTAGATTTTAGATGGAAAATAATTGGTTGTTTTATCGTAAAGGGATTAATCAGACAGGACATTTGCTACAGCACACTGGGGTGGGATGAAAGCTTAAAGAGATCTTTAGCAGTATTTGAAGAGAAGAATCTTACATTTTCAGTGACTTGGTTAGGTTTAGCTTTATAAAAATCTCATTTGTGCTGGCTCAGTTTCCGATTATATGAAAGAAGAGCATTCTCATCTTAAAATAAGCCCCACTGGTGGGCCAGTAGCCTTGTTCTACACATGATCTCATTGACCTATGAAAATGAGTCTGTCTTTGTAAGTGAGCAGGGAATAATATGGTGTGACATGCACCAGGACCTTGTTAAAACAGAAAGGCAGGAGAAGCCTCAGCAGATATACTATAAAATCTACTTCTGTGGTCTCCCCAAGACTAGACTGGTAGTTTTTGCGATTTCAGTCACCAATTTTATTCCTCAGTTAAGTTGAAAGTAATGAATTAAATACTGCAGAATGCTTCATGAATTTGACAGAAATCTGAAATGTTATCACCTTATGGTCTAGCCAGGGTAAGGCTAGAATAACTTCAGTCAAAATCAATGAATCCACCGTCCAAATTAGGTCCAGTAAAAGACCCTTAACATGGGTGGATAATTGAAGAATCAGGTGCATGCCAAAGTAGGTAGCAGAACAATTTATTTTTTGTTCTTTTAAATCCCTTCATTATCAACATGAATATTAAAATCCCCCAGGATGATTACATTTATAGTTTGTAAACAAGACATACCTTATAGATCAAGCAACTCAAAAATAGAATTGTTTTCCGGATTAGGTGGAAGGTGAAGAAACAGGAAATTAATAGACCCTTGTGATGTTGATTGTTGAGCATCTGCCCGACCTTGTTCCGTTTTGTCATGCCTCTTTACAACAAATGCTGTGTGCAAATCTGGGGAAGATGGCGGGCGGCAGTATGGCCGCGCGCTGAAGCGCTCACCTGAGCTCCCTGACTTGAGCTCCCGTCTTCTTCTTTTCCCCTTCTCTTTTGGGATCCCTTGTTCCTCTGTCCCCCTCCCCCTTGGATCCTTGTAAGGGGGATTTGGGGGGAGCCTATGGGCGCAGGGAGGCGCCCATTGCTGGCAGTCAGGTCCGGGGCGGCAAACTGGTTCCACGCCGCCCTGGAACTCCAAAGGAGTCGTCGGGCAGCGTCACTCACGCGTTCCCCTCCGGGGGAGCGCTGGCAGAGGCAGCACAAGCTGCCGGTAAACCACGAAGGCAGGAGAAGGACAAGGAAGACTCCATGGTCTCCCAATACTTCAAATGTCGTTGAAGGAAGTGAAAGTGGCAGCACCTGAGTCGGTATACCTTCTTCTTCAAGCCCCCCCACGGTAAGAGATTCCTTTTTGGTTACAGTTGGCACTGGGGGAGGAGGAAAGAAGTGTAAAAAATCTGTAAAAAATCTGCTCATGCACTCAGATAGTGGAGCAGCAAAACAGAACTGGGAGGTGAATCAAGGAAGCGCCTTCTAGGAAAAAAAGAGGATTTAAATATAAAAAAATCAGATTGAAACAGATCTGCCATTACTGCTACAAAAATTACCCTCTCTCTGCGGGCATATTTTAGAGCGCTTCCTATAGTACCTGATAACTCTGATTCTTTAATGAGTCAGGATAGGTTGGAGGGGGGGCATCGGCCCTGACCCCACTGGCGGATCCATCCTCTAATGAATCCTCGGTTTTCTCCCCGGTGCTCCGGAAGGATAATAAGGGGAATGGAGTTGCGGCTGGGAAACAGGTAATTCCGCACTCCTTGGCGGAGTTAGGAATTGCAAACTCTGTTAATTTGTCTAATACCCAATCTCAAACTATAATTCCAGAGCCTAATGTATTGGAAAATATGATTACATCATTGACAGACAGTATAAAAAAAGGTTTTGCAATCTCAGAGGTAAATCAAGCTGAAATACGGTCAGCCTGTGAGTCACTTGAGAAAAAAATAGATTTGTTGGCGCTTAGGTCTCAGGCTCTTGAGGAATCAGTTAAGACTCTGAGCGAGAATGTGGAAAGGAATAAGGAGGAGATCCAACTGTGGAAAAGGACGGAGCGGGATTTGCAAAATAAAATGGAAATTTTTGAAAATAATTCCAGAAGGCATAACCTGAGAATTTTGAATATCCCAGAGGTTATGGAAGGGTCCGATCTTAAAAAAGTATGTAGCCACTCTTATTAAAAAGGCAGTCCCCACTGACGCATCCGAGGCTGAGATCTTTAATGATATTCAGAGAGACTCAAGAGGTCCACCGACAACCAAGAAAGAAAAAAAGCTGCCTGGTTCACTGACGAACTCCTTACCTCCAAACGCGTCTGCCAGAAACTAAAGAAGAAATGGCTCCTCGAACACACACCCGACAGCCTTTCAGCCCACAAGGAGGCCACCCGCAAGCACCACCAGCTAATCAGACTCGCCAAACGATCCCACTTCACAGAACGCCTGAACAACAACGCACACAACAGCAAAGAACTCTTCTGCATCGTGAAAGAGCTCTCCAACCCCAGCGCCAACGACATCCCACCATCCCAGGAACTCTGACGCCCTGTCCACCTTTTTCTATCAGAAGATCACCGAAATCCCCGACAGCCTCAACACCACACCTCCGGCAGACCCCACCCCCGAAAACTCCACCCGCACCAACCGCTTGACAGCCTGGACCCATGTAGACGACACTGAAACACGCAAGATCATGGACTCATTCCACTCAGGATCCCCTTCAGACCCGTGCCCCCACTACGTTTACAACAAAGCCGACTCTACCATCGCCCCCCAACTTCGAAAGGTCATCAACTTATCCTTCGAAACCGCAACTTTCCCGGAAAGCTGGAAACTCTCTGAAATCCACGCCCTCCTTAAGAAGCCCAAGGCAGACCCCAACGACCTCAAAAACTTCCGACCTATCTCCCTGCTCCCCTTCCCGGCGAAGGTCACTGAGAAGATCGTCAACGCTCAGCTTACCCACCACCTCGAGGACAACTCCATCCTGGACCCCTCCCAGTCCGGCTTCAGATGCAACCACAGCACAGAGACAGCACTCCTCGCCGCCACAGATGACATCAGACAGCAAATGGACAACGGCGAAACATCAGCCCTCATCCTCCTGGACCTATCCACAGCCTTCGACACGGTCTGCCATTGCAATCTGTTAACACGCCTCCACGAAGCCGGAATACCAGAAAAAGCCCTCAACTGGATCTCCTCTTTCCTCTCCGGCAGAACCCAGAGAGTTTGCCTCCCTCCCTTCTGCTCCGAAGCCACCAACATCATCTGCGGCGTACCCCAAGGCTCCTCACTGAGCCCGACGCTGTTCAACATCTACATGGCCCCCCTCGCACAACTGGCCCGTCAGCACAACCTCAACATTCTCTCTTACGCCGACGACACCCAGCTCATCCTCTCCCTCACCAAAGACCCACAGACCGCTAAAGCCAACCTCCACGAGGGAATGAAGTTCATCGCCGAGTGGATGAGACCCAGCCGCCTGAAGTTAAACTCTGACAAGACTGAGGTCCTCATCCTCGGACGCACCCCCTCTGCCTGGGACGACTCCTGGTGGCCCACCTCGCTGGGAGCCCCGCCAACGGCAGCCAACCACGCATGCAACCTGGGTTTCGTCCTCGACTCTGCCCTCACCATGTCCAAGCAGGTCAACGCAGTTTCCTCCTCCTGCTACAACACCCTCCGCATGCTCCGTAGAATCTACAAATGGATCCCGACGGAAACCAGAAGAACGGTGACCCAGGCCCTCGTCAGCAACAGACTAGACTACGGCAACGCACTCTACACAGGCATCCCAGCAAAAGACATCCGACGCCTCCAACGCATCCAAAACGCCTCCGCCCGGCTGGTCCTCGACGTACCCCGCCTCTGCCACATCTCCCACCACCTGAGACCTCCACTGGCTCCCCGTGGACAAGAGGATCACCTTTAAGCTCCTCACCCACGCTCACAAGGCACTCCACAACGCTGGACCAGCCTACCTGAACAACAGACTCAACTTCTACGCCCCACCCGCCAACTCCGCTCTGCCAACCTCGCCTTCGTTCCCCGAATCCGGTGGCAGATCCTTCTCCTACCTTGCCGCCAAGACCTGGAACACCCTCCCGACCTCCCTGCGACAGACCCAGGACCGTCTCACCTTCAGGAGACTCCTTAAGACCTGGCTCTTCGACCAGTAGCAGCAGCCCCCCCCCCCCCCTTTTTCACCACCTTGAAACCCTAACGGGTACGTAGTGCGCTCTACAAATGTTGTGATTGATTGATTGATTGATCGGTGCCCCTTTAGGAGGAATCCGAATATTAAGAAACCACAAAGGATTTTGGTGAATTTTAAAACTTATCTTCTGAAAGAGAAAATTCTCACAAAGGACTTGGAGCTTGGATCGCTGGATAGCGGGGAAACAGAATTTGAGATTAGGTCTGACCTCTCTAGGACGACACTGAACAGGCAATGTGAACTAGGAAAACGCCTTGAGGAATTTAAAAAACAAGGTGCGGAAGTTCGACTGAGATTTCAAGCAAATTTGCATGTGATGCTGAATAATAAAATGTACAATATCAGGGATCCCGCTGCAGCAGATGATCTTCTAGATGCGATAAAAAAAGGGGAATATGGTTTAAGAAAAGTCAGGGGAGCTCATGGCGCTCTAAATTGGGCCAATGGGTCAAGAGATAAGGGTAGGGGTTCTCCCAGGGAGGGTAGGAAGGGACACAATGGGGAAATTTGGGGTTGCACAAAGGGGGAAGCATGTGGGGGAGAAAAAAAAATATCCTCATACATCTCAGATTTATTTGTGTCTGGATAACATTCAGGGGGTACAGAGGGATGGGAAAAGCTCAGTACAACTGATGTCATGGAATGTCAATGGGTTACGTATGAAAGCTAGAGCAAGAAGAGTCCTGCAGTTCCCTAGGGATTCATCAGCCCATATTATATTCCTACAGGAAACACATTTAGCTAAAGAAGAGAGTGTGAATTTGTTTAGAACACAACACTGGATAGGGGATTTTGTAACTACTAAGCACAATTTTAATACAAAGGGAGTGTCAATTTTGGTGAAGCGGCAGTTGAATGCGACCCTATCCAAGGCAGTAACAGACAAATTAGGGAGATGGATTATACTCAAGCTGCAGCTCGGTAGTATGGCATTTACTTTGGTAGGACATTATGGTCCTAACTGTGATGATGTAGAGCCTCTTAGAGAGGTCTTTTCCCACCTTTTGAACTTTTCTGATCCAGTGATTATGGTAGGGGACTTTAATGTGATTTTAGAGAATAGGCTGGAAAGGTCAGCAAAATCCAGGTCGGTCGGCACTCCTAAGTCCCAGCAGTATTTAAAGTTAATGATGAAGGATTTTGGGGTGTGTGACTTGTGGAGGGAGAGAGCAGGGCAAAGGCAGGAATTCTCATTTCATAATAGAAAGTAGAGACACACTTCGCAAATCGATTATTTGTTTAGTGGATCATATCTGTGATTTGGTGGAGACTATAGTCTACTCACCTGCCCATTTATCAGACCATGCAGTAGTGATGTTAAAACTACGTTGTCCCCATGTGGTGTAGGTGGGATGAGATTGACCTTGGATCGGGCCCTCTTAATCGAGGAGGAGATTATTGGTGTCCTCCGTAAGGAGGCTGAGGATTTTTTTAGGGTGAATTTAGGCTCAGCACCTACTGGGGTAGTGTGGGATACTTTTAAAGCAGTAATGTGGGGAAGAATCATAAGCCTAGTAAGTTATAGGAATAAGATGCATAGGGAGGAAGTAAAAAACGTAAACACCAAATTGCGCTATTAACTACCCTCTATGATATGGGTGGAGATGAGGTGTATTTGAGGAACAGAATCTCCCAGCTAAAATTACAATTGGAGTCTGTCTTACAAGTTAAAATTGCGAAGCGATATGAGGCAAGGGAACAAAGTCACTTTGACTATGGAGAGAATATGGGAAAGGTGTTGGCTTGGAAGTGTAAAAATGCTCAGACACGTAATATGGTTAAAGAATTGGTGGATGTGCAGACGGGGGTGTGCGTAACATCTCCCGAGGCTATAGGAGAGACCTTCTACAAAACAAAATTGAGACTTTATAGCGAGGAAGGGGAGGTGAGTGAGGGGATGATCAATGAATGGTTGGATAGAGATCACCTTGCTCCACACCTCCTGGAAAGGAAACAAAGCTATTTATCTAGACCTGTTACGGAGGGGGAAATTATAGTAACATTAAAGGAAAGCAAGAGTGATAAGGCCCCTGGACCAGATGGGATTCCGGTCAAGTTTTAGAAGGCATTGGGGGATGTTATAATACCTGCTTTTTTGAAGTTGTTTTCAGAGATCTGCGAGGGGGGGGAAGTTTCTTTACCAGCTTCATGGCAGGAGGCTATTATTTTGCTCATCTTAAAACCTGGTAAATCCCCTTTGAAGTGTGTCCTATAGACCAATTTATTTGTTGAATAGCGACTATAGGTTGTTTGCTAAAAATAATGGCAAATGGGCTGAGTGTGGTGGTGAGTGATTTGGTCCACTCTGACCAGAGATGTTTTATTAGGAATAGGTTTCTACATGAGCAGACATTTACCTTAATAGGCGCCATTGATTTAGCTACTTCATACCAAGATCCCCTGGCTGTTATAGCTGTGGATGCGATGAAAGCTTTTGACAGAGTTAGCTGGAAATATTTGTATGGGATTCGGGATCGTAGTAATTTGGGGCAGAAATTTTATCAGGTTATACAATCTTTTTACCAGGCACCCAAGGCCAGGTTATTGGTTAATGGTAGGTTAACAAATTCATTTTGGATTACCAGGGGTACTCGACAGCGTTGTCCCCTTCCCCCTTGTTGTTTAATCTATATATAGAGCCTTTGGCCAGGAGAATAAGGCAGGATTCGAGAATTCTCCCTTTTAGGAGCAAGGGTTGGGTGAAGAAAGTAACCTTGTTCGCCGATGATCTTCTGATTTATACCTCTGAGTTAGTGACAACAATGCCTATTCTTTTAGATATCACTGAGGGGTTTGAGAAGATCTTAGGCTATTGTATCAATATAGACAAAACCAAAATAATGGTCTGGAACCTGAAGAGTACGAATTGGTGTACTACTAACTCCATGAGGTACTTAGGATTAACAATTTTCCACGATTTGAAACTAATCTCCCTGGTGAATATTAGGTCAATTATAACTGAGTGCAGTAAGCTTACGTTGGGTTGGCTCCATCTGCCTCTTACAATCATTGAGAGGGTCAATTTGGTTAAAATGATAATACTACCTAAGTTTAATTTCCTCTGTAATTCTGTCCCTCTTTATATGGATAAAAAATTACTGGCTATGTTCCAACAAAAAATTAACTCTCATTTGGGCACATAAGGGCCCTAGGATAACCTGGAAGAAATTGTGCCGAAAAAGGTAGAAAGGTGGGTTGACGATTCCTGATGTTCAATATTATGCGTGGGCATTTCCTCTTAAAAACGTTAGGATGTTGTTCTCCTCCCCGGACCTCTCAGCAGTGGGTACAATGTTTAATTTTATGGTGGCCGCTAAAAAAGGTGCAACAAGGTATTTTCTATATAAGTTTGGTGATCCCAAGTTTTTCAAGAAAGTGAAATTGAAAATACTATACGACACTGCTAAGGTGTGGTTTGAGGTTCCCAGAGCGGTTAAAATACAATATTATAGTCCGAGTGCTCCAGTTTGGGATTCCCCAGGTACCCCTGAATGTTTAATGGATGTATTGGCTCGTCCTCTTAAGAGAGCAGGAATTAAAGTTTGGGGGGACCTGATTAGGGGAGGAACTTTGTTATCTTGGAATGAGCTCTTCGAAATGACAGAGGGATCCCTTTCAAGATTAAAGTATCTCCAACTGAGAAATTGGTCAAGTGAACTCACAAATATGTTTGGCTCTGCGAATCTATTAGAGGACATCTTGATAAGGAATCATGTACGTCTGCAGAAAGTTTCCATATGGTATTGGGGGATCTTGGAGGCTTCATATGGCGATTTTGGATTACCGAGGGCCCTTTGGGGGGAGGAGTTTCCCTCAAGGCAGAATCAGGTGCAAGATTGGTGGGAGTCTTCTATGCAAAGGGTGTTTAAAGTAATAAAACCTGTGTCATTGAGAAGGAATCATCTTTATACATTGCATAGGGCCTTTTTTCCTCTGAAGAGACTTTCTAAGGTTAGGGAAGGAGAAGAAGTGGCCTGTGTAAAATGTGGTCTGCCAGGTGCTTCTGATATACATATGTTTTTGGACTGTCCAGGGGTGTTAGCTTTTTGGCAAAAGGTATGTACATCTTTTTCGGGTATTACTAGACAAAATATCTATCAGACTTTACTTTTGGTTACTTTTTTTGCATTGGAAGAGGGCGTAGTGTTGAACATAGAAACCAGACCAATGCTCTTGTATGCAATACTGTTGGCTAGGAGGGAGATCTGCAGGAAATGGATGAATCCCATGCCCCCTTCCTATATAGACTGGCTCAATGCTTTGGGTATCTCAAAATTGGATGTAGGAGCGAGTAAATTGAACAAGAGGGAAAAAAAAATTACGATGTGGTTACGTTTATGGGAATGGCAGGGCACCTTACTATAGTGTACTTTACTATAATGTACCACCTGTGTATGCTGATATTGGTCCTATGATTATATACATGTCTACTCTTGTGTCCTTGACAATAATAGTGGTATAAGGACCAATGAGAGAGTCTTATTCTCCCTGGCGTTAGACTTCGCTATGATAGACGAACATCTATGGGGCAATATGAGTAGTCTTTAAGGCCAGAGATGTATAAGGACCACAAAAAAAACAAATGCTGTGTGCTTTTGATGAATCAGTATTTGTAACATTCCTTGTAGGCTGCTCCCCCATTTTTGGATCTTAACTGTTACACACTCGAAAGTATTTGCCTGGTCTAGGGTTGAGAAGGACTGTTTCCCCAAGCTTAGATCTCTCCTTAATATTTATTGATATTCTATATTTGCATAAGGCATGCTGCTAGAAAATATTAATTTTCTTATGAGTTTGCTAACTCATCTGATCTGGATTTACCCCCTTTGAGTTGTTTGAGATGCACATTTCTGTTTAGAAATTTCAGATTCAATGATGTGCTTGTCTTCTTTCTTCCACTTTAAGAATTTAATTTTGGGAAAAAAATATTTTGGCTTAACTAAATCGTTTAGTACTGAGGCATACGAAGACTGGCAACATTATTTAAAACTTTTGGCGACATTGACTTTGGCAGTCAAGATCTTATGTGTGTCCTTTATGCCTCTTATGGATGATCTGTTTTGTAAAATACACCACAATTCCCCTTGGCTGTACACCTCACATGTACCACTAATTTCACATCAGTACAACCACCATAATCATGCAATCCTGTTATGCCATCCTCTCACTCTCAATGGCCAGTGGTGAACAGGGGATCCATAAATATCTCTGTAATATAAATATATCAAAGATACAACAAAGCACACATTTAAAATCCCTCACAATGTTCCAATCCAGAAACTCCTCACTTCAAAATAATTTTTCCCTTTAATAAAGCCCCCTAACTTTTAAAGCAAAAAAAGAAAATAAACATTCAGGAGACACACAAGACACACACAAATTGTCTATAACAATATATTCAATGGCATGTGTAGCTGTAGATCCTCATGCTGTGCATAAGCTTACCACCTAGATTTGGGTTTGGAGTGGCACAACCTATTTTGTACCACTCTGAGCCCAAAGTGGAAACGCTTTGTCTTATTTTGCTAAATTAAAAACATTGATCCTCTCAAGCCAGCGGTTCAAGAAATTATCTGTTACCTACTGCATTTACAAAAAGCTAATTTAGCATACACATCCATTAGACTTCATTTAGTAGCTACAGCTGTATATGTTCAAAATAGACAATATATTTGTTTATTTAGCATTCCAGTCATAAAAGCAATTATGAAAGGATTTAGTCATTAAACCAAGGGTCCCTCCGGCACCCTCCAGGAACCTTAACATTGTTCTCACAAGGCTCATGAGTCCCCCTTTTTAGCCATTACATGCATGTCCCTTACAATTCCTATCATGGAAAGTAGCTTTTCTGGTGGCCATCACTTCCTTAGGTGTGTCAGTGAACTCCAGGCTTTTAACATTGGAAGAGCCATTCTTCCAGATTCACAGAGATAAAGTTGTTCTCAGAACTAACCCTTAATTTCTCCCAAAGGTTGTTTCGCAATCGCACATTAACTAAACAATTGAACTACCAGTTTTCTTTCCCCAACCAGATTCTGTGGCGAAAAGGGCTCTACACACCCTTAATGTTAAGAGCCCTCTTGTATTACATAGATAGAACCAAACAGTTCAGGAAAACAAACACTTTGTGTTTTTTTTCAATACCCTACAAAGGAAACCCTATATCAAAAACAGGTATAGCTAGTTGGATAGTTAAATGCATTAAAACTCGCTATGCCAAAGCAAAACACCAGTTACCTGTCAACCCTAGAACCCACTCCACTAGAAAGAAGGATGCTTTAATGGCATTCATAGAAAACATACCTATAGCAGATATTTGTAAAGCAGCTACATAGTCTACACCACATACCTTTACCGAGCACTATTGCATAGACTTAGTCACACACCAGGAAGCTCATGTTAGCCAAGCCATACTTAAAACACTGTTCACACAATTGCAACTCCTGCATGCTAGCCACTGCTTTGTGGAGGGACTGCTTTGCAGTCTGTGCAAAGCATGTGTATTTAAAGCTACACGTTCCATTGAACAGAAAATGTTACTTTCCAGTAGACATCTGTCTGTGGCATGTAGTGCTGTAGATTTACGTGCACCCTCCCTCCTTCCCAGATGCCTGCAGCCATTGCAATTAATATTACATGTAAATATTGTACGAATGTAATTACATTGAATGGACATTTTAATCTCTTTCTCTTTTCACACAATGCCCACTAGTACTGAGAGGAGTCACCACTTGATCCTGTGACATGAAAAGATTCTTCGAAGAAAAATAAGTTGTAGTCCCTGTCCCTAGAAATCAATTCGCAGAGCGGGGAGAATGGGTGGGTCAGTAAAGTATCTGCATCTATAATATGTCTCTCCCAGATAAGCTGTTACAAAAAGTAAATAACTTGTTTGATTGGCTGGAAGGGGACCGGAATGTAATAGGACTTGGAAGTCTCTCTTTTTTAATAGTACATGAGTATTGATGATTGGTTGATAGTTTAAAAGACCCACAATCAACAAGAGGAGACCCTTGAATTATATCACCTTCTTCATACACAGTGAAGTACACTAGAAAGGTGGTAATTCTTAAGTTAAGCAGAAGGAGTCAAAAGCCCCATCAATGTTCTCATCAGTTTAGTACAGCAGTTTGCCTTTGTAGGCCTTAGGAATGATTATCTTGTGTGGATTCATCCTGTGAACTCCAGTACTATCCTTGTTAAACGTAATTCTCCCTGGAAAGCATTACCAGGTTTAGTATTCATTGGCTTTGAGTTTGAATGTTTCTTGTACTTGGAATCTTCAAATGGAGATAGATATGTGATTGGGGTAAATTAAGTCTGCCATTGCTACTATTTTTCAAAGAAAGGTTATATTCAGAACATATGTGGCCATGGATGCACATGCTCTGCATGCTAATGTCATCTAGTGTTGGGTGCTGACCTTTGCAAGTTATTATTCTTCAAAGAAAGCTTTCGAGCAATGAGAAGCACTGACTGCTCTCTTGTCCACAGTGCCTATGGGCATCGACTCATTGTATCGTGTTTTTTCTGCCTGCCGTTGTGAAAGTATACAGAGAAGACTCAGTCAGTTTTGTTCTTCAAACCTTTTTTGGTCCCATGTGGTTCAGATTTGATACAGGCAATTCAAAGGAAGCATCCATGCTCTATTTCACTGAACACCTTCAATGGACCGTCAACTACTTTTCAATGCCAACGAGATACTGGGGGCCTCCCTGCACTCTTCAGACACCGTAAGGCCTTCCTCAGCCATCTGCATCAGAGAATGCAGACCAGAAGGTTGTAATAGAATTGGAAACCCTTCCAACATTGCCACTAGTGCATCTCCAGGTGTGTCTGGTCGGACCACCCCAATGCCTTTAATCTCTCTCTCTCTCTCTCTCTCTCTCTCTCTCTCTCTCTCTCTCTCTCTCTCTCTCTCTCTCTCTCTCCGACTATGCCGACTACATCGACAAGTCCTGGCTCGCCTTCCTCACCAAGAAGATCTTAGTGCAAGTCATAGGCAGGCACTGGTCAGACCACAAAATGAACCAACAAACATCCTCTGGACTATAGATATTTTTGGGGAGGTGAATCCCTTCATCAGGAAAGGAGACGATGACCCAGTTCCATTTGTAATCCTGGCAGCCTAGTCAGTGCTGTAGCCAGGGACTGTATCATTGAGAGACTGAGTACAAGGACAAGAAATAAAACAGATGCCAACATCCACCGGCCCTCAAACCAAGAACATGTGTGGAATTGTAAATACCACACCAGTCACTGAGAGCCATGTGTTCAAACTAAGGTTGGATAAGGGGTTCTTCGCTGGGGTAGAGCACCGCTTCTGCAGAATCATGGAGCCCTGAGCATTAACAAAAGAACAAGCAGCCTCCAGGGCCTTCATCACCTTCAGGCTCCTGTTGGCACCAAGAGAAGACTTTGAAGTCAACAAGGTGTCTGCTGAAGGTCATCGAACCTTGGTGGATTCTTAAGCATTTGGGGGTTCCACATACCTCTTCTGACTCTGGCAGTTCATAGGACTCATTTCATCCATAGGACCAGCTCTTAGACACAGGCTATTTGACGCCCCTCGGAAGACTATAATGCCTTCTGGAGATCCTGATTTGATCCACTATTGGGTTAGAGCATCCCCTCTGGATGACACCACAGCCTACCAAGAGGTTATCCAGAGGGCTGCCAGTCACCACAAAGTCAGCATGCACGTTGTTCAAGAGGAAGCCCTGTTCAAGAGTTGCATGCTCTTCAAGAAGAGATCTTCCTAGTGGAGACTTCTCAAGTCTGAACTCACCGTCTAATTCCTACCTATGCTTAAAGACATGGTTAAATCTTTCCCAGATCATTTTAAGGAGCTAGTAAAGACTAGGGTAGTGACACCTGAGATAGAATAAAAGTGCAGTCTCATAATCAGGGACCCCCATCTACATCATGGGTCAGGTCTTGCCAGATTCCTCTGTGGTTCACACCGCTCAGAAGAGAGTGTCCGCTCAAACCACAGGCAGTGTCCATCTGCCTGAAGAGGAGAGCAAAGGACTTGATGTTGCTGACAAAAGAGTAGCGGTTGTGGCTAGTGCATAGCCAATTCTGTTAAACATCTCTCTAGGTGCAACATGTTCAGTGGGAGGATAGGCAGGAACTAGCCAAACACCCTCCAGAAGAGTACAGAAAGAGTGGAGAGGAGAAAATCTCTGTAGGCAGAACCAACTCAAACACAAAGATTTGTTACACACTTGACAATTCATTGACAGTCTTCAGGGACATTAATGCTTGCATCCTCCTCAGAAGACAATCCTCCTCAGAAGACAATCATGTCCTCGCATCTCTGGGCTCAAATCTAAAGTCTAGCAGCATCACCCTGTTCAAAGGGGAGCAATCTGCTGCTCTGAAAAAATTATTATAGAACTGCACTCGACCTCAAGAACGCCTACTTCTCCATTCCTATCCATTCTGCCCATTACCAGTACCTGTTGTGGTTTTTGGTGACAGGACAACACTACCAATTGATGGTGCCCTTCCTTTCGGGGACCACCACAGCTCCAGGGTGTTCCCAAGATGCCTAACAGTGGTGGCAACCCATCGGTGACTTGGGGCACTCTCACCTTTTCCCTCTTCAATGATTAAGCTGATCAAGAGTGGCAGAAGAAAGTAATGCTTAGCACATACTCAAGCAGCGATTTCCCTGCTTCACAGTTTGGGATTCACAATAAATGTTACCAAGTCCCATCAGATACAACACTTCCTGGGATAATTCTTGACTGTAGTTACAGGGAAAGCTTACTCCCACCACCAGAAAGCAGTGGTATTCCTGCAGCTACTGCTCTTTCAGCCTAGTCGCCCGTGCACACTCCAATTGTGATGCAGCTTCTAGAGATGATGGCCTAATTCATTTACATTCTACCACATGCCACACTTTACCCGTGGTCCCTCAAGAATGCCTTGAGAGACCGTGATAGCAGGTCTTTGGAAAGATCTAGTTTTGGTGAAGGCCAGCGCTCACCGCTCTCTGTATTGGTGGAACAACAACTTGTTGCAGGGCAGACCTTTCTCAGATCCACTTAAGCAGGTGACCTTTACTATTGACGCTTCCCCTCACAGGCTGCAGGGAGTGTGGGCCCCTCAACACTGGGATTGCCACATTAATCACCTGTAACTATATGTCATGCGTGGAGTGTGGCCTGCCTGGCGAACTTGGCAGTCGCTCATCTCTAGAATATGCTCCCCCATCCACCCCGATCCTGAGCTAATATCCCCCAGGGCTGACCATCAGCTGACACCCAGTACCCAGTCACACAGAGGTAGACCGGAACACCAACGCAGGCTGCGGGGGATTGTGGGCTGTCTTGGGTGGAACTTCTAGTCGGGGAGAGGCATTGGTGCCTGCTTGTGTTCTGAGGTCAGTGGCTGCAGCATGGACGACCTCGCCGCCAATCCACGCAGCCCCCAAGAAACACCCCTGTGCGCTGCATAAGCCAAAAGGGGACATCTCAGCCCTAGCGGCAACAGCCTCACTCCCCCCACCGAAATCAACGGATCAGTATCCAGCCCATGCGCCCCTAGCTGACACACTCCAGTCTGATATCACACTACAACCATGACAAGTGAAGTGGCCCAGAGGGGACTGGGAGCCCTACTTTAGTACCCCCTGCACACCAGGACCTGCCATTGACCCACAACCCACAGAAGTGGGAATGCCAGACCTCCTAACCTCCCAAGGCAACTGCTTTAAATCCCCTAAGAGTGCTGCTGGAGCCTGCAGCCAGTGCAGTTGTCAAACCTTGCACTCCTGCAGGTAGCATTCCAGACTGGCTCCACACCTGGCCTCATTCAAGCTAACTGTCCAGCTCATTGAAGACCGGGTGCCAGATATACACATCTTACGCACACCGTGGTATACAAACACCCCGCAGTGTGCTGGAAAGAGTCTGCGAGGCCTGGAAGTGCTCGGAAACGGCTGTTAGCCAGAAACAAGGTCTGCTTGCCTTTTGGGGGACATTCGCCTAAATGCCAGTAGCCAGAACATGGCAAGTTGGCTCAGCGTGGAGTTCCTTTCGCCCCAGTGGCTGCGGGCAGTGACAGCCAGTGCCAGTAAGCAACCACCCTAAGTTGCCCACGCAGGCCCGACTTAAAACTCCACTGAGTTGAGGAAATTCCCCTCACTGGCCTCCTACCTGACTCCAGTAACCCCCTGAACAAAAGGAGAGGAGTGGGAAACTTAATGGAATAGGATGTTACCAGAGACCTTTCCCCACCGGTCAGCCCTGCTCCAACACGAACTTCTAAGACTGCTGCATATCCCCTGCGACCGCCAGTCTCCCCTAGGGGTCTTAACACACCAGCACACCCCACCACCCCCTGTTGGCTCTCTGGGAACTTCCCAACCAAAGCCCTAGCTACTCAATTCTTGAATCACCTGCAGGACACCACTGGCTCCCTACTCACCGATAGTGAGAACCGGCTACTAAACGCATCAAGTGCCTATCAAAACATATTCCATCTGGACCAGACAGGGCCTCAAACCCCCTACCCCCCCAAGGCTCTACGGTGTCCTTAACATTGTGGACCAGGTGGGGACTTGCTGGGGAAACCCACCTCTGCTGTCGTACCCACCACCAGATCGCCACCCAACAGACAGTGGCATAGGACAAAAAAAACTTCCATACAACTCACGGGACAGCACGCAGCTCCCTGATGATAAACTTGAAAAAATCCTCGCTGCTGTAGATTGCTCCCACCTATCTATTAATGAAGTTGAGGGTGGGCACCCTGATGACTGAACTCTGAGACGATCGTCCAGACTGTCAGATCAGGTGTCAAGAGGTAAAAAGGAGATGGCGACGCTACATCCCCAGGCAGCAAAAGCCCAGAGAATGCTGTTGAACCTTCAGGCTCCAGTAAAAACCCTAGAGGAATGAGGGGAGGATGCCGAGGGTTGGACTTGAAGAAGCAACATCCGGTTAGTGGGCGTGCCAGAGAGCCTGGAGGGCTGAAACCCAGTGGCAGATGTGGACAACTGGTTCTGCTCCTTCGTTCCCACTTTCAACTTCACCCCGTTTATCTCACCGGAAAGTGCACACAGGGTCCCAACACAGCTGACAGACCCATGGGCACCTCCTCACCCCATGCTGGCTAAACTATTCCATTACCAGGACCAAGACAGGATCTTGTGAGCAGCATGCACAGCTTGCCCCCTCAGCATGAACAGTCAAACTATAATGCTGTTCCCGGACTATACCCCCCACAGTACAGCGATAGAGCCCCTCCTCCTTGAGCACAAAAAAAAAGCTTTGTGAACTGGACATCCAGTATTAACCATGCCTGCTTGCTTCAGGGTGGTCTTGGAGGACAAGTCTCTATTTTTCGCTCATCCCACAGATGTTTTGGGACTGGCTGAACCAGCATCACACCGGCACAACCTTGACAAATTCACAAAGGGCACCTACCAGAACACGGGGAGTGAGAAGACGCTGCAAGAGGAAGGTTACCGCCCCTCCTCCCAAACCCACAAGTCCACCACCCCTGGAACAGCTTATTGGAGACACGTAATACAGAATGTGGCATTGCTGAGAGATCATGCTTGCTCCCCAGATGATCAGAGTCCCCATATCTTCTCCACCAATGATGAATCATCTGCAGCGGATGCCCCTCCCCCCCAACCCCTCTTTGCTTTGACTCCCAATCTCTGCTGCTGGTCATGCCACAAACTTCAGTCACCATAATCTAAACCAGCCATGATACCTTCTGCTCCTCCCAGTGTACTCCCCCCCCCACACCCACCAAATTCAATCATCCGCTGTTTTTTCCCTCCTTCTTCCCTACTCTCCCCTTCACTGTGATATTCCCCAGACATTGGCCCTGGCCGCTATCATCTCTGAACAGACTGGTGACCGCACACATTGATGCTGCTCAGGCTGGTCACCTGGCCAGACTAGAACCCCTTTCAACCCACAAACAGACTAGTAGACAAAGAGAGCCATTTCTCTGTAGTGGAGGGCCGCCTTGGCAGCTCCATACTCCTTTTGGGCATTATCCAGGTTCCCAACACCGAGCATGAGGCCTTCTGGACCACACTATCGCAAACCTATGCACACAAAAGGGGAACCCCAAGGATCCTGGCAGGAGATTACAACTGCTTATTAGACATCTACCTGGATTCTCCTCTCTGTTGCATCCCCACGTTCTCGGGTAGCACAACTTAAACAAATTTCCCCCCCCCCCCCTGCAAAAGAGTCTATTTCATCTACTTAGCAGTGCACGGTCTGTATGTACGCCTCATTTGAATCTTAGTATCAGTCACTCTCCTGGTTGCCGTGTGACGATCAGACTGAGTTGTATGATCTCAGATCATGATGCGTTCATAGTCGAGCTATCATGGAACACCTTGCGCCCCCTGGTACCCAATTGGTGACTATCCAAGGAGTGGAGAATCCTTCCTCCAGGCCTTGCACGCCAAACACATTACTTGCAGTTGAGTGGGGTGCCATCAAGGTGGCCACGTGCGGACAGTGCATGCCAGAAATATTCAGGGGTCTGAAAAAATGATGAAAGAAGAGATAGTTGTGGCCTTGCACTACATAGCCCCCCTGGAGAGTCCTACCCCACTAACGTTATATTAGGCATAGACTGTATAATCCTGGGGAAAATACTGTCCGAACAAAAAGCCCAGATTTTACCAAACCTAGTCCACCCAGATCAAAATGGCTTTGTTCCTGGGCGGAGGATATCCCACAAGATTTGCCATCTCTTCCACCTAATGGACAAATCCCCACTCTGCTTCCCCTATGCTGCTTGCCTCATTCTGGATCTGGAAAAAGCCTTTGATACCCTGGAATGGGACTACCTTTTCCCAGGTGCTCTCCAAATTAGGTGTTGGCAAGCGTCTGTACACAAATACAAAGCTAGTATATACTGCCCCCAGGTCTAGGGGCTAGCTGGGTTGTCTGGTATCTCCAGCGTTCCCTGTGGGGAGAGGCACCAGACTGGGCTGCATCATCTCACTCCTACTATTTGCTCTTGCAATGGAGGCACTTCCTACCAGGCTCCAAACGGAGGGGGAAACTTGGGGAATACCATTGGGAAAACACAACCCACGTTGTCTTCCCTCTATGTGGACGATTTACTACTCTAAATCTGGGAAATCTGCATGGACCTCTCCCCAGTCTACGTCACCATGGGCAATAGCCAGTGTGTTCCCACTGCAGCGATCCTTACCCCCTATTAGGGTCCAAATGGGTTGATGGCCGCTGGAATGGAAAGGTGACACTGTACGATACCTAAGGGTGTAGCCCTATCATTCTCCCATAGACCTCTTCAAAGGCAACCTCAGAGGAGCCTTTACAGTGCTCAAGTCCCAGATTCACTCCTGGAAAACATTTCCATTGGCCGTGACAAGCAAGATAGCAGTCTTGAAGATGATCATACTCCCACTCCTTCTCTACTTCATTATCCCTCTCCAAAGCTTCTTCCAGGACTTCAGAGAGCTCATCTGGGGTAATAAGTGCCACAACATAGCAGTACAGAAATTACAACTACCCCAGGAGTGGGGTGGCCTCTGAGAACCGTCAGTCAAGACCGATTTCTTAGCTGCACAAATCCAATAGGTCTCCCACTGGCTAGCACACTGCAACCTGGCAGAGATGGGGTCGTGGCTGGACCCCTTGTGCGTACCCAGAGTCCACTTCTAATGACAATTGCACATAAATGCATTCTGACGACACTCACTCTAACACTGCACATAACCCCTTATGCACCCGCGTTAACCCTGCAGGGCCTCTCTCATACACCTATCCATGCCCATCCATAGATCTCACACCCTGGCACAACTGCTTCATTTGCACTGTTGATGATCTGCTTTGAGATAGCCAACTCCAACCATTGACCAACTAATTAGCGACTTCACCCTCCGAGGGGTCAATACCTATGGTTCTATCAGCTGCGTTACTCACTCCACACCCAGTGGTCCATCACAGTCACTGATCCTCCTACTCATGCAGTTATCCACTCCCTACTAGCCATGGAAGCAGGCTACCACCTCATAACAAGGCACTACAGGGCCATGAAGTAGCGCCTCGGGGGCCTCACTCACAACCCTCAGGAACAAGTTGGATGTGAACTTTGGGCAATCACTGCACGATACTGAGTGGAAAAGAGCTCTCGAATTCCCTCACAAGGTCTCATGCAATACCTGATTTAAGAGTATTTAATACACTATGCTTCACCTTGCCTTCCTCATGCCACACCAGCGTAACCGCTTTTTCCCCATAGTCCGCCCCAGGTGTCCGATATCTAGAGTTCTCTGCTGACCTCTAGCACATGCTATGGTCTTATCCCTACCTCTCTGATTACTGGCAGGCTATTCATGAAATGCTCTGCCTAGTGATGGAGCTCCCGGACATAATCACCTGGGAAGCTTATGCCCTCGGTATATTGAAACATGAGAAGCGAGTTGCAGTCCGGGCATGCTTCGCAAGCCTGGTGCTACTTTTGCCTAAGCGCTCTATCTCCTTGCACTGGCGATCACCCCAGCCTCCCAAGTTGGAGACCTGAGACAACACAGTGCGAAGCTGGTGGAAGGCAGAGGGGAAGTCCCTGCATTTTGAAGAGGCCTTACATATCGGCAGACTCGCCATCTCCCCAGCGTGGGACGCCCGCCTCGTCCACTTACTATAATGCATCTGCGATGATGACCTACCCCCACAAACCTAGAGCCAAACCCCTCTCTAAGGCCAGGCAAATAAAGAAGTGCCTGTGACACTCATCCTGGTGGTCCACTTGATACAGCTACTTCTAATACTCTATGCTCCTGGAAATGTCCGTCAGCCCCCTTTAGAAGTTGATGCTGAGGCCAGAACACCTTGGGTAGAGCCAAGGCCAGCTCAGACACCTAGACGAGAGACTGCTCTTTGTAGCCTTTGCAAAACTTTACAACACCATTCCATCTCTAAAGCAGGTATAGAAAGATGGATAGTCGGTATACAAATCCAAGTGCATTCAAACTACTATAACAAAGCTTAAAGTCTTACTTGTATGCCCCAGGGCACATTCGGCCCAGAAGAAAGGTGCATCTGTGGCTTTCTTAGGGAACATTTTACTAGCTGACATCTGCAAAGCAGCCATCTTGTCAACCTCACACACTTTCCAGGCACTACTATGGTTGGCCATATAGTTTTAAGGACTTTGTTCCAAATATTTTCATTATTTGCTCGATAGTCCTACTTAGGAATGGCACTGCTTCATAGCCTGTGCTTAGCAATCATATCTAATGCAAAACTTGCTGCAAATGGAAAATGCAACTTACTTTTAAACATCTCTGCGTAACATGTATTGCTCTAGATATACATCTACCCACCCTCCTACCCGAAAGCTGGTGATAAATAAAAAAAGATAACTGCAATTATTTTTTATGAACTCAGTTTACACTGCACAGTAGCCATGATGCACTACGGCAGACTCACTCTACGTGCATTGTAACCCGCTCTGCGAAAAACAATCTAACATGAAGTCTGTGCAAATGCGCATTGTGGGCCGTGGGAGGAGTTACAGTCTATCTTGTGACTCGAAAGACGTCTCCAGTCCAATACTAGATGGCAGGAGTATGCAGAGCATGTGCATGTACAACACTAAGCTCTACGACAGATGCTTACAGGTTAACATTTTGTTTTTATTTTCCGAGCTATCTTCACTAATACTTGTATTTTCCACTTGGCTCAAGTTATGATCTGTACATTATCAAATATACCGTTACGACCATTTACCAATGCTTTCATCATTACTAAAGGAAATGTGGTTCCAGGCTAACACACCTCGTCCTGGGGAGCAAATCCGGGTGGGAAAAAATGTGCATTTTATGTATGAACTGCTGAAATGTGCTGTTCTTCAGAGATTGTGAAAACCTTATTAAAGTGCTAAATATAAACAAAAACATTGATAGTCACCAGGTACTCGGCAACAAACAGCATTAATTTCGAAATTAGCTTATATTATTTTTTCCTTTCTTTAGAACCGTCAACCACAAATAAATCCAATAAACAATGTATCAAACATGAATCTTTCACTTCGGCCAGGAGTACCGACACAGGTGAGGGAGCAGGTACTGTGAATTACACTTTGTAGACACCTTCTCAAAGTTTATGGTTGGGTCTTTTGTCACCAGTTGTCGACATTAAAGTGGAATGTTTACAGTTTTACCAGATAATTTATTCTTAGCCCAAAAATTGTGGGGAAAGTTTCTTCCACGAAAATAGATCCTGTGGTCTGCGCAGATAATTAATGCTGTTTCTTGTAGCCATCAAAGTGTTCCACTGACCCCATGCTATGTGACTCCTATAGCCAATTTGGCTACTGTAGTAAAGAGCACCCTAGATAGCTGTAAGTTGGAAAATCAGGTCTGGTTGAATGTGCCTATACTGGCCTGGGCTATTTTGAGGTGTTGTAAATATTGACTTGGGCATCATATTGAGTTGTTTTGAAGATCAAGCAGACCTTTAACAGGTCAGATGCTATGCAACCGTAAGGGATGGTTCATGTGCGGTTATTGGCTTTGACTGGTTGTAAGAGCAGACTATTGTCGAGTTCTCTCATTGGTGTAAGGAGCCCACATTGATGCTAGTGTGAAGTAGACAAGAAGGAAGGTGCTCAATTAGTTTAGTGAATTGTTCGAGTCTGCTGTGTGGCTGGAAAAATGTTCTAAATGCGTAAAACTGCAATATTGTTTTCAGACAACAAACCTAATGTACATTAATTGTTTTGAACATTTCGCAGGGTCCTATCAATGCACAGATGTTGGCTCAGAGGCAGAGGGAGATACTGAGCCACCACCTGAGACAAAGGCAGTTGCAACAGCAGCAGCAGCAGCAGCAGCAGCAGCAACAGCAGCAGCAACAACAAGTGCAACAGAGGACTATGCTAATGCGAGGGCAGGGCCTGAACATGACGCCCAGCATTGTAGCCTCTGGTGGTATTCCAGCAACAATAAGCAATCCACGGATCCCACAGGCAAATGCACAGCAGTTTCCGTTTCCACCAAACTACGGTACTGGAATTACATCTCCGCCACCTTTCACCAGTCCTTTCTCCCCGGTGTCCCCCAGTCCGGGGTCACATCTCCTTTCTCACAGCTCATTGCATGGCTCCCAGATTAATCTGGCTAACCAGGGGATGATGGGAAACATGGGAGGACAGTTTGGGCCTGTCACGAGTCCCCAAATGCAGCACAATGTCTTCCAGTTTCCCAGCTCAGGTACCACCTTTTCTCTGAGTGCAGGTATTACTTTATGAATGACAGATGTCTATAGTTATATATAGGCTTGCCAGGATCTGCGTACCAAAGACATTTCTCTTACCTGCCTATTTGTATCCAGCAGTATTTGTAAGTACGGATAGGTGCAAACAATGCTCACTCTGGCACTGCCTCCCCACGCATGTTTATTTTTATGCAGATATATGTATGAATATTTATATATTTACATATATTTTCGAACGTCAGTTTCTAAATACTTCATAGCATGGGAAGTGTGAGCTTTGTGCATGTTGTAACCGCATTTAAGTGGTTCATCTGTAAAAGAACGAGACAATTAAGTGTATTAATTTCGTCCCACAGAAATACTGTCCTTTCCTAATCCCACATCACAGAATTTGTCAAGCCTATACATCTATAATAGGCAGTGTCATTCTGTCCATGTATTTAAATAAGCCGTTGTCTGCTTTGCTTTGGGTGCGGTCACTTGTTAGCCATCGTTGGTTGCTTGTTTGTAGTGTTTTTTATGTTCGGTTCTCTGGGTGCTTGGTGGTGCTTATCGTCTGGTCGTTGGATCTAATATTTTTCTACCACCCCTGATTTCTCTCTCCCCGCTTCCTGGAGTGAAATTCTTTTCCAGGCACTAACCTCTTACTGTATGTAGCCAAAAAGTATGTGATGCAGTGTTGTGCAGCAGTCATGCCGTCTGTCTGTCTTTGCGTTTCTCATTTAAAATATAGCTTTAGCATGCTAGCTTTGTTTTTATCCCAACAGTGGAACAATTTGTTTTAGTTGCAGTTTACAGTGTTTGGTGATGCAGTGTAGCAGGAATATTTTTTGTAATAGATTGCTGGTACTGCACACCTATATGTTTTCGGATGGAGTAATAGAATCGTGTGAACACACATAGAAAGCTAAACCGATTTAAAGAGTGACCTTAGTGCTCAAGAGATTAGCAAAGTCTTGTCACTTAAACTGAAGAACACTTAACTGATAGATCAGTGTCCCATATTCTGGTATATTTACCTACTGACTTAATGTGCAGTGTATGTGAATACTGATTTTTTTAAAGGCATTTTAAGTTCAATCTTTCAAACAAATGAGAATTTAGAGATTTACATTAAAACATATTACATCTGTGTGCTAGAAAAGATATGTATTAATGAAATTTGCATGACTAAAAGTGCATGGTAAGAAAGTTTCCGTAAATCGGAAAATTTATTTAAAATGTCCAACCCTTAACTAAAATTATAACGTACAGGATTTGCAGTTAACAAGTTGGTTATTGCAATCACTGACTAAATCTGATAAATGAACTGGCAATTTTCACTCGACCTCAAATATGAACTTAACAGGTTACCTGTGATATCAGATCTTGCCTCAAATTCTACACCTCCGTAATGCTGTGCAGTGGTGAGCATCAGTATTAGCATATAGCATCAGAAAAATGACCTTTCTTCTGGTTAATCAAAGCTAATTCACGTGTTTCACAAACCTTTATGAATTGACACTAGCTTTAACTTGAACGTGTTGTTTCTGTATTGGTTCTCATATTTGTGCATAGCTTACTTTTCTAAACTTCTGTTTACTTTTAATTTTCAGGTGAGAATTAGAGCTGATACTGTTGGATATGTGATTTGAGCAAACTCTCTCATGCTCTTTTCCCACGTTTCTCTTCCAAGAAATATCAATTTTCTTGTTATGAAAAACATTTGTATAGTATAGTTCGAAGCACTGTATCCCAGCAATAACCCCAGAACACACTTGTTTTGTGCGCAGGGAGTTATGCACAGTAGTAATTTGGCGTTCTGTTGAGTACCTTTGTAAATGGTAATCTGATGTGAAAACTTCAGCAAGAATTTTAGAATTGTTTGCTTGTTGACCAACAGGACCAGTATAAAAAGAATCCACACTGTGGAAAACTCAAACTTTTCAAGAAAACGTGATAGTGGGGGTTGTTCGAGATGTGGTCAAGGTCATAATTCCCATTTCCCCCAACCTGGATCATCCGTCATGAAATTGTAATTCATAATCCTCAACACTTAAATGTCCCCTCCCTTAAGAAGATCCAGGAGCACCTTTGCAGGACATATCTCTTAATGCCTTTTTATAAATATACATCTATATTGTTGCTGCAGTCCTAGAATAAAAATGTGTTTTGATTTAAAAAGAAACAAGTTACTAACTTTAATGTCATTGGTGTAAAACCAAATGCTTTAAAAACACTTTCTTGGGACATCTTTAAAGGGAAATAAGAAAAGAGGAAAATGTAGCAGAAAATACAACAGCACCTATAAGCTGAACTTGTTGCTTTCTCTTTAATGGAGCCTGAAACAATCCTCATCATTCCCTGCACTACTAGTTTTCTGATTATTGGGATTCAGATACTATAACTAGGTCTGTACTTTTTCACTTTCCTGAAAGGAACAGTCGACCAGATAGCATTATTTGTTCACTTCCGATGTTCTGAGACAAAAGTGCTTGTCACTCGTTTTCTGGCTGAAAATCATTTAATTGTTTTACTTTGTACATTTGTGTACCAACAGGTATGGATTCTATGCTTAAGTACCCCTTCTTTGGGTAGAAAAAAAGCCAAGAAAGACCCCTAAGCACTTGGTGTTGCCTATTCCTGAGCCATTCATACTGCACAGAAGTCTAATGTGTGCCTGAATAAATGCCTGAATAAATCAACCATCCTTAACGTCAGAGAATTAGTCTGTAAAGGATGCTAGAAGATGCCAGGAGACTGCAGAAGCATAGTGGCTGGGCTTGGTTTTCAGGAGAGCTCTCTTCTTTCACTATCCGCTTTTCTCCCCCTCTCAGCAGTAGATAAAAAGAAAGATGCTGAGATGTAAAACGTCATAATTCCCTTCCTTCAGCTTCAGGAGGCTTGATGTCAGGGAGAGGCATACTAGTGAGTTGCTCACTATCAAGAGCAAAGATGATGAGTACCAACAGTTTCGAGTAAAAAATAACCCCCTCCATCAAAGGCAGGTTCTACAGTGAGACAATATACATCTGTGAAACATTCAGTGTTGATCAGACCATGGATAGTGAAGCTTTTAACTAGCTAAGACTTAAGAGTCCGGCTATTCTCATGAATACTGTCAGCCTAGGAGGACGACTTCATCCTTTGTCATCCCAGATCTCCCTTTGGATCCATCTCTCAGTGTACCACATTCACTCTCCAAAAAGGGACAAATTAAAATGCTTCTCCAGAAACCTCACCTGCAAGAAGGGCGCAACTCCAGAGAAGTATTTGTAATGCTACTTCTAAATGCTGATTTGTCACCTTTAGAATATTTCTATGCTCCAGACTAGATGTTGAGATTTTTTTCAGCAATGCTCCCCACATGCCTGGAAGTTGATTCATATAGTTCAGTGGTAACTTTATTCCCCCTCAGAAGTGACAGAGTGGGCATGCGTATATGCACCATGCCTGCATGCTGACATCAGTTCCTTCCTTTCTGTCCCATTGCAAGCTAATCTGGAGCTCTGCTCCCACCTTTTGTCGTTTTACCAACCACTCCAAAATTCATTACTGACTGTGTGCCAAGGAAGATGTCTCCCCAGAAAATACCAGTATTCAAGCCATGGCACAACCTCAGTGAATAGATGTCTGTCACAGAGCCTCCCAGTGTGGGACCATGGTGCTAGTGCTCAAGTGTTGAATTAATGCAAGAATTGCACCCGAAAGTGAGCTGGGAGCGGTAGCAGGGATGTAGCTTCGCGGGGGGGCTGTTTGGGGGTGGTACATTCCCCTAATGTATTTTCTGGAAAATAGTTAGGTACAGGTGCTTTCAGACTGGTCTGGTGAGGCGCCTACTGGATTGCACAAGGAATTTTCACATAAACACAGCCAAAAATGCACACACTCTCTTCCTCTCTGCTTTGAAAGTCTTCAAAAAATGTTGGTTATTTTTCAGAATATTGTTTTTTCTCCCACTTAATACCCCTACAAATCCCCTTTTGTCTCCCTTTCCACTGCCCCTTCAGCCCCTCTGATGTGCCCTGCTTGTTGTATAATGTCAAAATACATTATACGCGAGTGTGACTGTTGGAAAATCTGAAGCTCACAACGCTCCTAACATTACTGACCAAGCTACTCCCCTGAGCGGTAGGTTAAGTTTTGTAACTGACCTTAAGAAGAAATCTTGTTAGAAACAGAGGTTCGAGTCCAAGTCATGGGCCTGACTCTGCTTGAAGTCTCATTACTGCTCTTATTCTTCCGGGAGTCAAAAATATACCCACTGCTTAAGAAAAGCAGAACAGGACTTGGCCCGAATCTGATACTCAGTCTGGTGAAATGTCACAAGGATGCCCCTCGAAGGGTCTGGTGTCTTCGAATTCCAAGTCTGTCCTGGCATGCCCCACATTTTCAAGGCTGTTGTCAACAACAAACATTGATCTCATAGGACACTGTGCTACTAATTTTCAGGATCCTACCACCTTCCTCTGGCACACCTTCAAAGACCCCATAGCGGCATAGGTCCCCAATTAGAATTCCACCAGAGGGCATGACTACAGCTGCCCCTCTCCTCACCAACCTGTACCAAGGCAGGTCCCGAACTTCTCTCCAGCCCCAGGGTCCATGCCAGTTCCTTCTTTGCCAATGCAGATTCTGCAAGTACCAGAGCTAATCACTTTACTGGTCTCTGACCTCAACCCAAAACGTACTGTGAAGAATCCAAGGAGCAGCCCATTGTTTTACAGTCAAACAAATAATCTCTGATTTGGTGTTAGATGTGGTCCAGGGCATAGCTGATATCCCTCATGACACTGATGACGACGAGGACATGGACAATCTACTCCCTCATTAGACTGACGAAGGCCTGTACTTAGACTTGAGCATGTCAGTAGCTAGATACTTTACCAGAGACAGTTCGGGACATGCCACCTGGTCCAATAATGGAAGAAAGTGTCTCTTTTGTTGTAGTAGTGTGGAAATTAGCAGAAGTGTTATACTTGCAATTACCTACTCTTTAAACCATGGCCAGTTTGACTGGAATTCATCAACCAGTTCCAAATTAATCGAAGCCACTGTTAAAATTTATCGAGGAATCAACGGACACTCATGTTCACTTGGTCTAAGCACTCTACATGCCTGAAAATGCTTTTTGTGCCCCAAGTGGAAACCCATCACATCAGACCAATGGATCTTGCGAAGTCCTCAAAGGTGCTACGCCCTGCCTTTCATTTTGTTCACACCTCTTATTACCCCCACACCAGAGGCGTGCCTTTATCTGGATGCAAAAAGTCAATCACCTCTTGGTCAATGGTGACATTGAACATAATATCTCTTGAAATTTCTTTTCTAAATACATGCCTTTATCATGGATGCAGTCATAGAATAGAATGTTATTTTAATTTTAAAAGAAACAAGTTCTTGGTACTAGACTCGGAGAAGGGCAGGGGCGATAGTCACTTTATTTCCACATTCGGAGAAGAACACAGGCCTTAGGTCTATACTATACATCTGGTCATATAATTCCTCTCTGAAGGAAAAATTAACAGTGCTTCAGACAAAGGCTGCGTTCTTGAGCTCCTTGAGTTTTTCCATCAATGACCCGAAGTCCCATGTGAGCCCTACGCAGAGGATTCCCTTCGTAGAGGGTATCCTGCATATGGTAGGGTTCAAGTCCTTTCCACCATCTGGACATTGAGTATCAGCCCAATGTTTTGTCTCTTTCCGGAGTTTTGATGAAGATGGTTCTGAGGATTGGACTTACGACTTTGTGAGTTCATTTCATCCAACACACCAGATGGCTCATGCGGGCCCTGCAATTAAACCTAAAGGTTTACTAGTCAAAGTATTGTGGTTGCCTCTCTAAACTTGTAAGAGATGACTCTTTCTAAGAGGCATCTGTGGGAGGTAGAGTTTGGGTGTCTCTGGTTTCTAGTGGAGAGCCACCTCTGCATCAACTGTATTGAGCTTTTCTCATTCCGCCTGGCACTCAAAACCTTCCTTAAAAGCATCAAGGTATGCTGGTACAGGTTCTTACAGACAACATAACTGCATGTGGTACTGCAGCAAGTATAGGTGAAAGGCTGTGTCCTCGATGCTTTGCTGGGGGCCTTACGTATGTGAAGGTGACTGGACCAGCAGAAGATAGTTTGGTGGCCCATCACCTAGCAGGATACCTGAAGGCCCGAGCAGATAAACTGAGCAAACATCTGCTTATGGACCATGAGTGGGCTGTCTCTGGCGGTGCAGGAAATCTTCAGTCAATGGGGCATCCCTTGGCTAAATCTACATACAAAGCAATTGTGGCTGTGTAGAGGAAAGAGCGCACTGTCCAAAGATGAGCTATTGCTTTCTTAGAAAGTCCATAATGACGTAGAACGATGGAGGGAGTGCTCAAAGTGGTAATGCACCCAGCCACAGAGTGCGTGAACTGTCACCTCGAAAGGGTTCCAGTTAAAAGAAGCAGAGAAGGAAAACCACGGCACATCCCAAACAGTTATAATGTTCCAGTTTATTCCTTGTAATGTCCTTAGATGAAACAATGGTATCTGGCCCAAACTGGCATAGTTACACGAACACTGTGGCACATTATAACTGTTTGGGATGTGCCGTGGTTTTCCTTCTCTGCTTCCTTGGCTAAATCTGTTCACCACTGTGCAGTGTCAAAACTTCTGCACACTTGTGTTTCCTCAAAAAGGCGATAGGACATGGATCTTCTGTACACATTCGCGCTGCTCCTCTCCTGCCTCGAGTCATGAATAAAGTCAGGACAGTCTACCACTAAGCCATCTTAATAGCCCTGAAGTGGGCCAGGGGATCGTGGTATGTAGAACTGCTGATCTAGACATTTTATCCAATCTGTCTATCTGTTCAGATCTCCATAAACCACACCAGCTTCATTGGAGATTGAGTGGCAATGTCCATCCACGAAATCCATCTACACTGGCTGTTGGGAAAAGGATGTGGCTTAGTGTGGGGTCCATCAACTTGACCCTCTGAACCCCATACTTTCTGAGGTAGATTGTGTAGTCGTTGGCTTAGAACAGCCTTGCAATAGGCAAAGTGAAGAGTTACTTTTTAGATGTTTTGGCCTTTTTTTGTTTCCCTGATCATCCCAATCCCTTTAAGTTACTGTGTCACGTAGGCTCTCATTATTCTAATGAAACTACTGGATTTGAGCGGCAGAATCACATGGGGTGTGGGGGACTGAGTCTAACCCACTACAGGTGATACCCGTCGGCCTAATCCAGGTTTTGCTCCGGCTAACTAGCAGTGCCTCATCTCCACCCAAAAGCAGGGATGATGGGGCAGCTGAGCGCATGACACAATTGACTCCTCAGGGAACTCGTGGTCACTCAGATTGTAAGGATGTGTATGTTTCTACAAATACTAGAGACAAAGCGTTACCACGTGTACCTGCAGCCCATGTAACTGCAGCCTTGAGAAAAGCAGAGTGAAAGAAATGTCTTGTATAAGAACGCAGTGCTGACCTAGGCAAAGAACAGCTAGATAGAGAAAAATAAAATAAGACCGCAAATGTGCCTATTGTTAAAATAATAAACAAAGCTGTATAAAATATACCAAGGTAAAGTGCACAGCGACAGGCCTAGTTTGCTAAAATAACGTGTATGGAGCTGTAACTAAAAATGGCTACACAACATCCTCCCCTTGCCGGTTCAGAGGTGGTTCAAAGCCTAATTATGTATAAAAGCTACTAAAACTCAACCTAAAATATATATGTAAGAATGTCAATAAATTTAAAGAGACACATGAGCATGTGTAAACAGGACAATTTAAAAATGTTAACTGGCGTAAAAAAGGCCGAATTTCAAGAGTCAGAGTCATTTTGGAAGTTGCCAGTTGAATCCGGGATAATTGAAGACCAGAAATCTTCTACTTCGGCAGGTGGTAATGTAGGAAATTCATCGCCAAGGAAAACCAAGGCATTCCGTGGTGTGCCCAATAATGAGTTTAGAGCTGCATCCACGAAGGGCAACTCATAAGCAGCTTCCCGTAGCAAACGCACCCTCAGTGCGCATGTCTGGTAATGAGCCCTCAGCGAGAACATCAACAGATCAGCGCCTAATGAAAGCAAGTGCTGTGAAGAAAGACCGATTTTCAGTGCATGTTCAAACGAGCACCAGTGGCACCGAAACATGGGCTGCACACAATGCAAAACTGGTCTGAATGACAGAGACCAGTCACACTCCAATTGCTCCAGGAGTGATGCTCCAAAGTATTGAATCGCGCGTTCACGACACAGCTGCACTGGTGGGAGCGCTTTCATTCCTCCTTGTTGCGGCGGGACAGCCATTGCACAGAAAAAGTAGCAATAGCAAAATGCCACCTATTATAGCCAAAGTTATTAGAAATCCCCCGAAAATACTGGAGACTATTGAGTGGATGGCTGAATGTATTAAACCGAATATAGAGGAGAAGATGTGAACGAAACCAGAACCAACTGCCTTAATGAAATTTGCGATTCCAGAAGTACTGGATGCATTAAATACCGTCCCACGAGCTCACTAAAGTGTCTCGAAAAGTTGGTACTTAAAAGGGACTGTGTCTCTGCTGATGACCTTGCCACCTGAAGCGCATAGGTCTTGTGTGCAGATGTAGAAGCGCCACATGTTTTTGGAACAATAAAGCCTTGAGTCTGCTCAACTTTTCAAAATTCACATTAGAAGTAGCAATATGGGGCCAAATCTCAGCTACTCTCTGTCTTGTGGGAGGAAAAAGTACATTCCCGCAGCATGTAACAATTTTAGAGATTGAAACAACAAACTATTCCGTCTCGCATCCCACAACAAATTTCAATATTAAGGAGAACGTAGCTGCCATTTGAGAGCACCTGGAACACCGGTCTAATCAAGGGGACTGGAACTCCCTTCAGATAACAAGCCAAGTTTTCTGCCAAAGCGTTCCACACCCCGTGCAAGGACAGCTGTTTACAAACCATCAAATGGCTGACAGAAGTCTTGCATTCACTACTGCTGAGAAAGACCTCTTTCATGCCTGTTAGAAATGGGGTCTTTGGATGGCAGTCAGGTTACCCCCGGTCCAAGCAAGGACCCTCACTCTAGTCAGGGTAAGTCACACACAAACCAAATTATCCTGTGCCAACCCTCTGGTAGCTTGGCACTGAGCAGTCAGGCTTAACTTTGAAGGCAAAGTGTAAAGTATTTGTGCAGTAGCACAGTATAGCACCACAAAAATACACCACACAGTGTTGAGAAAAATATATAATATTTATCTGATAAGATGCAGGTCAAAACGATTAAAATGCAATAAGTATATGTTAAGATATCACTGTAAAAGTGATGTAAAGTTTCTTAAGTCTTTTAAAAGCAATAAATATCTCTTTCAAGCACAAAGTACCTGGTTTGCGTGCAAAATCTCCGCAAAGAACCGCAGAGGAGGAGATGCATGGAAATAAAGGGGGTGTGCGTTGATTTCACGGGCTGCACACGGCGATGCGTCGCTTAGTTTTTACTCAAGGGTGGCTGTGCGTCGATTTCCGGCACTTGGTCGTGGATCCTCTTCAGGTTGCACAGTTTTCGGATGCCCCGGGACGATGCGTGGATTTCCTGCGCTGGCAGGATGCAGTCACAGGGGCTGCGCCGTTCCGGTGGGCGTTGCATGGAAATTTCTACCGCGCGGCAAGCGCTGCGTCGATTTCTCTCTGGAAGACGGGCTGCATCATTCCGGCTCGGCTGTGCGTCGATCCAGTGGGCTGTGCATCGAATTTCCAGTCGCTATGCTGGCGCTGTGTCGATCTTCTCGTTGCGAAGTTGGCCTGTCTCTTTCCGGTTCGGCATGCAGTGAATTTTTCACCGCAGTGCATGCTGTGCATTGTTTCTGGCAGGCTGTGCCTCAATTTTCGCCGCACAACGAATGTTTGAAGTGTCCAACCCAACTGCATAATGGACCTTAGTTCACTCTGTCCATGGTGTAACTAACACATATCACTTTGTGTTATGTCTATTGCAGAAGAAACAATGTTGTTTAGGGTGTATATCCGGTCGGAAAGGTATTAATCCCCCTATCTACAACAGCTAATGCCTTCTGTAAGTTTTCCTGATCTATTTGCCTTAACCGGACAGCAGCTTCTTGTTGGGAAAGCTTCCAAATTTCTTTATATACTGCATATAAGAAGCGCTTTCTGCGTTGTTTTCTGGGGCCTAACAGGAAGTCCTGTAGATCAGTGTTATTAGACACGAGGCTGATGTGTTCTCTAACAGCAGCTAGTCAGGAACTCTTCAACCATTGCTAAAATAGTTTCCCTACACTGTATGTTGTTACAATACCCGCATGTTTGGATGACACATTGCAAGGGTCCGGCCTACTTGTTCTAAAAAAAAAAAAAAAAAACGTGGAGTTTATAAAATGTTTATAACACCGATTGGTATTTATTGGCCACAATAACCACCTGACAGGATATGCCAGTGAAGCATTAAACATGCCATTCTGGACCCATTCATCGAGCTGATCTTCAGTTACATTTATATACTTTTGCCATTTGTGAAATAAATTTTGCAGGAATACTGGACACATTCAAATCCTTAATTTTTGCTAAGCCTAAGTAGCTTGTTTGTTGTACAGTTTCATTTAAAAACTATAATGAACAGTTATCAGACATGCTCTAAATAAAGCTTCCTTCCCCCCTATTTGCCAATTTCTTGTTCCCCACACACTTTTTAAGTCAGTCGATTCAGCCAATATTCATAGACTTCTATAGCCAACCGGGAAACAAAGGAATACGAATGAATGAATTTCGTATCTGTCAATAATATATGTACATTTTCCATTGATGGCAATTTAAGATAATCTGACTCAGCATTTTTAACATTGTTCCCAGAAAAATATAGAAACTTTTCAGAATGTTTTAGAACTCCCTTGTGGTAGAGTTGGACAATGCTTCCATTGTATGTAATTGAAAATAGTCTTTGGGGTACTGTGCTCTGTGAATGAAATGGTGCCCATAATAATTATAGCAAAACAGATCACCATAATTCTCTTTAGATTTATAAACATCTTCACTTTCAAATACAGTGAAATACTGCAATTTATTAATCATAGAATCAACTGTTTTCACATCCCAGTCATCAGAAACAACTATGATTAATATGACATCGTTCATTGAAAGTTTAAACACATATGGCATTTGAATGACCTCTGTGGGGCCGTATATATCAAATGTGACTTTATCCCAAACAATACCATCAGGAATTAGTATAGTGGAAATGTTCACGAAAAACAAGTCTCTGCGGACCTTTTGAGAATTAAAATGAGGTTTTAGGACCTCATCCACCAGTTGAACTGTTGATCTTTCAGGACGAAAATGACCATGTATTAATAGAAAGAATGTTATGACAAAGCCAATCCAAAGGAAGAAAGCTAATAGTCAAGGAAAGCCACAGATAGTTCCATGGGAAAATAAAGTAATTTGTTTTAAGCCAGTTTATCAGCCTGCATGTTTTTGGCAGTTCAGATGTAGAAGAGGCAAATGAGTCAGAGAAAGTGTCATTCACGTCGGCGAAGTATCCAGAAACAGTTTGTGCAAAAGCTGGGGCTGTATTTGTGGAAGGAGAACTGGTAGGGGTCTCCCACGGTGGTTCATAGTAAATGACGCCATCTGTCTGTGTTGAAGTTGTGTCAAATCGATCAATAATTTCTGTATTGTTTGTTGTAACAGATGTTAGTGGAACTAATGCCAAGATAATTTTCCACCCTACCCAAGTTCGAAGAGGTGTCAGCGTTGCTGCTCAAAACTTGTAGAGGGACTTCTTGACCAGTTATGAGAGGGATTCAGGAACTACTGGCTGCTCCTCTTGGCCTGCTGTGCAGGATCGGCCACATGGTGTAACTTGACATTGTCAATAGATACAAAGCGATTTTCTTTAGCACCACGGCGGTACAATGACTGTTCTGGTACCGTGTATTCCCAGGACTGGGACTGGTACACGATAAGAAGGGGTGAACTCCTTTTTCACAGCGACCTTTTCATGTATTAGATCCCCAACTTTTGGAATCCAGCCAGTAGGAGTTATTGGTACATCCTTAATTCCGGTGGAGGCAGCAGTGGCAGATGCGTTGTTGTCACGGAACTGTTGTAATTCCTGCAGTGACATGTTCATTTATGTCAAAATGTGTTTCTGCTGCCTCCACACCAGGACCATCAAGATCTGGAACATACATTTGAATTCCAAACAGGCACTCGTATGAAGTACGACCCCCCAGGGACCTTCTTGGCAGATTAAGTGCTCTCTGGACTCCATACAGGTGATTAAGCCAACTATGACCCGTACCTAAGACTCTGGCTGTTAAGGATTGCTTTAAATCACGGTTTCATCGCTCCACAACACTATTTCTCCCGGGATGAAATGGAGACAAGTAATCAAGTGGTTAGAGTGGAAAGCCGCAACTGCATATGTGCCGATAATGACTTGCAAAATCTTTAATAACAGTCCGAGCGTCAGCCGAGCATTGTGGCCACACCCATATAAATCTAGAGCAAGAGTCAACACCGACTAAAATGTATTTGTATGCACTGTCCGGTGTTGGGGGACCTCAATGGTCCATTTAGCAAGAAATGCTAAATGATTGGGCAGCCGAGCGCATGACACTGTGGACTCATCAGGGAAATTGTGGTCACTCAGATCGCATCAGTTTCTCTCAGTTACATTAGTCTCACATATACAAGGACAATCAGAGGCACCATATCTTTCAATAAGATTTTAATGAAGCAATTGCATCTTAGATAATACAAAATGTACTGCAATAACCAGGAAGATGAAGCATGACAAGATTAAAATTGTGACAAGGAGAGTAAAGCATAAAAATAACGCTACCATGTTGTCACTAAAGTCAATAGACTAATTCCTACCTAGGCTAAATTAGAGCACAGCATGTTAAGCTCTAGTTCTGCCCTTCAGGGTCCCCTGGGAAGACATCATCCCTCAGACCTGAGCAAGAGGCCTGTAGCCTACAGAAGCAGCTGTAGCAAAGCGTTCAGCAATCAGCATGCAGTCGTGGTCATCTGGCTGTAATCTCCCTTGAACGTGTATGGGACAGAGAAATGTTTTATAATAAAACAGCTGATATTCTGAGAAAATGTCCCTACATAAGGATGTGTATGTTTCTATGATCACTACAGTCAAAGCGTTACCACATTTACTGGCAACCTGTCTTACTGCTGCTTTGAGAAAAGCAGAGTGAAAGAAATGCAATGCTGACCTAGGCAAAGACAGCTAGATAGAGAAAAATAAAACAAAACCACAAATGCGCCTATTGTTAAAATAATAAACGAAGCTGAATAAAATATATTTAGATTAATATGCACAAGGGCAAGCCTAGTTTGCTAAAATAAAGTGTATGGAGCTATAACTAAAAATGGCTACACAACAACTGGTTGTGATTTGCTTTCTGAAGACCCTGACTCTTATGTTCATCATGACTCATTGGGACCAATATCAAGTCCTGATATTTAAGTTCACAAAAGAGGAAGAAAAAGACTTACAGGAACCACGTCTCCAGGACATAGGCAGGAGGAATCGGGTAATGAGACCTGTAAGGTGAGTCAGTCTGAAGGAGTGAATCAGGGTGTAAAAACTAATGGAAAAACACAGGGAGCACAAATCAGTTAGTAGATAATAATAGTGCCAAAAGGTAGCCTAAGAGAGGAGGAGAAAAATACATGAACGGAAGTCAATTGAACACACTGGTATTGAGAAAAATAAATGAAGCCAATCTACAAAGACAGCTGCCGTTCGGCAAACGCCAAATGAGAATGAAGTTTTACCAATGGGGCCCCCAACACTAACATTTGACAGTGATGCCTGTTTTTAACTTAACTCTTTACTTCCTCTCATCTGAGATCTCATTATTGAGTAATGGTGTTTCCTTTGTGATCAGTCACACCTGATTGGTTTGATTTACACACTGAGTTACTACAGATCTTCAGAAAGATCAGAAATCTGGCCTTGTTTTCTGACCATGGCTCTGAACCCAATAATGACACTACCAGTTTACTTACAAAATCCACATTTTATTCAGCTTATGCTTTGCTACCTCAAGAAGTCATCACATTTGAGAAACTTGTACTAAAGAATTTTCGTGCCTAAAATCAGTCACCACCATTGTCCCCCTACAACATTATCTTTTAAGAATGTTAGACCATTCTTGATCTAAAGAATAATAATATTGTTATAAAACCTTCTGACCAGGACGGTGGGATCATGATCTACAATAAACATAAATATGACCAAGACATTTTTCGTCAATGTAATAATACTGATCACTACATACAACTTGATCACAGTACCTTAAAGAACAAAAAACCTAGAGTATTTGGATGGATTATGCACCCCTGTACTATCACTTAAAATAAGTCAAGTGAATCACAGCTATTTGATACTAGTTATTGCCCCTGGTTCCTGTCTAGCATAGAAGGCATTCCTTTTTTATATAAAGCTTAAGATTCTCAGTCTCCCCTGTCCAACATGTCTGTTTTTAGCAGGCACACTGACAGTGAAAAGCATCTCATCAATTAGAAAGGCTAATAGTTACGCTGTGGTGCTCAAATAAAAAAAAGCTTCTCAGACACCATTAGAGAGCTTCAAATTGTGTTCAACTCAGTTGCAGGAAGACCAATTTCAGCAAAGGCAGCTTTTTCACTGGGTAAGCTCATCTTAAGTGAGAGGGTATAGCAGCCTTCTCCAGCATGAGGGCTTCTGGCCACTGGAAATAATGACTGTCCGCTCTTCAGTCTACTCTTCTGTGGCGAAAAGCACCTCCAAAGTTGTTGCACAGTGGAACAGAATATTAAGGTAGAAGAGGGCTGAATGTTGTACAAAATGGCTATGCTTTGATGTTAAAGGTTGCTTTTTACTGCCTTTTCATCAAAAGGAGTATTATAGTGGATACCTCTAACTGCAGATTACTCACCTTATGAATGTTGTGAATCTCTCTAGGCACTTGAATGGATCTAGAGATCTCTGTAATAACTCCTGTGTGCTGGTAGGTGGTACCTACAGTCTCTGTCTCAACTTGATCCACCATTGCTTGTGATGAGACAAACCACCATATGGCCAATACCGCTGCGTGCTGACATCTGTTCCTCTTTTTCCATATCCTTCAACCGTCAACACTTATCCAGAGTTGTGCTTCTAAAGTTAGACTTTTTTTTTTTTTAACCAAAGTTCTCAACAGAGTGCAATACGTGTCCTCATAAGACGCAATAGATATTTATCACTGACCTGCACAAAGTCAGCTTTTTCGTGTCTCAGCACCAAGCTACCTGATGCAGCCGAAGACCATCAAGAAGCAGAAAAGCACACTGTACATCATCGAACAAAAGAAATGTGGTCATCCTACTCCAAATCAGGGGTTTGTTCCTGATCCTATTATACAACCTCTGGTGAGTCCCAGCAAAATCGAGGGACAAATTGATGAGGGAGTACAGTACAAGAAGTGTAGAAAATGTTCCCCAAATGATGACAATGTGGAGAGCTCAACCTTTGTTCCTTCTTCAATACACTGATTCTGGCCTATATCATCTTATGTGAAACAGTTCAATTTACTTGAAGGGGCTACACAGTGTGCGTCTTTTGCTGAGGTAGCTGTTAGAGCCACCGATATGTTGGATTTTTGTTTACTCACAAGTCAAAATAAATCCAATCTGTTGACCTAATTTTGAAGCAGTAGCCTTTGACATCAGAGTTCATGCTGCCATTTTCTCACTCTTTCTGGAGTATGACTAGTGAGATTGTGCCTCCTGTGCCTGAGTTTTGTAGTTCCTTTGCACTTGCAATACATAATGGCCCATGCACAGGATAATATGCCCCACAAACTGTCTGAGATACTTTAGATTGTGTGCCTATTAGTATCAAGTGTTTGAAAATCATCAAGCCTGGATGGGCGCCACTGGATTTTCTGGAGATGTCTAAGGTTTTGCTTATGGTTATGCCCTTAGGAGTTGTAAGGCTATTTTGTGAAAAAGGATGATTCAGTACTGGTACACTTTGAGTATCAGAGCAACATCTCACTCTTTGGGGCTGCTTTGTCCCACCTGCTGGTTCAGGGGCACAGAAGGTTTAGTTGATATTACAAAAGTCTTGCCTTTTACCAGAAGCGGTATTCTTAACCTGTTCAGCGAATCATTCAGCCTTTTTGTGACTGATTGGTGGTGGAACAGTTTGTGGACACTAGCATGTGCAGCAATTTTCTTCCTCCTTGCTTGGTCCTGCAGTCATGCCAAACCGCTTGTAGGAAAGTCCCTCTTTTTGGCATGGTTAACCCCCACTTTTTGCCTGTAGTCAGTGTGCTTAGACTGTTTTCTCTGGGATCCTACTACCCAAGACCTCAGTAATTGTGCTCTCTACTCTAAATGTGATGACCTTAGTACCCTTTACACTCCACAATCAGCATACGGGTGTACCCATGTAAGTCCCTAGTATATGGTACTTAGGTACCCAGGACATTAGTACACCAGGGGTCCCCTTGGGCTGCAGCATGCATTATGCCACCCATGCAAACTGTGCATTCACCCTATCACTGCTGGTCACTACACCAGGTCACTGTAAGTCACCACCATGGTAGGCCCTAGTGGCAGGTTGCAGAGCCCTGTGTGTGTGGGCACCCCTGCAAGAGCAGAGGTGCCCCTACCAATTCCAATTCCCTGGACTTTATAAGTGCGAGGAAGCCATTTTACCAATGTACTGTGTGTTTGGTGTCAAACATGCCGGAATCATACTCCAATACTGATGCCAGTATTGGTGACATGATTCTATACACTCTGGGGGGGCTCCTTAGAGGTCACCAACAGTATTGCTCCTATCAGTCTTCCAGGGTCTAGAAGCAGCCCACGCTGCTGCAGCCCTTCAAACAGGATACTGCCCTCCTGCTGCTTGACCAACTCAAGCAGGGAAAGGCAGAACAAAGGATTTCCCATGAGAGAGGGCTGCAACCTCATCTCCCTAGGAAATAGGTATTACAAGGCTGGGGAGGGGTAGCCTTCCCACGCCACAGCTTGCTTTGAAGGTCACATTTGGGTCCTCCTTGCATCATCCAGTTTGCACCAGTCCAGGGACCCCTGGTCCCTTCTGTAGCACAAAACTCCTCAAAGGAAAGGGGAATGACCACTCCCCTGTCCATCACTACCCCAGGGGTGACCAGAGCTGCTCCAGGTGGCCACTTGATTCTGCCATCTTGAAATCAAGATGGGAAGTGTCCTCTGAGAGCATCTGACTGGTCAGTCTAGGCAGATTGTCAGTGACCCCCTCTGATAGTTGGTTACCTTGCAAAGGGACCAAGCCCCTTTTTGAGCTATTTAGGAACTCCCTTGAGGGTGGGCCCCCAGATTCGGCGTGCAAGACTCCACCAGGACTCCTCTGCAACAACCTCTTCTGCTCCTGGCCACTGGAGCCACTGCTGGACTTCACAGGAACCGATTAAGACTGCAACACCGAGACGGCCTATCCTTGCAATGTTATTTCTGTGGCTTCTGTCAGCAACTTGCAACATTCCCACACCTGTGCATCCTTTGGGATCGACAAGACTTCAGCTGCGCCAAAGAAGCAAGAAGGAATCTCCCTTGGAGTGAAAGAGTCACTCTCCTGCATCTGCAGCACCTAAGGCAATGACGTCCGACTGCTGGGATCTCCAACACAGATGGTGGGTCAGAGGGGTCCTCTGTGTCCTCTTTGCCTTCTTTCCGACTTGGGAAATGGTGAGTCCTTGCCTCGTCCTCTAGGACTGAATCCCTGTGCTCTGCACTGTTGCAGCAACCATGGCTTGTTGACTCCTGCTCTGAGGGTTCTTCAGGCTCCAAGTATCTCCTACCCCCAGCACTCCACCTGTGCATGAAAAGTCTCCTCTCTGGTGCTCCAGCGAAGTGGGAGTCCTCTTCAGGTGTGCTGCCTGGGCCTCACTGCAACTTACTGTGCCTGCTGCCAGTGGGCTGCTTATGGGGGCTCTGAGTGCTTTTACCGGCTCTCCTGTCTTCTTAGTGTCGACCCGGACTCCTGTCCAAGGGTCAAGTCCCCAGGAACCTCGCTGGTCCTCTTCAGCTCTGCAGATCTCAACAGCTCCAGTGGCATTTGCTTGTGTTTGTTGGTGGTCCTTCTGACCACTGACCTGTCTGCAATGTGGAGACCACTGAGGGGCATCTCCTAGGTGACTTCAGGGACTCCTATGCAGCTTTTTGACTCCGCAGCTGGCCTTCACCCACCACTGTTGACCTAGATCTTCACCCACAGAACGGTTGGCATTGCCTCCTGCCCCACCTGGACACTCCTGTGTGGATTGAACTCTGTCCCCTTCTCTTGGACGTCCTCTTCTTTCCGAATCCACCTTTGGATTACACCTACCTGGTCCTGTTCTTGCAATCTTCCAATTCCCCATGTTAGCCTATGGGATGACCAGGTAACTTACCTCTGCTCTCATGGTCGTTTGATACATACGTCTTGGAGTTCCATACTCTCCCAGCCCTTGGCTAAGTACTCTATATCCTTTGGTGGGGGACCCATTCTCGCAATTCACTATTTCACTATATTAGTGTATGGTTTGGCCCCTCTATAGGGCCCTTGTTATTTCTGATGTTTTTATACTAATTCCTAGTACTTATCTTTGTATATTTTGTGTGTATTTGCATCCAGAAAAGGGGGATTGCCTATAGTAATCTACTTCAGTGTTTCTGTAATAAAGTACCTTTATTTTTGCAACACTGTATGGTTCCTTTCAGGTGTGATAAGTTACTGTGTGACTACTGTGGTATTGCAAGTGCTTCACACTCCTCCTGCTCACCACAGCTACCACTAGTGAGCCCTGGCTTCCTAGAAACTGTAACACTAACTAATAAGGGTTGGCCGGACCTGGTATAAGGTGCCAACACCATAGGTGTCCACTACACACCAGGCAAGCTTCCTACAATGATTGGCTTTTCAGTCCTACATTACGTTAAGGCTATAGCAGGGGTTGGGCAAGAATAATTATTCATTTTTCCTGCAGATTTTCTATTACTTTGGACTAGTGGGTCCTTCATATTGTTATGTTTGGTTACTTCCTTTCCCTTTTGCCTGTTTCTCCCTGCGTTCTGCCACTTTTTGCCCAAAAGTCACCAATATTCTCTCTTAAACTGCAGCTAGTGCTAGCCAAAGGAGTGGTCAAGCTTGTTCCAGAGGTGGAAAGTCTCTCTGAATGGTAGTACTGATAATGTCTAGTGCACCAGAGGGGCAGGGATCTAAGGCTGATTTTTAGATCTCCAGTAGCTAAACTCCTTCCTCGGGGCGGAGAAATTCAAGGTATTGAGCCTTGCCCAGGTCATGTTGGCTTTGGACCTCGAGGACAGGATGGTGTCCTTGGGCATTCAGAACAATTACTTTCATGTGCCGGTCCTAACAGTCCAAAGAAGTACTCCTGCTTTGTGGTGTGGTTGCTCTTTAGCAATTCACAGTCCACTTTGTCCCCTCCAGTGTTCACAAAGATACTGTCTGTGGTTGTGAACGTTCTTTACTGGTTAGGGATACAAGTATTCCCATATCTTCATGACCTCCTGCTGAAGGCAAGCTTGTCGCAGCTAATTTCCAGCCACCTTCAGACAACTGTTTCACTACTGTCCTCCCTGTGATTCTCAGTCAAAAACCAAAATCACATCATTCGCCTGTACCAAAGATTCCCTTTAAAGGGGATATTTATGAGACAGTGGTTTCCTAGGCCCTTCTGCCCTTGCAGTGGATCAAGGATATTCTGGATATGATTTCAGTATTTCAGGTGAGACTGTTGGTTCCAGATGTGCTGGTTCAGGGCATTCAGTGGTGAATGTCAGATGCAACTGACTTGAAGCAGGTTGTTACCACGCCCAGACCTTACTGTGGTGATTGGTGCTTATTCCTTAGACCAGGGTGATCGCCTGAACAATTTAGAGATCAAAGTCCTTGAGAACTTAGCGGAGCAGCTCAATAGTATCAATATTCTGGAGTTTTGAGCTATTTTTACTTGCCATAGAAGGCCTTCCTGACATTCATCCAGGGCAAGCCAGTCCAAGTGCTGATGGTCAACGGAACTGCCATGTTGTATTGCAACAAACTGGAGCATTGTGTGGCCCTGTGCACAGCGTTTGACCTTCCTCCCAAAGTCTGTAATGCCATCTTGTCAGCCAGGCACCCTTCCACCAAAATGTTATATTCCTGTCATTGAAAGAAATGTCTGCCACGGTGCACATACAAGTCTGTTGATCCCCTTTCTGCCCCTCACTCTGAGGTTTTACTTTTCATTCTTTCCCTTGCCCAACAGGGCTTTGCATTGGGCATTCCTAGGGGCTATTTGTCTGCTATTTCTGCTTTCTTGTTGTTGCCTGATAGCCCACCCTTGTTTAGGTCTTCTTTTGTACATTTGTTCCTCAAAAGTCATCTGTTGCACCATTCCCTATTCATTATGCCCCGGTGGGATTTTAATTTGGTAATTAGGTTTTTGCTTTCGCTCCTTTCGAGCCCTTCAACAATTGTCCCCTTAGGCTTCTCACATTGAAAGTGGCCTTCCCTGTGGCAATTACATCTGCCCGCAGAGTGAGTGCGCTGCAGGCCTTATCATCTAAGTTGCTCTACCTCTCTATGTATTCCATCAAATTTGTGCTTCACACAAAGGCCCCTTATCTGCCAAAAGTGGTCAAGCCTTTTAATTTAGAGCAATCACCCTATCGTCCCTCCTCCCCCCTTCCCCCCCCCCCAACACACCCACCCACACACACACACACACATCCACACATTCTTCTAAAGAAGAGGAGAGACTCCACTGCATGGATCCACAAAGAGCATTGGCATTCTACCTTGATGGTACCCATGAGTTTCAAGTGGACGACCAACTCTTTGTGGGGTATATGGGTGCAAAGAAAAGTCAGGTGGTGCTGAAGTGAACCATCTTTTATTGTGGCGAGCTCTGCATCAAAATCTGCTACGCACTGACCAAAAAGCAACCTTCTGAAGGTTTCAGTGCTGATTCCACCAGAGCTAAATATGTGACCACTGCGTTAGCATGCGGAGGTCTGGTCTTAGGCATCTGTCAGGAAGCAGAATGGGCATCTCTGCACATGTTTACCAAACACCACTGACTGGACAGTCAGGTCCATAGGGATGAGCACTTTGCCCATTCAGTCCTGCAGGACTTTCTCGTTTGAAATCAGTTCGCAGACCCAGCTCTGGCCATGATATTGCTTGGGTATCTATTCACAGATAAGTAGCCGGTAGCTAAAAGTCTCTATTGGATGGACAAGTTACTTAACTTCGGTTAACCGATCTTCCTTGCTCTGCGTATAGATTTCTAGGTACAAGGACTTACCTTTCAGGGCCCTGGTTTTGACACACCAGTGGCTAGTTTTCTTCTTGGCGCAGCTATTCTGGCGTGGAAAGTTGTAAAACGAAACTGATGTTGGCGCACATAGGTGATGCCTGTATAGTTACCGCAACATCTGGTGTGGATGAAGCTGATGGACGCGGAACCGATCAACGCCACCTACCGCCACGCAGGGGATGTACTGCTCATGAAAATTCTTCTGGATCCAGGCTGGCACCGGGTGAAAATTCACAGGTAAGGAATCTGCAGCTAGATATAGTCTCTATCAGATATGGCATTACCGAAGATAAGTAACTTGTCCTTCAGTCTATGCTGGTGCTTTCCCTACAATTATCAACTACAATATTCTGCAGTATTTTGCCACACTAATTTTCATCTACTCCAGCAAGTAAAAACCCAACTGCTCTCTAGTGGGATTATTGTCTCAAGAGTTGTCCCTTTGCAGGTCATTTCTGGTGTTTGGGGCTTTTCTATTCAGAGGTTTGTTGGGTATTTTCCTTCAAAATGTATATTGTAGGATTTCATCTACTTCTACATACACCTACTCTTAATTGTGAAAGATGGTCCACTTAAACCTCTTTCCTCTGTAATACTTTTCCTTCATACTTATATTTGCTACCCTTGAATAATACGTACTTCTCATTTAAGTATTTGGGTAAGTAGATAGACTGACAGATATGGTTTTTATATTGCCACAAAACCCGAAGTTATAGTAAGGCAGACCAAGTATAGTGGTATGCCCAAGAAAAGTAGTGCATGTGTTAAATTTAACATTAAATGCCGGAATTTGTGCAACTGAGTCCACACAGGGAGTGTCCAACGTAGGTTTAGTTTGGCTGGAGGCATCCCATATTTTCAGAATAAACACAAACTATGTAAATGAGTTGTATTAAGCTTGACTGTATGTAAATGTTTTGAGTATGTGTTTCTAAAAATCTGGTACGTATCTGTTTTTTTGTTTTTGCATTGGACGTCTCATCTAAACCATAGAGTTATCTTTCTTAGTACATTATTTCCACTCCAAGGCAGCCTCAGCAAACTACTAGCATGGTTAGCAAATAATTAAAGAGGGACCAACCTACGTGCTATGCAGTGTATCTGCATACATGTGTATTTTCTCATTGAGAATTAGGTTGGTAGCACTGCTTCAGTCCTTCACATATACTTTGCGATTGAGTGTGCCATTTTGGAAACTAATGTGGTCTTCAGCATTCTTTACCTAAATAGTTAAGTTACAACAGTCTTTATGCAACAAGGCGAAGGGAGCTTTTTTATTCCAGGTGGAATAAACATCTACAATATTTGACACTTTCAGGTCTTGATCTGTAGGTGGTTCTTAAATATGAATTTGAAGACCACTGGTCCCATTCTAGGTTTTGAGTCTATGAAAGTATTTTTGGAAACAAAAACATGGTTTATCGTGGAAGAAATTAATTTCTTGTACTTGGATTTAGTAGAGCATGCAGTAGAATTTCAGGCTGGTCACACCTGCACAATACACAGATAATATTTCAGCTTAAATCATTTAGATGTTAACATGGTTTTCGGTTGAGGGAACATTGTATTGTTAAATTATTTTTCGGAAGACATTGGTACTTGTATGAAATTCAGGTCATCCCCAGGTGTGTTCACCTTTTTGTTTTCCTTCTTTGCTTGCAATGCTTCTCTTTTGTTGTCATTGTGGTGATTGCTTGACCATGATTTGTAATGATATAAGTTAAATGTTTCATTAAATCAGAAACAATATTTCATATTTAAAATTTTCTGCAAGTTCATAATGAGAAGAGAAAGAAAGCTTTAATTTGTTATCCTGGAAAGAGCAAGCTAATTGATGTTTTTTGAAGACTTATTTTTTTGACATTTGTTGGCATCAGTATATTTTTTTATGATTAGCTCATGTACAGCAGGTGACATGTTCTATTACACCAGCTTAAGTTTAAAGTGTTGCCTTTTATATGCAGTAGTGGTGAGAGTGAACTAATCTTTTGACCAGATCACTTATGCCAAAATGGAATAAAGTAAGAACGAGATTACACTTTTACAATCTAAATGATTTACTTTCCAGGATACACAAATAACCTAAATATGATTTTTCGTTTGATTTATAAACGTATGAATGTGAATTGTTTGATTTGGTTTTGAGTTGCTTGCTATTATTTGTTTTGTAGGATTAAGCCAGCAGCCTGATCCTGGATTTTCTGGGGCGTCGACTCCCCAGAGCCCCTTGATGTCCCCCAGATTGACTCACACACAGAGTTCGTTGCTTCAACAGACTCAGGCTAACCCTTCTTACCAGACATCTGCAGAGATGAATGGATGGACACAGGGGAATATGAGTGCAAACAGGTACATACAAAATAATTAACATTGTGTAATATTGCAAAGTTTGTTTCTGATTTTAAGTTACAATACAATTTTATTTTTCTGCCATCATTGTACTGGACATAAAACTACACTTTGGAGTGTTCAAGTGTATTGGGTATATTCTCACTGTGTATTCTCACACTGGGAGAGAGGAAGAGAAGTTCCTACTTGTGTTCTCCCTGGCAAAGTATCTCATACATTAAAAAAGTAGGCTGGAAGGGACTGAAACAAGGTGGTGCAAAAGCCACTGGAAGGTATAACTTGGACATCCAAAGAAAATTGTAGTAGACATCTTACCCACTGAATAGTGGCATGCTTAATCATCTACGCCTGTCCACAACCTGGTAGGATGAAACCACAAGGGCTGACTCAACCAAATTTAGGATTTCGTGTATAAAGTATTTATTTGGATAAAGCAGGTATCCAGGAAAGAAAAACTGCTAAGAATAACTTATGGTATACCTTAAGGGGGATTCCTTTTTATTCCAGGGTACTGTGGGTATGAATAAAAACAGATGTGGGATTTTACTGAGAATTAGTGTCACAATTGCCCCTAATTGTCCAACATGGTTCGGGCCTCGCCAAGAGCCATCTGGGTCTGGGGCACAGCTGTGAGGCTTAAGGCCAATGGTTCGGTAGTGGTCTGAGCCAGAGCCTTTAGGTGAGAGCAGCTGTGATCGATCCTTGTCAAATGTTTAACTAGAGGATGGCACCTCCGGCCAGACAGGCATGATTCAAGAGCCACTCAATAATAGGGTTCTTCTAAATGAGAAGTCTCTTCTAACTCAGGTGAGCATTCGGCTTCACAGCTATGCATGGACTGCATGTGTAGGTAATAGTACTAATACTGACTGCCCCACCTTCCTCTCTTAAGATTTGGTGCCTGATTATCGGCCTGGGCCGAGTAGCTGTTAGTTGAGGGGGAGATTTCAACATGGTTCTTAACAGCACAATGGATCTTTCTCCTAGGCGTCCCAAACCAAATGCAGCATCGCGACTCCTCTCATTCATGACAACTGCCTTGATATCTGGCAACTCACCCATGCCACTGACGTGGAGGGCACCTATGTCACCACTTCGCATAATGCATGGTCATGCATTGATTTCTGGCTTCTCTCCCACAACGCACTAACCTGGTCCACCTCGGTGTCACATATGCCTCACACCCCTTCGAGTCATACCCCTGTTCTGCTAGAGCGCACCCTACCGAGTTCTACTCTCCTGGCCTTTACCTGGCGATTGCCCCTTGGGTCGCTCCAATACAGTGTTTCCTAGACAAGATCCGAACCACGATCACAGACTACTTTAGTAATAACTGGGCTCGGTGTCCTCCCTATCGACACTTTGGGAGGCTTTGAAAGTTGTAATCTGGGGTATCTGTATCACTAAACAACCCAGCATTCTTTGGGCCATAAGGAGGCAACTCCATTCGGATGAGCGAGACTTCAAGTCTCTAGAGCTGCAGCGCCACATTACCAACAAACCACAGTCATGGCATAAAAGGGTAGCTGGACCCCGGTTAATTATTAATGCTCCCACCTGTTAGGAATAGATTGCCCTGCAAAGCGTGGGCATTTCGCCATGCCCACCTTGTCCCAAAGGGATTTCATGCAGCAGGAAGCGTATCCCCTTAGCTGGAGTGCCATAGGTGCGCCTAAGACAAGCCTGTCTGTGCCCGATCTCACACAGTGTCAGCCCCCATGCCCATTTTGTCCTCCATCTCCCACCTAAGATAGTCTGTCCTGGGAAAGAGCTTTATGCTCTGAACACCAAAGGTAAGTCACAAGGGTGTCCAGGTTTAGACTTTCATACTAGTCCTCAGGAAACTATCTATGCTTTTGTTCTAACTGCAGTGCCATTTTAACTTGGGTCCAAGTGCAATCACAAGGAAAACACTTGTATTAATTCCATTGACTCGTCCATTAATTCCACTGGTAAAATCAGGTGTGCACGTTTGAGTGCAAGATCATTGCTAAAACAACAGAAAGAATTCTCTGACCTTAGGAACAGTCAGAAGTTAGATATTGCATGGGTCACAGAGACTTTGGGGGCTCAAGCCTCTGGCCCTGATCTATTCCCCCCTAACTTTAACTTACACCGAGTCCATAGACCACTGAAATGAAGCGGAGGATTAGCCATGTTCCATAGGGAAACCTTGACAGCCATTATCGAACAAGCGTCTCTCTGTATTTGAGACTTAAGTTCAATATTGAACTTTCTAAAACACAGTCCTTTAGAGGAATACTAATTGACCAATCTCCTAGTCGAAGAAATATTTTTATACAAAAAATGGGTGCCCTTCTAGAGGAACATTTATACGTGAAAGATATTTCTATTATTGGCAATTTTAATTTTAATTTGGAAAACCATCTAGACAGACACTCATGGGCCCTAACCAAGACTCTTGGAAGCTTTGTCCTGTCCCAGCTAGTTACTGATCCTACTTATACCGGGACACATATTTCATGGGCTGTTTACCAACACTGCTCAGGTGATAAGGCTCCCTGCCATTTGCCTGGAGATATCACTGTCCAGTTATGTTTGACATTATGCTAAAACCTAAAGATGCCCCTGAACAGCCTTTCCATCAGTGTTTTAATTTGCGTGCCTGGGATAAAGTGCAGAAAGGCATATGGAGAACTATAAAGCGCTATTGCTTAAGGAAAAACACTTATTTTAATAACATTTTCAGGTTGGGTCCAAATTGGCGTCAGTCCGTAGGAATAACACGATCAATAGCGGTCAGGCCTTTTGTGATACAATTGCAAATTTCTTTCTGGTCAAAGTGGTCCAGGTTTTTAACAAACTTGACCAAAATAATACTAGCAAGCAGGATGGCATAATTCAACCTGCCTCTGATGAGGATTTTCCCAAGTTTACCAACTTTTCTCCTCTTTCGGTAAACCAAGTAACCTTTTAAATTCAAGGTACCAAATCTGGCTTGCCTATGGATCCATGCCCTCCTGCAGTCATCATATTAACAGCAGAAACAGTGGCCACCTCTTTGAATAGTATTTTTCAACTCAATGTTTGAGTCTGGATGCTTTCCTGCCCAATGGAAGGAAGCATCCATTATACCTCCTACTAAAAAAAAAAAAAAGAGGAAGAAAAGGCTATGAACCAGCAACTGGCACTACTTTTACAGGACAACCAACTGCTCGTTACCACTCAATTTGGGTTCAGACGGGGTCATAGTACTGAAACAGCACTGATAAAGACAACTGAACAGGTTACAACAATAGTACATGGGGACAGCAGTGCGGCGCTTCCATTCCTCGATTTATCGACCGCCTTTGACACAGTCAACCATAAGATCTTAGTCAAATGTCTCTGGGCTGTCAGTATTGAGGGATCAGCTCTGGCACTGCTACAATCAGCAAGTGATGGCATTGAATTAATTTCTGTTCAAGTCTTTTTCCTTGCCATTCGGGGTTTCACAGGGATCCTCACTTAGTCCTACATTATTCAATGTTTACTTTAAACAGCTGGCAGCCTTGATAAGATCTTTTGGATTCAGTTGCACATCTTTTGGTGATGACACCCAAATACGTGGTAGCTATGACCTCTTCGGACAATAGTACAGGTGTGAAATTGCATGGCAGTAGTTGGAAGTTGGATTAACCTGAACTGCTTGAAACTGAACTCTGGAAAAACAGGCCATCCTCTTTGGGAACAACCCCAAACGTTGGTCCCCTACCTAATGGCCGGAAGAACTAGCTACCCTTCCTGGCCCGGATAGCATGGTAAGGAATTTAGGAGTGGTAATGGACAACAGACTGACATTTGGACAACAGATCAGTGCATTCACGTCCCCCACTTTCTAAACCTTAAGGATGCTTTAAAAGATTCTCCCTTTCATACCTTAAAATACTCATAAAGCGGTGGTAACTGCATTGGTTCCCTCTAAGATAGACTACTGCAATGGCCTGTAGCTTAATATGCAACAACAGCATTTCAGCAGGCTATAAGTCTTGCGGAATGCTGCTGCTAGATTGTTGGCAGGCATTCCCAAAAACATGTCTGTTTCACAAGCCATCAGAAAGCTTCCTGTCAGGCAGCACATCAGATACAAAGCCCTTTGTATTGCCTATAGATCTCTTCATAGCATAGGCTCAGCCTATTTGGAAAAGTCTTTTTACCTGTACAGTCCAAGAAGCAACCTTTGTTCCACTGACGCTCAAACTGGTGGGTCCCAGGTTCAGGTGGACAAATCAAGAAGGAAAAGGTTTTGTCGCCTTGACTGCAAAATAATGGAACCAACTCCCTCTTCATATTAAAACTAAACCTTAACCTGCTAGCATTCAGGAAAAATTAAAAGCCAGGTTATTCCCCAGTTAAGGTTGTTTCAATGTTTGTCTCATTCAGAGCTAATGCCTTGACACTGCTGGGTATTTCTTTGTGCTTTATAATTCTCTTTAACATTAACATCTGTCAGTGCGAAAATCTCAGACTGAGGAAGAGTCCCTGCACAAAGCCAACTATTTAGGCTGGGAGGCGACCCCATATCGAATGACAGTTCTGGCAGGACAGTAGCCACTATGCTACTCAAAACTAGGGCCCTCACATATGTGGTTGAGCTCCTGGACGAGCGACACGAGTGAAACTCAAATCCCGATGGGCTGTTACAAAACATGACCTTTTACTCCAAGCTCAATGAGGCAGCCCCAGTACCTTGCAGAGAGGCGCTAGTTGCATACCTGGACTCAACCCACCTTCTATGGCTGGACCAGGAACATCGGGACCATGAACATTGCTCATAAGCAGATGCTCCTTTTACCATGGAGATCACACAAGTCATTTGGTCAAAGTCTCGCAACAAGATGCTGGGACTTAATGGTCTTACTACTGCCTTTACAAGGACTACCCAGACTGCTGTTGCCTCTTCTACGGTTGATGCACGAGGATTCTCTAGCATTCAGGTCTTTGCCATCATCCCTACGAGAGACAGTAATAGATACGATCTTCAAACTTGGCAAACCGGAAGATCTGTGACTCCTCCCACCCACTATCCATGATAAATATTGACAACCAAATACACGCCAGACCTCTCGCGAACAGTCTTCTCCCCTTGCTACCTGACATTGTATGCCCGGATCAATCCTTATTTGTGCCAGGAAGATGGACTTCACATAACCTCCGCACAGTGTTCGCCCTTATACAGTTCATTGAGCCTCAGCTTTCTGCTGCCGCCATAATATTAGATGCTGCAAAAGCATTCAACACTTTAAAGTGGCTGTTGCTATTCCAATTATTATCACAACTTGGTATCTCCCCCCCCACCATTTATCCTGCTGATTCGCCTCCTATATGCACCCATGCGGCCAGTCTGTGCCTTAAAGGCACACTGTCAGAGCCTTTCTCCCCTACCTGCAGGACTCACCCCCAATTTTATTTGGTGTGCCGATGGAGCCCTTTAAAATCCGACTGCAGCAGCACCATGCTCACAGAGGCCTTGGATTTGTGGCCAGGAGTCTGCTGGTCTTCATGTATGCAGACCATGTGACTCTACTTCTGCAAACCCTAAGAGAATCTAGGTCAGTTATTAGCGAGGTCATTTGATTATGGGGCTTTTTGAGGATTCACATTTATTGGGCCATGCCCATCTTATTCCTATCATAGTCTTATGTGGACTCCATTACCATTATCCATGACAGGTTGTATAGCCATTGCAAAAATGGTAATTCTACCCAAATTTCTGTATGTTTTCATGAATGTACCTGTCCCCCTCACTGCACATTTTCTTCGGCACCTTGGCTCTAACCTGGTCTCCCTGATCTTCGCCGGTAAGTTTGAGGATCGCATGGGAGATACTCTGTCCTGTTAGCGGGGGAACTGAGCTCTCCAGACCTGGCCCGCTATGCCCAAGCCCAATTAATTTATTATTGGCTTTATCCCACATAATTCGAACCACACGTGGCCATCGAGGTGGATCGTACGACACCATCCCCCCCTAACTGTGGCTCTGCACAAACCATGCAAACCTCTGCAGACTGAGATTGACACCATGGAGAGTGTGCGATGGGCATGGGATGGCTTGAAGCGCTGTGCCTGGCTTCCTTACCTATATGCGCCATCTGTCCCCCTTGCGCACATTCCCCTGTTACCACCACCGCAGGTTGAGGGGGCCGGGATAAGGGTGCGTGCCCAAGGTCTTAACACCGTCGCAGAGCTATAACCTTATGATCACTTCTTACCTCCATTTGCATCCTCTCGGCCGTCCTCCCCCTTTGCGCTTGAGATCCTTCTTCGCCATCAACTGCGCCACCTGCCGGTCACTGCGCAGCACGTTCCCTATTCCCCCGGCCCACATGGCATGCTTGTGAACCCATTTTAACTAACCGATCGCCTCATCGATTGGTTGCTCATCTCTACTCCTTTACACAAGACACAGCACCGGTGGTTGTCCTGACCACCCGCATCACTTGAGCAGAAGACAGTGACCCCCTGTTACTGATACCCAGTTCCTGTTGCGCCCAAATGGCCACCCTCTACCCAAACTACAGATTGTGCCTCATCCACTGTAAATTCCTCCACCGGCTATACCGCACCCCCTTGCAACTCCATTGTATAGGCACAGACAGAGCATTCATGTCTTTCCGGCTCCAGATGTTTGGCTAATCAAGTCCAGTTCACTCCCACTATGCATTCAGCACACGCAAACAACACTTCATCTTCTTCCAACAGCTATGTTTTGCCATCAACGTACAGAAATCCCATCTACAACTTTGTTTAGGGGCTGTTCTCAACACTCATTTGAAATTGGCCTACCCAAATGCCCTCTGGATTCAAAATATAATAACACACTTGCAATAGCTACATCAACAGATAACACTGAGAGCAATTCAGAGAATTCTAGGGAATGTACGGGGTGTACAAAGTCAGGAACAACCACATTTAAAGGAAGAGCACAGCACTTGGGGGCCTGGTTAGCAGGATCCAAGTGAACAGTCAAAACACACTGACAGCATGCAAAAAATGGGGGTAACCATGCTAAAAAAAGAGGGCACTTTCCTGCACCGACCTGCTCAGCAGGATGCTGCAACAAGTCCACGAATGGGAGCTCCACCTTTGAGTCCTCCAACCATTCTTCTGGTGGGAATTTCCACGAATAGACCAGTTTTCAACTGTAAACAATGTAAAATGCCCAAACCTTGCCTCCAGACTGTGGTGAGGAAGCTCAGGCAGGCCTCTCTCACGCTCAATCTAGTAGCTCCCACTTGGGCACATCAACCGTGGGTCACAACCCTACTTGAACTGTCAATAGTTCTGCATGAGAAGCTCCTCCTACATCCTTACCTTCTCACTCAGAAACCAGGTGAAATCAGGCACCCAAATCCCAAAGATCTCAATCTTGTGATTTAGCTCCTGAAATCATAACATTTGGATATTTGAACTTGCCTACAGAATGCATGATGAAGATTCTTAAAGAAGCATGTAAGCCTACAACTAGAGCCTGCTATGCCAAATGGATATTTTTTTCCTATTGTCAAAACACACACAATGACCCTTCCAATGCAGCTATTCAAAATATTGTTTGCTATTTGCTTAACCCCTTCGCTGCCAGGCCTTTTCCTCCTCAGGCGCTAAGCCTTTTTTTGGCTATTTGGGGCAGTTCACGCTTAGGCCCTCATAACTTTTTGTTCACATAAGCTACACACGCCAAATTTGCGTCCTTTTTTTCCAACATCCTAGGGATTCTATAGGTACCCAGACTTTGTGGGTTCCCCAGAAGGAGGCCAAGAAATTAGCCAAAATACAGTGAGAATTTCGGTTTTTTTTTTTAAAATGGGAAAAAGGAGCTGCAGAAGAAGGCTTGTGGTTTTTCCCCTGAAAATGGCATCAACAAACGGTTTGCGGTGCTAAAATCACCAGCTTCCTAGCTTTCAGGAATAGGCAGACTTGAATCAGAAAACCCAATTTTTCAACACAATTTTGGCATTTTACTGGGACATACCCCATTTTTACAATTTTTTTGTGCTTTCAGCCTCCTTCCAGTCAGTGACTGAAATGGGCATGAAACCAATGCTGGATCCCAGAAACCGCAACATTTCTGAAAAGTAGACAAAATTCTGAATTCAGCAAGGGGTAATTTGTGTAGATCCTACAAGGGTTTCCTACAGAAAATAACAACTGAAAAAACTAAATATTGAAATTGAGGTGAACAAATCTGCAATTTTTCTCTACGTTTTACTCTAACTTTTTCCTGCAATGTCAGATTTTTTAAAGCAATATACCGTTACGTCTGCTGGACTCTTGCTTGTAGGTTCATCAAGAACCCTAGGTACCCAGAGCCAATAAATGCGCTGCACCCTGCAGTGCGTTTTCATTCTATACTGGGTATACAGCAATTTATTTGCTGAAATATAAAGAGTGAAAAAAAGCTATCAAGAAAACCTTTGTATTTCCAAAAAGGGCACAAGATAAGGTGTTGAGGAGCAGTGGTTATTTGCACATCTCTGAATTCCGGGGTGACCATACTGGCATGTGAATTACAGGGCATTTCTCAAATAGATGTCTTTTTTACACTCTCTTATATTTGGAAGGAAAAAATGTAGAGAAAGACAAGGGGCAATAACACTTGTTTTGCTAATCTATGTTCCCCCAAGTCTCCCGATAAAAATGATACCTCACTTGTGTGGGTAGGCCTAGCGCCCGCGGCAGAAAATGCCCCAAAACGCAACGTGGACCCATCACATTTTTTGCAAAGTGCCTACCTGTAGATTTTGGCCTCTAGCTCAGCCGGCACCTAAGGAAACCTACCAAACCTGTGCATTTTTGAAAACTAGAGACCTAGGGGAATCCAAGATGGGGTGACTTGTGGGGCTCTGACCAGGTTCTAATACCCAGAATCCTTTGCAAACCTCAAAATGTGGCTAAGAAAACACATTTTCCTCACATTTCGGTGACAGAAAGTTCTGGAATCTGAGAGGAGCCACAAATTTCCTTCCACCCAGCGTTCCCCCAAGTCTCCCGATCAAAATTATACCTCACTTGTGTGGGTAGGCTTAGCGCCCGCGACAGGAAATGGCCCAAAACACAACGTGGACACATCACATTTTTTCATAGAAAACAGTGCCTACCTGTGGATTTTGGCCTCTAGCTCAGCGGGCCCCGGGGGGGGGGGGGGGGTCACAGGGGGGGGGGGTGCAGAAATGGCCTAAAATAAATTTTGCCTAATGGGTCGCTCCCCATCTCTAAAAAAAAAAAAAATTGCCCTGGCGCCTAGAGGTTTCTTAATAACAATAGGCCTAAAATAAATTTGCCCCCATCCGGCTTTTGAAACCCTGGGAGAGACTTCAAAGGGAAGGAAATACATTTCCTTCCCTTTGAAGCCTCTCCTTGCCTCCCCCACGTGATCGAAAGAGAAATGCTGATGGGGGAGGCTCTGTGATTGTCAGCGCGCGCTGACGTCACAGGAGGTGTGGGGGGGGGGTTCGGGGGTTGAAGGGGAAGGGATTCCCCTTTCAGCCCTGATCTGGGGGGGTGGCCCTCAGGGGGAGCGCTAGCGCTCTCCCGAGGGCAGCATGCAGGACGTAATGGTTACGTCCATGGCGCCACATGGCGGGGAAGGGGTTAATTTACACACTTGTTGGTTAACGTACACATCAATACAACTACACGGTGCAGCGATAGCTGCATAGCTAAAAAATAAATATAAAATATACAAGTCTTAACGGTGTTCAGGATACCTGTGATTAAGGTATTTATGGAAGGCCTTAAAAGAATAATAGAGTGCCAATATGAAACCTTAATATTGTACTTACCAGACTAATGGGACCACCATTTGAACAATAACAAAACTGTCCAATTTAGTTCCTTTCATGGAAGAGCGCATTTCTGGTAGCAATCTCTTCACTAAGACGTGAGTGAGTGTCAGGCGTTAACCTTAGAAGAACCCCGTTCTTCCAAATTCATAAAGATAGAGTAGTCCTACAAACCAATCCTAAATGTCTTCCAAAGATTCTCTACTTTTCACCTAAATCAATCGGTTGAACTACCTGTTTTCTTTCCGCAACCTGATTCAGTTGCAGAACGAGTCCTGCATACGTTAGATGTAAAAAAGTGTTAGTGTAGTATATTGACAGAACTAAAGAGTTTTGTTAAACCAGACAACTCTTTATTGCTTTTTCTCCCCCTCACACAGGGCAGCCCATATCTAAATCAGGTATCTCAAGATGGATAGTAAAATGCATTCAGACTTGTTACCTAAAAAAGAGCTGTGGCCATACCTCCTAGAGCAGCAGTTCCCAACATGTGGTCCGCTACCCCCCAGGGGTCGGCGACACATTCCCAGACGGGCCGCGAGCATGGGCTGGCAGGAAGGCACTTCTCCAGCTGGGGCCTCTTGAAATGCGTGCATGTTTTTACATTTATTACTTCTATTCTGCAGCACTATTAAAAGCACCACAGAGCTCCTTGTGCATCCAGCAGCTTTCAGGCAAAAATAAAGCTTCAAGTTAACTCTGATGATTAATGTACCTGTTAAAGAAAGATGGGAGTTTTGTCTAGTGGCACTTTTGACCCATCTAAGGTAGTGCAGATGATTAATATGCTTGCTGCAAAGAATATATATAATGCAAAGAACAACGATTTATGTGCATAGCACAGTGGGTTGCTGCGTTTTTCACAGAATCTTTAATTACTGTGCAGTTTGCATGCAAACTGCATGGCACAAATTAGAAAGTTATGTATTTTTTCCCAGTCTTTAATTGTACTTTTACTGCAAAAAAAAGGTTTGCTTGTGTAGAAATACATTATTGTTAAAGTCAACGCTAACCACTGTTATTTTCTGAATCCTGAGTTTGTGCTTCTTCATACCAATCACTCTTGGTCTA